>NC_142011.1:70920876-71620876 GCF_049901735.1 Notechis scutatus
GTAACTCCATAAAAATGTTGCTTCGGATAGAAAGCTTAAGTAACGTGCAGAGCACAATTAAATGGTCTTAAATTTTACAGAGCTTACTTTTTATGGAAATTGTAATACAATGGAATATTATATGTCTAATTATTCAGTAAAACACCCTTTCTACAAATTTCTACAAATCTAGGACTCAGATTTACATACATAACCCACATCCCACCAGCCAACTGAATTTTAAAAACTGGAATGTATTCTCCACCTCTACCAGGCAAATATAACTTTTAGGAGCTGAAGTCTGCAGATAGGGAAAACAGGTACTGACAAACAAAATTGTGAAACAATTAAATTGATTTCATTGTAATGTTACATTTTCTAGTCATGTATTAATAATTTTTTTCTTCCTGCCATATAGTAAGTTAACGCTGGTGATTTTTTTAAGAAAGTCTATGAGGGCCACACACAAGGCTAAACACTGGAATATCACAATCCAAGATTTTGCGCATTGTGTTTTTAAATGTTTCAATTGCAAATGATATATAATTGTGTTTCAAAGTAAAATTGACAATGTTTAGTTAACCAAGCACCTGCTTGTTTCTGATTTATAAAATATATGGTTTAGTTAACCAAATATCTGAAATCTGATTTTTTTAAAAACATGGTTACATTGTCTTAAGCCAATTACCCTTGTATGTATAAATAAACAATAAAAATAAGTTGTACCTACCTCCTCACTCTTTGACTTGTGCAGAACAAAGCCTTTTTTCCACTGTCCATCAGCACCTTCATTTGGTTTCCGGATGTTGAATTCGACTTTTGCACGATCCTTATTTTGAATAGCTTTCCATTCATCAAGAGTCATTTCTTTAGGACCTTCTTCCTTAACTTCTTCTACTTCATTTTCCCTGCAAGAAGTATGAATGTCAAGAACTTAATACACACACACACACACTTTTCCAAGGGATGAAATCTAAACACAAGAAAAAAAACTAGAAAAATATCTAAAAACAGCACAGCCTCAATATATATTTACCGCAAAATTTTATTCTGATGATTATCAGCTGTACCTTTCACGTTTAAAAACAATGGTTGATACTATACAGACTTTGGTGTTGTCTGGGCTTGGTTGTTTGCTTGCAAACATTTCATTATCCGACTAGTGCATTACATTTAATGTAATGTCTGCAAGCAAACAACCAAGCTTACTTAGAGAGCATCAAGGACTCAGCAGTTCAAACCTGAGCTACAGATATTCTCTTCTATTGGAATGCTTGGTATGTATCATCCTGATATACTCATTAAAGGTACAGTGCTGACCATTAACTACAAATTAGAAGTTCCATACTATTAAAGTAAAAATTGAAGAACTGCCCACAGTCATTCTTAATTTCCATTTATATCCTTTAGTTACAAGCCCAGAAATGATTATTCTATTGAAGTAGATGTATATTTTATCCACTTTTCCTCCAAGTTCTTCCCATTTTATGTGTGCCAATTTCTGCTCTGTGCCCTTGAAACAGTATTCAGTAAATCAGACAGCAAAATTATGGTACCTTACTAGCCTGTTGGCTGAAAGAGTTGTTACACTGTATCTGCTATAAAAGATATTCAGGATAGGTACATCATGATTCTGATTCATGAAGATCTTTTTCAAAGAATAAATATTCTGAATTGCAATATTTAGCCCACTGAATTAAACTACTTTTATACAAAAATAATTATTCCAAGTTGATGCAACTTTATGTCCCAGAAAATTACTGAGATAAAGCTATGAAACAGGAAAAGGCTCCAGTCCAAGTGTATCCTACGAGTAATATAAGCCACAAACTGAGTTCCATAATACAGGTGGGTCTTCAGTTAGCTATTTGTTCAGTGACTGTTCAAACTTGTGATGGCGCTGAACAAGTGGCACTTATTACTAGTCCTCTGAGTTCCATCCACTGAGGCATTCCCACTGCAAAGTGATCACAATCTGGGTGCCCAGCTCCTAATTATGATGTAGCATCTGAGGGTCAGATGGTTGCCATTTGCGATCTCATTTCCCCAACAATAAAAGTAATGGAGAAGCAGCCAGACTGGCCACAAATGGTAACATCTGATGTCCTTGCATAGCAATGCATGATTCGCTTTACCAGTGGCAGCCAGGAACGCCAGAATTGCCACTGTTAATGGAAACCCTGGATTGTAGAAATTAAAATCAAATTAAAATTGCTGAGAAAAACATCAACTTTCCTAGGCCATCAACCAATAGGTTGCAATATCTGTGAAACAGAGTTGTCCTGCTACTTTGGCAAAACCAGATTGCTCAACCTAATGAAGAAGCTCAAGCTTTAATAAAAGTATTAACACTTGATCAGAGGACAAGAGACACTGGAGAGGACCCCAATATTTGGAAAAAATTGAACTTTAACAAAGGCACCAGAAAAGGGCTTGTTAATATCGCAGATGACACAAATGCACACTTACTAGAGTTCACAGAAGCCAAAGCTAAAATAAAATTCTGACAAAAGAGTACCCCATGATTTATGAGAATCAAAAGCCACTAAATAACAAAATATTGCAGATTATGAAATGTGTTATCCAATTCCTTGATGTGTGTAATGTATGTGAATATATATTGTTGTTTGCATACACACACATGTACACACACACAAACATCAACAGTGAACTTGACATTTGCATTGCAGACAATACAACTTTCAACTGACTATCCCACACAATCTGATTTTGTAAAAAGTTGCTAAGCATCTAATACTAGATTACTATTTTAAATAATTGCAATTTGGAACGCCTAAAATTGCTAAGTGGCAAGAAAGTTAATTAAAACATCTTATTTCACAATTTTTTCAGATGCATTAACAGCATATAAATTCCTGTATTATAATCAAACTGAATTACACTATGGATGACTTGAAATTACACTATTTTTTCAAATAGACAATTGAAGAGTATGATAACCCTAATTATTTGCAACGATTATGAAATAAACATCAGGGAATATTTATGTTATCACACTTATATTATTCAAAGCACCTATATATTTATTGAATTTATATTGCCGCCTATTCGCCCAGGGTGACTCGAGGAGGCTTACAGAATGTAAAACCATTTAAAATAAAAAATAAAAACTAACAAAAAGAATCAAATAAAGTACAATAGAACAAAATCTGGGGAAAAATAAAAAATAATGATCTTACAATGATGCTAGTTTAACAAAATACTTTGTTTTAAAAGGCTGGGCATAAACCTGTGTTTAAAACAGGTGGCACTCAAAGGAAATCACCTTATCAATTATGGTAGCTTTCATTTTAATTCAGTATCTGTAAGTCTTATTAATATGTTATAACGTTAACCTTCTGCTGATGAATTGGCTCTATGCTAATGTGTAGTAATGGTTCATTATTCTATTTTTATTTTATTTTGTGATTATTAAATGATACATTTAAATATCAGATGATTTCCTATATATTTAAGATGTCTTGTACCTTTTTTGTTTTTTTCTATGTATTAAAGCAATAAAAACTGAGGCACTAAAACTTCTTTTGGTAGATCATTTTGTGATCTGTACCTACATCTATATTAATAATAGATTTACTCTAAACAGCAAGACTATGCACAATAGTAGCAAGAACAAGTTTTAAATGCATCTTCATTTTAATTACATACAATCTCACAAACCCTTTCAAAATTACTAATTTGGCAGAAGACTTCATTCAAAACTACAGGTAGTATTGACATATTACAGCAATTAGGACTGGTTTTTCTGTCACTAAATGATGAAGTGGTAAAGCACAACGCATTACTTAGCAACAGCAATCATCCTACAGTCCCTCTTGTTGTTAACCAGCAGCCAAGTCATTAGACAAGACAGTTTCCCATAACCAAAATAAACTGTGAAAGCCTGCAGAAAATCTTAGGCCAGCAAGGGGATAAAGTGGCTTTTGCTAGGCAGAAGAGGTAGGGCATACAAGAGAAGCTGGGGAGAGGCTGCCAGGGAGGCACAGCATGAGTGCAGAGGATGGGGAACAGTCCAGGGTGGGGAAGATTTACTGCAGCAACCTGGTAGCTTCCCCATGTTCTTTTGAATAAGCCGGCAAGAAAGGTTGTAAATGGTGATCACATGGTCATAGGGCCTGCAATTGGTTATAAGCATGCACTGGTTGGTAAGTGTACACATCATGATCATGTGACCGTGAGGGTGTCAGGATGGCTGGAACTCCAAGGACCAAGTTAGAAACATTTGGCAGCTTCGATCGGTTGCAGGACAAATGATCATAAGTCAAGATTATCTGTTCATTAATTAAAATGCTAGTCAGAGGATATATTGGGAATTGGTTACAGCATACATAATTGTACATACATGTAGCAGAGTGAACAGCCTGTTTAGGCTGATGGCAACACTATTTTGTTGCCACCAGCAACAAAAGGACCCAAATTATTGGGGGCAATATGCTAACTATGTAAACCGCTTGAGAGGATTATAAAGCACTGTGAAAGCAGTATACAAGTCTAAGTGCTATTGCTATTTTTCTCCTCATCAGCCACGAAATGCATTTTCAGCCTCTTTTTCCCTGATTCTACATGTATTAAAACAGTAACATCTGTGTTTTAATATTAGAAGCTAAATGAATCTTTTTACTGATTACTTAGAAATGAAGAGTTGTGTTTTGGTTATTTACTGCCATATATGGAATGGTCATTCCTGAAATAGATCTGTATCCTAACTGAGGATTCTTTTTTTTTTTACTTTATAAGACAGTTTAAATCCAGGTAGTCCACATTTTACAATTATTTATTCAATAACCGTTGGGAGTTACAATGGTGCTGAATGAGGACTTAAAAGCGATCCTCAGTTATGGCTCTTGCAACTGATCTACACTTAACATCACAGCATCCTACGGACGCATGACCATAATTTGCAATCTTCAATGATGGCTTCCAACAACCACAGTCAAAAGCTACATAAATACAATCTTGCAAGTCTGAAGGTACAAACTTCCCGCTGACATCTTTAACTTTTAACTACCATCTGATCAATTAGGCAGACAGTTTCAAAGTTTGTTCCTCTGACTATTAAGCCATTGGGGATATTCCCCTTTCTCTTGTCTGATTATTTCCTAGGCAGCATCTCTTTCCCCAAGGTCATTTATGCATTCCAATGCATTATGACAGCACAAAGAAGTCATCACTAATTTAATTTTGTACAGGTGATTAAAAAAAAAACCTAACAATTTAATATTTACTTGTTTTCTGAGTCAGCAGGGGGGTGTTCCTCTCCTTCCGGAGTTTCCTCTGTTGCATGTGATTGATCCAAGTCACTGTAGAGTTTAAAATAAAAGTTATTGTTTCCAATTAATACTTCTAACATACTTGCCAATACAAGTTTAAATTTATGGAGAATTGTAAGGTCCTTCTCCAAGTTCCAATTTTATGCAAATAAATATATTCCTTTGCTTTCTAAAAACATATGCTCTAATAAAATACAGGTGATATAATGAAGTTTAACAGACATACATTTGGCACCAGCCTCAAAATGTTAAGACTGAAAAGCATTAAATTTCTATTCTATTGCATAATATTTTGTTTTCAAAAAGATTTATGCTCCTTTCATCACTACTGCTTTCTAGCTAAGGATGCTGAACATTAAAAATAATTTCTGCATTTCATGTCCTCTTGTAATCTTAAACTATGAATAATTTTGCTTATAATATTTATTTATTCTAAATATAAGCTAAAAATAAAATACTAACGTCAGTTCATCTTTGACAGTTCCCCAGTTGTGTGATCCACTCCCGCCACGCTTGTCTTCGTGTTTTAGACCACTGAAATGTGAATGTGAAAGAGAACTAACAAAACTGAGTTAACACAATAGTGCTGGGATACAGAAATTCAAAGGCAAATTTGCAAAATATTCTAATAGAATGCAATATATTTTGAAAGAGAAACAATTGAGTTTTTAAGACTTACGATCTGTCGCTTCCACTATGCCTATCAAATTCACGTTTGCCTCTAGAGTCAAAGCCATCTCCTCTGCCCATTCCACGTCCTCTTCCACCACGACCACCTCTGCCAAGACCACCACGGCCACGCATAGGACGATCAATAATGGGTCTATTGTAAGCAGAAACAGAATAGGGTCTATATTAAGCCCCATAAAACTATTAATATACTCTAAAAAGTATTGCCAGTCTACCTGAAATTAAATGACTCACAATATTTTAATTAAAATGTATGAAGAAACCTGTTTTTCTAAAAGCAAATATTCTGTGCTTCCTAGTTAACTTACTTTGGATTACATTCATCAACAGGTCAATTTGTTGATTACCCTAGCACAAATTATCCAATCAATCATAAAATGTACAATCCTTACTTATCAACAGAAAATTCTCCTCCTTCACCCTTTTCTTCGGCAGGTTTATCAAATCGTCGTTCACGAGGAGGCCGTCTCTCCTGCCTCCTCTCAATAGGCTTGCCCTCTCCCTGAGGCTGTTGCTGATCAGGCCTTCTGCCAATTCGTCTTATCCCTAAAATAGAAGGGAATCTGCATCAGTAAATTATTTACTGATCTCCACCAAGCAACTGATATTCTTTAACACATAGGTATTATCAATATGTAATAAACAATAGTCTTCTACTGATAGAAGACTATCTGGTGTGGCTGCTTTTTCTAGCAGTTCATACAGTTATTGTCTTATAGGAATTGTGGTCAAACTAGCTCTACAGGTATTTGTAATCCTTCAAACTACAAACTGGAAAAGCTAAAATTAAGCTCATGCACATCTGAAACAATAATTATTAAAATATTCATTCTCCTTCCTCCATTAAATAAAATTCAAAACCAGTATTCTTTGGTGAAATAATCAAGTTACTTGTTTCCCTAAGTGCAGTCTTGCATATAGTTTGCAAAACATTTATTTTGGGATAGAAGATCAGTCTAATATCTGAGCCATTCCAGAACATTTTCTCTTTTAAGAAAAAGTGAAATTTAATTAAGTTAATCAGATCAATAATTTCTATTGTGTTTTGGGGGGTGCACGAAGGAAGGCTCAGCCAATCTCACTGTAAACATGTACTCTGACAACAAAGGTAATATTTCAGAAACCTTTATAGAATGTGGTGAATCAGTTGCAATTGGGAAATGGGAGAGCCACCATTTTTCTTATTATGCTCAAATACTTATCAAGTTTGTTATAATAAAGTAAATGTTCACCTACAGAGCGATAAGGAAGCTGGAAATATGACTTTACAGAAATTATTATCTCTGTAGTAATGCACTAATCCGCTATACTAATCCCCTTCTAACATGGAACATTTCTGCAACTGAAAGTACTAGGTCTCAACATGCAATATACTCTATTCTCTGCCTGGAAGCTGTCACAGTGCCAACAATTCCTGCACAATAATTCTGCCACACTGCTTGAAACCAACTGGCTAACTAACAGTGCCAAAGTTTCATTCAAACAAAGAAACAAATGATTTTTATATTAAAAGTTGGCTTTTCGTCATCCTGAGAACAATGGTGGTTTCAAATAATATTGTTATCATTGGCAAAAAAAATGGGCTATAAATCCACTCATATATTATGAATTGGGTTCAAAAATTCTGCTCAATGCTAAACCAATGAGTTCTAAAACTGTCATATTTATCACGATATAAAACAATTCTAAGTTGCTGGAAGGAGAAAAAGGATTCTCAGTAAAATATTGCTTATCAAAACTATTAGCCATACCTAATACTCACAGGCACAGCTGGAACAGAATTTGTTTAAAGAGAAATGTCCAAGAGTCCCACAACAGGCTATCACCAATAACTAACTATATCTTTTGATATGGTGAGAGTGCATTTCAAACCAAGCCAAGTCCTGAAACGACATACTATTCTCTCTCATTAAAAGGCACGAGTGAATACTTGACACTGAACTTCACACCTATCCAGGAACAATTACATGGGAACATATTCCTTGGCTTTCCTCTCACTTTTTAATCAGGTCAAGTTTACTTTTCTCTTGTCACTTTGAATCCACAGAAATTGGAAAGCATTTTTTAGTTGTTCTTGCCAAGGCATACCAGCTTTCTGAAGAACGATTATGCCTTTTTGCTTTACTTCCTATGTTTTAAACATAACTTATTTATCATCTCAGTTGGATTAAAATGCCATTAATTTAGTCTGGATCCAAGCCAATAACTTTTCACTGCTGCAACTGTTGTTCAAAATAAAAGCAAAAGTATTTTTTAACTTTGCTATTAGTGGTGTTACATATATTGCATATCTGCTAGTAATATAAAGAAATTCTATTGGATGAAATCATTTTCATGCAGCTCAACTGAGCACATTTTACATTTAATGAAGAACAGCTATTAGACATTCATAATTGCATAATGCACATATGTAATAGCTACCTCAAAATCTGTGATATACACCAATCTCTTTCAATAATGTTAACAATCCCAATCACTGAATAAAAAATACACAGGTGAAATAAACTTCATATAAATGAAGTTTCAAGTGCCTAGATTATAACTGCATTGATTCAATTAGAATAGCTTGTCAAATGAACAATCATTACTGAAATTTTACCAAGCCATGTAAGGTTATTGAACCTATATTAAATTGGCTGGATTTGATGTTTGTAAGCAGAACCTACTTACTTTATTACAAGTAGTATTACCATTAGTATCTTTTCCACAATGCCTAGAAATTATGCTGTAATTTTCATACTACTGAAATATACACAAAGTATCTAACCTTAAATACAATAATATTCATCAAGGGGAATTTACAACTCATTATAAAAGGTGATTTGTTTTCTTCCCTGCAGCCATTGACACTTATTCTACCAAGTTACCATAGAATTCAAGCCTCTCCTTTGCCTTCTCTACTATTTGAAGAGATGCCCACAAGATTTATACAAAGGTAAAAACTTCTATTAAAAAATCTTTTCTGAAATTATTTAGGTACTATTTATTTTTCACTCAAATGCACAAGGATTGTCCCCATTATATATAATTTTATCTAATAAAAGCAGCTTTTGTAACAATCCTTTTACTATAGTTATGTCAAAGTAAAAATGGATTGCTATAAAATGGGTTTCTATAACTCTTATATGTGAAAACAGCTTTGAAAGAACATATTATAATCCAAACTTTTAAAAGCAAGTGGGATTCAAGCAGATCACTTCTGTATCAAAAAATTCCTCAGAAGTTTATATAGATAAACTGACCTGAAATTCTCCAAAACTAGACATCTCCATAAGTATATGGAGTTTGCATAAAAATCTAGATAAAACACAATATAATTTTATTTCTTCAAATTACAAAGCAAGGCTGAATCAAGGCAAGTACTAATGTTGAACTGCCATATTGCTGCAAAAAGTTTTCAACCTAAGTTTTGTAAATTAAATGTGTTACTCATGAAAATTTTCAAGTGGTAGAATTTAAAGCTATCCAATACAGGCTGCAAAACTCCTGACAGACAGTAGATGGCAGTAAAGGTATGCTGAAAACTAAGCATTTTGTAATTGTACTTAGTAGCCCCCAATTTCATATTCAAATACTGAGAACTACAACAAAATTTGCTTCTGACAATTTCTATAAGCGTTGAAAAAACATCAATACCCAGATTAAAGTTTAAAACATCACAAATCTTGGTTTAATATTTTAATAACCATCTTATTCAAGAAGAGCATTTTTACTATTTGAATATTTAAATATTTATCTGGAATATACAAAAGTTTAAATAAATTTAAGAACAATCTATTTCAATTACTAATCCCATAATCACTTCCTACTCCTATTGCCTGTACTAATTTAACTTTCTCTTCTGCAAGAACCAATGCTGGTTGGCTGGTAATGAGAATTGTGCTCATTATACAGGACACTTGACTGATAACCATTAAATAATATTTAAGATTAACATATAAGCAAAAACATTTTTGTAATCCAGGTAGATTTAAAGCAATCAAGTTACATATACATTTTCTTCCCACTATTACATGGCATAGCAGGGTGTCATTAAAAATATTACCATGCTTTCAGTCTCCCGTTCAAGTTGATAGAAAATAAGGCTAAAATCATACGATTAGCACTATTTAATCAATATCCACAAAGAGAACCTTTTATTTCCTTTAAATAAGTATTTTATTCAATTAAAAGCATAGTGAAGTTTAACACTTTTAGCCCACTTTATTTTATTTACACAGTTGCAAAATGTTTAAACAATGGCTCCATGAATCCTGCCTTTCACCTTAAAAATATGCCCCAATTCTAGGGATACACTCAAATCGAACAATTAAGGCAAAACAAACCCCTAAACAGGATTCAAACCTATTTGGATCAGCTTTCACGGGAAGGGGGGGAGGGGGAAAAACACCCCACCAACGTGGGAAAAAAAAATTTTTTTCTTTAACAAGCTACAGTCCAGAATCCAAGGCAGTCAGTCATTTCACCTCCACAGTGCCATTTTGTCTTATTCGTTCAGCCCTTAAGTAGGCGGGCAGCAGTCAAGCGAAGGCAAAAGACCAGCGCCAGCAACACGCGGGATATGCACGTGGCCCAGGTACGAATGGACTCAACTCCGTCCCTCCCAAATCCCCGCATGGTCCAAGCGGGCTGCTGCTTCTGCCGCGGGGCAAACCGGCAAGGATCGCTACACTTTGCAAAGGCCAGAATCGCCCTCCGGTTTTCAAGATTGGAAAGTTTCCCTTTCCCTTCGAGCCTCCCCCACCCACCCCCCCAAAAAAAACTCTCTCTCGCCTTTGCAGGCCTTGCATCCCACTCCCCCGCGAGGAGAAAAACCCGACCTCAGGTCGGCGCCCGCCCGCCCGCCCGCCTTTCAGAAACGCTTCTGCAAGCCATTCGCCTCCCCCCACCCTCCCCGCGAGAAGAGACCGTGGAGAAGGGTTCGCCTCACGAGCTCGGCTCGGCTGCACCAGGCGCGCTTTCCCACGACGGAAAGCGGTCAACACGAGAAGGAGCCCCATTCTGGACAGGGTGGAGCTCGGAGTAGGCAAGGCAAAGCAGCCCCGCCATGCCCTCCACGTGAGGGAGACGGGCAGGGCTCTCCCTCCTTCTGGAAGGCTGCCTTCGAGCCAGACAAGCGGGAGAAAGAGGGGAGGGGTCCCGCTCCGGCACCACGTGCTCGGTGGAATTGAGTTGAGGGGGGGCATAGCCGCTGACAGGGGGCGGGTAGGCTCGGCTGCTTTCTCTCCGTCCGCCCCGATAAACACTGACCTTGTGGGAAGCCCTCTTCGTCTCCCGCCGCCGCCGCCTCCCGTAGAAGAGAGGAGCGGCCCCGCCACTCACCTTCCTTCCTGAGAGGCGCGGAGCCAGGCTGCCCGCCTCCATCCTCTCTCCGGTCCCCGGCGCCTCCAGGCCCAGTCGAGGAGGCGAAGGGCGGCAAAGGGTTCTTGCGCTCCTTCTGAGATTCCCTGCGCAGCTGCTTGGCCGCGCTGCCGCTCCCTCCGCCGGAACCGACCTGGCCCGAACCGCCGCCTGAAGATGAATTAGACTGGGCCGCCTGCCCGCCTCCGCCACCGCGGCTGCCTTGGTGGCCGCCGCCGCCGCCCCCACCGGTGCTCTCTTTCTTGCGGCTCTCGGCCGCCTGGATCACCTCGAAGGGGTCGGATTCGTCGTCCAAGAGCTGGTCAAAGCGGTTGGTGACGACGCAACCGAAGCCTTCCTGCAGGTGTCCGGGCATGATGGACCCCTTTGGGTGGGATCCTCCTCCGATGCTGCCCAGGCCCCGGCCCACCCCCTACGTGCTTCTTTGCTGCCCACACAAGATGGCCGGCCCCCACAGAAACTCGCTTCTCTTCCGGCGAAAGCGACATCCGGGAAACAGAACTAGACGCCGCCAGCTCCTCGCGGAGGACCTTGGGAACTGAAGGCTGAATTCCCCGTCTGTAAGAAAAACCGGTCCTTGGCAAAAAGAAAGACCACAATTCCCAGCAGGCATCACGGAGCAGAGAAATAAAGCGGGCAAGTCTACCGCAAGGCAATCTCTTCCCTCAGAATGAGTTCAGTGAAACAGTTTAAAAAAAAAAAAAAAAAAAACTTAAGAAGATAATGGCATTTATTTCCCCACCTTTCCTCCTTAAAGTGCATTGTCTGAAATGAAATGAAACAAAATAAAAGATGCTGTTTGCTGAAAACCTGAAACGCCAACAATACAAGGCTTGGGCTTATACAACACACTAATGCACGACTGATTGAATTAACTCAATTATATGGGTTTGAGCAACCTTAACCCTCTGAACCTAAAAGGAACCGTAACGCCTATATCTAAATTACAGCCCTCAGTCACAAACGAACCACTTACATTTTATTTTTTATTTATTTATTTTATTTAGTTTAATGTTTATTTCAGCTCAATTCGTTTGACAATATACTTAAGGCAGCATTACACATATGATTTTGCTAAGGATATATTTAGTTTTTATTTATTTGATTTGTCAATAGCTTACAAGATAATAGATACAAGTATAAATATGAGTAAGAATACAGGAAATAGGTACGGATAAATGGGGACAATAGGACAGGGACGGTAGGCACGATGGTGCACTTATGCATACCCCTTGCACTTATGCACGGCAATCTGCATAAGTGCACTCAGAGCTGTAAATACAAATATTACCAATGTTTCAGAATGTACTTATATAGAACAAGCAAAGAAGAAAAATATTCCTTTCTCTAGTTTTGTATACTGGCTTGTCTGTTTTTTGACAGGTAAAACTAGCATTATGATGAAACTGCAAGTTTGCTGTACAATTGTAAATGTGCATAGGATTGCACTGTAGCTAATAGCTTTATACTATTAAATTATGTTGTGTGCTGACAAACAGGACAGTTGTAGTCCCTCGCATATTCTTTCAGTACATTCTTGTCTCCAGATCTTAGAGCAGCAACCATTTTGTAGTTTCACAATATACTTAGTAACATGGATTAGAAAATACACAGGACCTCTCAACATAGAACAAAATTGTTTATTTTTACCTCATTTAAACTACAACTTGAGATTAGCAAACAATCCTTTATGTGTTTCACAGCTTTCAACTATGTTGCCTTCTGTAAGATAAACTGTTCCCACAGAAATTCAAAGCCACTGATATGGCAAGGAAGCTCAAACTATGCAAGCATACATTTTTCTCCTGAAACTGCCAGGCTGTACTGTATTTACTGCAGGCTAGTTAGAGAGCAACTTTGATGTAATGGTTAAGCCACCTGACTAGAAACCAGGAGATTGTGAGTTCTAATCCTGCCAAAAACACCACATAATTGTAGAAATATTTGTGTGGGAAAGACTTTGAATACTCCACTGAACACTGAGTTTAGAAAAATCCAAAATCAGCTGGCCATATGTTGGGGATGAGAAGACGGCTGCATCTTGTAAGAACTATTAACCAACTACAGTATCCTCAAACCAACCATCAGGAGATTTGTAGATGTGCCCATAATGTACAGAGACGTCTGGGGCAATATCAAATAGGTCACAGTAGGGCATTTATGCATTTTGCTGAATAACTAGAACTGCAATTGATTAATTCTTAAAAGTTGGGTTCTGCACAAGCTTTGTTTAAAATGCATGCCAAAACACTAATCTAAATGCACTCTAGGGAATGAGGGATGAGAAACTGTGTTTATGAGTCTAACAGACAAATGATCTCAAGCAAAACTGGAAACTACAATATGTAAAAATGGACATAATGTGCCCCAAAGATGGAATCTTGGGCTTTCAAATGTTTTTGATTATAACCTCCATCTGTCCAAATTGCACAAATATCAGAAGGTATTTTGGAAATGATTAAATGTGTAGAGGGATGTCAGTTATCTGAACTTGCTTTAGACTGTGTTGGCTAACAAAAAGAGCTGCACAGCCACACTGAAATGCTCTCACTTAGTCTGTGAGCTGGAAGAAGAGTTTGCTGGCATAAATTGTGGTGCCATCACTACTTAGACCTAGTCTGCCACCATAGTAGCAAGGTTGGTGAGAGAGGTTGGTGTTTTGTTTTCATTTGGGACAAAAGAAAGAAGGTGATTAATAGATTGCCAGGTTTCATTCCTTTCCCCATCTATGAATGGGGGAAAAACAATCGCCAATTGATCTCCACAACATCTACTGATGCATAGCAACCTAAAGAAAAGAATTGAAAAAGTGGAAATTCAAGTCCCTGGATGCATCCTCAACCACAGTATATACAATGGAAACAAGTTTTTCTCCCTGGCAAAAGCTGTCTTGGAGGAAGATACAAGTGTAGATTCAAGCAGCTAAAGACAACTTTAAGCTGCTTTGGCTTTGGGCTGGAGTTGAGTTGACAACGTTTTTTTCATTTTTTATTTCTTTTGATTTGTCAATCGCTTACAAGATAATAGGTATAAGTATATACATAGTTATGAATACATGAAATGGGTACATATAAGAAAAATAAAAGAAACAATAGGACCCGCTACAGACCTCTTAGGAAAGGGTTGAGGTCAATAGTAGACAGTCTAAGGTTAAAGTTTTTGGGGTTTGGGGAAGAAACCACAGAGTCAGGTAGAGTATTCCAGACATTGACCACTCTGTTGCTGAAGTCGTATTTCCTGCAATCAAGTTTGGTGCGGTTTACCTTGAGTTTGTATCTATTGTGTGCTCTTGTGTTGTTATGGCTGAAGCTGAAGTATTCATTGACAGGTAACGTATGATTTTATATACCCTATTTAGATCAAACCGAAGACGGCATAATTCAAGGTTTTCTAGGTCTAGAATTTCAAGTCTGGTGGCATAAGGGTAATGAGAAGAGGAGTGGAGAACTCTTCTTGTGAAATATTTCTGGACTTTCTCAACTGTCCTAATATCAGATATGTAATGTGGGTTCCAGACTGATGAGATGTATTTGAGTATTGGTCTAGCAAATGTTTTGTACGCTCTAGTTAGTAGTGTGATATTACCAGAGAAAAAGCTACATAGGATTAGGTTAACAACTTTTAATGCCTTTTTGGCTATGTAGTTACAGTGGGCTCTAGCACTTAGATCATTAGAGATGAGTATTCCAAGGTCCTTTACAGAGCTTGGATCATCAACAAGGTCTTGACTATTCAGCTTGTATTTTATTTTCTGGGGTTTTTTTTGCCATTATATAAGACAGAGCATTTATTTGTTGAGATTTGAAGTTGCCATTTGTTTGACCATGTTGTGAGGGTATGTTAAAATGGTTACTGGTGCATGGTGCAATTGGAGGGACATGAAAATGAATCCAAGTATTTTTCCAGTTAACATTAATACAGATACTTAATACAGCTACTACTGTTCAGGTAGAAATATTTCATCTGACAGAAAAGGATTTGCCACTATAATAGATTATTTTTCTATTAGCTTACCAACAAATTTGTTCTCATATTGGGGCATTCTCTAGGTATGCATGGAGGGAGTTAAAAGAAGAGTGAATGTAAATTCTATTAAAAGAATAATATTTAAAACATGTCCCATCTATTGGATATCAACTGTAATCATAATATTTCCTCTGGTTACCTTGCTTAAATAACAGGTAGTCTTCATTTAGCAACTATCTATATTTTAAAATTTTAAATGTTTTATGAATGTTTTTTCTTAATTGTAATTTAGTTCATGTGTTAGCTTACATTTTTTGTTGTTACATGGTTGTCACAAAAACTAAATACAATTCGCTAGTTGAATACTTAAATTCATCTAGTAAGTCTTACAAAATAATGATATGATTTCATTATAGCTTTTAAAATACTATTAAAACAGTTTAGATAATGTTTCCATTTTTCTATTATGCAATCTATGTATTAGTGTTATATTTATAACTGATGGTTTATTGTCCTATTTATTACTGTATGCTACTCTATATACTAATGTTAATTGGAATTTAGACTCTGCTCTTTAGTAATACAGTAGTGTAGAAAAATAGAAGGCAAAATCTGATACTTCTAGGTTTTATTTGTCTGCTTTATTTTCAAGTACTGATTTTCTCCTCTTTTATGCAGATGTTTAATCAATTTTATTTTACAACAGCCAGCAATTTACATTACAGTTTTTTGTAGCATGGACCATCAAGTTTACAAGCTGTATAAAAATTTTGGTACTCTTCTTGTCATATTAACCTTCTCTTTTTCCAGTAGCTTTACATACTTTTCATCTGTTTTGGGATGCTTCCAGACAAGGTTTATATTGTAGAGTCACAATGCTTTGTTCATGAAGTACTTTAAGAAAATTACCAAAGGCACTATGATTTATTTGTAACCTGTCTATATCATATCATCACATTTTAATCTTTTTTCTATCCATTAAGCATATCATAATAAAAAAGCAGAACAATGCAATTTTTTTAAGCATGTGGGTAAAGGAAATGTGAGACTGAGTCACTATGAAAGGCATTATTTCTGGACAGATGTCTAGAGGTAGTTATGCTACTCCAGTGTAGCACAAAGCATGAAGGCATTTCTGGCAACATAAAAAAAAAACCAAATAATTACTGTATATACATGTCTTAGAATGCCCTGACCTTATCTGGCGCTGAGCAAATTTATATCCTACAGGGTAAATTCTTTCCATTTTCCAGGGCTTTTCTGCCCTCAGAATAAAGTGAGTTCCTATAAAATGCAGGAACACCAGCCTCTGAATAAGCATATCTGGAATATAGCTATAAGGAGGAGCAGAACAGAACTTCATTTTCAATCAATGTTAACCTATTGAGCTATAGGGGGGTCACTGCCTAAGAACAAGACCTGAAAAACCCAGGAGAACCTCAAGATTTATTTTATTTTTTTATTCATAACCCACCTTTATTATTTTCACAAATAACTCAGGGTGGCAAAGATATCCAACATACCTTCCCCCTATTTTCCCCACAACAACCACTGTACGAGGTGGGTTGGGCTTAGAGACAGGGACTGACCTAAGGTCATCCAGCTGGCTTTCATGGCTAAGGCAGAACTAGAACTCATGTTCTCCTGGTATTTAGTACCTTAACCACTAGACCAAACCCCTCTTACACTCTCCCCAAACTATGGCTGATCAATATTTATCTAGCAGCTGCATCTGAGCTTCACAAATCTGAATGAGCACCAGAGGGGAGCCAAAAGATACTAATCTCTCTGCTGCTTTTGGAAGGAGGGGGTTTCCTTAGCTTGATTGTTAAACTCTGTCACAAAATTAAAAAGAAATATGGATCAAACTAGAGCAGACAGGTATCATCCCAACACATAATATTGCTGGAGACTTAGAAGAATGACTGAAATTCAACCACCAATCACTAAAGGTGGCTTGGATTGTGCCCAACTCCTTTCTGCAGTACAGAGATAATCCTTGACTTACGACCACCATCATGGCCAAAATTTATGTTGCTAAGCGAGACAGTTGCTAAGTGAGTTTTGCCCCAGTTTATGACCTTTCTTGCCAAAGTTGTTAGGCGAATCACTGCCGTTATTAAGTTAGTAACATGGTTGTTGAGTGATTCTGGCTTCCCCACTGCCCTTGCTTGTCAGAAGGCAGCAAAAGATGATCACATGATACCAGGGTCACTGCAATCGTCATAAATATCAGTTTCCAAGCATCTGAATTTTGATCATGTGACCATGGGGATGCGGCAATGGTTATAGGTGCAAAAAATGATCTCTATTTTTTTTAGTGCTGTTGTAACTTTGAACAGTCACTAAATGAACTGTTTTAAGTCAAGGACTACTTGTATAAGCCTTGCCACTTATTTAGGAGGAAAGATCAAGACTGTGAATCTGGTAGCTGAAGAAGGACTTCAGCCTTCCTCCTCTCTACCATGTAAATCTGGTATCGCACTTGGTGAGGATTTCTCCCCGCTCCCCACAGTTAGTGATGTTGGGCAAAGCGGGCATTTCAGCAAGTTCATAATGAATGCCAGCCCTCGCTTTGCCATCACATAGTTCTACTAATTATCCTTAATTCACTGGGAAGCATCAGCTACTTTCTGGATTAAAAGAAAACACTGGACTCTAACATTCCAGCCTTGCAACCACAAGCAATATGATCTGAAATTTGCAGGGAAAATGAAAGAAACAAAGAAGGCCTTATTTTTAAATTCAACCCTTTCCAAAGTTAGGAAGAAATCAGGAAAAAAAAAGGGGGGGAGAATTGTCAGCTTTGTAATCCAACCCTAACTATTGGAATTGGCTGCAGCAGAAAAAAAAACAGCTTCTATTTAGACCTGTGTTTTCTAGCTTTTCCTGATCCATCCGCTAGTTTGTCTAAAAATGTTCCATATTTTCAATGTGCCTTGGAACTCAGGGTATTACTTGTGACTGAGATCAGATGCCGCTGGCATAGCCCCAAGTATTCACTCGATTCGTGAAGAGGTAATCAGCAGCCTCAGAGCCAAATGCATCTTGAACCCTAAGTCCTAGTCCTTTGCACAGAATCAGTACATATCCAGGGAGTCATCAACCTATAAGTCAACCTTCTCTTGTCAGCTTCTCTTCCCCAATTTTTCTGCTCCAGGTTTTCAAAATTTTGCATCCGCATTTTAATTTAATATGTTTTTGTATTGCTTTCCTATATTAACTTACATTATATTATAATACCAAATTAAGCCATCTGATGTAAATCATATGCACAGTATGAATATGAAAAATGTGGATGGAAGAGTAAAATCGAATGTGTAGAAGACATTGAAGTAGGGAGGATCTGGATGAACAGATGGGTTTTCACGAGCGTCAAAAAAGACATATCAGAGAAGGTCCCAGGGTTAGTGCTGCACAGGAAACACACCTGCAAATAACTACAGTATGACGATCCGAAAATCATAGCATAAGCATCAAGAACAGCTTTAATGATCTAGAGATCACTCAGGTTTATATCATGAAAGGGAGCATTCCCAAAGCAAAAATCTGAACCTATCTTGATGTATAATGGATGTTCAATAGGCTGTGATTCAAAATCATTAGAAGACACTAGTTGGGGAAGATGTTATATATAGGTAGTCCTCGAATTACAATAGTTCCCTTAGTGGCAGTTCAAAGTTACAATATCACTGAAAAAAGTGACTTATGACCATTTTTCACACTTACAACCATTGTGGCATCCCCAATTTGGATCCTTGGCTCTCGTCTCCTTTTGCTGTTGCAATTGGTTGATCATGTTGTAAGGTTCTATTGTCAACTGCATTTCTTTTAAGTGGGGTGAGAAGAAAAGCAAACTTTACATAATTCTAGTTTAATAAATAATAATTAAAACACAGTGAAGATAGTATCAGCAAAAAATAAAAAAAATCCACTGAGGAAGAGAAATGAAATGGTCAGGTTGCCTGAAAGCATAAAATCATCTTCCACCTTCACAGTACAAAATAATAGATATACATATCAGTGATTTACACAGTTAGTGATTTTTTTTTCTGTTCTTTCACTCCTATGCTTTAGCATAGCTGTTCTCGGCCTCTTCTCCTTCAATCACAGGCAGTACTTGTCATTACGATTGTAAATCATGAGGGTCCTCAAGCAGTCACCCAATGACTGACCCAATTTTACGACTTTTGCGACTTTTGCGCAGCAGTCATTAAACAAACACCACAGTTGTTAAGTGACCGTACTGTTTAATATGGGCAGTTTTTTTGCCAAAATCTAAAACACGGGTTTTGGGGGGCAAAAACATAAATCACAGGATTTATCATAAGAGGGGGCAGCCATGGAAACTTTGGAACTAGATTGAAAGTATTTTTGGGGGGTGCCCATCATAACATCAAATTGTTGCTAAGAGACTGGTTGTAAGTGGAGGGCTACTTGTGTAAGAAACAAAAACAGACTCCCAAAATCCAACTGGAGGGCAAAGCTTGTTTATTGCAAAAGCCACTTAGCGCCAGAGTTTAACGATCAGTAGAAAACAGCATGTTTAAACAAACACGAGTTCCCTCAGTAAACAATTGTCAGTACCAAAATAGAATATGATTACTTGCCTTTTGGAGTAATTACTTTTGTGACCTCCCATATTTCTGGATTATTTGATGAGTTCAGTTCTATCTATCCAGAGAAAATGGGGAAACCCGTGAAATATTTTGATTTAGTACATGTACACTTCCCACCGAAGATGGCAATGTGATTTGGATTGCAAATAAATCTTTGACCTTTCTCCAAGTTCTGCTTCCTTACTTGCTTTATCCATCTACAGTAAGACCATCTGACATTCTCGTTTGGGGAGGGATGAGAATTTTACTCAGGAAAAACACACAATCAATACCTTCTGCAACTCATGGCAATATTTCTGTGCTTTTCTATTTTAATTAAATTCAGAGATGTGTGACTTTACCAAGCAGGAGTACAGAACGTTGTGGAGGGGGAGGTATTTACATATTTGTCATCTGTCTTTAATTTTTTTTTCCTTGCTGAAGAGTTCTTTCCTTTTTATCTAATAAACAATGCAAAACAGTTCAAAGTGTTTCAGGTGAGAGATGAAATACAGGTAGACCTTGACTTGCAACCATTAGTTTAGTGATCATTCGAAGTTGAAAGAACACTGAAAAAAGTGACTTATGACCAGTGGTGAGATTTAGCCAGTTCGCACCAGTTCGAGTGGACTGGTTGTTAAATTACCACACACACACACACACACACACATACTATCAAAGTGGATCCTGGGCACTGCGTTGCGCTGTAATGGAGAAACAGGCAATGGAATGGCCGGTGCGAGGGAAGGAGAAGGCCACTTTCCTTCTTTATTCTCCCTGTTCCTCCTTCCCTTGTGCCGCCACTTCATTTCCCATTTCTCTATTACAGTACAGCGCCTTGGATCCATTTTGATAGTAGGCGGGAGGAGTAATTTAACAACTGGCTCGCCCAGGATCAGGTTGGCCATCGTGGGAGGCTCGTCCCGCAGGTGCGGCAAAGCTAGAGGACAGGTATGGGCCACTCCTCCCATGACAGCCAACCTGACCCTGGGCGAACTTAAATTACTTGAATCCTACCACTGCTTATGACCAATTTTTACATTTACAACTTTGACCATGGTCCACGTGGTCAAAATTCAGGCATCTGGCCACTGGGATATGTATTTATGAGAGTTGTAGTATCCCAGGGTCATGTGACCACCATTGTAACCTTCCCAGCAAGCCAGTTTCACTTAATGATTGCATGATTCACTTAACAACTTGCACTGATTTGCTTAACAACCTGGTAAAAAAAAATCGTAAAAAATGGGGCAAAAGCCACTCAACTGTCTTGGAAACTTTGGCTCAATTGTGGTTGTAAGTTGAGAACTACCTTTAGTAGCTACATTTGGCTGCTTATCAAACAGAAGTCAGGGAAAGTAATTTCTCAATGTCCCTGGCTCAAAGAAAGGAGGATAGGTGGGTGAGTGGGTGGGTTCAGCTATTGGAGTTTCTGGTAGGGCAGCAGCTAAGCTGTGATGCACTACATCCATTATCTTAACCGAAAACAAGTTGCTGGATCAGCAGCTTGGGCCTGATAATTTAAACAATTGTTAAAACACTTGGTGGCACAAAAAAAGAAAGAAGTCAAAAGCCAAAAGAACTCATTTTTGTAACTGATTTACAATTTGTCACATTTGTCACATATTTTTGGAGATCTCCAAAAAGACTTGGTCCATATCATCAAAATTAAGATCATTCAAGAAGGGAATTAACTGCAACAAGGTGATTTCATGGGGTGATAGATTAAACAACCATCTGAGTATCTCAGAAGGTTTCAACAGAAAAATATATTTTCTTCCCCCCACACTTATATCAGAGCAAATCAAGGTGGGAAAATCTTGAGGGTTTTTTTTTCTCATTTCTTGCTCTCCTTTGAGGCTAAGCTAGTGTTTAGGTAAAAGCGATTGAATCCCCTTTTCAAGGCCATCTCTGTACTTTTCTACATTAAACCAGCTAAAGACTCAGACTATCTAATGATTAAACAAATAAATGCAAATGAGGAAGTTGCCCAGGAACATTCTTTCTGCGAAACGCAATGCCGTCTTCCGTGTGGCACATAGGCAGGCCTGCCGTTTAACTGCCAGTCTTTAGCTGTGGCATTGTTGGGAGAAAGTCACGGCTCATAAGGTGGGTGAGAATTTAAAACATTTCTGCTAATGATGAATTCGGAACTCCCTTTACAGCAATTCTGCAATCTCTGGAATACATTGTCCTCAGTGGAAGCACTTTTTTTCTCTCTTTTTCCTATGGAAAGTTGGTCGGTCAAGGTCTTGACAAGTACAGGAGGTCCTCAACTTACAATAGTTCATCGAGTTCTGAGTTACAATGGCACTGAAAAAAGTGACTTATGACCATTTTTCACCATTGTAGCATGCCCTTGGTCATGTGATTTACATCTGGATGCTTGACAACTGACTCACATTTATGATGGTTACATCATAAATGGTTACAGAGTCATGACCCCCTTTTGACAAGCAAAGTCAATGAGGAAACCAGGTTCGCTTAACAGCCGTGTTATTAATTTAAGAACTGCAGTGATTCACTAACAAATATGATGAGAAAAGCCATAAAATGGGACAAAACTCACTTAACAAATTTCTCACTTAACAGCATAAATTTTGGGCTCAATTGGGCTTCTAAGTTCAGGACTACCTGAAATTTGCAGGAAAAGTTCCTTAAAGACCAGAGTTATTCATGTTTTTTTTTAAAGGATCTTTAATAACTAATTCCTTTTTTTAAAAAAAGACTCCAATTCTTTTCTGCATAGGATTATAATTTCCTACTCCACTTGAAATACGTGATCTGCTGGTCAAAACATGTCATATTGCCCATAACAATATTAAAACCTCCTATAACATTCACTATGCTATAACACTAAACAGCAAGCCCATTGCTCACGGCTGTATAAGATTCAACCGGTGTTACTACTGGTTCGGTGAGAGTGCATTCTGTGTGCACATGTAAAGCATTTGCAAAAAAACATCAGCTGTGCTGCCTGGACAGCTGACAAGCACTGCGTGTGGGTACGCAGCATTTGAAAATCCTCTTCTTTCTGCACAAAGCAGCTGAGGTTGAAAAAGCAGGAAATAAAGGACACCCAAGAGCCCGGGCAGGCAGGTGGGCCAAACAGATGACCAAAAGGTCGTCGTAGCAAACTGGTTCGGTGTCTGCTGCTCTTCAGAACTACCGGTTCTATAGAACCGGGCTGAACCAGTAGAATCCCACACAGCATTTTCATTTTAATGGTTATATCTTTGTGCCACAGTTAGAAAGAGAAAAATCAAGCTCTATAAAAAAACAACCCCATCCTTTATCTGTCACTGGTGGTCCATATGCATCCACCTCTACTATGTATGAGAACTTCTTATATTAGTCACCTGTGTGTTTCTTTTATACAATTAAGTACTGAATTTTCAACAACTACAAAAACATTCCTCATCTCTAGCCAAGAGTTCAGATGAGAAACCATTTTGGGAGTGTTTGGTTTAAACCCTTGTATAAATTTTGAAGCAGCTACAACTTGATACTTACAGTAATGATTTTTTAAATATAAGTGGTGTGTATTTGCATACCTACATTTTTTCACACATCCATTTACTACTGAATACATCTTTTATTGCTTGGGCATAGTTCTTCAGCTGCAAATACAAGGTAGTTGTTGCTCATCGCAAAGTAAGCATCTGGCAAACTTTAAAGAAAGTTTAACACCATAAACAATCTATACAAACACATAACCATTTTTTAAAAAAAAATAATCCATGTGATATCTTCTCATGTCCTTGCTTCTGTTATGTGTACCAGAACCAGGTCTTATACATATAATGAGCTTGCTACTTAGTGTTATTCTACACTTTGTAAATTAGTTATGCGCCATGAAGTCTTAAGAAATAATTTTCTTACAATCTGGAGCTAAAAACTTCAGAACCTTCAGTTAATTTCTAAAGCACTGAGGCTCCCTAGAATAAAGTTATTGCATTAATCACTATTTAGTGTTTGGGTGAAGCCAGTATTTCCAACAGCTACAAAAACAAGATTGCTGGATCTATTTATGGCCACAGAATGAAAATAGCATTTACTTGCTACTTGTACACTGACTGGGTCATAACTTACCCAAGGAGCTGTCTTACCGAAAGAGGAGCCAAATTCTTTGTGACATGCTACAAGCTATTTTCAAACAGAGCCGACAGCTGACAAACTACTTAATAATAGACTAAGCAGCAGAAAATAGGAAGTATAGAGGAAAATAGGAACAAGATTTTGAAAACAGGGGATCTATAATCTTATGCCCCTGATTTTTTTTTTTGTGGGGGGGGGAGTTTTAAAATCAACAGTACTGCCTTTTCAGAGCCCCATAACTTATTAACCACAAGAGGGCAACAGGATGGAGTTATGATTATATTGCATGTTCTGTCCCCTCTCTGTTGATACCTTGCCTGCTCTTTTCTTAAAAGATGGATGTTGTGAGGTCACATCCACATTCCCCATGCTGGCTGGGGAATTCTGGGAATTGAAGTTCACATCCCTTAATGTAGACAAGTTTGAAAAATACTGAAGTATAGTCATAAGATCTGCTTAACTAATCACTCTTCAAATCATATTCTTGAACCCACAAATACTGCTGCACCCCCTCTAAACTCTTCAATCGTTTTTTGCAAATTTTCCCATATTCCAAAACAGCTGCACCATAAGGAAAGACTGTTTCTTCTAGCCAGAATTACAGTAAGCTCATTGAGATATTCCTAAAATGCTTCCTTCCACGTCTCTCACATCTGGACTGTGCCAAATGTCAAATGTCACATGAAAGACTGTAATTCAAGATCCATCCTATATGGCAAAATGTTTTTGCCTTTTACTGCTGCCAAGTGCAAATCTATGATATTTCCCTTGACTGATGGCTCCTTTACTGTTGATAGTTGATTCCAAAATGCAAAAGGTATCCATTACAAGATTGGTTTAAGTATAAATTTTGAGAAGACTAAATTTATGCAAATCGGAAGTGTTCAGGATAATATGCCTACAACACAACAGTCCATAGCCAAGCTATATCTTGGTAACATTGTGTCTATTGATGGAGGTACAAATAAGGACCATAAGTAACAAACTGGAATGGTAGCACCATGTTTCAACATATGCACCCGATTTGGTCTACAGCAGCCATAAGTACTACCACAAAAATAAAACTCTTCAAGAATGTTGTTACATCAACTGCAAATATATGCTTGTGAAACATGGAGGTGTACAACCAAGATGATTCAATGGATAAATGTTTCCCAAAAATGCTGCTTGAAAAGAATCCTTTGCATCACATCTCATAACCACATCACTAAAGAAGTAGTACTGCAAAGATCAGATTTTGAATAACTATAGAGAACTGTGAATGAATGTTGAATGTGGTTTGTTGGCCATATCTTATGCATGCCTAAAGACTGGCATCCAAAAATTACACTATGTTAGATACCTTCTGGAGAAAAGAGGAAATGGGGCCAGCCTCAGAAAACTTGGCACTAAACACTTATGGAAGATAATGTCCAAAGATGCTGCGAGTTATCAAAACCACTGGAAAATACTTGCTGCGCAGCAATAGCGCTTAGACTTATATACCACTTCATCATGCTTTACAGCCCTCTCTAAGCAGTTTACAAAGTCAGCATATTGCCCCCAACAATCTGGGTCCTCATTTTACCAATCTAGGCAGGATGGAAGACTGAGTCAACCTTGAGCCGGTCAGGATCAAACTGTTGGCAATCAGCAGAATTAGCCTGCAATATTGCATTCTAACCACTGCGCCCCCATAGCACAGGAACTAATGACGATAATGATCCATTATTTTAACATCTTCACTAGTTTTCCATTTGATGCTTTATGGAAGAAGAAGGATAGAATGAATATTGATACCTTCGAACTTTAATTTTGAAGGAGATTTCCAAGAATATTGTGGACGGCCAAAAAAACCCAAATCAATGGATCATCAAACCAATCAACTCAAAGTTCCCTTTCAAGGCACAAATGATTAGACTCAAGTCATCATATTTAGACACAAAGACCTAACTCTCTGGAGAAGTCTATAATGCTGGGAAAAGTGGAAGGAAAGAAAAGAATGATCAACAGTAATGGATGGATATACTTAGAAAACTAGAAGGATCAGGTTGGGAACGGATTCTCTTGGGAAAAATGTATTGTATTGTAAATGTGAATCAGTTGACAAATCCCCAGACTGCAGAGTGCTGGGACAGCTGGAACTCCAAGGACATTCATTCATTCAGTTCCATTGTGACTTCAAATGGTCGCTGAACAAATAGTCATAGATTATTAGCACTACCTTTAGTTATCTTGTCTTCTGTTTGCTGATTTAAATGATTTGATTTTTTTTTAACCAAGCATCAAGATCTTCTCCAATTACTCTTGCCTCCACATTATGGATTTGGAATATCTAAGCTTAAATTTCATTATAAGCACTTCCAGGGATCAATCTGGTTTTACTTCGTCTGTTCCTTGATTCGATATTTACTTTTACAATGGTCCTCATGCAGCCCTTTTGTGGGAATTGAGTCTAAAAAAGCATTGCTCTCAAGTCTTGACTTGCAACATGATTCCTGCTCTTGAGGTGGCCACAGAAAATACTCGTAAGTTTCATTTTTCTTGGGAGTGCTTCTGAGTCTGAGTTCACACCCATTTCTTCTCTGTCTTGCCACACCCAAGGATATAATTGCCACCACCCCCTCCAAAAAAAAACCTGCCTTTTTCTGCTGATTGTTACAAATTGCCCTCCAGCCTTCAGCTCTGAGGCTGGCCAAGTAATCCTTTCCACAATATTAAATCATCACCAATAAACATCAACATCTTTTTTCATGGGCACTTGAACTATGATTCCCAGTTGTCATTTTTTTTTTAAAGATGGCATCGGAGGCAGGGGATATTAGGGATAGAAGAATGGAGAGCTGAAGGAATGGATTTGCTAGAGCCTTGAATTGAGTTTGGGTGTGTTTGGAAGGAAAGGATTCAGTCGGCATGATTTGAACGTTTTTGAGTTTCACTGGTGCAGAGCATGATGAGGAGTGCTACCAGCACAGGGAGTGTCACCAAGTCCTCAGAAAAAGCTGCTCAATAGAAGAGAACAAATATACAGTAGTTCAGGGTTGAACTGTGGAGTCCTTGATGTTCTCTGAGCTTGCTTGTTTGCTTGCAGACATTTCATTTCCTGACTAGGTATCATCATCAGTGTGAGTGAGTGTGGGGCTTGCCTTGCTCCCTATTTATATATGGTTCTTGCCAGTATTAGTTGAGGTATGGTTTTCTCCTCTTTGATCAGGATATTGTTTTCTGCTAGATTGTTTGCTCCCTTTTAATCCTTCTTAATCCCTACTTATCTGGGTATTGGCTGCTGGAGAGGATGTGTTCTGGCCATTTTCTTTTTAGTTTTTTTTTTATTGTCTCCTTGAATGGTGTGTAAATATATTTTTCTCTCTGTGTGTCTATTGTTGTGCACATATTGGAACACCAATTAGCAGTCAGCAAACCTAATGAAAGCTCTTTAATGTCATAACACGGGGATAGACTCAACCATCGTTTTAGCTGGGAAACTATGAGCATCCTAGATCAAGTTAAAGTTAAAAATGCTAGAGAATTCCTGGAAGCTTGTCATTCAGGAAAGTCAGCCATCAATACACACATAGAAATAAACCACATTGGCACACCATTCAAAAGAACAATGACTGAATTGGGGAGGGGAATTTATGTTTTTTGATTGGTTCAATATTGTGGCTATGCATATTTTAGTGGCTGTAAATTCCTATACGGTAAAATTGTCAAAAGTCCTGTGGGATTGCAAAATATAAATATCATTCATTCATTATTCCCGTCAAAGGGAGCAATGCTGCAATCTCCTTGGCTTCATCAATCAGTATATCATCAATTAGTATAGCCTTCAGTTCGATCTGTATAATATATAAAATTATACATTGCAATGTCCTACCTGTCAATGAATACTTCAGCTTCAACCATAACAATACAAGAGCACACAATAGATACAAACTCAAGGTAAACCGCACCAAACTTGATTGCAGGAAATACGACTTCAGCAACAGAGTGGTCAATGTCTGGAATACTCTACCTGACTCTGTGGTTTCTTCCCCAAACCCCAAAAACTTTAACCTTAGACTGTCTACTATTGACCTCACCCCTTTCCTAAGAGGTCTGTAGGGGGCGTGCATAAGCGCACCAACGTGCCTACTGTCCCTGTCCTATTGTTTCTTTTATTTTTCTTATATGTATCCATTTCATGTATCCATAACTATGTTTATACTTATACCTGTTATCATATAATTCCTTGACAAAATAAATAAATAAAATAAAATAAATAAAGTATATGCAAATATACTAGCTGCTATGCTTATTTACATCATACCAAAAACAGAGGGAAGAACCCTAATGTTTGTTCAGTGTCCTGCTTGAGTTCGAGAGCGACATTTGTAGAAAGGTGGGTGGTATAATATGAATCAAAATCTAAGGGGAAAATTGGATGACCACACAACCTACTTCATGAAGAATTGTCTTTTAAGCCACATCTGAAATAGTTTATCAGCAGACCTAATGTATTTTGTAGTTTAGGACATGTGTCAAAAAACAAAAATGGTTTAAAAATGGTCTACTTCATGGGGCCCTTCGTGGTTTCTGAGCTTGATTGTTTTCGTGCAGACGTTTTATTTCCAAACTACGTGACATCATCAGTACTAGAAGAGGATGGAGTTGCTCTCTATTTATATGCAAGTGGCCCTTTTAGCACTGCTGATGTTATCTAGTTGGATAATGAAACATCCACAAGAAAACAAGCAAGCGCAAAGTGCACCTAGGACCCACAGTTCAACCCTGAGTACAAATATTATATCGGTAACCTACTTTAGCTGCAGTGTTTAAGCACAGTTATTCATAAGTTTATTTTCCACCATTTGAGTTTCTTATGTTTTTGTAAACCAAATGACTTTGAGATATGTATTAAGGGCCAGACTCTCCAAAACATGACACTTCTAACTTAATTTAAACTCATGTACATTTAAGTCAAATCAACCACAGTTAATTAGTTGCTCTTCAGTCAATCAGAATAGAGCTGGAAGAGACCTTAGAAGTCTTCTAGTCAACCCCCTGCCGAAGCAGGAGACCCCATACCAGTGATGTCTAACCTTTTCCTCGTTGTGTGCTGAAAGTGTGTGTGCATGTGCGCACTCATGTGTGCCTGCACCCATAATGCAATGCGCACACGACCCCTCCTCCCCCTGCACATGCACATGTGACCCCCATGCGCACCGCACATCTCTGCGCATGCGTGCACGACTCCCCATGCGTGCTGTGTGCCTCTGCTCATGCGTGCGCATCTCCTGTGCCCTCACCGCCCCCCCCCCACAGGGGTGGGATTCTATCAGTTCGTACCTATTCACTAGAACCGGTTGTTAACATTCTAAGCAGTTCGGAGAACGACTTGTTAGAAGAAATTACTGGCCTAATCCTGTAAGGATGGCAGGAAGGAAACATTCTGGTGTTGCTGACAGAAACTGCCTCTCCATTAACCCTTATTACATTCTTGGCAGGACTAGACTTCCTGTCTCAGGAACTTCTCTGGAGTTTTCTTTCCCCTCCTTTGCTGGTATTTTGCTTGTGTGGAGTGACCATTCAAAGTTACAATGGCACTGAAAAAAGTGACTTATGACCTTTTTTCACACTTATGACTGTTGCATCATCCCCACAGTCATGAGAGGCCAGGCGAGGAGATGCATGCCTCGATGTGAGTGATATTGAGTTGGCCATGCCCAGCCAATAATATGACCACCGAGCCACACCCACCAACTTAGCCATGCCCACAGAACCGGTTGTTAAAAAATTTGAATCCCACCCCTGCCCCCACGTGCACAGCAGATACCCAACAATCAGTTGTCTGTCAGGAGGCACCCACACATGCACACTGAATCTGTTTCAAGTGACGGCTTATGTGCTGGCAGAAATGGCTCTGCGTGCCACTTCTGGCACGCGTGCGATAGGTTCGCCATCACAGCCTTAGACCAGTTCAGACAAATAACTGTCCAGTCTCTTCTTATAGTCATGTCTATAGTAATTTCCCTCTTTTGTGACATTAAACATCATAATTCTGTTAATAAATTTTGAGAATTTCAAAAGCCATACCCAACATTTCCAGAGCTACATGGTATCATGGAGTCTCAAATTGCCCAGGACAAAAAAGTTTATTTTTCAACTTCACCTCCATTAAGTTGCCTAACTTTCATGCATACACAGCTTCCTAAAGAGAAGGATAAATAAAATAAATAAGTTGCTTTTAAGTTCTATCAGAAGGTCAACTCCAGAAGATTTCAAATATTAATGTATTTTCTAAATTAAGCCTTTTCTAAACTTGCTGAAGCAATCAGGTGGATTATAAATTAATCAGCCAAACTACACAAATAAATATTGTTATGTAATCTTCCACAACTGAGAAAGAAAGTTCAGTCTTGAAAGAAAAAAAGGTTGTGGCTGAACTTCTTAATGTCTATGAAATTAAACAACAATTTCCTGTCTTAGAAAAACAAGCTAGGCTCAAACAGGCCTGTTGAGTCAGTCAGACTGTGAGAGTTGGACTGATTAGTAAATCTCATGCTTTTATCTTAAATTAAAAGATACCTGCTGAACTACATCACTATATTAAGACTCATGGCAAGAAATGAAAGTAGTTCTAAATGTAATTTCTCTAAGAGTCATGTTTCTGGTACTAAGGTGTTCTGTTTTAAGCAGAAAAGATGGCTGATTCCACTATGTAATATTTCATTTATTTATTTAAATTTAAATCTCTCTTCTATATCATCTGGGGAAAATTCTCTTTCTGATCAATAGAAAATTTTGACTCTTTGCTGCTACTTTTTTTTTTTTTTGACTATTTGTTGCTACTCAACAAATAAATGCTCTGTCTTACATATTGGCAAAAAAAATCAGAAAATAAAATACAAGCTGAATAGTCAAGACCTTGTTGATGACCCAAGCTCTGTAAAGGACCTTGGAATACTCACCTCTAATGATCTGAGTGCTAGAGCCCACTGCAACTACATAGCCAAAAAGGCATTAAGAGTTGTTAACCTAATCCTACGTAGCTTTTTCTCTGGCAATATCACACTACTAACCAGAGCATACAAAACATTTGCTAGACCAATACTCGAATACAGTTCATCAGTCTGGAACCCACATTACGTATCTGATATTAGCACAATTGAGAAAGTCCAGAAATATTTCACAAGAAGAGTTCTCCACTCTTCTACTTGTTGTAGAATACCTTATGCCACCAGACTTGAAATTCTAGAACTAGAAAACCTTGAATTACGCCGTCTTCGGTCTGACTTAAGCATGGTATATAAAATCATACATTGCAATGTCCTACCTGTCAATGAATACTTCAGCTTCAACCATAACAACACAAGAGCACACAATAGATACAAACTCAAAGTAAACCGCACCAAACTTGATTGCAGGAAATACGACTTCAGCAATAGAGTAGTCAATGTCTGGAATACTCTACCCGACTCTGTAGTCTCTTCCCCAAACCCCAAAAACTTTAACCTTAGACTGTCTACCATTGACCTCACCCCTTTCCTAAGAGGTCTGTAGGGGGCGTGCATAAGCGCACCAACGTGCCTACCGTCCCTGTCCTATTGTTTCTCTATTCTTTTATTTTTCTTATATGTACCCATCTCATGTATTCACAACTATGTATACACTTATACTTATTATCTTGTAAACAAATCAAATAAATCAAATAAATCAAATAAAATACTTTATGGTTGTCAGGTGTTTTACAGCCTAGCCCTAGCAGGTCTACTCTGAGTCTCTGAGTCCCTCTCAAATTTATTTAGGATCTTACTTGGTCGTAATAATCATCTGGAGGTGGATCTCCTCCCATTGTATTAGAAAATACTGTATCATCTCATTCACAAAAACCATCATTGTGGACTAGTTTATTCATAATAGAAGAAGGAAACACAAGTTGCCTTATTAGGAAAAAGGTGAAACTACTACAAGAATGCCCAGGATACACAAGTAACATTGCTCAGTAGATGTGTGAGAATTACAAGCGAGTATTCTAAATGTGATTAATTCATTACAGTAGAATTAAAATTGAGTGGATGTGTTTGGCCACAGGCCTGATCTGGTGTGGCCCAATGTGGAAGTGACGTGCCCAGTTAACTGTCAACAACTGTCCAAGGGAACAAAGGACTTTCCAACAATAGCTAGGAAGCCTTTTCTTTCTGTACCCTACAATTTTGCATCTTAGAAAAAGTGTAAAAATCCATTCTAGGAACATTGTTCATTGTTTTGAAGATTAGAGTTAGCTTGACATACAAATTCAGGTAACTTCAGACTGGATTCTCACATTGTGTTATTGCAAGTCATGGTTAACTATAGTTTGCTGATTCAACTACAATTAGATTTTAAACCATGAATTAGACAGGAAGAGAGAGAGCCCTATAGCCTGCATATGCTCCCACTCATCCCTTGGTTACAAATAGACATGAATAGAAGAGCCAGATTTTTTTTCCACATTTGACTAACCACAAAAACATGTATATTTTCCCATTTTATTTTTTAAAACAGTAAATGTTGATAAATTTACATAACACAATGATTAAAGTTTTACTCAACAGCAGTTGCCAAATTCAGTGCTACCCATCTGTCATGTAGCTATTAAAGTTTTCTCTCATTTCCAAATAAAATAAAATAAAAACAACATCCTTAATTCAGAATCACAAACATAATTTGAATACATTGAGGATTCAAATCCGGGTAATTAAAGTTAAATATTCAATATCCTGAATCTGCTTAGTTCTGTTAATTTTATCTTCTCTCGTATTTGATTTTTTAAAAGACTCTTGTGCTTTATCCATCACATTCATGAAGAACTATATATAGTCTTTGTTCTTAATAAAAAAAAGTAAGCCAAACAAAGCTGAAGCAAATTGGTTTGATCTCTGAGACTATGCAGTCACTTGCGTCCAACAGAAGCCATTGTGATGTCACAGGTGTTAGATTGATGTCATAACATGCATGACCACATTTACACTGTTGCCCTATCATTCTTATGCATGCGATGCCAGGGTAATACTTGGCTAGATCTGTATCATGGTTCATGCATTGTTCCAAACCACAGTATGGTGGTAGACGTTGCATACTTTTTATTATTATTATTTATTTATTCAATTTATATGCTGCTCAATCCTCCCAGAAATGACAGCTTACAATCATTACGACCAACACAGTTGTCCTTGACTTACGACCACAATTGAGCCCAAAATTTCTGTTGCTAAGTGAGACATTTGTTAAGTGAATTTTGTCCCATTTTACAACCTTTCTTGCCACAGTTGTTAAACAAATCACCGCAGCTGTTAAGTTAGTAACACAGTTGTTAAAGTGAACCTGGCTTCCCCATTGACTTTACTTGTCAGAAGTTTGCAAAAGATGATCGCATGACTCTGGAACACTGCAGCCGTCATAAATATGAACCAGTTGCCAAGCACCTGAATTTTGATCATGTGACCCAGAGGTGGTATTCAGCAGGTTCTGACCAGTTCTGGAGAACTGGTAGCGAAAATTTTGACTAGTTCGGAGAACTGGCAAATACCACCTCTGACTGGCCCCATCTCCATCTATTCTCTGCCTCCCGAGTCCCAGCTGATCGTCTGGGTCTTCTTTTGTTGCCCTGCACAGGAGAATGGAGCTGGAAAGCAGGTTAGTGGGGTGGGGAGGGAGTAGAGTTTTTACAGTATCCTTTCCCTGTCACACCCACCAAGTCATGCCCACAGAACTGGTAATAAAAATTTTTGAATTTCACCACTGATGTGACCATGGAGATGCTGCAATGGTTCTAAATGTGGAAAACAGTCAGAAGTCACTTTTTTTCAGTGAAGTTATAACGGTGAAAGTTCACTAAACCATGGGTTGCCAACCTTTTGGACTTCAGAGAACACCAAACTCATAATTTTAAATCCTGTGGACCTGAGACCCTGGAAAAATCTCCAAAAAAGTCTGCAGGAAAATTCCCCACCCCGTTTTCCTACCGATCAATTGTTCTTTATTTGGGATCGCAGGATACAGTCTCCAGCTCCGTTCTCAGGGAGAGAGAGAGAGGGAGGGAGAGAGAGGGAGGGAGGGAGAGAGAGAGGGAAGGAGAGAGAGAGGGATGGAGGGAGAGACTGACTGACTGACTGACTGGCTGACTGATTTTTGGCTTCTTGCAAGGAAAGCAGCAGAAGCAGCAGAAGTCTTTTTTTCTCTCCCTCAAACTCTGCCAAAAATGAGTCTTTGCCAGCGCAGCCTCTTGGAGCAGGATACCTTGCTGGGTCCCAAAATTCATTTCTGGCCAAGTTTGGGGAGAGAAAGAAAGACTTTTGCTGCTTTCCTTGTGTGCAGCCAAAAAGCAGAAGAAAGAAGCGGAAAGAAACAGCCTGGTGATCAGGTGAGGTGAGTGGGGCAAGTTCCCCCTCTCCACCCTTTCCCCCCTCCCCTCACTACCTCATGTTGTTCACAATGCAAGCGATGCAAGCCTTGTGTTCCCACGGGCCATGTGGGCAGCTCAGCCTTGTGTTACATGCAGCCTGGATTAATTGCTTTGGGGGTGACATTTCTCTGTGGACCACCAAAATTTTCTTGTGGACCACCAGTGATCCCCGGCCCACTGGTTGGAGACCACTGCACTAAACTACCTACATAGACTTTACTTAAAACTGACAAAGATGGGGAGGAAGAGAACAAGATGCATGGGGGAGGGGGTAAACGGGGGGCTCAGGTGCTGAGTGTTGAGTATGTTATGCAAAATCCACTTACTGCAATTTGTAAACTATGGTTCATGGCTGTGTATATTCATTGTGGCTTCTTCAACAAAACATGCTGCATTCTTGAGCATTTAAATTCAGAATAAGGTGGAGTTGGCAAACTCTTATTTTGATTCTATTACTTCTAACAAGTGGATGTACATTCCAGCAGAAAATAATGAAAGGGCAGGATTGATGCTCAAGACTGAAAGATTCATGAACAGGAAAGGTTCCTTGAATGAGTTTAGATGACTAGGAGCAAACAGACTTCATGTTTTACACTTTTAGGCATTATCTTTGAGAACTTATGGGGAAGAGTCAAGAAGATAGCAGAAACAAGGAAAAGGACAATCTAGAAGCGACAATCCAGACAGTGTAAGATTCTAAAGCAGATCAGAAAGAGATCCGACGATAGCATCCTGCAAACAAAACAGTAATTACATGGATTTGTTGAGAACAAGTTGTTAAGCCTGGATTCCCCAACGGGTGTTAAGGAAAACAAACTAAACAGAACGTGCAGTGAAGTCAGGTAGGAAGACAGGTAAATGTGTGAGATAAGTTTTCTAGTTAACACGTAGTAAAAATACAGATACGCTTGTGCTATCAAAAATATAGTTTATTCCATTTAAGAATTATAGCATAGTCAAAATAACGGTCCATTAGTCATATATCAATTTCAATCAAGTCTTGTCAGGGATACTCTATTTGCAAAGTCCGTGTTGAATAGCCAATGTCAGTACACTTACAATAAATCAGTCCAATCTTATCTTCTCTCCCTTGAGAAAAATCAACACTCCTACAAGAACGTAGTCATCAATCCATCCAGTAATTAGGGATCAGTAAGCCAGAGAGAGAGAGCTGCATTTGCCTCGCTTCATATATAGTGCTTTTACAACCACACCCTTAATTACATTCTTGCTGTTAAAGTTACACACACTTTAACTAACAAACCATGATACCATATTTATTATTTTTACCCAAACCAGTTAGGGTAAACAATGTTATCCCTAACATTCTCCCCTTTTGGGTAATAATAATAATAATAATACAATAATATAACCATTTACACCTTTAAATCATAATTGTCACAACTCTCTTTAAATTTTACAACACCTTGAGCTTTTGTAAACTGGTCTGCAATATTTTCTTCCGTCATGCAGTACTCAAGTTTAATTAGACCATTTTTAACAGATTCTCTAACATTTAAGTATCTTAAATCAGTATGCTTTGATCTAGTCTTTACAGCAATATTAGTAGCTAATTGTATAGCTGCCTGGTTGTCCTCGTACACAATAATGGAATCTTTAACAGTTATACCCATGTCTAATAATAACTGTTTGTACAGAATTAAGTCAGTGCATAGTAATGACAGACATGAAAATTCTGCTTCCATCGTTGACAAGCTAATATGCTGTTGTCTGATTGACCTCCACCCTATTAGTGTCTTACCAAATAATATAACCATCCCAGATGTTGATTTTCTAGTATTTATGTCAGTTGCAAAACTTGCATCTGCATAGGCACTAAGAATCAAATCACCTTTTGGCTCTAGATACAATGCATGATGCATTGTTCCTTTAAGATATCTTAAAATTCTCTTTAATGCTTGCCAATGACATTGATGTGGATCATTATTAAATCGTGCCAGCTGATTAATACTATAAGCTATATCTGGCCTAGACCAATTGCTTATATATGATAAGCTACCAATCAAAGATTGATATATGGTCTTATCAAATTTGGGACTTTGAGCATCAATTTTGCAAATTTCCTGACTCATTGGAGTCTTTGCAGGCTTACAAAGTTCCATTTTATACAATTTAATTAATTGGCAAATTTTATCCTCTTGAGATATCTTAAATCCTTTTGTGGTTTTATTAATTGTCAATCCTAGATACTTTTTAATTTCACCTAAATGCTTTAATTTTATTCTTTTGGCTAATAATGAAATAATCTCAGTAGCTTCATTATTGGTCTTAGTAATCAAAGCAATATCATCTGTAAATAATAACAATAATGACACCGTTCCATTATTTTCTCTTTTAAACATACATGGATCTGCTAAACCAGATTTAAACCCTATATTGTTTAATTCTTTCACAATATATTGGTTCCATTCATAGCCAGATTGTTTCAATCCATATAAACTCTTCTTGAGTTTCCAACAATCATTGCTATTTACTTTATTATCATTTATACTAACCGGTTTTTTCAAATATATTGTATGCTGCAATGGTGCATGCAGATATGCAGTTTCTACGTCTTAATGGTTAACTATATAATTATTCTTAGCTGCCCATACTAAAGCTGCTCTTAAAGTTGTAGCCTTAAGATTTGGTGCAAATACCTCATCATAATCAAATACATTTTGGTTAAATCCTTGTGCTACTAATCTAGCTTTATAAGTTACTTTCCCATTATTTCCAGCCTTTACTTTAAATATCCATTTGCACCCAATGGATTTTTCTCCTGGAGGTAATTTGGTTTCTTCATAAACCTTCATTTCCTTTAATGAATTTAACTCTTTTTTCATTGCCTTTTGCCAATTCTCCTGATCCTTAGCAGGATACATCTTAAGTTCATCTATGCTAGTAGGAACTTTATTTACTTGGCAAACAATACTTGCCTGATATCTTTCAGGTGGTCTGGTTATATGTGTTGTGCGTCTAGGTATAACAGGACTTACAGGTGGATTTTCCTTTATTTCCTGTTCTTGACTATCTATCTCTTCTTGATCAATTATTTCCTCTTGATCTGATTCTATTTGCTCTTCATGGACTTCTTCTTTAATTGGACTTTTCTTATAACTAGTCTTTTCTTTCTGCCTCTTATAGGGTTCTATAATAACATTATCTGAATCCTGCTCTAATCTATTCCATCCTATATGTTCTAGGAATTGTGCACTAGCACTGCAGTATACTCTAGATGTACCTGGTTCCCAGAATCTATAAGATCTATGATTTGCTTGATATCCAACAAAAATTAATCTTTTAGCTCTATGTTGTCCTTTGTGCCTGAGTTGTGTAGGGATATGCACCCATGCTGGTGCACCAAATGTGTGAATATAACTCAAATCAGGTTTCCTACCATGCCACAGAGTGAATGGTAATTCACCTGTTGTTGAATTAACAACATTGTTTAATATGTGATTACCACACATTATTGCTTCTCCCCACAAATTGTCAGGTAATCCAGAATCAGATAACATTGTTCTTCCCATTGATTGCAGTGTTTGGCTTCTTCTCTCTATAAATGCATTATGCTGAGGCCTATATGGTGCAGACTTTTTATGTTGAATACCTGCCATTCTAAGTCTATTCTGGAATTTATTATTTGTAAATTCCGTACCATTATCTGTTATAAGAGTTACTAATTTCCTTTTAGTTTTCCTCTCTGCAAATTTTAACCAATTAAAGAAATTTATATACGTTTCAGTTTTTCTCTTCATTAGAAAACAGAAACCATACCTAGAATAGTGGTCCATTATGCTTAATATGTATCTAGCACCACCTACACTTGGCTTTTTAGGACCTATTACATCGGCAAATAGTACCTCTAAAGGTTCTTTGGTAGTAAATCCATCAACTCTATTTGCCGGTATAACTTTGCTTTTGTTTTGATTACAAGCAGAACATTGCAAATACTTATTACAAGGTTTTAAACTTATTCCTTTAGATAGTTGAACAGTTCTCTTAATCATTTTAAAATTTAAATGACCTAACCTACGGTGTAACAAGTGAATACATTCATCATGAGGTTTCTTATTATCATAAACTGTGTTAGCCACCTCTAAACCATTATCATTTAACACATATAAGTCACCTCTTAAAGATGCAGTAATTTTCTTACCTTCTTTTTCAATTAAACAAGTATCTCCCCTAAAGGTAACTATGTATCCTAATCTAACCAACATTCTAACTGAAAGCAAATTAAATTTAAGTTGAGGTACATATAACATTTTTACGTTCTCATTTATATAAGAACAATGTGCAATACCTTCACCTTTTGCCTTAATTTTCCATCCGTTTGCCAATGAGATATGCTGTGAACTCATGGACATTTTTACAAATTTTTTGTTATCATTTGTAATACAGTGGGACGCACCACTGTCAACCACCCATAAATTATTTTTTACAACTCCATTACTATACATGGCTAACTCAAAATTCTTATTTCTTCTTTGATGGCTTACAGCATTCTGGCTTGCATTCTGGCGCTTTGGTTTCTTACAAAATCTTGCCAAATGTCCTCTCCTCCCACAATTAAAACACTTTTTAATTGTGTATGCAGTAGGAGATTCATTATTTTCCTTTTGAGGTTGCTCCCTCCTTAACTGATCTCTTTCAAGCCTTCTTCTGGCCTCTTCAATCAATCTGCCAGTGATATCAGTTAAATTTAGGCTTTCTTTAGGCAATATTTCAAGGGAAGTTACGTAGTCATCAAAACTTTCGTCTAATGAAGATAGAATTATGTAGACCTGGTGTAGTTCAGAGAAAATTAACTCCTTCTCATGAAGTTCTTGAAAAATGATTTTCATAGTATTCAAATGACTCAGCATATCACCATTCTTTTGGAGATACGTGCGGAAAAGCTTCCGTGTTAGATTTATGTGAGCACCAACGTTATCTCGGACATAAATCCTCTTCAGTTTTTGCCAACACCCAACAGCAGTTTGCTCTCCACGTATATGAACAAGTTGCTGATCAGTTAATGTTAGTCCTATGATGCAAAGTGCTTGTTCATTTTTCTGTTTAAATTCTTCTATCTTTTTACTATCTTCCTCATCTGCAGGATCCCATTCTTCTACATTTGATGGGTTTTCAATTATGTTCCACAGACCTTCTCTTCGTAGAAGTAGACTACATTTCATAGACCATGAAACATAGTTTGTTCCATCCAGCTTGGATATAAGGGACAAACTTTGTAGATTGACTTGTGCCATGTTTCACTATATGGATATAAAACTATAATTGATAAAACACAGCTGTCTGTTTACTGTAACGTGTAACAACACAAAATCTCACTTTTTACAAAAACCTGTTTTTATCCTAGTTAAACTGACTTTGCAGTCTCTCTGGGCCCATAACCAGTGTTAAGCCTGGATTCCCCAACGGGTGTTAAGGAAAACAAACTAAACAGAACGCAGCGAAGTCAGATAGGAAGACAGGTAAATGTGTGAGATAAGTTTTCTAGTTAACACGTAGTAAAAATACAGATACGCTTGTGCTATCAAAAATATAGTTTATTCCATTTAAGAATTATAGCATAGTCAAAATAACGGTCCATTAGTCATATATCAATTTCAGTCAAGTCTTGTCAGGGATACTCTATTTGCAAAGTCCGTGTTGAATAGCCAATGTCAGTACACTTACAATAAATCAGTCCAATCTTATCTTCTCTCCGTTGAGAAAAATCAACACTCCTACAAGAACGTAGTCATCAATCCATCCAGTAATTAGGGATCAGTAAGCCAGAGAGAGAGCTGCATTTGCCTCGCTTCATATATAGTGCTTTTACAACCACACCCTTAATTACATTCTTGCTGTTAAAGTTACACACACTTTAACTAACAAACCATGATACCATATTTATTATTTTTACCCAAACCAGTTAGGGTAAACAATGTTATCCCTAACACAAGTCTCACTGGATTATCCATTGCATTTATTTATTTGCACTTTCTTAATAATTCCTAAGTATTCCCCAGAGGGCGGAAGCATTTAACACATATTGGCAGGTGTTGAAAAAAATTAAACAGTGGGCCAATCTTAGATTAACTTCCTAAAAAGATGGTAAAAATGCTGTGGACATCTTGATTTTAGCCAAGTTTAAGACTCAGAATATTCTGGTTAATTAACCACCTAGTTAGGTATGGGTGGGATGATGTGACAATTAAAAAGATACAAGGCTTGCTTAAGCATCATATTTAAGCATTGTACTAGGAACATTCATCCCTGAATGATGAAATTGGACTGAAGCCTTGGAGAGGAACCACAAAATTCAGAGCCCTAGGGCCTGAATTTTGTGGTTCCTCTCCAAGGCTTCAGTCCAATTTCATAGGCCCTTTCAACCCCTGTATTTATTTATCTGTTTCTGTACTGTTCAATTTTCATTTTGTCTTTCTGCTTATTTCAGCACCCAAAGTAGTATGAACTATACCCCAGAAACGGACAGTGCCAGAAACCTCACAGCACCAGAAATCTCAGAAAACAGTTCCAAGAAAACTCACGCCAGCCCTTCCCCCTTTAAGAAAACCAAGAATCACCAGCTGAAACAAAAAAAAAAAAAAGTCAGAGCAGCCTGCTAATGGCTGTTACAAAAGTAACAAAAGCTGACCACAGAAATATTTAAGTAGAGCCATTAAGATAAGGGATATCAGGCTAAAAATAAACTCTCCAAGGTAAGTCAAAACTCCCTTTTTCCTGCCCCCTGACAAGATTAATTCCTAAAATAGGAAAAGACAAAAGATTGAAGCAGGATTAGCTCATCAGGGCAGAGCAATCACTAACCAGGACAAAGCCATTAAGCCATAATAAGGAATTTCCCAAAGCTCCTTCATTACATCACCCAGCAAGATTCAACTAAGCCTGAGACTCAAGACAACCTACAAAGTTATCTCTGCATGGCCCTATGGGAGTCCCACAACCAATCAGGATACATTTCTTGCCACAGGAACAGGAAGCAAGTTCAAAGCCCAACAGAGGTTATAAACCTCTCTCACCCATGTGCTCCATTTTGCCCAGGACTTCAAACCCCATGTGGTCCTGTCCACCATTAAACCCTCCTTCCAAGCAGTTTCCATGTTTCCAGTGTCTTTCTGCCCACTTGGAACTGAACCCAGATGGACATTTCTTCCAACAGTAGTTTACAACAATCAAGATTTTATAAAAAAAAAAAAAAAACAGAATGATAAAATGAAAATTAAACCAAATTTTAAAATTTGCATTGCAAGGACAAGATGCCCTCTCTCCAGCAGTATAGCTGGTAGTCAGATTTTTACTACATTCTTTTACTACATTTCAGTCTTTAAAAAAAAAAAAAGTAGTTAAATTTTTATTCAGAAGGGTTATCCTGCTCATCTAAGTAACCTTCATGTTTGTTGTGTGCTTACATCAGTATCGACCAATGTACAAATCAATGAAACCATACAATAAGAAATTTAAAATCTAAACCCAAAAGTAAATCAAAAACAATGTAAGTTTAACTTGTAGTAATTAGAGTCATTCATTTTCCCTATCAAGCACAACTAACTTATTCTTTCATACATTGATTTTCAGACCATACATTCCTTTTCGGATAGGGCCATTTCTTCTTTGCTGGATTGCACTCAGCACTCTGTTAAATCGCTCTATTATTCTGGCTTTTAGAAAAAGGGAACGGAACGAGGTGAAGCAATTTGCTCAAGATCAGGCAACACAATACCAGCTTTTAAGTTCCCGGTGTAAAATATAGTCCACAAACAAAGACAACAGGACTTCTCATCCATTTCCCTGCTCAGATGACCTTCAGGCCTCCCTTCAGTCAAGACTTGCTCTCTTTTATGGACTGTGATCAGCTGTGTCTACAGATCATTTTTATTTAAGAACTTAGACCCCCAAACTGATTGAGACTTTAAGGAAAGTCATAACACAAAGCTTTTCTTGATCCTGAGAAAATGGGATTGGGAGCTATTTGTACAGGCCCATCTATTGAACACACAATACCTTTTCCTTCACGTATATACATACACACACACAGCCATTTTATCTCTTTCTGACCCCACCCCACCCCAAATTCACACTGGCTTCTCCTTGCCATGGTAAGGAAGAAAGATTGAACTAGAGACCCTCTGTTCAGCTGTCATTTAGAAAAGTAGGGAGGCCTTCTTCTAACTCTACAAGGATGTTTTGTGTGGCTGATAGCCTGAAGCATCTATCTACAGCAGGATCATCAAAGCCAAGATTATGTCTGGTTCCCCTCCCAAGCATCAAACTGCAGTGTTTCCTTTAATCCATTTTTTGTTCTTGGTTTTGTTTTAAAATTATATCCAGATCTGGATAGTAACTGCTTTTTTTAACAGGATCAATTCCTATACCTTAGTAAAGCATCCATTCTCTATCAATGTTAACTTTATGATACCTGTCTATCCATTTATTTGTTTATCAATGCATCACAAACTCATGTCTTAATCAGTTTGATTCAGTTCTTCGATTGTGCTCCACTGTGCTTGAAAGTTTACTTTTTCAATTAGGAACTTTAATGTAATAAAATATTCCAAACAAACAAGAAGATAGGAAAGAACAAAAAAAGGAATTAGGGGGGAAATGTACAGTTGTGCTTGTTTCTATTGAGGAGTTGTCATCTCATACTTTTCCTTAAGCTTTTCATCTCATGTTCAACCCCCAAATCTCATAATCATCAATTCATTTTTTTTACATCTTTCAGCAAAATGTTCATATAAAGATTCCATATCAGGCACAAAGGATCAGCACCATATTCCAGTTCAGAAGATTTATTACTCAAGCCTATACACAAGAATCTAATCCACTAAAATTCATACTAAATCGGCACCAGATAAAGGTCAATGGAATTCAAGAGGAGTTGGACTTGGACCATTTGTGGCAATGTAATGACTCTAGGCTGATGGCACATCTAACTCCATCCCCAGTTCTAGCTGCACTTTTCCCAAACTGGCCAGCTTTGCCATTTCTGCAAGATCGGTTAATTTTATGATCCACACTTCCACTGCAAGTATTGCATTGTTTTCTAACCTTTGGCATGCAACTTTTTTTTGCATGTTTTGTCACAGTTAGCCATCTACAGTATTAATTTCCCATATTTATTTTCTAACTCCTTATTCATAAAGCCCAATAAAATAATTTTAGTTTCATCCTGATATTAGTCCATAGTATATTTTTCATCATTGCATTAATACACTGTATATCCTTTTTTTTTTCACAAGTCCATCATGCATAATAAAAAGTCCCCTCTTCCTTTTCACATTTCCAGCACTGAGTTGACATTCCTTTATTCATTTTAGACAATTTATCTGGCATTATATACCATCGTTTATATAACATCATTTACTAAAATTTTCTCTTAAATAAAAATGCCATGTAGATGTAATACCGCTTCCCCACATTTTCTTCCATAGCTCCATATTTATTATAACCAAAATTGCAATCCATTTCACCAATCTTTAACCTGTTCCTCATCTGTTTCAAAACTTAATAACAATTTGTACATTTTAGCTATTATATGATCATCATTTGTAGAAAGTTCTATTTCAATTTTTTATTTTTCTCAGTTTTAATTGTCTATTTATTCATTGGCCGCCCATCTTAACATAAGGTGAGAGAGGGGTAGAGATAGATAGATAGATAGATAGATAGATAGATAGATAGATAGATAGATAGATAGATAGATAGATAGATAGATAGATAGATAGATAGATAGATAGATAGATAGATAGATAGATAGATAGATAGATAGATAGATAGATAGATAGATAGATAGATAGATAGATAAAAATATAAATAAATTAAAAAGGAAGAATTAAAAATCAAGAACCCGTGAGGAGGGCAGCGCCAGAATGGGAGAGGTGGGATCTAATATCCTGTCTGTCGCAGTTCTCCCCAGTTGGGGACGGGGATGAAATGCAATCATATAAGTCAGCTTATAAGTGGGGGAAAATCAGAGAAACGGCTTTTGGAAGGCAAGAAAGCTCGAATCCATGGTGTCAGGCTTCAGAGTTGGTTTTGTTTTAAAATTATATCCAGATCAGGATAGTAACTGCTTTTTTAAATAGGATCAATTCCTATACCTTAGTAAAGCATCCATTCTCTATCAATGTTAACTTTATGATACCAGTCTATCCATTTATTTGTTTATCAATGCATGTCTTAATCAGTTTGATTCAGTTCTTTGATTGTGCTTCACTGTGCTTGAAAGTTTACTTTTTTCAATTAGGAACTTCAATGTAATGAAATATTGCAAACAAATATTCCAAACAAAGAAAGCTCGAGTCCATGGTGTCAAGCTTCAGAGTTGTTCCCTTGACAACTGTCCAGAACATTGCACTCTGCTGATTTCATATTGGCTCAAGTTCTTGGAAGTGGAAATTATGTATTTAGCAAGGCATGCTGGGTAGCCACTAGCAGGTAAAAATAGGTTGCCTTTGCTGAAAGGACAGGCTGTTGCCAAAACACTGACCTCTAGAATTCATGTGAAGGCTTTAGGAAGTATTGCTAACTGCTTTCCCATTCCAGTGCTGTAAACTTGAGAGGCAGGGGAAAAGATGGAATCCCATTTCTTGGGAAAAGACTTGGGGCTCTTGTGCATGCACAGAGTATTTTCCTTCCATTAGCCAAAGATTTTTTTTTTTCAAGAAACAAAGCTAGAAATATTTTGAAATTAGCAAAGATAGGCATATAAAAGGAACTTCATCAAATAGCATGTTTTTGGCAACAGGAGAAATGATGGGATTGAAAAAGAAAGATGAAGAGAGAAATACAGGTAGTCCTCAAATTATCACCACAATTGAACCCAATATTGCCATTGCTAAATGAGACATTTATTAAGTGAGTTTTGCCCCATTTTATGACCTTTCTTGCCACAGTTGCTAAGTGAATCACTGCAGTTGTTTAAGTTAATAACACGGTTGTTAAGTGAACTTAACTTCTCCATTGACTTTGCTTGTCAGAAAGTCACAAAAAGGTGATCACATGATCCTGGGACATTGCAAAGGTCATAAATATGAGTCAGTTGTCAAGCGTCTGAATTCCAATCACATGATCATAAACAGGGGTGGGATTCAAAAATCCCAACAACCAGTGGCATTTACCCCCAGCAAGAATAGCAAGGATGTTTAAGAACAAATCGGAGAAATGTTGGAAATGCCATCAGATACCTGGATTGTATTATCACGTGTTGTGGACATGTGTGGAAGCCAAAAGATACTGGAGTAAAATTCATACATGGCTGGAAAAAAATGACAAAACAGCACATAGACTTGAAACCAGAGATATTTTTATTGGGTATCTTACCTGAAGGATATAGTAAAGAATTGATGTATCTGATTATACATGTTTTAACAGCAGCTAGAATTGTATTTGCCAAAAATTGGAAAAGTGAAAAAATTCCGATAGAAGAAGAGGTGATTAAGAAAATAATGGAATGTGCAGAAATTAGTAAATTGACATTAGCAATCAGAGAGCAAGAAGATAAAGAATACTGTAAAATTTGGGATTTATTTTATCAATGGCTAGATAAGAAAACAGGAAAATATAATATAATATTACAATATTATAGTAATGATATGACAATGTAATGATATGCTATAATTGATTACAATGAAACAAATGATATGAATTAGGTTTTATAAAGTTGAGATTTGCTCAAAAAGGATGATATGAATTTATAATCAAAGTCTAATAAGAAGTTATAATATGTATAGTTGATTTATATAATATGAACTTCAATAATGCATCTTGAAGGGAAAGACTGTTGATATTGTTCACAAAAGATATGTACCAACCGACACACCGTACAATGGAAAGATCATTTTATTTGAAGTTTTATGTTTGTATTTGTCAATGTTGGTTGTCAAAATAAAATAAAAAACTTTGAAAAGAAAAAAATCCCAACAACCATTTCTCTGCCCGATTGCTGGGTGGGCATGGCCATGGTGGGTGTGGCCTACTGGAACTTCCGGGAGGGGCATTTTTCACCTTCCTCAGAGTCCGGAGGCTTACCTCAGGTCTCTGGGAGGGCGAAAACAGGTCCGTTTCCAGACTTCCAGAACTTCCGGGAGGGCCGTTTTTCACCTTCCTCAGAGTCCGGAGGTTTACCTCAGGTCTCTGGGAGGCAAAAACAGGTCCGTTTCCAAACTTCCAGAACTTCCGGGAGGGCTGTTTTTCACCTTCCTCAGAGTCCGGAGGCTTACCTCAGGTCTCTGGTAGGGCGAAAACAGGTCCGTTTCCAGACTTCCAGAACTTCCGGGAGGGCCGTTTTCACCTTCCTCAGAGTCCGGAGGCTTACCTCAGGTCTCTGGTAGGGCGAAAACAGGTCCGTTTCCAGACTTCAGAACTTCCGGGAGGGCCGTTTTTCACCTTCCTCAGAGTCCGGAGGCTTACCTCAGGTCTCTGGTAGGGCGAAAACAGGTCCGTTTCCAGACTTCCAGAACTTCCGGGAGGGCTGTTTTTCACCCTCCCAGAGCTTCTGCACAAACCATGCACTTACCTGCATCCAAAACAGGCCACTCCTAGGGGGAAGGTTAGGGGTGGGCGGGGCCAATTGATCAGTTCAATTACCAGTTCGGCGAACCAGTTGTAAATTTAACATCTGGTTTGCTCGAACTCACCCGAACCATCTGAATCCCACCCCTGGTCATAAGTGTGAAAAATGGTCATAAGTCACTTTTTTCAGTGCTGTTGTAAGTTCAAACGGTTACTAAATGAACTGTTGTAATTTGAGGACTACCTGTAGAAGGTTCCTCGTCATCTTCTATAAAAGGATTGTGGCTAATAACTCTAGGAGAAAACCTCATGCTATTGTTTTCTGTAAGAAACATATGGAGCTACTAAAAAGCATTCATGTGCCCTTCCTAGGCATCTCTAAAAATGGTCAAATTGTAATTTTTGATGTGAGAATCAAGGAAAACCCTTAAATATATGACTGGGGAAAAGTATTCATTATAATTTTACTGACTGCAAATGAAATCAAATTTAGTTTTTCTCACCATCCCGTCTGATATTTCCAGAGAGGACTCCTCCAACATATCATTCAAAGGCCTTAAATTAACTTGGCATCTTCTTCTTGTCCCCTATCTTGAATATCGGTCAGGCATCGTATAGCTGCCAGCTTGTGGTGTGTAGTTGTGATGTGCCCTACTTAATTGAGGCACCCTCCTACTGTTGTCCTGTATGAAGGAATTGCTTCTTTGAATATCTAGTTCATGTCTGCCTTTAGGTGATGAATCGTAATAAAAGAGAACAGCAGAAACCTCAGATGTTCCTCAGGAATTAGACCGAAGAGGACCAGGCATCGCTCTCTTTACTTCATTGAGAGCCTTTGGCATTTCCTTTCATGTCCAAACTCAGTCCCTGGGAAGTCTTGCCTCCTTTCCATGCAAGAGACTATGAAAATAAGTATTAACAGGCTCCCTGCTGATAACATTTATAAGAGTGACTATTCATTGTACCAGGTGTGAGAGTTTCATTCTATCTATCTATCTATCTATCTATCTATCTATCTATCTATCTATCTATCTATCTATCTATCTATCTATCCATCCATCCATCCATCCATCCATCCATCCATCTATCTATTTGTTTTCGTAGATTTTCACGGGTACAGGTATGTAGGTCTAGGTGTGTTCGGGTCTTTTCCCGTGTAAGATTAAGAGTATCTTGACGACGTTTCGGCGAGGTCCCACTCGCCATCCTCAGGCTAGTGCTTTCAGCTTCGTGCTGGTGCAAGCAGTGTTGTAAGATTAAGAGTATCTTGGCGATGTTTTGGCGAGGTCTCACTCGCCATCCTCAGGCTGGTGCTTTCGGCTTCGTGCCAGTGCAAGCAGTGTACCAGCCTGAGGATGGCAAGTGGGACCTCACCAAAACATTGCCAAGATACTCTTAATCCTACACGGGAAAAGACCTGAACACACCTAGACCTACATATATATATATTGCTCTTTCAGGATTCCTCAGTAAAATCCTTGGGCCCCTTTAAATTTGCAAAACAAAGGGTGCCCCAGCAACAGTAATTCTTAATGTAAAGGATAGGAGATTTTTTTTTCCTGTCTCCCCACAGCATGCAGGTAGTCCTCGACTTACAACAGTTCATTTAGTGACTGTTCGATATTACAACGGCACTGAAAAAAGTGACTTATGACTTGTGGTTGCGGTTTGCATGTTTCCCACACAGCTTGCAACAAGCAAACTTAATGGAGAATGCAGAAATCAAATCATAAGTGACAAACATGATGTTTTGTTTAATAACCAAAAGGGACTCAACTTAAAAGCCAAAAGGGAATTTGAAGCACCTAATTTAATTTTGATCAAATAAACCAATGTTATAGTCTTTCCTTTTACTTTTAATAATCTTAAATTTTAATCCCTTCAAACAATGCCCTAGAATTTTATTTTATTTTTTCATTTTGTTTGTCCCCTCTCACAAAATTCTTCAAAAATTTGCAAGTCTTATTTGTAAATCTAATAGGGGAAAGTTATCCAGGTTTATTGGTTTGTTATTTGTATAATTGTGAAAACATGAACTGGCTTCATTTGTATATCCTGTGTAGAATCTTTTACTATATTATTTTTGTAGTCTATAATTTTTAAATCCTCATTCAAATCAGTCTGTTTTGTCTGATAAAACTTGATCCTCTTCCATATCATCTTTTAAACACTACCGTATGTATCTACCTATAATGGCAAACATTCTTAAAATTAACTTCTGGTCCGTTATTCAAAAATATCCTCCAACGTTAAAATATTTTGCTTTATTTTTGCTCCATTCTGTATTAGTAAGTCAAATTCACTTTTCCTTTAAATATAATGTGTTCCTTTTAGTTACCTCTAGTGAACAATCTTCAAAGTCCCCTCCAATCACTTTTTAAAAAAGAATTCAAAATAACAGCTTTTTTTTCCCATGGGAAGGATTGTTATAATTAATTTCAAAAATTTATTTCAAATCCATATGGAGCCTTAATCCATGTTTAACTTTCCAAAATCAACTTTCTAATTGTCGTTTTGCTGTTTATTTCAAGAAAGATTTTTTAAAAGTTAAATTTCTATTTCAAACTTATTTGGCTAAGTACTGAAGAAAACCCACCAATGCAGTAAAAAAAGACACAAGCAAAACCTTGTTGATCAGAACATTCCTGATAATTGAAAAGCCATCTTTGTCCAGAGAGATAGTTAAAAAAAAAACCTGGTCTTCAGTTCATCGTGTTCTCTCCAGAAAGTTTAATTCTTAAGGAGTTGGGAGCAGAAGGTATTTATAAACTGCGACCCCCAAAAAGGTTGGAGCTGGTGAACACTGAAGGTGTCTAGCATACCAGGCAAGATAGTTGTTTCTATTAAACTGAGTGGCTGCAATTTTCATCCCATCCCATTAAATTGGAAGAATTAACAGGAAGTAGCACAAGATGGTGTACTGTCTAAATATCACCTTTGGCCCACTTAAAGTAAAGCAACTATAACTAAATTTTAAGGCAATACTATATAGATCACTGGTAGGTTTTCTGGTCTTCTACCTGTGGAATTGCTTCTCATATCTTTAACAGTTAACATACATTATAACAGTTATATTAATATAACAGTTAATATAGGTATATACAGTATATGTATGGGTGTAGGTATAGATATGTATGTATATAGCATGTGTATATGTGTTATGTATGAGTATGGGTAGTTATACACTTTCTTTTGAGAGCAGGAAGCAGAATTTCATTTTTAATACGTGCCAGTATGCTCACAGTAAAGGTTACCTATCTATCTATCTATCTATCTATCTATCTATCTATCTATCTATCTATCTATCTATCTATCTATCTATCTATCATCTTTATCGTATTCTCGACAAGGGCAATTTATCCCGATTCTTTGGCCAGGAGTTTAAAGAGCTGTTGTCAGACACAACTGGAATTTTCCATACAAAAAGCAATCATTCACTCCCCTCGATCCATGTTTCCCTACAAAATCCCAAATCGAAAAGTTCCTTGAACGCATGACATCAGAGAGACTAACTCTTTTTTTTCCACAAAGCCACGAAATAAAAGAAAGCCTATAGGTGCAATGCCCACCTAGTAATCTCACTGATACGTAGAATGCATTGATGAATTTAATGCAGGTGCGTTTGGAAGATAGAAAATCTTAAAAGGATGGCTCCTGGTATGGTAGACTCAGGCACCAGAAATTTGAAGGTTCAAAATTTTGTCCACCAGATGGCACTAGAGCAGTAGTTAATCCAAGACAGATTTTTTTTCCCCCTTCCAAAATGCCAATTTTTCATTTAACCTGTGATTCTTCCGCTCCTCCGCTTTTTGGGTACCGATTCCCTTCCACATCATTCAGGCAGCATGAATGTAATTTGGATTAGCACCATGGCTTCCTTTAAAGGAGTGCTTTTTTAGTGCTTTTAACAGTTCTATGGGAGACGATTTTGATGACCTTGATTTCTGAAGATGCTGCAGGGACCACCAGGGTGTTTACTACATCTTAAAGTATTTTAGTCTAGTATGTTGCTTATTTGTAGAAAAAAAATAGTTAGTTGCACTTATATGTTTATTGACCATGTCTTATCCCTGGGCTGTACATTTGATATTTCCAGCTGCAAAATGAGATATAATTCTTAAAAGAACACCAGTCGTCCTTGATTTAGAACTAAATTGGGGACCAGAATTTTCATGGCTAAGCAAGCGTGGTTGTTAAGTGAATTTTGCCCAATGTTATGAATTTTTGGTCATGGTTGTTAAGCAAATCATGCAGTCGCTCAGTGAATCCAGTGTCCCCCGTTGACTTGGCTTGTCAGAAGCCAGCTGGGTAAATTACAAATGGAACTGGGGTGTTGCAACTGGGACAAATACATTCCGACTTCCAAATGTCCAAATTTTGTTTATGCGACCTTGAGGGGGTACTATGATAGTCATAAGTGTGAGGACCGGATGCAGGTCACTTTTTTTCACTGCAATTGTAACTTTGAGCAGTTGCTAAACGAATGATTGTAAGTTGAGGACTACCTGTACTTAATACAGGTAGTCCTCGATTTACGACCACAATTGAGCCCAAAATTTCTGTTGCTAAGTGAGACATTTGTTAAGTGTGAGTTTTGTCCCATTTTATGACCTCTCTTATTAAGTGAGTCACTGCAGTTGACAAGTTGGTAACCCGGTTGTTAAGTGAATCTGGATTCCTCATTTGATTTTGTTTAGTTTAGTTTACTTTATTGTCATTGCACCTCACACAACGAAATCAAACACCCTCTTCAGTGCACATCATGACCACTAAAATAAACACAAACACACATCCTTCACTCTCCACACATTGAACCGAAAACCCCCGACACCACACCAACACCACACTATACAGTAGAATTCAAAAGAGCTACTACCCTGGGATAGAAGCTGTTTTTCAGCCTATTTGTGCTTGTTTTTATTATTCTGTGCCGCCTGCCAGATGGTAATAGTTCAAAAAAAGGGGTTCCCGGGATGAGATGGATCTTTGAGAATGTTTTGAACATTCTTAAGGCAGCGGGAGCTATAAAGCTCTTCCAAAGAGGGGAGAGGGCAACCAATGATCTTCTGGGCAATGATGTTAACCCTCTGGAGTGCTTTCCTATCTGCAACTGTGCAATTGGCAAACCCTACAGAGGTGCAGTAAGTTAAAATGCTCTCTATGGTGCAGCGGTAGAAGCAGTTTCTCATTCAGTTGTTGTTTTCTGAGAAGTCTCAGGTAGACCAAGTCTGTGCTGGACCCTTTTGACCAGTGCTGCAATGTGATCACCCCAGGTCAGGTCCACTTTTATGGTAACACCCAGAAACTTAAAACTGGCTTGTAAAGAAGGTTAAAACTGTGAAAAACTGTCGTAGGCCACATTTTCCAATGCTGTTGTAACTTTGAATGATCACTAAACGAACTGTTGTAAGTCGAAGGCTACCTGCATCCTTTATAATAAGGGGAGCTTGTTTAAGGAAAACACCCCCCCCCCCATTAGATGCCAAGCTTTCATGTTAGCAGGAATATTACTGAAAAATCTACCTATCAGTGAATTCTTGTCAGCCAGGAACTTTCAAAAGCGATATCTAAACAATCTGAGGTGTTTGCATCCTATTTTCTTTTCCCAATAAACATCAGGATACAATGAGGTAATATGTTTGTCCCTAGACAACCATTATTTAACACCCAACAAATCCTCAACTTATGGCCACAATTAAACTTCCATTGCTAATCAAGTCAGTTAAGTGAGTTTTGCCCCATATTATGACCTTTTTATGCTCCTTATTATGACCTTATTATGAGCCACGGTGGCGCAGTGGTTAGCGTGCGGTACTGCAGGCTACTTCTGCTGCCTGCCGGCTGCCTACAATTTGGCAGTTCGTGTCTCACCAGGCTCAAGATTGACTCATCCTTCCATCCTTCCGAGGTGAGTAAAATGAGGACCCAGATTGTTGAGGTCAAATATGCTGACTCTGTAAACCACTTAGAGAGAGCTCTAAGGCACTGTGAAGCGGTATATAAGTCTAAATGCTATTGCTGTTGCTATTTTTGCCACAGTTGTTAAGTGAATAACTCTGGTTGTTAAGCGAAACACTCAGTCGTTAAGGGAATCTGTCTTCCCCCACTGATTTTTCTAGGCTTCCAACTTCCAAGGTTACAAATGGTGATTTGCATGATCCTGGGACAATGCAACTGTCATAAGTTGCCAAGTGCCTGAATTCTGATTGTATGACCATGGAATGCTGCTACAATCATAAATGTGAAAACTGGTCATAAGTCACTTTTTTCAGTGCCATTTTAACTTTGAATGGCCACTAAACAAATGATTTTAAGTCAAGGACTACTTCTATACTGTACTTATCTGCAAAAAAAAAAAAGATATAACTAATAAAGGTAGTCCTTGACTTACAACAGTTCATTTAATGACCATTCAAAATGACATCGTTGAAAAAGTGACTTATGACCCTTTTTCACACTTACGACCATTGCAGCCTCCCCATGGTGACATGATCAAAATTCTGATGCTTGGCAACAATTCATAATTTATGACGGCTGCAGTGTCTTTTGCAGAGTTCTGAGAAGCAAAGTCAGTGGGGAAGCCAGATTAACAACCGCATTACTGATTTCACAACTGCAGGGATTCACTTAACAACTTTGGCAAGAAAGGTTGTAAAAATGGGGGGGAAACTCACTTAATAAATGTCTCACATAGCAACAAAACTATTTGGATCAATTGTGGCTGTAAGTTGAAGACTACTCATAATAATATAGTATAGGGCAGGGGTGTCCAACCTTGGCAACTTTAAGACTTGTGGACTTCAATTCCCAGAATTCCTCAGCCAGCTTTGCTGGCTGAGGAATTCTGAGAGTTGAAGTCCACAAGTCTTAAAGTTGCCAAGGTTGGACACCCCTGGTATAGGGGAATCAGTTTGGTGCAAAGGTTAAGGTAGGCCACAAACCGGAAGACGATGAATTCTAATTCCACCTTAGGCACAAAGCCAGATCTTGGGTTGACCTTGGGCCAGCCACTTTCTCTTAGCTCTAGGAAGGAGGTAATGACAAGCCACTTCTGAAAAACCCTATCATGAAAATTGAAAGGACTAATCCAGGCAATCTCCAGAGCTCAAAAACTGATTCATAGGCATACACACCTACACACACACACACACACACACACACACACTTACACACCAAATGGCAGTATAACTAAGTGACATCTACATCTGGCTATGCCTAGGCAAATTGTTCATAACGTGCTTTTTTCTTTGAATTCTGCCCCATTAATTTTACATGATTCCGCTCTAGTGTTGCATTAAAGACTCACCTTGTAGCATTGGCTATGAAGCAGCCAGCCATTAGGGCATGACCTAAGGTGGACTCTCATTTTATTTCCTCAACACACATATTATGCGCTCCCTCCCTCCGGTCCTTTTCCAAGGAAGATGATGAGAAACTTTCATTTGCATCAATAATGTCAGAAAGTGGATAAATTTGGCAGCATATGATCACGCGACATTTGGAGATGACCAGTCCATTAGTGATAAGATGAAAACCTGCTGTTGGAACAGGAGGAGGTGATTTTCTGGCAATTTTCCCTTTCACTTCATCTCTCTCTCTCTCTCTCTCTCTCTCTCTCACACACACACACACACACACACACACACACACACATACACACAAGCTTCATTCCACTCCGGAAGGTTCTCCAACCTTCCAGAGACTCCTTGGAGATGCCTGCAAGGTTTTTGAGCAGGGATGTCCAACCATGGCAACTTTAAGACTTGTGGACTTCAACTCCCAGAATTCTCCAGACAAGTTTTAAAATTGCCATGGTTGGATACCCCTGCGTAGATGGAATCATAAATCTTATTCCCTGGTATTCCCTGTACTGGTAGACAACTGTTAGATATCATTCGCGTTGAACCCAGGATTTCTGATTGGCAGAAATCCTGCAGTGCTGAAGGAGAAAAGTATTGAATTATATGTAGTGCAGAGGTGGTATTCAGCAGGTTCTGACCAGTTCTGGAGAACCAGTAGCGGAAATTTTGAGTAGTTCAGAAAACCGGCAAATACCACCTCTGACTGGCCCTGCCCCATCTATTCTCTGCCTCCCAAGTCCCAGCTGATCAGCTGGGTCTTCTTTTGTTGCCCTGCACAGGAGAATGGAGCTGGAAATCAGGTTAGTGGGTGGTAAGGGAATGGGATTTTGCAGTAGCCTTTCCTTGCCACACCTACCAAGCCATGCCCACCAAGCCACGCCACACCCACCCAGCCATGCCCACAGAACTGGTAGTAAAATTTTTTGAATCCCACCACTGATGTAGTAGTTGCAGAATTGATAGAATTTGTACAGGCATAAAGAGTGTTTTTTTTTCATTGTGAGTTTTTTAAATATTTCTAAAAGCCCACCTAGTATCCCAAACCAAAATACGCCTCCTGTATCAGTGCAATATTACTGCAATATCTAACAATTTGAGAGGCTATTAATTCTTGTCATTAATTTGATGCCAGTTGCTCAGAATGGCTAATCAAATGTATAGTCTATAAAGGAGGTCAACTTTGCAGTCAACCAGTTCGGTCTAGTTAGTAACTAAGGTGCCAGTTAGAAACCCTGAGATTGTGAATTCTAATCTCACCCTTAAGCACAAAGCCAGCTGGAGGCCTTAGCCCAGTCATTGTCTCTCAGCTCTGGGAAGGAGACAAAGGCAAACCACTTGTGCAAAACCTTGTTAATAAAAATGCAGGGATTAGTCCAGGCAGACTTTGAGAATCAGCATTAACTTGAAAGCACACACAGAGAGCCAACTTTGTAACCATGCCAGGGATTTCAGCATATGTCTAGCAAACTCCACTGGTTATCTTTTTTTTTGAAAACTACTGTATGTAGATTTATAGACACAGAAGACCTCTATCTTCATGAGCAAGACTAAATTTCTTCTGTGGTAATACTTTCTGCATGTTGTTGGGAGAAATGCATACCTGACCGCTTGTAAAGTCGTCGTAAAAAATTATATCTGCATAATATAGAGTCTTACCTAAATCTTGTTATTCAGATTCATAGTGAAGCCTTACATCAGTGTAGTTCTTAATGTAAAACAAGCTTCGATTGTGGTTGTTATACAAAAGCCGAAAAAACACACAAGCACACCAGCAATTTACCTAAGGTAACCTAAGGTAATCTTAGCTATAGTGTAGCTAATCCAGCATTGCAATATATATTCAAAGTCATTTAATTAGAGCAGACTAATTACTTCATAATACCTTTCAACCCATATTATTGTTTTAACAAACAGAGTATAATTTAATAAGCAGGAACAGGATGGTTTCTTCCACCCTTTCAATAGGCAATCTGAATAAGTACTTGCTGTAGGAGGGTTGACATTTGTCCAAATAAAAATGCAACACAATCAATAGTTGGAAAGATGCTGTGTTTTGCAGCAAGGGAGTTCAACCTTGGCAACTTTTAAGACTGACTGGGGAATTCTGGCAGCTGAAATCCAGAAGTCTTAACGTTGCCATGATTGGACATCCCTTGCTGTCCAACCAGCAGGGATGCAGAGTTGAAGAAGATACCATTAGATGGACACAGTCTACATACAAAGAAACTTCTCCTGGGAGACTTTGCCCTTTTATGCAAATTTTCAAGAAAGGAGTTTCATAAACAGGTGGCTTTCAGAGCAGTAAAGTTTTTCTGAGGTCAGTATTTGTTCCTAGCTGGTAAGAAAAAGGGATCAGACCAGGAACTGTGACAAAAAATCAGCTGGTAGGAGAGTTTTTTTAGAGAACAAACAACACCTGCTAATGTTTGTGCTTCAAGAACCATGAAGTTAGAAGCTCTGAAGGACAGCAGGTGAGTGGGTGCCCCAACTCTCAAGGCTTTTGAAATTCTCAAAATTCAAATGCTGCTGCTACCTTTCAGGCTATGCTGCACTATTTACTGTGGATTGGGGATTGTTCATTTTTCTACTAGCCATTGCCTGAAAATCAGGGGTCGGGTATTCCCCACAGGAAAAAAATGCTCCTTAATGTTCCTTGCTGGTTATCCTTGATTTACAAACATTCATTTAGTGACAGTTCACAGTTCCAAGGGCACTGCAAAAAGTGACCTATGGCCATTTTTCACACTTAGGGCTGTTACAGTATCACCTGATCAGGATTGAGATGCTTGGCATCTTGCATCTATTTATGACGGTTGCAGTGTCCCAGGGTCCTGTGATCATCTTTTGCGACCTTCTGATAAGCAAGGGAGGCCAGATTCACTTAACAACCATGTTACTAAGTAACTTAACTGCAGCAATTCCCTTAACAACCATGGCAACAAAGTTCGTCAAAGGGGCAAAACTCAATTAACAACTGTCTTACTTAGCAATAGAAATTTTGGGCTCTGTTGTGATCATGAGTGGAAGGCTACCTGAATGGCATAGATGCACCTGTTTTTCATCCTTCCTGAACCAAAGAAGCAGCTTGCTCAAGGCATTGAATCTCTGCTACTTTGTAAGAGGGATAAACCCCACTTATTCAAGAGCACATATCCTTTGCAAAGAGCTGTGGTGGCACAGTGGTTAGAATGCAGTATTGCAGGCTAATTCTGCCAACTGCCAGCAGTTCGATTCTGACTAGCTTAAGGTTGACTCAGTCTTCTTCCAATGTCGGTAAAATGAGGACCCAGATAGTTGGGGGCAATATGCTGACTCTGTAAACCGCTTAGAGAGGGCTATAAGCGCTATAAGTCTAAGTGCTATTGCTATTGCAATGTTAATTTCAGGTTTTTTTTACAGCACAGCTGAACTTTCCTCTGAAGTATGCATGCATTCAGCAGCCCTCCTAACCTGGTGTTTTCAAGATGCATTGAACTTCATTGCTCTAAACTTCAAAGACCTTGCAGTTGAGTACTGTGAGAGTTAAAAGCAAATTGCAGCAACCATATCATTCCTGGGACCATAAGACAGACAAGTGAAACTTGATGCGGTAACTAGCAGAAAGAGGTGTTACATCTATCAGGAAGTCTATCTCTGAATATTCAAGGTTAACAGCTGTAAATCAACAGCTAGTTCTCTTATCATTCTAATTAGCCAGTTGTGGGCTGGATGGCATTGCAATTAGCACACCTGGAAATTATAGTTGGAGTCTTATCAGTAGCTCTTCATCAAAATGAAATCAGGTATTATTGAGTGGGATGTTTCAAGGTCTGAGTCTTGCCTCACTCAATTATACCCATTTTATTAATACAGCAGTTTCAAAGCTTGGAGGTCACCGGGCCTAAATGGAATGTTAAAACCATGTTATGGGCAGCTTTAAAAATGGTTATTATCTAAATAAAACTTTTACCAAAAAAAAAAAAAAAAAGGTTATTATCTGGTTTAGAAACTTCCCAAGAAATACCTAATAAATGTTCATTTGTCTAACAGGAAGACTGCAGGAAGAGAAAACAAGGAGCCTCAGTGCCTGCCAGCTGCTTTCCCTAAGAATCCCTCAGGTCCAAAAATATTCTCCACAATGCATGCCAGTTTGAACTTTCTGGAAGGGCTACACTTAAATCCAGCTGCAGGAAAATTCTGTAAAAGTTCTTTTCTTTGCTGACTCCACCTTTGTACTGGGTCCAGTTCTGGGCACCACTCTAAGAAAAAGGATTCAGCAAGGGTTGCAAGAAGGGGACTGAAAACAAAATTACGTGAAAAGGGATTGAAGAAAATGAGAGATTATCCAAGATTGCCTGCTTCGAATTGCCTCAGAGGGATCACACAGAAGTCATCCAAGACCGTTTTTTCCTTATTTCAGTTAAAGGTTAGGAAAAGTTCAATCCCTCCTCCTCTCCGATGGATACTTTTCAAGGGGAAGATAGAATATTGCATTATTGCAGATGCTTCAGTTGGGATCCTTGCACAGAGTGGCGGTTTCTTAAAAAAAATATTATGGTGATTTTATTCTTTCCCTGTAATAGGAGTTCAGGCAGACCTTGAAAAAGTACAGCTCACTTCAGGCTCTGCCTCTGAGTATCAAGCTGTACCATCAAGCAGGCTATTATATTCAAAACAAAACCAGTGCAAATACATTTGCTCCACCGGGTATTGTTCAAATTGCTTGGATTGCACGGATGCCATTCCTGCACCTTGTTCTTTGCACACTCGATTGAACCTCCTGCAGCTGCACTGGTTAACAAGTGCCTGAGCTCAACTGCCAGGCCAGCTGTGAGATACACATGTTTGCTTTCAAAACATGTTTGCTTTCAAAACAAGGCCGTGTCATGTTTACATCCATGTAGATTCACACTGTGTGCAATGTACACAGTTTGCAGGTTTATAGTTATTTCTCTCCTTCTGCAGCTTCCTCGGCCTCTAACTCTAGCAATCACAGTTCTCTAAAGCCCCTTGAACACAGAAATTTCTGCTCCAGTGAAGAGATGATCAGGCTTGATTCTGTGCCATGACAATCACTTACTTACTGATTGCAGCTCGGATTGTATTACAAGTAGGTTGGTTGTTTTTTTGTTTCCTTCCCAGTCAACCATTCTTAATGTTACGATCGAACTGCTGAGATATCTTAACTCTGCTTTTCTGTGATCACCTGAAAGCAGGGTTAAAGTCCTTGCTCTATAGCCTGGGTGATGTTATATGATATTATCTCTCTGGGTCCATTTTCATGGACCAGATGTAACTAAATAAATCTTACGCAGCCAGCCCCAGGAAGCTTTAATTAAAAGTGTTTCCTTATGATTCTTGCTTGCTGTCAATATAATCTCAGGTAGTACCGAAGAACTGTTACTAAAAACAAAACAAAACAAAAACAACCTTGAAGAAACTGTAGTTTGGAAACTATAAATCACCCAGAGTTGCCTTATCCACAACAGGGGCAGCATATACATTAAATAAATAAATGTGGACTGTTAAGGTGCCTGGGATCACAAATTGGAGACTTTCTTGTGTGTTATGAAAATAAGTCAGGCATCACAATACCAGGATAAAATAAAATGTTGATGTAGCTTGAAGTTTGCATTTCATTCATGTGGCTTCCTAAGCTACTTGGTGTCAGAGATGCTTATGGTGCGCTTATGCACGCCCCCTACAGACCTCTTAGGAAAGGGGAGAGGTCAATAGTAGACAGTTTAAGGTTAAAGTTTTTGGGGTTTGGGGAAGAAACCATAGAGTCAGGTAGATTATTCCAGACATTGACCACTCTGTTGTTGAAGTCATATTTCCCGCAATCAAGTTTGGTGTGGTTTACCTTGAGTTTGTATCTATTGTGTGCTCTTGTATTGTTGTGGTTGAAGCTGAGGTATTCATTGATGGTTAGGACATTGCAATAGATAATTTTATGTACTACACTTAGATCGGACCTAAGGCGGTGTAGTTCTAGGCTGTCTAGATCTAAAATTTCAAATCTGGTGGCATAAGGTATTCTGCTATGAGTACAAGAGTGGAGAACTCTTCTCGTGAAATATTTCTGGATTTTCTCAACTGTATTAATATCCAATATGAAGTGCAGGTTCCAGACTGATGAGCTGTATTCAAGTATTGGTCTAGCAAATGTTTTGTATGCTCTAGTTAGTAGTGTGATATTACCGGAGAAAAAACTATGCAGGATTAAGTTAACAACTCTTAATGCCTTTTTGACTATGTAGTTAGAGTAGACTCTTAAACTTAGATCATTAGAGATGAGTACTCTAAGGTCCTTACCTAGTGGGGGTCATCAACAAGGTCTTCACTATTTTTACATTTTTACTTTGGAAATTTCAGGTTGCATATCACAGTTAAGAGATGGTTTCTGAATAAGTCCAACTGGGTGTATTTTCACATCAAATTCAATCTATGGTTTATAAGCCATAGATGGTATATAAGCCACTGGGTTCATATAGAATCTTAGGCTAAACTATGATAAGCTAGTTGTATGGCTCAAAGTACAGTGTAAATGCAACCAGGTATAGATATTTCATGATGGAGTTTGGTGTTTGACCCTAGCCAATTAGGTTCATTTTAAATTGCGTGTGGGAACATCACCATTAGTGTTACAGAATATTTAAATAATAAGATCTTAAAGTTGCCAAAGCTGGACACCCTTGGATTCTTCCAATCCACATTATTGGCTTAGTTCAATCAACAGTCTAGCAACTTGTGAAACTCAGTCCTTGTTCAGGGGGATGATAAGAGAAAGGCAGCAACTAAGACTCGAAGGGGAGATCCCATCACAGCTATGTTCACCTCTTCAGCTATAATTCCCCCCCTCCCCCCAGCCATTTGGAACTGCACAACACCAAAGGCCCAAAGTTAACTGTTCACACTATGTACAAGTAAGTAAGCAAATATTTGTGTCATAAGGGTAACATGCCCTTCAAGAACCAAGACAAAAGTCTTATGTATTGATAATATCTGGTCCTTCTTTCGTGAGTTCACAAAAAGAGATCTATGAGTGGATTGCTTTTTGTCCAGCAGCCTGGCTTCAGTGACACCCTGGATGCAAACTTTTTTCAAGTCTTTCTGGAGGAGAAAGAAGAAATGTGGTTTCTAGCCATCTCTAATAATCCATCAACAGCTTGTGAATTCTCTTTTTTCGAGAATGGAAGGAGAGAAAGAAGGGACAACTATCACTTTGGCTAAGTGATAAACAAAATAAGCCAAATAGAACAGTGCAAAATGCATTGTTTAATGCATTCTGCCTCTGGGAAAATGTCACACCAAGTAAAATTCTGTGTCAGAAAACGTTAAAGGACCAGCCTAGATTCATATCTTATATTGAGCCATAATGTGACTTAGTTGGGGCTCCTTGTAAAAACAGCACAGATAGTCCCCAACGTATGGCCACAATTAAGCCCCAAATGTCTGTTACTAAACAAGGCAGTTGTTAAATGAGTTTTTTTTGCCATTTTATCCACTTTTTTTGAAGTAGTTGTTAAGCCTACCATTGCAGTTGTTAAATGAATCATGCAGTCATTAAGCAAATCTGGCTTTCCCTATTTGACTTTGTTTATCAGAAGTCAGCTCGGAAGGTTACAAGTGGTGACCACATAACCCGGGGACAGTGCAACTCTCATAAATACATGTCAATTGCCAATGCCTGAATTTTGATCACATGACCATGAGGATGCTCCAATGGTTGCACATGTGAAAACAGATTTTTTTTCAATGCCGGTGTAACTTCAGACAGTCACTAAACGAATGGTTGTAAGTCAAGGACTACCTGATGTTGGAAGTCAGGGAGCGTAGCTTAACATTATGTGTAAACAAACCACTTTGTCTTATTCAACAAAGTTCAGTGAAAACAAATTTCTGGTGGTGAAATCAGCCATTCATATCATATAGTTTATGGCAGTGACCGAAGAATTATCCTCCAGTCTAGAGAGCTGATCAGGCAAAAAACCTGAGTCAGGATTCAGTCTGGTGCCTCCAAATATGTTGTAATGTACAAATCCCATAAGTATATTTAATTATCTGATGTTTCAGTTCTATTGGTGGGGAGGTAGGAGTTATTTATAAAAGTATATAATTAGGATCATACCACCTGTTGCCATCCCTCAAATTAACATATTGGATGGGAAGCCGTTTTCTTCCCAAACCTTAAGTTTATATCCAGAAAGTCCATACATTTTGTTAGAAGATGTTCCTGATTTGGCACAAGCTGCAGTGAAGGTGTCTTCACTTCTTGCAGACAAAATACTGCCTTATATAACATTCTACTGGGCCATCTTGGTGGGTCTATTAGCAACCCATTCCATGTTTGTTTGTTTTTAATTTTGTGTGCACAAATAATCTGTATGAGTGTATGGAAGTTTTACTAAATCCTAAGAAATTGGGCTGTCCCTTGGTGACAATAGGGGGCTGCCCAAAAGAAATATTTTGTTTCTCAAGTTAGAGAAAAAATATGAAACAACCAAGGACAAGGATATTTGACTGGCCTGAGGTGACCTTTGAGATATGGTTTCAGGGCAATGCATATTTTCAGCAGCAGGGTCTTTAATTCTAGAGGAATTTTGTGTCTTAAAAGAGGTTTCAAGGGGCATTGTTCTCCTAAAGCAGGGGGTCCCCAACCTTGTCAACTTTAAGACTTGTGGACTTCCAACTCTCAGAATTCCATGCTGGCTGAGGAATTCTGGGAGTTGAAGTCCACAAGTCGTAAAGTTGCCAAGGTTGGAGACCTCTGTCCTAAAGCATGCAATGCCACTAACCCCATTCTAATGGGAAAATGGCAGAGGGTGATCTTTGATGTACAGGTAAGCCCTTGACTTATGACAGATGAGCCCAAAATTTTCAGCGCTCAGCAAGACGGTTGTTAAGTGAGCTCTGCCCCATTTTGCAACCTTTTTTGGCCACCGTTGTTAAGCAAATCGCTACAGTTGTTCAGTGGATCACAAAGTCATTAACTGAATTCGGCTTCTCCTAGTGAAATTGTGTGTCTGAAACCGGCCGGGAAGATTACAAAGGGTGATCCCATGGCAGTGCAACTGTCATAAATACATGCCAGTTGCCAAGCACCCAGATTTTGATCACATGACCATGGTGGGAATGCTGCAACGGGCATTAAGTGTAAAAACCAGCCATAAGTCACTTTTTTTCAGCACCGTTGTAACTTCGGTCACTAAACAAATGGCTGTAAGTCAAGTGTATCTGTGTTGGGAGAAATATCCTTCTGGGTTCAGTTCCAAGTGGGGAAAAAGACACTGGAAACATGGTGACTGCTTGGAAAGATGGTTTAATGGTGGACAGGACCACATGGCTTGGAGCTCCAGAGTGAAAAGGATGATCACATGCTTCAAGATGTTGGGTGAAGGAAAAGAAGGGGAAAGATGCTGAGAGTCCCTTGGTTTTATGCCCTCTGCTGGGATTTGAATTTGAGCTTGTATTCTGATTGGTTGTCAGACTCCCATGGGGCCATGCAGGGGCAACTCTGTAGGCTGTCCTGAGTCCCAGGCTTGGTTGATCCTTGCTGGATGATGATTTAATGAAAGGGCTCTTGGGCAATTCCTATTATAGCTCTACCTGGAGTAGACCTTGTTATGTAAAATAGGCCAGAATAATGGTCCACGAGCAAAGGTGGGGGAGAGGGCTAAGTTTTGCCTGTCTTGAGTTTCTATTTTTCTTTTTAGGGGAAATATTCTGCCTTTTTAGTGTTATCCTAAAATATTTCGTTTTCGTAGGAGAGGGGCGGGTTTTGACTTCCAACGCTACGAATAGGCACAACTTGCAAAGAACTGCAATGCAATGATGCCATTCCGATCACCACCTCCTCTCCTTCATTTATAATCATCATTGGAAATATTCTCTCCTTCCATGCCTGAGCCCCATTTTTTGCCATTCCCTTCTTGCAAACATTAAATAATGAGGTAGGGAAAAGAATGAAGGAAGTGGGACGGGACGGGACGGGGTGAAGGGAAAGACTACATGGAATTTTTTTTTTTTTTATTTTTTTTGCTTTCTGCGCGTACACACGGTCCAAGTAGCCAACTGCCTTTGTCCTTGAAAACAGACCAGGAAGTGACAAGTTAGCTGTACAGTCAGTTCAGTCACTCCCTTCCAGGAAAATCAGCCTTGATATTCTGCCAAGTCAGTCTTGCTTCATTTAGTTCCAGAACAAACATTTGCTGCGTTTCCATTCTGGGGTGGCTTCTTCTGCAGAGCAGAGGTGAATTGTAAGAAGAAAAGTTTAAAGGGCCCTTTGAAAGGTGCAAAATGGTGTTATTTAAAAACTTAAGGGGTGGGGGGCTTCTTTTATCGATATTGGTGTAATAACCACAACCAGGCCTGGCGTTAATTCTATGTAGATTTTGAACAAGCAGGTTTTTTTTAAAAAAAAATTTGTTTAGTATGGATGGCTTATAATGGTCGGCATTTTCCAATAGCAGGAGAAAATGTTAACTCGCTCTTTTTCTTGCTTCAAATACAGAGAGGCTCTTCCAGGATTTGCATGGGGAAAAGCAGTGAGAAACAGGGGTGTGTGTGTGTGTGTGTGTGTGTGTGCTTTCCCATGCAAATCAAATGCAGTTTCAGCCAGAAGAATCTTTTCCCTGGAAGGCGGCCTTTTTCTCTTGCACAGAAATGGGGCCAGCGTTCCCCCGAAGCATGTGACTCAGAATTAGAGTAGCTACTGTTGGAAAAAATTTCCTTCTGGGTTCAAGTTCCAAGGAGGGAAAAAGACACCGGAAACATGGAGGCTGTTTGGGAAGATGGTTTAATGGTGGACAGAAGTGCATGGCTTAGAACTCCAAAGTGAAAAAAAGATGATCACGTGCTCCAAGGTGAAAGGAGACGATCAAGAAGGCAGGCCAAGATGCTGAGAGACCCTTATATCAGGGTTGCCAGATCGCAGTTTGGCTCTGCGGCCAAACTCAAGTCAAAAATACGGCCAAATTCGGCCAAATTATTTTTTGCGCATGTCCTCTTTGCGCAGGGAAGGAGAGCGCCAGAGGACGCGCTTGTCCTCCTTTTGCTCATGGTGACACACATGCGTGAGGGAAGGAGAGCGGCTGGGTTGCCATCTGGCCGATTTCACGGCCAAGCAACTTTCATACGGCCAAATTTCTTTGGCCGGAGACATCATTTTTTCACGGCCAAGCAGATAGAAATACGGCCAGATTTCTCGAATTTGGCCGGAAAAACGGCCAGATGGCAACCCTGCCTTATATAACCTCTGTTGGGGTTATAAACCTTAAGTGTTTCCTGTTCCTATGCAAAAAATGTATCCCATTGGCTGTCAGACTCCCAGGGCCAGGGGATCTTAGCTAACTTTGTAGGCTTTGTCTGGACCACATGGCTTTCATTTGAGTGTTGGCTGATGCAATCTTCCCAGGCCAGGTAGTGAGATGGGTAGTGGCCTTTATTATGTAGAATACTCTGGCCTAGGCCTTAATGGCCTTTTAGCAAAGGTGAGGGGGGGGGCTGAGTTTCTGCCTCTCTGAGTTTCTACTTTACTCTTTTTAGGGGAAATATTCTTTTTTTAATATATCTTAGGATATTTCATTTTTCTAGGAGAGGGGTGGGTTTTAACTTCCAACAATGCCTTTAAAAAGAATAAAATAAAATCCTAGGCCAAAACATCTTCCTTTAAGGACTTGTTCTCTCAAAACTTTCACCCAATTTCCGGTGGCTCAAAGACAGGGTGGGATTTTAGGAGGATTATTATGGGGGGAAATAAAACCCTGGGAATTCCTTTCCCCTTTCAGCCAGACAACTTCCTACGATTTTAACAAATGCACACACACACACACACACATACACACAGCTTCACCACACAGAAACAGTCATGCAGTTTTATCTGTAACCCCGCAGACCTGTTGGGTTGCAGCATTCTGCTTGGGTGTTGCATTCTTCTTGTTTTAATTTGCCCCACCTAGCCCACAGCATCTAAGATGTCACTCACCCTGCATAACCTTTCCAAAATTAGCCAAACCAGCTGCATTCTAAATTGCCAACGTGTTGAACAGAGTCCATCCCCAAGAAAAATGCACGCAGGCAATTACAATGTCTTGCCCTCCTGTATTTATCAATTAAAAATAATAAGAAGAAGAAGCCTAGACTGAAAGTTACACACAGCTGTAGAGTTCGGCGGCACTCTAATCTGTCAGGGAGGCAAGCTGTGACCAACAGATGGTAGACAGGGCCCGCTGGTTTTACATGCCACTGCGCCCTGCCACAATTTGCAATCTGCTGCTAGCTCGGAGCAACATGTAAGGCTGTCAGGTTTCAAAACAGATTTGGACAAAATGCTTACAACCTTATGCCAGACCAGCTGCGCTCAGCTATTGGTTAAAAGCAAGAATGGGCTTCTTTCCACCACCCTTAGGTTTCTGCAGGAAGAGGGGGAGGGAGGGAGTTGCAGCAGCCTTCGTGAATATGTCATTAAAGCAGCGTATCCTGAAAACAAGAAAAAGTAACATGGACTGTACGTGTTAAGGAATAGCAGAAATCTAAAATTCCAAACACTTCTTCTGAACCATTTTTTTTTTAGTACGCACAGGTCACATTTAGCAAACGTAGTGGGGAGAGGCGGTTTCTCCACCCGAAAACAAAGGATGAGAGACTTGCACAAGAGCACGTTTCTCCTAAAAATGTATGATGACAAAAAAAAGAAAAGAAAAAAAGAACAACCTCTCGTAAAATGTGCAAAAGACACCAAGGAAATTGAGCATTTAACTTGCCAGCATGCAATCAAGAGGGTTGCAAGCTGCTGAGCTGAAGCATTATCACACAGGTGGCAGAAATGGATACCAAACGTGATGTAAATGCCCTTATATTTTAATTCTTGCATGTGCAGCTCTGGGGCATAAGAGGTTTTTTTTTAATGGGATGGGGGGGAACCTTGAAATGCCCTGCATGAAGGGTGAACAAATGCCCTGCAACAATACAGCACCTGCAAAGTTGCAATAAAGGGAAACAAGATCTAAGCCAGTTGCACAATGTACACCGTGTACATTCTCCAGGAGGATCAAGTTGTCCTCTATGCTGCTGCAAACACAGAACTTGCCAAACTTCCCCAACCCTTTTGTTTCGTCCCTGCTGCCGCCACGGTTACAGGATCCATACAAAAGCCCATCACACCTTGTGCTCTTATCTCCTTGCTCCTTCTGCTGCAAACTTTCCTTTGCATTATTTGAAAAGCACATGATGTTGAAGAAGTGCTCATCATTTGTCATGCTGAGTAATGTCTACGCGGTGCAAAAGTGGAACAAAAAAACAAAAACAAAAACCCGAGTTCATGAAACTGAATGTCCTGGGTCAGTCCCTCTCCAGCCCTCTGAGTTTGGGATGGTTTCCCAGGCTGTAGCCATTCACTGCCGGTTGCTGAAAAAGTCGCACGAAGTAAACAAGGCTCCCTGGTGAACTGCCTTGACCTAAGGTTTGAGGAAAGCAACTGGCCGGCTGCCCATGCTGACAATCTGCCACTTGGCTGCAGAGCCAAATAAACGGAAGGGGAGCTGCATTTGATGAGCCTACTCTGGATAGTAAGAAACCACGTTTGCAAGCTCACAGGAGGAAGAGAGCAGCTTGAGTAGAAGTGGGCCTTTCACCTGTGCTCAAACTTTGAATGCCAGACATTTGTTAGTTTGTTTGTTTATTTAATAGGCATTTTCAATTTAGGAGAGCAAGCTTTCTCCCCCCCTGCAACAATCATCTACAGAAAGTCATCCAGTTGCAAGAGCTTTCTTGCCAGTGTGATAATCTTTGGAAAAAAATATATAAAATGAGGGCTGCCACAACTGAGCTGCAAATGTCCAGACAACTGCTAGATGGCAACCAAAGAGAGGCAGAAACTTTCTCTATGCTACCTTCCACACCCGCCCCCTGTTGTTTACTGGTGTGGGGAGAAGATTTTGGTTTGATGCTGTGTTGGGGAGACTGTTATAATACCCCGTAAGTTAATGAGTGCCACACTTGTGACCAGAGAGGACAGGGAGAAAGTGCTTGCTGTGAGAACTGGAAGTGTTGGGGATGGATAGGTAGCAATAGCACTTAGATTTATATACTGCTTCATAGTGCTCTACAGCCCTCTCTAAGCAGTTTATAGAATCAGCATATTGCCCTCAACAATCTGGCTCCTCATTTTACCAACCTCGGAAAAATGGAAGGCTGAGTCAACCTTGAGCCTGGTGAGGATTGAACTGCTGGCAGTTGGCAGAATTAGCCTGCAGTACTGCATTCTAATCACTGCGCCACCATGACTCCAAAGATGAGTGGGTATTTGGTGGTCTGGGTGTGTGTGTGGGGTGTGTGTGTGAATGAACGCCTAGGAGGAAGATACAAGGAGTAGGAGGGAAATGAGAAGGAGGAGAGGAAGTGGTAGGAATATAGGAACCGTGATGGGCAGAGATATGATAGGATCCTGAGGTGGACTTGGGAGCATTGGGCTCCCTTGCTGAGAACAATTCTGATAACCAGCCCCAGGTTCTTCACTCAAAACTGCGATATTGGATCTTTGGTGATCCTGGACTCCACCTACTATTGTTGAATGGCAGGTCAGTCTGTAATCAATCTTCCTTCATCCACAACTGGGCTGTGGATGAGGCAGCCAACTTGGTTCTGGTGGACCTAGAGGGGATGTTCCCCTCTTGGAAAAATGGCCATCTGGGTTTGGGTTTTGGCACCAGCCCTCCTCAGAGGAGGGGAGGCGTAGTCATAGTTATCCACTGAGTTGTTGTAGGCTTTCAGAGACTTTGCTCCACAGATAAGCAGATGTGATGTCATTGGTTGAAGTGGGTGTCTAAGGAAACAGGATTGTTGCTGATGAACTGGCCTCTTGCTACCCAGGATCATCCCTGTCTGAGCTACTGGATTCCATTGCTGGGCTGGCAACAGAGATGCCAAGACTGGTGGTGCTCAGCATGTGCTGGGGATGGGCCCATAATGACCTAGCACATGTCCATAATTGTCGTGGAGATCACAAGTCCCTGAGTCACCCATACTCAATGCCACAATGGATTATTTGCCACCTGGTGACATTGAGTATGGGATTTGTGGTGTCCACGACAATTATGGACATGTTCTAGGTCATTATGAGCCAAGCTCACACGAGGTGCTGGATGTTAGGCTGTCTTCAGCATGGAGCACAGTTGCATCATGATGTGGCTTTGAAAGACATTGTCATTAGTCTGTTGTTGCAGAGAGATAACTTTTTAGCTCATTGATGTCATCTCACCTCATGAGGAGAGAGAGCTTGTTAGATCCTATGGTCCTGGTCAGTCTCAGGATGCACCTTGGTCTACTAAGCAGCTCTGCAAGATAAAGTGCATGAAGAGACACCTACAGCCCCAGTGGTGGAAGATGAGAGTGAATCTTAGCATAGGTAAGCATTTATATTTGGGCTTTTACATCATAGTGATAAAGGCAGCAAAATCACATAATCCTCTGCCCTTATTACATCTCCCTGGCAGCCCTGTTCAAGGTGACTGGGGAGAGATAAATCCAGGACTAACTATTGTGAGAAATATTTTGCAATTTGGCAGATAGAGAGATTTGGAATCATTCAGAATTTACCTGAGAACCGTTCAGTTTGGTCTTTGTTGTTTGGTCCGTTTGGTTCTGTTTTCCAGTCAATTGCCTTGTCTTTCTTGATATTTTTTTTTCTTTTGTTTTTGTTTTTTTGTAAACCAGAGTCATTATGGTTGTATGGAAACGTGCAGCTCCGATCTGGGAGCATTAATGAAATGGATCTGAGTTCTCCATGCTAGCTTCTTCTATAAGCAATATCAAGCACTTCTGGGTGAAATGGGATTTTGCTTTCATACCAGTTTCAAGTCTCATTGCTGCTTTTTCCTCCACCAGCTGAAAACATCCTGACTGCACCTTATTTCTCTTTCTGCCTGCTAACGTTACGCTTTGGCTGCATTCACATGTCCAAACACAATGCCTCAAGGAGCTGCTATGCCTTGATTCACGCATCCAAGCCACAAAACATTAGAATCAAACAAACCACATCAGGGTTTAATCTTAGCCACAAACTGCATGAAGTTTGGGGCTAAAAATCATTCTCCATGATTTGGTTACAATGGCTTAAGCCAGGGGTGTCCAACCTTGGCAACTTTAAGACTTGTGGACTTCAACTCCCACAATTCCTCAGCCAGCTTTGCTGGCTGAGGAATTGTGGGAGTTGAAGTCCACAAGTCTTAAAGTTGCCAAGGTTGGACACCCCTGGCTTAAGCTGTTGGAGTTGGTATCCAAAACACCAGGGGGAGCATCAGGGTGCCTATATTATGGCTTCATATTGTGTGTGACTCAGGATGCCAATTTTAACATTCCTCTTAAACAGCTGGCAGACAAACTCTTAGCATCTTGTGCCTCATCAAGCATACACATATTCCTTTGAAGCATCTCACTAAGGCTGTATCAAGGCACTGATCTCAAAGCTTTCTGACCCCAAGCAAACAATATGTGGGTTGAGAGCAGCAAGAGATCCCCACAGATCTTTCTTCTTTCTGTAGTAAACAAGCAGTTCTCTGCAAAGTCTCATGTTCGGTCTGAAACTCCACAGAGTCATTTCAGGAAGTAGTGCAAAGCTGGGGTTGTTCAGACCAGGGGGTTCCCAAACTTGGCAACTTGAAGACGGGTGGACTTCAATTCCCAGAATCCCCCTGCCAGTCATGTTAAGTGTTGAAGCCCACACATCTTAAAGTTGCCAAGATTGGAAAACCCTGGTTTTTAGACAACGTGAGGATGGGAAAAGGAGTAAAGGGGTTTGCTGAATAAGCATCACTTCGTAGCCTTCCCTTCTTGCCAGGATTTTACCTATGCTGTGTAATTCCCAGGCGTTTTCTTTAAGTTTCTGTTGTGTGACTTACACAGCCTGGGCAATGACGAACTCCATTCAGTGCTACACACATTGTCACCTTTGCTCAGAAGTGATTTACGGAGTTACGGTACAGGCTGGGAACTCCAATGTTTTCCCAATCACACTAACCCTGTCTCACCTTCAGCCAGATTTAAACCTTGATAGTGCTTTTTTTTTTTTCCTCTTCCTTTTTTGGACAGATCTTTAGACCAAGCTGGATTGCCTTTGTCCGATGCCCATTAATCACGTGATGTCAAGAAGAGGAAAACGCCTTGTACCTTAAGAGAAAGAGTGAACAATGTCTGCCCTTCACTCCGGATCAACGAAGGAAACATTCTCAAACTCCACTTGTATGATGGGGAGTCAGGTCAGTGTAGCCTTATGCTGGCAGGAGCTTAGATCAGGGGTCTTCAAACTTGGCAACTCCACATGCTGGCTGGGGAATTCTGGGAGTTGAAGTCCACAAGTCTTAAAGTTGCCAAGTTTGGAGATCCCTGGCTTAGATCATAATCCTCGGGATCCATATCCACTAAGATTGATTGTTTGCATTTGCTGAAGTAGAAAAGGGAAATTAACAACTCTTGGCTCTGAAAGGAGAAAATGAAAAGGCTCTTGTCAGATGCCCTTATCCTCTTTCCCACCAACCCACTCCGCACTCTGCTATTCCCCCGGCAACTATTTTTCAATATCTTTCTTTCTTTCTACATCATTCTAATGTTTATCAGAGCTGGGGCGTGTTTTTTTTTTTTTTTTGGTCCCAGTGACGCATTCCAGGGAGATTTCTCGGGAGGGGGGGCAAGCTGTAGCATCCATGACAGTGCGAAAGTTACGCCAAGTTCTACGCAGCAGGAAGAAACGGTAGAAGCGAAACAAACCAGGATGTTGACAATATCTCATAGCAAAAAAAAAAAAAAAATCCCCGGCTGCTCAGCTCTGACCAGAGTAGCAGGCAGCTCTTAAAACAGGAAAAGAAGCAGACAGGACTTTTGGTCTTTGGCCAGCCTCGTTACTTTGCAATCGAAAACCGCGCAACTAAGCTGGCCTTCAAAACGCTTTCTCCAACAGGGGCTGGAAAGACCCGTAAGCTTGGAAGGTTCTCATTCCACTGTCCATATTAAGTTGGCCTTGTCCTCCTCCCCTCCACCCTTTCTTTTTTTTGTGTGTGTGTTACAGCTTGATCTTTCTAACGAGTGGGCTTTAGCAAGAATATTCTGGAGGGGAAGAGTGGAATATACAGCCTGAAGAATGGCATCCCACACAGTGGTGGGACTCAAATTTTTTTTTACTACCAGTTCTGTGCGTGTGGCTTGGTGGGCACGTCAGGGGAAGGTTATTGCAAAATCTCCATTCCCTCCCCACCCCACTAACCTGCTTTCCAGCTCTGTTCTCCTGCGCAGCATCTGCAGCAAAGCTGGAGGACGGGATGGGCCACACCTCCCAGACAACCAACCTGACCCTAGGCGAACTTAAATTATTTGAATCCTACCACTGCTTATGACCAATTTTTACATTTACAACTGTTGACCATGGTCCACATGCTCAAAAATCAGGCGCCTGGCCACTGGGCTATGTATTTATGAGAGTTGCAGTGTCACTGGGGTCATGTGATCACCATAACCTCCCCAGCAAGCCGGATTCACTTAATGATTGCATGATTCACTCAACAACTTGCACTGATTTGCTTAACAAAATGGTAAAAAAAAAAAAACATTGTAAAAAATGGGGCAAAAGCCACTCAACTGTCTTGGAAACTTTGGCTCAATTGTGGTTGTAAGTTGAGAACTACCTTTAGTAGCTACATTTGGCTGCTTATCAAACAGAAGTCAGGGAAAGTAATTTCTCAATGTCCCTGGCTCAAAGAAAGGAGGATAGGTGGGTGAGTGGGTGGGTGCAGCTATTGGAGTTTCTGGTAGGGCAGCAGCTAAGCTGTGATGCACTACATCCATTATCTTAATCAGTAGTGAGATTCAATTTTTTTTTACTATCGGTTCTGTGGGCGTGGCTTGGTGGGCGTGGCTTGGTGGGCATGGCAGGGGAAGGTTACTGCAAAATCCCCATTTCCTTCCCACCCCAATAATCTGCATTCCCCTCCTGTGCAGGGCAACAAAAGAAGACCCAGCCAATCAGCTGGGACTCGGGAGGCAGAGAATAAATGGTGGCGGGGCCAGTCAGAGGTGGTATTTGCCGATTCTCCGAACTACTCAAAATTTCCGCTACCGGGTCTCCCGAACTGGTCAGAAGCTGCTGAATGCCACCTCTGATCCCATAGATGTTTGCAGAGAGCTGGTTCCATCTCTTTCCTTTCCAGCTCCATTGACTCTGAAGTGCACTTCCCTCGCCTAGAGTTGTCACGAAGGAGGAAATTGGTATACACACCACCTAGCAACCCACCTAGTAACTCTGCAGCATCCTCCCCATTCTTCTGCGTGTGGGATTAGGAATTGCCCCACTTTGCATCTCAGTTCAGTTCGGGTGAGAAAAGAAAAAGGGAAGCATTGTTGATAAGCTTAGCCTAGCTCGGCCTGCTAATCCTCATAAGCTACACCCATTGTTCCTGTCTTGGTGAAACATGCAGAGTCCATAGGTAAATCCTCTACAGGTAGTCCTCGGCTTATGACAGTTCAAGTAGTGACGGTTCAAACCTCATTGAAAAAGTGACTTATGATCGTTTTTCACACTTATGACCATTGCAGCCTCCCCATGGTCACATGATCAAAATTTCTGCTAAAATTGTTATATTGGTATGTAGGTAGGATCAGTGAGAAGTTGTTGAAATTGAGAAACTGTCAGAAAATGGAGATTTATATAAATATTCATATTTAATTTATAATATTTAGGTAGTTATACTTATATTGTATAGCTAAAAATGCATACCTTATCTCTGCTTATGGCTATGGAATATAGAAAACAGCACATAGACTATAATTATATAAATTTATCTCTGATCTTATATATATATATATATATATATATATATATATATATATATATATATATATATATATATATATATATATATATATATATATATATATATATAACAGCAGACTATCTCCTTCATACATACATACATACATACCGAAAACTTACATATATATATATATATATATATATATATATATATATATATATATATATATATATATATATATATATATATATATATACATATATATATATATACATATACATATACTTATTTTTTTGAGCCAAAAATGGCTGGCGCTTTTGGGTACTAATATATGTTGACTCGGCATTGGTGGGGCATATCGGGGTCAACGCAGGCAGCACCATATACAAAAGTACTTCCTAACGGCAAGCCCACCACATTTGCATAGTTTTAATATAGGCCTTAATTTGGAGGAGGCTTAATTTCATTCATGCCTATAAACATATATATAGGTGTATATATATATATATGTTTATATATATATATATATATATATATATATATATATATATATATATAGTGTTAATACAATATTCTTTTTCTTTGAACCATTGACCTATATATCTATATGAATTATTGTTTTATTAATATTATTAAGGCACTGTGAATTAGTATTACTAATACTATGAACAACTGTCAAGTATTAATTGTATGTACTGTGCTTATTGTACTGTCAAGAAAATGATGTTGAAAGATATTGACACACCTTCTATTATAGGATTTTTTGTAAACTTTTTAAAATTTGAATTTTTGTAAACTTGTTAATATTTTGAATTTCAATAAAGAATTTTTTAAAATGGAAAAAAAATTTCTGATGCTTGGCAAGTGAAGCATATTTATGACGGTTGCAATCAGTGGTGGGATTCAAATTTTTTTTACTACCGGTTCTGTGGGCATGGCTTGGTGGGCATGGCAGGGGAAGGATACTATAAAATCTCCAGTCAGAGGTGGTATTTGCCGGTTCTCTGAACTACTCAAAATTTCCGCTACCTGTTCTCCAGAACTGGTCAGAACCTGCCGAATACCACCTCTGGTTGCCATGTCCCAGGCTCATGTGGTCTCCTTTTCTGAACTTGTAAGAAGTAAAGTCAATGGGGATTCACTAACAACCATATTACTAACATAACAGCTACAGCGATTCACGTCACACAAGTGTCAAGAAAAGTCGTAAACAAGGGTCAAAACTCATTTAACAAATGTTTCTCTGAGCCACAGAAATGTTGGCCTCAATTGTGGTCATAAGTTGAGGACTATCGGTGTATACATCCACAATCAGGACTGGAATTTTTGTCACTAGTTGTTGAGATCATAAGTTGAGCTAGACCCGACTGGATGACAATCTAACAGCAGTTGTTAAGTGAATCAGATGTCATTAAGCAAACCCAGCTTCCCAAATGGGCACTTTTTGCTAGAAATTGTCACCCCCCCAAAAAAAAGTAGCAACTTTTGATCATCTGATCACAGGACAATAGCACCATTTGTAAACGCAAGCTGGTTGACAAGTGCCCAAATTACAATCCCATGATGCTGAAGGTGACGTGATATCACGCATACAGGCTGTAAGTCGCTTTTCATGAGGCCATGAGGTAACTTTGAACTGTTGTAAAACAAACTGCTTATTTTGTCCCCAGGGTCATTTCGTGTTCTTCTTGCAGATTCTATTCGTGTGTGCATTAGCGTATTAATCATGGCACAAAATCCTTTTTGAAGCCTCCCGTGTCAAAGTTTAAAATATCAATTTTGAACGTGCTGAGAGTATGATGTTCTTCTCCAGGCTTTTATTCTTCTTCAAAGGCTTCTGAGACCTAAGAGGAAATGTGAAATTAGAACTTGAGTCACTGTAGAAACGGAAAGGAGTTTAGTTTTTCTCCCACTGACAGTTCTCTCAATCTATAAAGAATCCTCCCCAACCCACTCACCCACCCACACCCACACACCAGCCCCAAGGAATTACAATTAGGGGCAATTTATTAAGTCCCTTCTTTGGATATTATGATCCATACAACTTTCTGCGCTGCTTTTAAATGCATTAAAACCAACTGAGTTACAACACCTGGTTCTTGCATAAAAGAAACTTATGAACAGCCAGCAAGCAGGTTCCCTCAAAGCTCCGACTGTTTAGATATAATAGAATAAATGGCAGCCATTTCTTTTGTGAAGAAATGCATTCCATTCTCCTGGCTGCAGCATTTGAATTGTCTGCGCTCAGGCTTTAAAATTATTTAAGGATGGCTGTGCATTTGATATAACCTAGACGCTGTTGAGGCTTTCGTCCCCGTCCCCAGAGTTAGGAAGAACAGAAACTTCCAATGCTATGGGAATTGTTATCAGGGCATATTTTGTTTTAGGTGCAACCTATAATTTGCATTTTAAATAGCAGTTTGATCATTTCCTGCCTACTGGAGGCAAACAACTTTCCCAAACAGCTTGGCAAACCAGCTTGGTTTGCTCCCTCGGTTTCTGCCAGCTGCAAACTCCAGAGAAATGTTTGGAGTCTGAGCATTCAGTAAACACCGTTCCATGGATTCCCTTTTGCAAAGCTAGTGTAGATGGTTTCTTTCTTGACACTTCGGAAACCAGGAGTATTTGCAGAGCATGGTCGAAAGAGTCAAGAGGTGGCCATTTAGGTGGAGCTTTGATTGTACTATGGTAGCCACCATCTTGACTTCACCATAGCTTGTCAACACTCTGTATACCACCCTGTGCACAGCACATTAAAAATAAATCTAAACAAGTGTAAAGCCGTACATTCTCAGGGGAAATCAATGTAGACAAACCTGGTTTAGAAAGGGATACTGCAAAAAAATTGGAAAGGCAGTGAAAACATTCAGAAAATTATCTTCTTGCTGCCAACTCTTTGCTGCCCAGATTATCACAAGCCCACATGTGGTATCTTTTAGATTTCCAGCAGAAAAAACAGCATGCATGTGTGTGTGAGGGAAGCAAGTCTTCCTATGATGTTTTTGTTTTCAAATGTACAACTCCCTAGTTGTTTCCCACACCCATGCCCCAGTCCCAGGAAGGTTTAAATGCATCTTTGCAAGATTAATGACACCCAGGCAACTCCATCCTTCCAGGAGGAAGGAAAAGTAAGCAGTTGTGATGGGCAGAGATTTCTAGTGAAAAAGAAGTCTGTGGGAAAAAAATTAAATATACCAGGTCATTTCTCTACTTTTGTCCTCCCCAAGAGGCATTTCCTAAAAATACGTGTGGTTTGGTGTGTATATGAATTTTAGAGATGGAGCTCTGTCATATTGCTGTAGGTTAGGGAAGAATTTATATATAGATCTTTCTCTGTAGAGAAATCTGGAAAAGCCCTAAAGAACACACCCTAATCTTAATATAGGAGTTGAAGGTTCGAGGTTCTCTTCAGTGAGCTGATTTTTTATTTATTTGTATCCCACCTTTATTATTTTTTACAAATAACTCAAGGAGGTGAACATATCCAACACACCTTCCTCCTGTTTTCCCCACAACAGCAACCCTGTGAGATGACTTGGCCTGAGAGAGAGAGTAACTGGCCCAAGGTCACCCAGCTGCTTTTCATGGTTAAGGCAGGACTTGAACTCATGGTCTCTTGCTGCCTTTACCGCTAAACCAAACTGGCTCTCCATGCTTCTTCTTTTTTTTTGCTATACATTTATTTATTTTAAAAACGATTTTCCTACCTTTTCCCCCCCATTTCAAGCATGGTACCCCAAACAGCTGCTGTAAAATTAAATAAAACTAAATAACTGAAAATGAGATGTAAAAGCGGTGGTGGCATTCTACCAGTTTGGTCCGGTTCACCCAAACCGGTAGTTCCGACTATCATCTGTGAGCGAATCGGTTCGCTCTGATGATCAGCTGCTGGGCTCTCCTACCTTCCCTGGTTCTATACTGACCTCAGCGGATTGCCGCGCGTCAGCTGTTGAAGACACAGAGAGAGTGCAGGATTGCAGGAGAAGGTTAGTAGCAAACCCTCTGCGTGTGCACATGCAAAGCGCGCCCACCACCAAGCCACGCCCACAGATGGTGGTAATTTTTTTTGGAAACCCACCACTGTGTAAAAGGCGGTCAAGAGGCAGGAAGGACAATAAATAAATAAAGGGAATCACAAATAATAACTTTGATATGGGAATGGTCATTAAAGGGGGATTACAGCATAGAAAAAGGCAATACAATGATTTTAATGTTGCTGCTCTGTCAACCTCCATGAACAATTCCAACTTCTACTGCATAGAATATCAATTAAAATAGAGCAGGAAGGGACCTTGGAGGTCTTTTAGTTCAACCCCCTGCTCAAGCAGGACACCCTATACCAGTGGTTACCAACCAGTGGGCCGGGGACCACTGGTGGTCCGTGAGAAAATTTTGGTGGTCCGCAGAGAAATGTCCCCTCCCCCAAAGCACTCCCACCAAAGCAATTAATCCAGGCTGCACGGGAACACAAGGCTGCACTGCCCACATGGCCTGCCCATCTGCTGGCCCCCACTCTTCAGCTGAGCACAAACCTTGAGTAGAGCCACATGAACTGGAACTAGAAGGTAAGACCAACAGTGGAGGAGGGATATCCACCCTGGGGTGGCTCGCTGACGTTGCTGGGAAAGTCGGTCCCATATTCCAGAGCTGCAGTAGTCACAAGACTGGCCCTTTGGTCATCCTGGAGCAGGTCCTCCAGTCCAGGTGGAGGCCGGTGCACCTGGTGGAGGAGCAGCTGCTCTGGGATGACCAAAGGGCCAGTCCTGTGACTACTGCAGCTCTGGGATAGGGGACCAACTTTCCCACCAACATCTGCAAGCCACCGTCAGTCAAAATTCATATTAGTGCTCTGCGAGATTTAAAATTATGAGTTTGGTGGTCCCTGAGGTCCAAAAGATTGGCAACCCCTGCCCTATACCATTTCAGATAGGTAGCTGTGCAGTCTTAAAAACCTCCAGTGATGGAGCACCCACAACTTATGTTCCACTGGTTAGTTGTTCTCACTATTAAGAAGTTTCTCCTTAATTCCAGGTTGCTTCTCTCCTTGATTAGTTTCCATCCATTTTTTCTTGTCTTGCCTTCTGGTGCTTTGGAATATAAGCTGACAAGCCCACCCACCCTCTTCTTTGGGGCAGCCCCTCAAATATTGAAATACTGTTATCTCAACCCTAGTCCTTCTTTTCTCTAGATTATCCATACCCAGATTAAACAATTTTGGGCACAATTGGGGTCATGCGTTGAGGATTACCTGTCCCAGTAAATAGGAAAAAGGGGGATATTAAAGAGGATGAAATAGGCAGAGACAGAGAATCAAAGAACGACCCCTCTGTTTCTAGATCACTGATACCATGAACCACCCAACAGATCAGCCCTGAAGAAAGAGGGCTCTTAATAAAAACAAAGACAACAACAAAACTTCTTCTTCCATTTAATTGCCCCATCTTTTCCCCCTTCCAATTTTAAAGATACATTTTGCTTTAAAAGCCTCATAGGAAAGATTACTCATCACCCTGATGGTTATGATTTTTATTTTTATAGATTTCTATCCAACCTTTATGATTTTTTTTTTACACACGGCTCATTGTGGCGAACAGATCTAATACTGCTTCCTCCTCCTCTTCCCCACCCCCAACAACAACCCTGTGAGGTGAGTAGGGCTGAGAGAAAGTGACCAGCCCAAAATCACCCACCTGGGTTTCCTGGCTAAGGCAGGACTAGAACTCGCGGTCTCCTGTTTTCTAGCCTGAGGCCTTAAACCACTAGGCTAAACTATTGTCTTTACGGTGCCTTTTTTCTGCACTTTTTCTAGTTTGAAACTATTTCCAGGGAGATTGTTCAAAGACAAATGCATCCAGATCTGAAAAGGGAGTCAAACTAACTCAGTAAAAGGGAAGTTCTTAGCAGGAGCCGGACATATTAGGTAAATGGAGATTAGTGCGGAAATCCCTATGAGGAAGAAACAACCTTTCAGGAAATGAAGAAGTGATAGCTGTCAGAGGGAGACATGTGTAACCTATGAGTTTAAACTGGTTGCCAGCTTTTTTCTTTTAAATCTTTTATTTGTTTATTTGTCAAGCAAGTATTAGAGAACAGGTATAAGTATAAACATGGTTATGAATACATGAAATGGATACGAATTTTTTAAAAAAGAAACAATAGGACAGGGATGGTAGGCATGTTGGTGCGCTTATGCACCCCCCCCCTACAGGCCTCTTAGGAAAGGGGTGAGGTCAATAGTAGACAGTTTAAGGTTAAAGTTTTTGGGGTTTGGGGAAGAAACCAGAGTCAGGTAGAGTATTCCAGACATTGACCACTCTGTTGCTGAAGTCATATTTCCTGCAGTCAAGTTTGGTGTGGTTTACTTTGAGTTTGTATCTATTGTGTGCACTTGTCTTGTACTGTTGTGGTTGAACCTGAAGTATTCATTGACAGGTAGGACATTGCAATAGATAATTTTATGTACTATACTTGTTTGCAAGCTCCAAATTGTCACCTGGTGAAAATGGGAGGGAAGTTCAAACCTTAGTCACTATTTGAGACTATAGATAGTCCTCAGCTTATGACTACAGATGACCCAAAATGCTCCTTGTTAAGCGAGGCAGTTGTTGAGTGAGTTTTGCCCCATTTTACAACCTTTCTAGCCATAGTTGTTAAGCGAATCTGGCTTCCCCATTGACTTTGCTTGTCAGACGGCGGCAAAATGTGACCATGTGACCTCAGGACACTCTGTAACCATCATAAATACACGCCACTTGCCAAGTGTCTGAATTCAATCACGTAACCGCAAGGATTCTGCAACGGTTCATAAGTGTGAAAAATGACGTTCCCTTTTTTGTCAGTGCAGGCGAACAGTCACTAAACAGATGGTACCACCTGTACTCCAGTCATGATCCACTCAGTTTTATTCCCAGTCCAAATTAAAACAAGGCGACTTCTTCCCTTTCACAACAACGGGAGGAGGTTGAAAAAACAGCTGTCAGTCAAATGCGGTGAAAAAACAACAACAAAGGGCAGCTGCTGGAAATCCTGTTCCATTTATTATTGTCCCACCACATTGTGAGGAAAAGCTTTTTCTCAAGAGAAATGCTTACCCTCTTCTGTGTGAACTTCTAGCAGCTTCTCAGGAGGCTATAAATCTCCCTTGGGAAAAGAGATTTTCTTCAAATTGTGCACAGATAATACAGGGGAGTGTCTTTGAAAGCCCTGCTGTGCTCTGGACTCCCTTTTTTCACTTTACATCAGGGGCGTCCAACCTTGGCATTTTGAAACTGGTGGACTTCAACTCCTAGAATTTCCCAGCCAGCATTCCCCAGCCATTCTGGGAGTGTTTGGACGCCCCTGCTTTAAATCATACCTGGCTGGAACCTAGAGTTTATTTATTTTGGTTTGTCAATTGCTTACAAGATAATAGGTATAAGTAAAAACATAGTTATGAATACATGGATACATATAAGAAAAATAAAAAATAAAAGAAAAGAAACAATAGGACTGGGAAGGTAGGCACATTGGTGCGCTTATGCACACCCCCTACAGACCTCTTAGGAAAGGGGTGAGGTCAATAGTAGACAGTCTGAGGTTAAAGTTTTGGGGGTTTAGGGAAGAAACCACAGAGTCAGGTAGAGTATTCCAGACATTGAACACTCTGTTGCTGAAGTCGTATTTCCTGCAATCAAGTTTGGTGCGATTAACCTTGAGTTTGTATCTATTGTTTGCTCTTGTACTGTTATGGTTGAAGCTGAAGTATTCATTGACAGGTAGGACATTGCAATGTATGATTTTATGTACTATACTTAGATCGGACCGAAGGCGGCGTAGTTCTAGGTTTTCTAGGTCTAGAATTTCAAATCTGGTGGCATAAGGTATTCTGCAACGAGTAGAGGAGAGGAGAACTCTTCTTGTGAAATATTTCTGGACTTTCTCAACTGTGCTAATATCAGATACGTAATGTGGGTTCCAGACTGATGAGCTGTATTCAAGTATTGGTCTAGCAAATGTTTTGTTATGCTCTAGTTAGTAGTGTAATATTACCAGAGAAAAAGCTGCGTAAGATTAGGTTAACAACTCTTAATGCCTTTTTGGCTATGTAGTTACAGTGGGCTCTAGCACTTAGATCATTAGAGATGAGTACTCCAAGGTCCTTGACAGAGTTTGGACCATCAACAAGGTCTTGACTATTCAGCCTGTATTTTATTTTCTGATTTTTTTTTGCCAATATGTAAGACAGAGCATTTATTTGTTGAGATTTGAAGTTGCCATTTGTTTGACCATTCTGATACATAGTCAAGGTCTTTTTGAAGGGTAGCAGTATTGTCTGTGGTGTTGAATAGCTTTACATCATCAGCGAAGAAAACGCAGTTGCTCTTAATATGATCACAGAGGTCATTTATGTAGAGTATGAAGAGAGTTGGTCCTAGAACACTGCCTTGGGGGACACCACTGTTGACAGGTACAGAATTTGATAGGACGCTCCCAATTTTGACCATTTGTTGTCTGTTTGACAGGAATTCTTCTATCCAGTTATGTAGGTGTCCAGAGATACCATAAGATTTTAGTTTTAGGAGTAGTTTGTCGTGTACCACTGAATCAAAGGCTTTACAGAAGTCTATGTAGATTGCGTCTATTGCTTTGCCCTGATCGAGTTGTGTAGTCCATATGTTTCTGCAGTGTAAGAGTTGCAGATTGCAGGATAGTTTTTTTCTGAAACCAAATTGTTTATTGGAGAGTAGGTTGTTTGTCTCTAAGTGGAGGATAATGGATTGGTTAATAATTGATTCCAGGACTTTACAGGTAACGCAGCATAAGGAGATTGGTCTGTAATTTTCAACTAGGCTGGGGTCTCCCTTTTTGAAGATGGGGATGACTGTGGCTTGTGACCATAGTTTTGGCAAGGAGCTGGTCCTGAAAGTTATATTTATATGAGTTATATTTATGAACAAGCCAGACATTTGAAACTCCAAAAGAGTTTATATAATGCTAATAACCCTAACATAAAATTAAGCATAGAAGCTTAACCCCTATCTTTCATCTTAGTAATCAAGATACTGTATGTTGCATAACAAGATAAGCAATGTTTTTTTTAAAATAAATGCAATTGCTGTTGTGCAAAATAATGTCTCCATTTGACTATTTAAAGACCAGCGGTCTTGGCTTACACAATTCACTTCGAACCAGCTTAAACCTTGTACCTATCCAGGAGGACACCCTGATGGGATATTTGATAGAATGTGATGAGAATTTGATCCAGCCATGTTTCCTGACTGTGGCATTATTGATTTTGGCACAACAGAAGGAGAAAGAAATAAACAGGAAACTACATCCCTCCAGCTCACAGTTTTGGGACTATCTCAATTCAAGGTCATAGAATAATCAAGGATGTCTTCAACATTTGGTCAAAAAACAGGTGAAATTTGAATCGCATCATTTCAGCCGTTAACTTGATTTTTTGACCCCAATGTGAGGGTACCCCTGAAAATAATTAACCCATAAATGGGAAATTAGAGATTGTATCCTTGGAATTTACCAGAGATATGATAAAGTCTAATGGTTCCTTCCCCAAAGTGTGGTTAAGCCTTTTGGTGGGAACCCCAAAAGTGCTTTTTCAAAAGGCAACTGGACTTTCTGGTTTTTCTTTGAAGACGTTTCGCTTCTCATCCAAGAAGCTTCTTCAGCTCTGACTGGATGGTGGGGAGCTAAAGAAGCTTCTTGGATGAGAAGCGAAACATCTTCAAAGAAAAACCAGAAAGTCCAGTTGCCTCTTGAAAAATCACCTTTGGGACAATCATGGCCTGGATGATTGGAAAATGTCCATAGATTTTTGGTGGGAAGTGGCAAAGTAGCCAAGGTGAGTTTTCGTAGTACTGATGGTACAACTTCATCTGCTAGAACTATAGGCTGAACCCACATAAAAAGACAGAAGGAATACAGAAAACCAAAAAAAGTGCACCAAGGCCAACTCTTCCATTCCCACCTGCTTAACTTATCTCCCACAACCTCCCCTTTTTCCTCAGCCAGGTTCACAAGCTGCACCAAGGCCTCCTTGAAATACACACAGCAGAGAAGGGAGGCCTCTAATTTCCATGTCTCTTCTCCCTTCTGGCTGTTCAATCAAACTTGGCACCACCTGCTTTTCTCTGTGCCTGAGACACATCTATGTTTACACACCCACATTTGCCACCATCCCATTTCATTCTGCCCGAAGTGTGAAGTTTTAATGTAGATTTGATTGAGTAAACAGCTTCCCTCTTTTTTTTTTCTCACGATACTTTTCAGTCTGAGGGCAAGGTGCAGAGTGCCAATCCCTAAAGGTAAAACAAATTATTCAGATTTTTTTTTGGGGGGGGGGGCAAAGGACCAAAGGTCAAAGTGCTTCTGCAGAGTGTGAAGAAAATGACTGTCGGCTTGAATACATTGAATCCTAGCTAAGAAATGCCCCAGCTCAGGCATCTTCTAGCTTGGTAGAAAAACCATCAGCACTCTTAGATTAGCACAGTAAACTGAAAATCTGTTGCAAAGACCCCAGATTCTTGGTTAACCCCTCAGGAAAAGAGCATTTCTGCTCCCCTGGACCTCACAAAATTGTGACTCTCGGTTACCCGATTGCCATTTGACGTCAGATGTGGGTGTATTTTGGAGTTGATGTCTTCGTCAAGGCTGAAGCCTTAAGACTTGCAAAGAGACCTTGTTTTGCAAATGCCACAGGGCTTTTTATTTTGTTTGGAAGGGGCCCTGTAAAGAAAGCAAAGCCGGTGATGCACAGAGCTTTCTTTGCACTTTTGCCAAGTGAGAAGAGACTGGGAGTTCTCCTGCAGCTGAAAATATTCCCAAGGAGGGGGGGAGGTTTTTTTTTTCTTCTTCCTTCCCAAGCAATAGAGAGTACTTTCTCAGGCCCCAGTGGCAGGGACTTTTCTCACCTGGACAGGGGAGGGAGAGAGAGGGAGGGTGCGCATTAGCTTGAAGGCCATTTGAGCACAGTAAGTGAGTACAGATGGTTGAATTCTGATCATTTGCCTGATGGGTAAATGTGAAACAGCGTAATAGAATGCCAGTTGCTGAGGCTAAGCAGAGCTCCAGCAAATTAAGCCTAATTCGCTTGGTCTTTAAACAATGCTTCCACCTGTTTTTCCACTGCATTGCCATCTGTTGCTCCCTTCCTACCTGCTTGCACCAGCAGCTTTTCCCTTCAGTAAGCTGTTCATTTCTATCACATCAGATCTTCTCATAAAGTGCAACGGGGGCCTACGCTCAGCTCACCATAGCTCAGTAGCCTATTCAACTGCGGCAAGGGTGTTATAAGTAGGAATGATTCCGATGCATCTACCTGAAATTGCTTTTGAAGACTATTCTGAAGTGCAGTTCAGAGGCAGGTGGGTAGGTAGGTAAGTAGGTAGGTAGGAGGGTGGAAGGTCCATGAAATTCTTCAGAATAGTGAATATTTGCATTGCTTCTTTTAGTACACAGTAGGAATTGCTTTAGAGATACATTTGCCCGGGTGAAGTTTCTCTTGCACAGTTCTGCTATGACTTGGAAATGTTAAGGCATCTCTGTTTATAGGCAACTTAGAAACTGCAAGGTGTGCATATTAATAAAAATGTGGTAACACTACTTGCATAGTCGTAACAAACAAATGATTGCATGCCGAAGGGGAAAAGGTCAGGGAAGGGGATATGGATGAGAAATTTACATTTGTCATGGTAGAGGGAACCAATGCATTGGATTATATTTTGTCTGCACCATTGCAGGGAGTAAATAGACTGATGGGCCCACCATGTTTTGCCAAGAGTAAATCTACATACAAAATCATGCAACATTCCCAAAATAAACATGTGTTAACTGTAACAAAATTCACACCATAACATTGAAGTTTATACATGAGAAATGCAGTGTGTGTGTGTGTGTGTGTGTGTGTCTGCATGTATATCCCACCATTATTATTTTTATAAATTATTCAAGGTGGAAAACACACCTAAATACCTAAATATTCCTTCCTCCTATTTTCCACACAACAATCCTGTGAGATGAGTTGGATTGAGAGAGAGTGATTGGCCCATAACCAACCTGCCAGCTTTCATACCAAAGGTGAGATTAGAACTTTTAGTTTTCTGATTTCTAGCTTGGTGCCTTAACCACAAGACCAAACTGGATTCATTTATGGCTGCAGAAGATTCTAATTGAGGATTATATTTCCCTACCAGTTTAATTCCTTTCCAATGGTGGAGATGCATTTTCATTTTAGCCTAATCCTCCTGAGCTAGCCCATCTATGGAACTGTTATACTAATTACCAAAGTATTGCAAAATATAATATAGACTCAAACAGGAGACAAATGTTGAAATTGTCAAAATCGCAGCAGGGCTGTAGGCTAGACTGAGAAGTCAAACACACATATCAGATGAATCATTTCAGTATTGTTGCCAAGGTTAGCACATGACATGTCTATGCAATTACCAGCAATCAGAAACCTTTATTTTTATTTTTTCTCAACCAAAATATTATAGCACTCATGCTGTTTTTAGTTTGGAATAAAAGAGATGGGTCATTCATTTGGGTTTTTTTAAAATCTACTCCCAAAATCCTGGTTGAGGGGTTTAAATCTCTTGTATAAGAATCCACATATTTTTTACAACAAATCTTTCACATCTAAGTTTTGGGACATGGGGTGAATTGTCCTGTCACCAAGGGCTAATGTTACAAAACATGTGAACCTAGTTATCTCAGGAGTTTCAAAGTGTATTGATACTTAAAATAGAGAAATCAGATGAAGTCCTTATTTCTAGCATTGGCGGTAATTATAACCCAATTTAAAATTGTTTGCAGTACATCATACTTCCTGCTTAAGGAGTCTTAGTTTAGAAAGAACTTTTGAAAAGCACCCAAGACTTTGCCATATTACAACTTAAGAGTGCCATTTTACAACTTCTCCAATTCTGGTCTCTAATTTTAAAAATAGCCTTTGAACGTATGGTAATCATATATGGTTCCCTCTTGAGAAAGTGTAGAATACAGCAATTAACTCATAAGCAGTGTGTAAAATGTCATTCAATGTAAAACAGTGTTCTGCTTTTGAAATGACAAATGGAAGGTTTAGACTGAACAAAGTCAGTTACTTGGGGTGATCCCTGTTTCTTACTTAAGTGGAAGATAGCTAGCTCTAAGGCAGAGAGGTAAATGGTCCTGCCAAGATACACAGCACTGCAAGACAACAACATTATTTGGTGCACAAGACAGCAGTTCACAAATACTTCTCCCCATCCCTGGCAGGTAGAGTGCAATATTAAAAGTAATCAATTAAATAACTATTGATCCTTTGCCCTTTTATGATAGCTCTGCTGCCTCCGGCAGCTATTTCACAGGGCTGGCTGGGGGGTGGTGGTGGTTCTGCCTGAAATTTAAACACAATTGTCTCATCAGGAGTTTTGAAATGCTGAGATTGATTCAGTCCACATAAACGCAAAGGTATTGGCAAAAAGCCACAATGATGCTTGACTGATGGAATGTGCACTGGGGCATTACAACAGATGCTTCAGATTTCATACCCACCTTGCAACATTCACATCTGTAAGTTTGCATTGCGATGTCAGGATGCATGTTTCACTGGGGCACCAAAATGTGGCTTTTAAAATATGATTTCTAAGAGATTTAATCCATCCCCCACCATGAGTTTTATTTGGTCGTAGTTTAACTTGTGTGAATGCAGCTGCTATGTTTTGTGATCAGGCTTTAGAGCAGGGGTTTCAAACTGACGTCGTCTTGGTGGCGTCATGTGACATATTGGGAACTGTTTTCCCCTACGCTAAAACCAGATGTGGGCAGGGGCAGCACGTGATGCATCTAGCCTGTGGGCCGCCAGTTTGACAGCCCTGCTTTAGAGGTTAATCTTATGTGTCAATCCAGCCATGTATGGCTATTCAAAGAACTATGGTTAAAAGATTTAGCCATATACTCAAGAAAGTGAGAACTGCTACAAAATCTTGCAGAATAGCCTCATGACCAGGCAGTTTCTATTCTTGGTTTTATTCATTCTCCCCAAGCTGGACACAGACACTTCCCTCCTCCTCCTCCAACTGGTATTCTGGTGTTCGTTTTTCCCCAAACTACCAGTCATTTTTCTGTGATTAGAGGGTATGCTCAAATATTCTTGGTTTGTTTCTGAGACAAAACTGCTCCTTCATTAGTGTCTGCTTTTGACAAACCTTTCTTTTCTGCCAGGATGCTAAAAAACCCCAAACAAAACCATCACATTTCTGCTATGGCTCCATTTTTGTTGGACACCTCACCTGGCTGTGAAATAAAAGAAAGTGGTAACGAATTCCTACTTGTAAAAGTAAAAAGTTATTCCTTTGGTCAGTACAAGTTTGACAAGTTTTTTTTTTTTTTTAAATGAAGGAATTACGGGAAATATTGTAATTCTGAATATTGTACAGCCTTTCACATTGCAACGAATCAGTTCAAACGTAGGAATGACTGCATCACAAATGCAAAACATGTCAATGTACATTGTTTTGGAAACTCTTGTATGCTGTCCTGAATTTCTCGGAAAAACAGCAGAATAAAAATGGTGGAGGAGCAAAGACCCCACATGAAATGTGGCTAAGCTTGATTATGTTGCAGGTTATAGATAAGCCATGATCCAATATTTATTTATTTTATTCATTTTATTTGATTTGTTAATTGCTTACAAGATAATAGGTATAAGTATAAACATGAGTAAAAATACAGGAAATAAGTACGAATAAATGGGGACAATAGGACAGGGACAGTAGGCACGATTGTGCACTTATGCATGCTCCTTACAGACCTCTTAGGAATGGGGTGAGGTCAATAGTGGATAGTTTGTGGTTAAAGGAGTGGGGGTTAGAGGATGTAACAACAGTCAGGTAGTGCATTCCAGGCATTGACCACCCTTGCTGAAGTCATACTTTCTACAATAGAGTTTGAAGCAGTTTACATTGAGTTTGTATCTGTTGTGTGCTCTTGCATTGTTGCGGTTGAAGCTGAAGTAGTCATTGACTGGTAGAACATTGTCCCCCATCCAGCTTTTGCAAGGATGAGAAAGCAAGTGTCTAAGTGTGGGTTGAAGGCAACACCATCGCACCTTTCTCCTCCCGAGGTGCAATCCTACTTGGAGCTGAGTGCCAGGGACAAACACACACACACACACACACACACATGATGGCAGCTTTCAAATCCTCTGCTAACCAGACATGGATGGCGCCACGGCATTCCATTTCAGAAACTGAAGCAATAACAGCCAAAAGACGGTGAGCATATGGAATCCCTGGAATCTGATGAGACAAGCTCAGATCATAAATATCCAGGAAATATGCAGGAAACAACTTGTGGAGACAAAGGAGTTGAATTTAACGTGAGGTTCCTTTTTCTAAACCCGAATGGCATTTTATCAAAGTATTGCCATGCCTTTGTTTTTCTGACTTCCTCTGTTTTTCTGACTTTCCTATGTCCATCATACCGGGCGGTCTTCTCCATCACCTTAGAAGCGCTGGAGTCCAATTCAAATCTTGCTGTGCATCCTTTCATACAATCAGCTCCGATCCATGTTAGCCATTCCTGCCACCCAGGGCTCCAACATTCCCTCTCTATTTTGGCTTGCAGCTGTATCGTGGACAGAGAATCCTTGACTCACAACAGATCATTTGGTGACTGATCAAAGTTAGAACATTACTGGAAAAAAGTAACATGACCATTTTTCACCCTTACAAACATTACAATAGGTCACGTGATCAACATTCAGGTGCTTGGCAACTTGACTCATGTTTATGACAGTTGCGGTATCGGGGGGGGGGTGTTCAAGTCTTCATCTTTTGCGACCTTCTGACAAGCAAAGTTAATGGGGGGAAACCAGGTTCCCTTAACGATCCTGTTACTGATTTAACAAGTGCATTGATTCAATTAACAACCATGGCAAGAAAAGTCATAAAATGGGGCAAAACTCAGTAACTGTTTCGCTTAGCAACAGAAGTTTGGGGCTCAATTGCTGAGGGCTACTTGTACTCAGGCCACTGGCATTCCTTTCACCAATTCTTTGAAGCACTGAGTATGAAATTGTGCCTCCAGGATTATTGCAATTGATCTGGCTTTAAACCAAAGACACCCCCCCAGCACACCCACAGACAGAGACAGCCTCTTATATGCCAATTCCACCTGCCCCGCGGTTTGCCCTAGTCATCATTTTTTTTGGCTTCAGTTTCAGGGTTCTGATCTATCAGAAATCACATTGATTGACAGGAACCAGAGCAGTGGTGGGATTCAAAAATTTTTTACTACCAGTTCTGTGGCCGTGGTTTGGTGGGTGTGGCAGGGGAAGGATACTGTAAAATCTCCACTCAGAGGTGGTATTTGCCGGCTCTCCGAACTACTCAATGTTTCTGCTACTGGTTCTCCAGAACTGGTCAGAACCTGCTGAATACCACCACGACCAGAGGCCCCCCCAATCAAAGTGCCTTCCACGAGAGGCTTTCTTGTAGCAGGAAGTTGTTATGCAGGGATGTGCATTTTGAACATGTCAGGATCCTGTGCATGAGCCACCCGTTGACTAATCTAAAACAGTCAGCCACTAATTATAGCAAACAGTGAAAACATTTTAAAAGCAAAAGCAGCTGTGTTAACCACAAGACAATCTGAAATCCTTAAAGGCTATACCTATTAAGCCGTCTGAAAGCTTGCACAACAATAGGCCAGCTTTTGAGTTTGAGTTGTTCACAAGATGACTACAAATCCAGTGGAGAAAAAAAAAAGGGGGGAGCCAATATTTAAGGTATGTTTATACTGTTGGATGTATGTGTACAGACAGAGACAGGCAGACATATAGTTTTCCATGTTGTCATCTTGAAATGGTATGTAAAGAGCTAACGAAATGAGTAATTGGCAACCAATACATTGAAAATGATTCATATTAACATACTACAGGGGTCCCCAAACTTGGCAACTTTAAGACTTGTGGACTTTCTGGGAGTTGAAGTCCACAAGTTTTAAAGTTGCCAAGTTTGGAGACCTCTGCATTAAAGACATAAAAGGGTGCAACTTTAATCCATAATGCAACATTCTGCAATTCCTAGCTTAGCAACCACAATTAGGACTGGCAACTCAGTCAATAAGCAAAGCAGGCCACTAAGTGACACTGTGACTGTAAGTCCAGTCTTAATTTAGCTTTCCTTTGCTTTACAGACCTGTGAAGGTCATAAATGTGAGGATTGGTCATCATCCCTTTTGCACCACCCCGTTGTAACACCAAATGGTTGCTAAATGAGGTAGTTGCTAAATGAGGACTACCTGTATTTGCACAGGGAGAGGCATGAGTGAAGAGATATGGGGTTTGGGGGAAGGGGGTGCACAAGCAAGGGTGGGATTCCAATTTTTTAACAACTGGTTCTATGGCCGTGGCTTAGGTGGTGGGACATGGCTTGGTGGTCATGTTATTGGCTGGATGTGGCCAACTCAATATCACTCACATCGAGACACACATCTCCTCTCCTGGCCTCTCATGACTGTGGGAATGCTGCAACAGTCGTAAGTGTGAAAAATAGTCATAAGTCACTTTTTTCAGTGCCATTGTAACTTTGAATGGTCACTCCACACAAGCAAAGTATCAGCAAAGGAGGGGGAAAAACTCCAGAGAAGTTCCTGAGACAGGAAGTCTAGTCCTGCCAAGAATGTAATAAGGGTTAACGGAGAGGCAGTTTCTGTAAGCAACACCAGAATGTTTCCTTCCTGACTTCCTTACAGGATTAGGCCAATAATTTCTTCTAACAACCGGTTCTCTGAACTGCTTAGAATGTTAACAACTGGTTCTGCAAATAGGTGCGAACTGGTAGAATCCCACCCCTGTGCACAAGGACAGGAAAGTAGAGACTTCACAGGTTTCCAGGCAGTGTTCCAGAGACTTTCCAGCCCCGTAAAACTCAATTTGAGTGATAGCACATGCAGCAAGACAGCTTCAGATTATTTTAATGACTTTTCAGGTCCATAATGTGCAACTGGTCAGCATTAGGGTTCCAACCTGCTTTGGGTGTTATAAAGGTAGTCCTCAACTTACAATCGAGCCTAACGTTTCTGTTGCTAAGCGAGACGTTAGTTAAGTGAGTTTTGCCCCATTTTACAACCTTTTTTGCTGCAATTGTTAAATTAATGACCCTGTTGTTAAGTGAATCAGGCCTCCCCATTGACTTTGTTTGTCAGGAGGTCGCAAAAGGGGGAATCATGTGACCTTGGGACACGGCAACTGTCATCAATAGGAACCAGAATCTGAATTTTAATCACATGACCATGAGGATGCTGCAACAGGCAGAGGTGTGATTCAGCCGGTTTAGGCTGGTTCAGACGAACCGGATGTTAAATTTACATCTGGTTTGCCGAACCAGTAGTTGAATTGATCGGCTGGCCCCACCCAGCCCCTCCCAGGAGTCTCCACACGACAAGTTTTGGATGCAGGTAAGTACAGGGTCCACGCAGAGGCAAAAAACGCCCCCCCAGAAGTTCAGGAAGTCCAGAAACTGGCCTGTTTTCAGCATCCCAAGCCCTGGGGAGGTTGTTTTCACCCTCCCAGAGGCCCAAGGGAAGCCTCCGGACTCTGGGGAAGGCAAAAAAACAGCTCTCCTGGAAGTTCCGGTAGTCCAGAAACTGGCCTGTTTCTGACTTCCAGAGGGCCTTCTGAGTCCGGAGGAGGTCGTTTTCACCCTTCCAGAGGCCTGAGAGAAGCCTCCAGACTCTGGGGAAAGCAAAAAATGGCCCTCCTGGTTCCGGTAGTCCAGAAACTGGCCTGTTTCTGGCTTCTGGAGGGCCTCCAGAGCCTGAGGGAGGCCATTTTTGCCCTCCCAGGGGTCCAAGGGAAGCCTCCAGACTCTGGGGAAGGCAAAAAAACGGCCCTCCTGGAAGTTCCGGTAGGCCATGCCTACCATGGCCACGCCCACCAGCAACCAGGCAGAGAACTAGTTGTTGGCATTTTTGAATCCCACCCCTGTTCATAAGTCCCTTTTTTCGGTGCTGTTGTAACTTTGAACAGTCATTAAATGAACAGTTGTAAGTCAAGGATTACCTGTATGCTTGAGCAGGGCATGGTAGCCAATTGTCCGTCATACAGGATCAGATGTTCCATTCAGCCCCCTAGTTGCCACCCCTTGCAGAAGTTGCAGCTTTCATAGCAAGCATCCGGGTGTCACCTTTATCAGGGATGATTCAATCCAGTTTGGGTGAATCCGTGAGTAATTCTTTTTCTTCTGAGGAAAAGGCTGAGGTTCAGCAGGTAAGGCCAGCTCATACCAGCAGCACCAGATTCAGGCTCCTTATATTTGGATTCTCCTTGCTTATTGCCTCTCTTTGGACACCCCGGCCCCACAGTCCCCCATGGAGCGTGCACAGCTATGGCTCAAAAACAAGGCTAGTTTGGTTCTTTGCTAGACAAGATCCAGGCTGGAGGTCCAGAGTTCTGGCCAAACTAGAGGCTGACTCTAGCAGGCTGGAGTTGAATTAGGATGCTCAGAGCTGGAGGAACATCATGATTGGCTAAGGCACTTAAGTTTTAATGAGAATGTGAAACTAACATAAATTAATGCAGAACTAAAAAAAACCAACAAAGCAAGTAAAAGAGACAGAAAAGTACAAGGAAAAAAAACATTATAACAGGTCATAACAGAAAACAGAAGCCCAGAAATGCATACTTTTGTTTGTTTGTTTGATTGATTGATTGATTGATTGATTTATGTCATGTTTTAGGGTATATTGGAGGTGAGGCCCTTTGAGAGTCTTTTGCAATGAAATTTCATTTTAATGTATGCCGATTAGTGTACGTTCAAAGTGACAATAAAGTTATTCTAAGTCTACATCTCTAAGTTCTAAGTCTAAAAGATAATAACATTATCTATGGTATTACTCTATGATTAAAAAAACATCACTTTTACTACTATTGATTTTTTTCCTAATCATTAAAAGCACAACTCACAACTTCCCGTTTCACACGAAGAGTCTATAAGGAGTTTCTGGTCAGTCATAAATATAGATATTGTCTTTTCTGTGATCAATGAACTTAATTTAGCCATTTCTACGAGGGCCATCATCTTCAGCAGCCATTCCTCTATTGCAGGGGTGTCAAACTCAAGGCCCGTGGGCCCATGGGGTGCTTAAATCTGGCCCATGAGGCCGCCTGGAAATATTAAAGGACTGGCCTACTGTGCCTCTGGTGGCCAAAACGGGTGGTGGAGGCTGTGTGAGCCCCCCCTCCACGGCCCATTTTCGGCCACCACGGTCTCCTGCAGCACTCTTTTGGCCAAAAACGCTATCTGTTCAAATTACAAAAATACTATTATCTTGATTTTTTTTATATAAGAATCCAGAGGTGCATCTTGTAACCAGGACATAAAATAATCACATACAAGGAGCAAGTTTGTAAGAGCTGCTCGGGCTACAAAAAGTGAATTCTGAAGACAAGGAAACTAATAGGGTTGATGGGAAGCAGCTAGAGATGGTGACTTATACTGGGAATCCACAGGACTTCATTTGCTGCAAACTTTATTACGCAAACAAGAATTTAAATTTGATGCCAACATTAAAAAAAAAAGTAAGTTCTTTCTCTGTGATTAGCTTTACCAACTCATGTGCTTGGATTAGTTTACAGTTTGCTCAGAACAATAATGCTTGATGATTCTGTGTATCTTGTCAAAGGAAACCAGAAACCCCTACTTTCTTTAACCTTCATATTCTCCTGAAAGAGGATTCTTGGCATTTCCATGTTTAAGCTGCTCCTGTTCTGTGCACATCTTGGTTGGACTCTAAATTGTTTTTAGAGAATCCTGTCCTGGTTGGGACGCTTTAGAAAAAGATGTGAAATATTCTGAATGAACCATGGGCGGATATGTCCTCCTCTTTGTGCTGGGCCCACCACCAGTATCATCTAGAAAAGTGACTGTCAGTTGTCTTCCTGGATAGGTGTTCCTATGTGTTTGTACATACAAAGTTAAAGTAATACATACAAAGGTAAAGGCATCAATGCCAACCATATTAGACACAGCAAAATGCTCTTTTAAAAATTCCATTTATTTTGAAGGGTGTTGTGACTCACCTTTAACAGAATTGTGGAAACAGCATAGTTGGTACAGTTCTTGCCTTTAGAAAACCAATACCCCTGATTCAAGGTCCATGTGAAACATTTTTTTAATTATTACTTTTTGTTCTTAACTTCCTACTTCCCCTTTTACTTTTTAAAAATAATGCACTTGCATTGCTTTGCTGACTTTCCGTTTATCTGAGATAGCATGATTTTACTCCAGCTTCTAAATCATCCATAGGTAGAAAGTTTTATCATCAGTTGTTTCTTAGCTATGAAAGGGAAGAATGTAGTGAAGTACTACAAACCCACGAGACTTTGCAGCGGAAAGTAAAAGGAAGATGGGAGGTGAAGAATGGGAAAGGAGATCACACGGAGACCTGAGAAAGCGCTGTGTCTCAAAATGTTACTTGATGAGGATTTTTCACTTGCAATATACTCCAAGGTTTGTGTTCAGAACCCTACAAGAAAGAGCATAACAAAGTATGTGAAGATTATCATCATTATCTCAAAGTCAGTTTGGTTTGGCGGAGAAGGTACCAGGCTAGAAAACTAGAGACTGTGTGAGTTCAAGTTCCACCTTAGCCATGAAAGCCAACAGGGTAACTTTGGGCCAGTCACTCTTACAACCCTGATGCGGCCCTCAATGAAATCGAGTTTGACATCCCTGCTCTATTGTGAGTAGTAATCTCGCTCTAGTTGCCATATATAAGAAAAAAGGTTCTAGCCGTTTATCCATTAATCCCAAAAGAAAAGTTTCTGGTTTCAATTGTATATTAGTCTTCAAAATCTTTTGAATCAGTATATTTATTTGCATCAAAAAGGTTTTGGCAACTTCTACTCCACAGGATAAAATCTCCCTTCCATAACAGGATTCCCACAATCACATGATCAAAATTTGGGCAGCTGGCAACTGGCATGTATTTACAACAGTTCATCTGATTGCCACCTTCCCAGTTGCAAATGGCGATCAGGGAAAGGCAACGGGGGAAGGCGAGATTCACTTAATGACTATGTGATTCTTTTAACAACTGCAGTGATTTGCTTAACAACCATGACAAAAAGGTTATAAAATTGGGCATGATTCACTTAACAATCGCTTTGCTTAGCAACCAAAATTTTGGTTCCAATTGTGATCATAAGTTGAGGGCTACCAGTATATTATTATTTTTCTTTTCTGCACCTTCTATTTTTATTTTTATTCTTTATTTTTTTTTTATTTTTTTTTTATTTTTTTTTATTTATTTTTTTTAAAAAACAAGTTTTATTAAAAGTTTCAACAACAAACAAATCATTACATATTAAATCTTTCCGTCTTTCTACAATAATTTCCCCAATATTCTCATAAAACACAAACAAACACAAACAAACATAAAAAAATCTTTTAGTAAAGTACCTTGGCCCCAGTTACCTCTCTTTGCATGGGCTAAAATAATAGCGCATATCACTCTTCACAATTCTATCTTATTTAATCCATCTTAATTAAATCATTAAATTTGTATCTTTTGCCCATTCATTATCCCTCTATCTCTTCTTATAATAAAAAGAATTTCTCCTGAAATCACTAATCAGAGTATGATGCCTTTCTATCCTCCCCTAAGTTAGTAAAATTAAAATTCAACATAACAAATACCCAATTTGGTTCTGCTTGGTACATTCTATCCACCAAAAATGTTTAAATACATTGTATCCTCCTTTTCTTCGATATTTTATTACATTTCAAAAATCAATCATTATTAAATCAATCATTATTAAAAACTTCAACATTTCAATTTTAAACTTCAGCATTTTAATTTCTTATTAAATCTTAAACCATTCTAATTTACTATTTCAAATATAAATGTTACAATACCATCTTCTGTACCTTAGCAGAATCTTTCTTACAGAAATTTATATTTCATCCTTTGTCTCTAAAAAAAATCCCTCTTCTCCCATCCAATTTTAAAGCTTTGAGGCTTTTCTCCGCCTTTCCCCTTTCTTTCTTCCCCCACCAAATCTTCCTACCCCCCTTCTTCTTCTAACCTCTGCCTTGCTGGGATCCCTTCTCTGTTGTGTTCCCTTTTTCTCTTGTTTGTTATCATTATATTTATTTTGCATCATATTTTTCTCTTTCTCAAATATTTTTTTAAATCTTAAGTCCTTCATTTTCCTTGCTCTCTTCCTTCCTTCTTCCTTAGATAAGTTTTGGGATTCAGTGAAGATGGCGTCTTCGTCTCTTCCTTGTTGTTCTTCTTCCGTTTCCATCTGTTCCATTGTCTGTTGATAATTGACCAGCGCCATTTCTAGAAATAGAAAAGCTTTTTCCATGCCATCTTTGCAGGCTGCTTTTGTTTGCTCATATTCATCCCTCAGGTCTTCAAAAAGGAAAGCCATTATAAATAAATCTTTTCTTTTCTTTATTCCTCTTCCTTCTTACACCAACCAAATATTCCGAGAGAAAGATTTTTATTCATTTTTAGTTTGTATTAGTTTTTATACTGTTTTTATTACTTACTATTAAAAAAAAAACCACGTAAAAACTCAGGAAGGCTCGGCGATTTATCCCAGTTTCTGCTTCTTTCCTGCAGGCCTGAACTCAAAGCAAACAGAGAGGAAATTCACCACACGCGATGCCTCGCCATTATCTTCTGGGGTCTGTCACATAATTACAGGGGTGTCAAACTGGCGATTTCTGGGCTGGATGTGTCGCGCACAGGCCACACCCACCCCAGCTCCACGAAGGGGGAAAATGTCGCAAAATGTCACAACGGCAACATGATGCCGCACATTTGACACCTGTGACATAATAGAACTGTCTTTCCACTACCTGGTTTTGTAATTTAAGTTTCCTTTTTTCATGCGCCAATTTTATATTTAAAGAAATGAAACTCTTTGCAGTAGTCCTGTACAAATAAAGCAAGAAATGCAGCATATGTGTTGTGCTGATGACTGGCAGCTTGTATTTCTGTCTTTTATTTTGCTGAGACAGAAATAAGTTACTTCACCCTTCAGGAGAAAAATCTGCTCTCAATGTCCTTTCTTCCTTGGACGTTCACCGATAATAGAAAACGCTGACTCATATTGTGGAATTTATAGAGAACTTTGTATCCTGATGCAATGTATATCATAAGCTGGATCTACCTGGAATGCCAGTTGAGTCAATATCCAGAGCTAAATCTATCGGTAGAAAAGGGCTCTTTGCAAATGTTTTGGGGTTTGCTTGGTTTAGTTGTCATATGTTCACACTTACTTCAGTTGGTGAAGGGATAAGGGGTTAAGAAAAAACCCACAAAGATAACAAATCTATTCCTCCTAAGAAAACTGCACATAACATTTAAAGACTGGGTTCAAGCCATGATTTACACAATTCACACATTGTGCTAAGTTCACACATTGTGCTAAGTTAGAGGCTGGCAACCTTTGGGGCTGCCTTGAACTTTTGGAGCAGACAAACCAATGGTGGGATTCAAATTTTCTTAATACCAGTTATGTGGGCGTGGCTTGGTAGGTGTGGCTTGGTGGCTGTAGCAGGGGAAGGATACTGTAAAATCTCCATTTTCTCCCCACTCCTCGGGGAAGGTTACACAAAAATCTCCATTTCATCCCCACCCTACTAACCTGCTTTCCAGCTCCGTTCTCCTGTGCAGGGCAACAAATGAAGACCCAGCCGATCAGCAGGGACTTGGGAGGCAGAGAATAGATGGGGGTGGGGCCAGTCAGGGATGGTATTTGCCAGTTCTCCGAACTACTCAAAATTTCCGCTACTGGTTCTCCAGAACTGGTCAGAACCTGCTGAATATCACCTCTGAGGCAGACAGACACAATTGAATAGGGCAACATCACATATTTGGTAAATTTATGTGAGAAACTTAAGAAAGTCTTTATATACATATTTCAAACTCTGATACAATTATGCATTTTAAAGCTTCCACCACAATTTTAATTTCTTTGCCACCTAAACTTACAAAAGAACTGTGCAGATGGTTTTTGCCATTCAAAGTCAGAGTGAACTCTGAGGATCCTGAAAATGGAAAGGCACAGGATGGCACTCAGGCTGTTTAATTGCCAATCCCTTCTTTAGGATACAAAGGCTGGTTTCCAACCACAATGTTTGCATCACACAACACTCCAAAGCAAACCAAGCCACAGCACAATGGATTCGGAATGTGTGAACTTAAGCAAAATGCAGGTAGTCCTCAACTTACAACCACAATTGAGCCCAACAGTTGTTAAATGAGACAGCTGTTGTTAAATGAGACACTTGTTAAATGAGTTTTGCCCAATTTTATGATCTTTCCTGCCATAGTTGTTAAGTGAATCACTGCAGTTGATAAGTTAGTAACATGTCTGTCAAGGGGATCTGGCTTCCCCATTGATTTTGCTTGTCAAAAAGTTGCAAAGGGGGAAATCACATGACCCTGGGACACAGCAACGGTCATAAGTATGAACCGGTCGCCAAGCATCTGAATTTTGATCACATGACCATGGGGCTGCTACAAAGGTCATAACTGTGAAAAAGGGTCATAAGTCACTTTTTTCAGCGCCATTGTAACTTTGAACGGTCACTAAACAAACTGTTGTAAGTCAAGGACTAGTTGTGTGCCTTCGCACACTTTTAAGGTTAAGCTCTTGGAGATCTAAAAACTGGACTGAAATGTAATCTATTTTCCCCTTCATTGAAAAACTGCACGAATCCAGATTTGCAAGTGGCTAATATTGCTCTGTCTATATCTCCAGCAGCCTTTTTTCAATGTGCGAAAATGGACCTTGCTTTTCAAGACAGCCTTGGTGACATCAACAGCTCTATGGCTTCTCCCTTCCTGTTGCAACACAAGTACAAAGTTTCTCATCATAGCTTTCGCCTGAGCCTTTACATCAATTTACGAGAATACTAGAAATTCAGGATGTGACTGCGTAAAAAAAAAAAATCCACCCAAAGTGGTGCTAAAAGACATCTGAGCCATTCTCAAAAGTAGGTCTCTCAAATTTGGGCTGCAAAAATAATCTGGTCAACCAGGATCAGGAGATTCTTAAAAAAATAATTCCTACCTGGTGATCATCTGGAGTTTTGCAGACCCAGTTCTGCTAGACTTACCAAAGAGTAAATTATTGGAATTTGGGATCAGTTGGCCAGGGCACACTTAGAGTTGGGAAAACTTAGCAAAGAGATCTGTCTTGTCTCTCTATCATCTTACTTCTTTTTGTAACGTTGGTGTTTATCCTTGTTTCAATAAGGAAAGCCTTGAAGTGAGCATGGATGGGCCTCTCAATAATTATAGCTTACAGAAGGAGCAGGAAATCAAGAAACAAAGTCTTTCCTTTTTATGTTTTCTCAACTTTTCCCTTCTTTATTCTCACCACTAAAAGAAGAAAGATGGAACTGCTGCATGGTACAGCATCTTTTGATAGGTAATATTAGAATTCTTCTCTCTGGAAGCACCCATATACCGGTACTTAAAACCCTTTGACATATCCAAAGGCTCATACAAAAATTATTCAGATGTAGGAAATCTGCTGGCAACATTTTCTGAGTGATTTTTTCCCCCCAGGAATGAATCTGTCTTTGGTAACTCTCATAAAAAGGAGTTTTCATGCCATATTCCTTCTTGTACATCCAAAGATGTGAGCCTACAGACAAAGCAGTAGACTGCAGCAATTTGGAAATAAGCCTGTAAGCATCTTCAATACTGCTGTCCACAAAAACGGGGAAACTCTACATGCACTATGTGGTGTTCTTGTCCAGCTGATGAATGGAAGGCTGTAACAAACAATACTACCCATGTGATCTATTTACTTGTTTGGTTAGTTACACAAAGTCACTGAAGTTGTTGTAATAGGGGGAAATTGCCATGACACCAACCTTCTGCTCATAACTGAATGGAACAAAGAATGATAAAATACTAAGATGCCATCATAACAAAAACTCTTAAGGGAGGAGGTTTCTACCAATGGAAGAACACTTTTCCGAAGCTCTATGGAGCTCCAGCATTTCACGTGGGAACCTAGACTTGCAATAATGGTTGAGGACTGGGCCCAAGATGGACATAAAACCAGACACATTAAGGTACAGTGCACGAGAACACTGTTTTCGGAGGAGCATAAAAATTATTCCTTTAAGTCTCTTAATCTTAGCTGAGACTACAGTAACGAAAACAAATGAATATATTTTATCTATTTTCTTCTTCTTCTGGGGATATTAAGTTTGTAACTGAGGGTTGTAGCTCCTTCAGGTAAATACAATACTTGTGAAAGAAAGGATTCCAGCTAGTTATCTATAAATGGGTCCACTTTTAGTAAAGCATTCTTTTAAGTATTGAAAAATATGGCTGTTGACGCTTAGAAAGAAATTCCATATTGGAGATGGTATCCTCTCAAAAAGTATTTAATATCAACTTTTCAGGGAACATATCCCCCAAAAGGCAATGAATAGAGTTCAGGGTTAGTCCATCTGAAATCCCAGGGGCCCCTTCTATGTAGCTATGTATCAGCATTTGCCCACTCTTGGTTTAAATGCTGGTTCAGACAAATTAAAAATTCTGGTCATTATACACATGCACTTGAAATACTAGACAAAATATATCTTGCGATCACTGCCATCTGAAATCTGATTTTTTTAAAAAATAATTGATAATGTTCCTTCAGTGAAATCAAGTCTAAACATACCCTAGAAAATCAACTACCAACCAAAGCATATTTGCACAAATTTGTCACATTCATTGATGGGTTATGCAGGATTGCTCCCTGCTATCTCTAATTTGAAAATTAAATAGTAGTCAGAAGTAGTCCAATACCATACAGCATTTTCTAAATTGAGAAATAAAGGGGCATTAAAAGATGGAAGTAGCCTTATATTGTAATTTGTTTGCTTACATGGTTTCTAGTTTGTCCTTTAATATTAAACTTCTATAGAATTTTTAAAAATGATAAAATTCCTCCAAGTTTAAAAATCCCTGAAATTGTACCATACAACTTATTTGTGTTATAAAGTTTTGACAACAAAAACAAAAACTGAATCTACTAACTATTCTTATATTCCAATATCTGTTTTTCTCTATTTTTAAGAAAAAACCTCTATATATAATTCAATCATAATTCCTCATTAATTTTTAGGAGCATATTACCTACTCCTTTTTAAAGATAGGGCTGTTTGATTACTATATTCTTTTTAATCCATACCTTTAATGAGGTTTTAATATAGTCACATGGGCCCCCACTGCAATAGCTCTCAGCTTTAACAATCACCAATATTCTTCTGTTCTCAAACTTGTTCTGAATTTTCATATGCTCTCTTTCCTTGCTTCTCTTTAACCAGGATTCTTAGAAGAAGCAGAACATTTGGTATCTGCCAATGCAATTATAAAACTGGAAAATACAATGGAGACACCAGATGAGGTCCAAAAGGAAAGGAATAGATTTCATTAGAACACATTTCTTCAAATGCTGAATCATATGGATGATGCTCCTACCGTGTTTCTCATATAATAAGGCCGGGTCTTATTTTTTTTTGAGCCCGAAAAATGGCTAGGTCGTCTTTTCGGGGTGACAATTCCCCCTTGCATCTACAGGCGGGCGGGTGGCAACAGCTTGGATGTTGACCTCGGCGTTGGTGGGGCACTTCGTATTGGGGTCAACGCAGGCAGCACCATATCCAGGTGTGCAACAAAAGTACTTCCTAACGGCAAGCCCCCCACCATTCCCCCATTTTGCATGTTTTAATATAGGCCTTAATTTGGGGGGAGGGTCTTAATTTCATTTCATGCCTATAAAACATGCTGGGACTTCCTATTGGGGGAGGCCATATTGTTGGAGAAACAGGGTATTTCACTAGATAAATATACAGAAGCACATTTTTTTTAAAAAAAGTGAAATTGATGCATCAGATTTCTGTAATAATTCAGACAAAACTGTATATGTTTACTTAGAAGTAAATTTCATTGTACAGGATTTACTTGTGAATAAACTTGTGTAAGGTTACAGTCTTCATTTGAAGTTCTGGGCAGAGCTGTCTAGTGGAGAAAGTTCCACTGAATGTATGAGTCATACTTTTGAAGAAGTCTATCTGGCTATGGAGTGTAAAGATGTGAATATGTAACAGATACACAGAACAGACAGAATAAGAGTTGGAAGGGACCTCGGGAGGTCTTCCAGTCCAATCCTCTGCTCAGGCAGGAAATCCTATACCATTTCAGACAAATGGTTGCCCAGTTGCTTGTTAAAAACTTCCAGTGTCGGAGCATTCACAATTTCTGAAGGCAAGTTTAGATTATATTTGGGAGTAGTTTATGTAATTTAGATTATATTTGGGAACACACTTAAATGATTGAACACGTACAATTTTGACAAAAAACAGACAGGCTCGAACGAGATATAGCTTTTTAAGACATTCAAGAAATTCTCAAGATATGCCTGCTGGTACATCCAAGAAAGAAATCAAAATACTCCAGAAGATGTGAGCATAAGCGATGATTTTTTTCCTGTTGAATGTTGACATGGAGGGAAAAATGGAATGGGAGAAGAGTTTGCTTTAAGTCCTAACACCTTCTAGGAAGGATCTTACATCTTTTGGAATCAGTGAACATACATCGAATATTGAAAGCATATAATGGGTCTGCTATAAGCCCAGGGCTGCAGCCTGCAGCCATAGTTCTTGCATATTAATTATCTTACATATGACCTAGCAATATTGTTAGAAATACATTTATGCTTCAGATTGATTTGTTTTGCAGTAAGCGGTCTCCTATTAACTTTCCTTTGAAAATCTGGTAAACAATGTTTGATAGGCAATAGCCAACCTAGCACCTGATATGCTTTTGCATATATAGCAACCCAGAACTTTTGTTCTTTACCCATCAGAAGTTACCAGAGTTGGAGAGCCAAGGATTCCCATAAGTTTGCACTCCCTTTGACTTCATACAGGGACAACTATGGTAGATGTACCATGCAGAGGGAATCATATAGACTATATTTGAGATACAGACCAAGCTGTGAGAAGTAACTAGGTATGGAGGTAGCGTCCATTAAAATCCATGTGGCAGTCATAGCTGTGCAAACCAAGCCTTGCTCCTTTTGTATGTGTATGCCTTCAAAGCGGAGGGACTTTGATTATTCGCCATTTTGACTTTGTTTATTCCCCAGTCAGATATCCCACCAGAGGTAGCTCCAAGCCTCTTATTACATGAGGATTCCCACTCGTATGAGGGAAATAACCGCAGCAAAAGGGGTGCTACTCTTTTGCCTTGCACAATTTTCACAACCTCAATTGATTGCAATTTTTACTCATTTATTAAATTGTTATGTCACCCATTTCACCAATACAGCAACTCTGGGCAGCTCACAATACCATAAAATACCACAAAAAGTACAAAAGGTAATGCAAGGCAATTAAAATTTATCCCCCAAATTCTGTGAGAAAAGTGCTAAAAAATGAAATCATCCCACCTTCCAACCTTTGTTTTAGCTGTGCACATGATGGTTGTACCTAATATTGGGAAATACTGCATGGATGTAGTATTGGGGGGAGGGGGAGGGAAAGGGAGAGAAAGGGAGGGAGGGAGGGAAAAGAGAGAGAGAGGGAGAGAGAGAGAGAGAGAGAGAGAGAGAGAGAGATCTCAAAACATACACTGCAGAATTCACTTTGTTTGCCCATGCAGAATTCTTTTTTTTTTTTCAAAACAAGGTTAGTTATAAAGAAACAGGAAGCCCAGAAACATGTTCTTTATAGGTTATTCTCTGAATGGGGGCTTCTTCATTGTTGTTTTGGATTATGAAATAAACTTCTCTCTGCCATTGATCTAAACCAATAAATTTGCAAAGAATATGCTTTTTTGTTATGAAACCTAAAATATGTAATTCTGTCCTTGTCTCATAAAAGCAGATGAAAAATCTCAATTAATTTGCAAGCTATTTGGTTGATGTACATTCATACAGCAGATCTCCACCAGCTCCTAGCCGACATTTATTTGACACAGACCATTTCCTTCCTTTCTCCAGTCCAGAAGTGATGGGTTGTCATAATTGTTTTTCTTTGTTCAGCTCTACACTGTGACTCTAGACAACTGTTATCTATACTAATTAACTTCCATGTAACTGAATAACACATTCAGTACACAATTTATACTAAATTAACAGTACGCTGGCTTTCTATTCTGCTTCAAAAGTAGTTATTCTCCTTTCCATTCTATATGATACCCCCCCAAATATGTCAAAAATATCAATATTTGTTTCACAGGATAAGGTACTCTGGCCTAAACAGAAATTGCTAATTACAGCCAGATAATCATTAGATCCACTTATCCTATGTTTAGACCCTGATAGTGTTCTTATTTGTATGATGTGAGTGACATTATTTAACTACTGTCAACCAGCTTTCCCTTTAGTGATGCACTAAAAGTGTGATGAAACTGCAGTTTCCAGAAATCCTAAGAAGCTTGGCCTTCACTGGGAATTTTTGGAGTTGCGTAACACATTTTCAGAGTCCCTGCTGAAATCTGATGCATGCAACAACAGAGTGGACATACTATACCAAACCAGCAACAAACAAGGATGTGAATGTAATTTATTGGCTTTTGGTTGGTGGGTTATGTGAACTTAGCTACTCTGCTTTGGAAATCATAGCTCGCACAAAAAATTATGGTGACGCAAATTATAACTTGGTGTCATGTACGCAAAAACAACCAACATCCAACAACTGAAAGTATGCATTGATTGAGTTCACAAGGCCACACTTAGTTATTATATTGGAAGTAATTTAAAAATTGAGACTGCAGTACATAGCTCTGGATGACAAACTTTTACACCTACAAGTCATTGCTTGATACTGTTCTCATACATGAGGAATGCACATGCATAAAACAAAAACCCAATTAATATGGCATGATTGGACCCACACTTTCTCTTCAGAACTCTTGTCCTTGGATTCAACTTGCCAGAGTCATAAAGGTGACTTATTTATATAAATAAAGATATTTGAAATTTTAAAAAGTGGTTGTTAGTTTGATTGGGGACTCAGTAGCTTTAGTCTCTTGAAAGAGTGAGGGAAAAATATAATAAGGAAACAATAACATATATTATTGAGTTTGAACATGCTAGTCTAAAATGTGGGTGACTTTCTGGTTCAGTATAGATAAAACCATAGGCAATTAGTAAGGATCCAGCAAGAATTATTTAACTGTGAAACTGACACATCACACAAGCACAGCCACTGTAACTATAAAAAATTGGGTAATCCATGGCAAAGCACTACACTATTCTGCCACTGATCCAGGCACGCCTCCAGATAATGTCTAATGTCCTTGCCCAAAAGGGATTCTTTTGAGGCATGCCTGGGTCAAGGACAGAACAGATCATTAACTCCCCCAAATTAAAATAATAGTTTTCTTCAACGGGTTTAAGATTCACAGCTAGCCTATAGGTAGACTATGAAGCAAGTTGCTTCAGATATTAAATAGTTGTCTTCTAAGCTTCCAGAAGGTCTCAGAGGCACAGAAATGCCACATCAGTTTAAAGACGTGGAGAAACTTCATTCTGGCTGCCATTAAAAGATTGCAGAATCAGCAGCACTGGCCTTATACACTGGCCTTATAGCACTGGCCTTATGAAAAAATCCAATCAGGTTTCCTAAGGTCTGATTCCTAGTAGTGTTTCTAACACAGCCTTGAGATATGCAAATGGTCTAATGACAATCAGAGTGCAAATCTGGCAAGCTATTTTATTAGCTTGGCTGAGGCTTTATCTGGCTCCAACCGGACTGCTTTCCTTTCTAAGATCTGACAATCCTAGGCTGCAATAGTGGAATACCATTATGAGCATGTTGACATCATTTGGTCTCTCTCCAGGATATGAGCTATTTTCAGGGTTTGGTATTGCCAAAAAGGTAAACAAGCAGTGACTGGCAAAACAATTAAAGCCATTTTTTTACTAGTTGCCAAAGACTGAGAATCATTTACTCGGTTGCCACAAATTTTGCTTTTTTTCTCAGCTGGAACCTGGCGTGCTACTGTATTTGCCATAAGACTAGATATTTAATTATGTAGTCTAGGATACTGCAATTGGCCTTTATTAACTTTATTATGTGCAATGTTTTTGTTCTGACCTAAGATTATATTAATGTTGTTTTTGTTTTGGTCACTGGCTTTAATAACCTTGGCATGTGTGCTATCTAATCCATGATGTCTTTAGGAGCTGAATAGCCAGGGCAACAATAAACAAAATAAACCGCAACAAGAAGTGGCATCTTTAATTCAGTGGGTGTGTTTGAACATGACAACTGAACAAGGGAGCCTGAGCTCACTCAACAGCCCAGGTTCACACAGCCCAATGAATCACAGGTAAACCGCAAGGGCTGGAGTTGGCACAACCCACGAGACCAAAACATGGTTGGCTAGTTTGTGGTTGGGTAGGTCTTAAGCCACTAAGTAAAAACACTCAGGTTGAGTTCTGCTTTGCACCTGGTGTTTCCACAAACCCGGTCCTATACCAGGAGACCCCTGCCTCTCTGCCTTCCAGAACTTTTTGACTTCCATCCCCGGCATTAACCAAGTCCAATCCTGGTTAGTTCCCGAGTCCAAGCAAAAGCAGCCAGCTGTTGTTGCCAGCTGTTTCGCCTAGTGCCCGAGGGATTCCACCATTAGGCAGATAGCCCAGCAGCATCACCCACCCCCAAGGGAGATCGGCTTCCCCTCTGACATTGATAGCTTGCTTGCTTACTACCAATTATTTATTGTAAACGATGATCTGCAGAACATCTGGTTGCAAAGAGAAGCTTACCGTCAATCCCTCCCCTTCGATCGCTCCCCCCTCCCCGCCTCCTCCACCTTTCAAAACAAAGCGGGGAGGGGGGAATGCGCACCAACAGGAAAAACAGCTGAAGCAGACAGGCGGAAAGGAGGAGGGGGAACCAGCCGCCCGCCGCTCTCCCACACCAAGCGCCGCCCCTCGCAACCGCAACGCCCAATCAGCATTAAGCGAAGGCAGAGAAAGTTACTGACAGCGCTCTGCCTTTCTCTCGACTGGAAATCGCGGGCGGGTGGGAAGGGGGAGCGGGGGGGGGGTCAAAGCGGAGGGGCACGCGCTACCGTCTTATTTGCATGGCCCAATAAAGCGGCGGTATGCAAATGAGACGCCAGACGGTTGGCTCGGGGTTGGCAGGATAACTCCGGCCCAAGGGATCCTTTGTCTCTCATTCCAGCTGGGCAGTGGAGAGCAGCCGAGGCCGGCCGGCGCTGCGAGCACTAAGATCGAGAGCGGCGCACCGGCTGCAAACGGCGTCGGGCGAAGGAGACTCGGGCAAAAGTGCAAAGAGCCGTGCGGCACACAAGTACAAGGAGAGCGGCCGCCGCTGCCGCCGCCGCCGAGGATTGGCTTGCTTGGAGAGAGACAGGTCCGCCGGTTTGCGGGAAAGCAGTCGGAGAAAGAGGCACCCTCCAGGACGTCTAGAAGGCGAGAGGAGGAGGAGGAGGAGGAGGAACGGGGCAGAACGCCCGATCCCCGCGACCTCTTCCCGTCTCTCTCTGCTGGGACTTGCAGCTGCAACATGACCCTGGAAGACCTGGCTGGGGAGCATCAGGCTTTTGGAAGGTACGGGATGAGGAGGAGGAGGAGGAGCGGGCGCCGTTTGACCGTCCCGAAAGGGACGGCTGGTCGCCTGCAAGAAGGCATTCAGTTGCACGGTGGGAAATCGGGGCGGCGGGGGTGGGGGGTGGGTGGAAAGCAGCGCGGAAGCTGCAGCGGAGATCTCCCCGCTCCCGTCACTCCGCCGGCCGGCGACCGCGGCTGCCACCTCACAGCTGGGCAGGGGAGGGGAGGGGACGGGCGCCGGTCAGGCGCGGTGCGGACGCTTGAAGGCGATCTGGGAAGAGGCCGTTGCGGGGAAAGGGAGATTTGCGCCTGTGTGGGAAATAGAAACGAGGGGAGGCAGCGTTTTTTTTGGCCGTTCGTGTGTGAAGAGGGCGGCGTGGCCTTTTCTGACAGGACACAGGAATAAGGCGAACAAGCTTAGACCGTGCTCGCTCCCATAGGCAGAAATGATCCCCCCTCCCGGGATCTCTCCCCCCCCCGGTGCTTTAGGAGCTGGTCGGTTCCACTTGAGGGGACTTTTCTGTTCAGCGGCTGCATGTTGAGTCGCGCAGCATATAGGAGGCTGCGGGGTGAGGGGCTGGAGAGAAAGGGCCCCCTTACGTGTATGATTATGGTGATCTTCGATGACATTTTGGCTGGAGTTTGAGTTGTGAAACTTTTTGTTTTGTTTTTCCCCTCTCTCCTTCGGCTGCCAGCATGGAGAAGGTGGGGGATGCCCTGGAAGAAGTCCTGAGCAAAGCCCTGACTCAAAGAAGCATCACCGTCGGGGTGTATGAGGCTGCCAAACTACTCAATGTGTAAGTGGAGATGGAGGTGCTGGTGCCTGACAGTCTTGACTGGGAGCCACAACTACTCCCTGGTTTTCTTCATGGTGCTACTGCACTTTGGTGTCGACGGGTTGATTGATCTACCTCAGGAAACGTCAGGGCGGGGATGATCTGTCGGAAGCAAAGCTCCTGAACATTTTTTTATTTATTGGATTTGTCAATCACTTACAAGATAATAGGTATAAGTATAAACATGAGTAAGAATACAGGAAATAGGGACAATAGGACAGGGACGGTGGGCACGATGGTGCACTTATGCACGCCCCTTACAGACCTCTTAGGAATGGGGTGATGCATTATAGTCAGAAAGAAAAAAAAATCCTCAGTTTCTTGCAAAACGCAAATGCATTGATCATATTAAGCTCTGCATTTGCAGTTATTTTATTTCTCTCCCCTATTTGCCCACAGTGCAACAGTTCTAAGAGCCAAGTGACAGTTAAGCAAATGGAAACTGCTGACCAGGGGTTTTGCTTATGTGCCCTTGGCTTTGATGCTAAAATGTCACCAGATTTTGCTTTTTTTAAAAGCCCTTTTTTCACTCTAAGCTGGAATTGTGGATGCTGAGCACTTAACAAATCCAGTTCCTGTCATCTGACGTACAACTCCATATAAGACAATATCTCAGCTTCTGCTTATACCCAGACAGAATTATTTCCCATGTTTGTAATATGCTCCGTGACTTCAGTTCCTGTTTTGTCTCAGTTCCTCCTTATAAAATACACCTAGTATTGTTTGTCAGGCTGTGAATAATGCAATCTGTATTGTTTTACCCCTGCAGGGATCCAGATAATGTGGTGCTTTGCCTATTGGCAGCAGATGAGGAAGACAACCAGGATGTTGCTTTACAAATTCACTTCACTCTGATTCAAGCTTTTTGTTGTGAAAATGACATTAATATACTTCGAGTGAACAATCCAAGCCGCCTTGCAGAGCTTCTGCTTTTGGGGGCAGGTGGAGGGCTTGAACAGCCTGCAGACTTGCACTGTGTGCTAGTAACAGTAAGTTTTGTTTTTCTTAAGGGTGGTGGGAGATAAAACCTATTGGGATAGGATAATTTCTGTTGTTTATTCATGGTCTGCCACTTAATTATAATTGTAGCCAAAGTAAAAGCCTGAATTTCCAGCATTCTCACCTTTCTGCATCTGGTTCCAAGTGAGAATTTGCATGGCCTTTGTTTTAATTAGCCTTTTCCTCTGCACAAATTGTATCACAACCCTTTTCTTTGCTTATTGAGCATTTGAAAGCAAAGACCTGTACAAACATGTTTCATCCTGTTGACAACAGGATTGTACAACCCCATGAGTCACCTTCCTACAGTAACTCCCTGACTATATTTGTCTTTCCTCATTACTAATTAGCCCAGAGGTCATTATTAGATCATTCATTTGGCTGTGATTAAAAGACTGGTCACTGTTACTTAGCAGTAATTTGTTTGTGGCCTTGATATAATTTGGGGGACTGCTAAATTATTCATAACTTCAGAAGTCATACTTTAAGAAGTAGATGGTATATAATATTTAATATTGTTTTTACATCCAAGTTACAATAAGGGAATTCAGTCAATATTTCTGTAGGTCAACCCATTATTTGACATGAACTGTAAATATACTTCATACAGTTACTTGGCTGTTCATGCACAGGCAAATAATTTTTTTTGTAATTGCAAAGTATGTGCATAATGCTTAACCTGTGAATAAAATATTGAACACTTATTTTTTTATCCATACCATACTACTAACAGTTGTTTTTTAATGTACTTTTTATATTAAAGAACTCTTTTGCCTCTTTTGCTAGTTTATGGGGGGTGGGAAGAGAACTCTATTAGGGTGAACTCTTGGATATTTTAAACAAAATTTTAAATTTCCCCCCAAATTACTAAAGCAGCTGTTTTTATACAAATCAGTTGAAAGTATAATTAAACTGAACTTTCCTCCAGTAATAAATGTTGCATTGCAGTTTTATCTAGAGCATTTTGTGTCTTTTATATATAGCTCCGTTTATTGTCAGCAGCATTTTACTTTGTGCTGACAGTGAACATTGTCTGTCTCATTTTCTCTTGCAGAATCCACATGCTTCTCAATGGAAGGATCCAGCCCTAAGTCAGCTGATCTGCTTTTGCCGTGAAAGCCGCTACATGGATCAGTGGGTCCCCGTTATTAATCTGCCTGAACGGTGACTGCAGGCAAATAAAACTGAACTGAATAGAGAAAAATTGCACTGAAGTTTCAAGATACTTTAGTTATTTGCTCAGGAAGTAATTTCCCAGCCTGACATAAGGATTACAGTAATTGAGGTCAAGTCAGTGGGCTGAGGTTGAACTGCACATTGTGTGAAACTGAAGGATGTTTGACAGTACGGTTGGCCAATGATGGACTTAAAGCAGAAGCCTTGTTGAAGAAGCAATAGGAACTCCCCAGAGGAAGTTAAGACGGTTGTGAAATCAAGTGTGGCAGAGTTCCTGTCAAAAGCCACCAAGTGGGCTTAGTTGGCATTGTCAGAAAGGAAACTCCTAGGTTCTGTTTTAAATACCTTTCACTTTTGAGACCAAAAAGGGTTTGTTTACTCTAGCAACTATTCTCTTTGGTTTCAACATGCCCATTTCTTCAGTTTTTCTTCTAAGAAATATTAAATTATTTTGCGAGACCAGTGAAAGATCTATTTATGCTAGGGATTTTGTGCACCACTTGTATTAAAATGGTTGAACTGCTGCCTTTTAATGTTTGAAATTGGACTGTGTTCACTGAAATAAAACATTTAAAAAACACCAGGAAATGGTTGGTTTTTTTGCATTTTAGACTAGAGGCAACACAAAGCATTAATGTTGGTGAAACAATTCCTGCATTCAGAGAAGGCCCTAGCTTTTAATTTTTTGCACAATATTTTAGAAGTTTTGTTGTAACAGCATAAAATCTGTGAACGTGAGAATATGCTATGATTTATAATAAACGCTTCTTATAAAATAGAACAGAGGTTTTCCCCCCATACTAACAAAAATAGGCAAAAGGTGAATTACAAGGTTTTGCTGTTTGCGTTCAAAAGATGGAGCAGGTAACACAGGAAAACTTAACAAAAATAAAAATTAAAGGAAGTTTTGTGGTTCTGCAAAGGTGTTAGCATAACTTACACACCTGAAAATAACAGTAGCTATGCTACTCCTCACCCACATGCTTGCTAGTCAAACATGTACTCTCTCAAGGAATGATAAATGACACTTTTGCCCTGAATATCTGGGTAAAAAAGCAAATGAATCATCATAAGAGGAAAGATGTATGACAGCAAATGCTCTGCCCTAGTTAAGGGTCTAGAAAAACAGCTGAAGAATAGTAATTGAAACAAAAAATCCCTCACATTCTGCAAATGCCTTCTTTGTCTCATTACAAAGTATTGAAAGTGAAGTGCTCAGTGTGGACGGATTTGAAATGCCTCTAGATTGACTTGCTGTTACTCTTTAAAGACCCTTGAAGTATATTTTATATAATTGGGCATTTATTTATTATTACCCTACCTTTATAAGTAACCCAACGTGGCAAACATACCCAGTACTGGTTTCTCCTATATTCTCCACAACAACAACCTTGTGAGGTGGGTTGGACTCAAGAGAATGGTTGACCTAAAGTCATCTAGCTAGATTTCATGCCAAGGTAGGAGAAGAACTCACAATCTCCTGGTTTCTAGCCTGGTGCCTTAACCACTATATAAAATTGGCTCATTGAAAACAGAACAAATCTCATTAAAGCAATTCACAGCAATAAATACATTGGGTTAGGCATACCTGTTCTATTATGTATCCGATAAGACAGCTTGTGATAGGTCGAACGTGCTCCCATTAGCAATTTATAATGAACAGTATTCCATAATCTGTTACTTTAATAGACCAGAGACTGCCTAATGGTTGCATCAACTAACCAATATATGCCACTTGTAAGAAAATGCATTAGTCTCTTCTTTGTAGAATTCTTCATAATGGAATGTGCTTCATACATAAACAATAGTGAGGCCATGTTGTGTTTTAGGACCAGGACCAGGACCCAGCACCAGTAGCCTCTTCCATTCTAATATTTTGAAAATGTGTTGACCTCAATTTCTAAGAACAACTATGCCACAGCAGGAAATGCAGGAGTTTGAGTCCTAGGTAAAGAAACCTTGAGGCATCCAGAAGCAGCTGAATTGTTTCATTCTATTTTCAAGCTATAAGAATAGGGATTCTCACTCATAAATTGCTTAATTATTTGTCTAGCCCAGGTCCCATTGCTACACCATACAAAAAAGCTAAGCTGCATAAACTCCTGAAGTGGGTAAAAGGAAGATAATTGTGAATTAGCTTGGGATGCTGGGCGTCATTTGTAACATAATTATTCAGTAAACACAAAGCATTTCTAACAAGTCCAGAAGATAATCCACATTACAGGAAAAATAGAAAATGGGAAATAAAAGCATATCACACCTCAGTGATGAGTGGCATCAGCTAATCAGCTTTCTTAGAGAGCAAGAAATTAAAAACACCAAATATGAAGCAAATAACAAAGTGTTAATAAGAAATGAAAAGCATACTATTATTTGAAATATGACACTGTCCCTTGAAACCTCAAATAGCTGCTCTGCTGGCAATTTTAAGTCTCAGCCATACAAAATAATACCTACAATTATGGCTGACTCAGCTTTAAAAATATTTTCCACTTTCCTTTTAAAATACTTTGAAAGCAGTTATTAAATAAAATGTGTAAGTTTTTTTAAAAGTTGTTTTTGAAAAGATGAGAATAAGGAAATGCATTATTGCCTAAAAATTGTTGCTATGGGATCTTGAACCTGACTGAATGAAGTGAATGGAGACTATTCAGCAGCAAAACCAGATGGCTGAAACCAGATGGGCCAGTATCCTGTACAAAGTTAAAGATCTATGATTAACCAGAGTTTCATCAGCAATTAATGTGTATATACAGCAACAAAACTTGAAAGTAGGTTGCTAAATCATCACTTGAAACTGCTGGAACGAAAATCTGAAAAATATATCAGTGCAAACCATCTTGTGCTGCCTGCAGTACGACTCCACATAAATTAGATATTTGGGACGAAAGAAAACCTTTATTTACTGACGTCTAAGTGTGTGATGCGGTATTGATCCAGATGATTTCAAGACTGTATTCACTTGGTCATTCTTTCTCAATTTGGAACCTTTCTGCTATATTGGACTACAGCTACCATCTTGATATTAAAAGGGAACTGTCATACGACACATATATGTGACGTGAGGCTTTCAGAGGTTGCATTGCAGACAAGCAAACAAAATCCACCAGGGAAAACAAACTGCAATTTCCCCAACTGGGTGCCCTGCAAGGTCCTATCATCCCCAGCTAATATAATCACTTTATGGACCCTTCTTCATGTACGAATATTGAGCAGAAACTCCACTCCAGTGGTGCAACAGGCTAGTGGGGCAAAAGCTCACTCTCTTACTCAGCAGCCTATATCAGCATACCCACACAGAAATTATCACAGGCAGGAAGACGGCCATTGCTCAACACAGACAAGCTTCCCAAATGTACCATTTTAGGGCAACGGAGACTTTCTTTAGTGAATATTTAGTAATCCATTCTAAAATGGCCCAACTATAAATGGCCCATACTTTGTATAGAGTTCAGTAGCCTCAGATAAGCGCATGGAATTGGATGGAAGATAATATTAGAGGAGCTGCCAAGGACAGCAATCAACAGAATTGGGCATCTGAAATGAGAAGTGAGACTAATCCTTGTTCACTAAACTTTAAGCAGAATCTCGTCAAAGGAAGCATTTGTTGGATAAGCCACCCATCCAAGGATCTCATGCTTCCTGAGAGCAGTGAACATCTAACATGCAGTTTACCCCAGTCACAGATCCACAGCAAAACTACCGATAGAAAGGCAGATATTCTGAGTGGTGGAGGGCTATATGGGCCTTATCCTATCCTTCACTTTTTCTTTCCTCAGTATAGCAAACATCAGCATACCAAATGCTAGGAAGGCAAGGGAGTGGAGATTTGTTACTCCAGTCCTATAATATTATGAGGATTATCACCAGATTGTTGAATAGAATCTTACTATAGCAAATACTATTCTTGTTAGTCACAATTATCTCTTCAGGATAGAGCATGCTGAATCAAAGGTGAAATATGTTCACTATTCTTGAAGCTAAAAGGTCGGCATGCTTTGCAAACCATTTGCAAAGAAAGAATGTGCAGATGTCTTTACAGTTCAGTGTTCTCCTGAAACGGTTCAGTGAAGTCAAAGTGTAAAAGCAGAGGTCAGCCCTTGGCTTTCCAACTGATGCCTTAAAACAATAATTGTATCAATAGCAGCAGAATGTGATTGCAATTACATGTCTGACTCAAATCAATTTGTCATGTCGTTATTAACTGATGCAACTAAAATGATGTATTATTTCTAACACACTTAAATTCAGTGCATTGCAATGAGAGGCAGAAAACAATATGAAAAGAAGTGATATTTAATTAAAGTATTTTATATCCATGATACCGTACTAAATATATTAGCTGTGAAAAGGAATCTTTACAGTTTTTAACCCTTTTAATGTTTGCAAGAAACCACCTTCCAAGAGCGATCACATTTTATAGAGAGGTACACTGAAAGCAAACAATTACAGACTGTTTATGAAAGATAAAACAAAACTATTAATTTCATGCATTCTTTTTTTACTTTAAAGGCAAATCATGGTATTACACTTTTCAATGCAACATTACAGTGATAATACAAAAACAATAATTTTGTGAGAGCAAGGAAAAAGAAAATGGAGAAGATTGTAAGAAATAAAGTAGTTTACTATTATTATATTTAAAAGGGATAAATAAAGAACCGCGTGTTTCCAGAATACAGTATTATTTTCCTTCTGTGATTTTTCAATCAAAGCACCAAGGTGGAGGTTAGTGGTACAATGACTAAAAAACTCCTTATTAAGTTTCATACTCTTATTTTCAAACTTTACAATAGTGTAGGAGTTACTATTTTAAATTAGATGTTCATTCTTTTTCCTATTCTGTTAATCACATTAACCTAACCACCACTGCAGCAAGTCCCACTGAAGTGAATCCAAGGCAATAGATATGAAGGCAATGTTCTCAGTTTCTCGTTGAGGTATCACCATCACACACAAGCAATGTGTGTATGTTTCAACTCTCAATATAAAAAAAAAGGTATGAAAAGCTGGTGAAGGGTGTGGAGGCATCTAGCAACAATTTAAACTTGGGAGAGAAATAACCCAAAGCAGCTAGTTACCTTTTAGTTCTGAATTTATTGTTGCTTTGATTGAAAACTGCTACATCTCAATCAATACAAGAAACTAAACAAAGGTCAGGTTGACAACCCATGAGCCTTTCAAGGGGAAGTCAAAATGCATTCATAAATGGAGGTTGGCACAATAGTTTACTTGGCTCAAATGAAAACATCTTCAGTTTACAACACTGTGTTTTCAATAATTATCTTCGGTTTGTAAAATACATATGAATGATAAAAATTTAAAGCACTGCTGGTGAAAATATTGGTTTGGATCCAAAGCACCACAGCATAAATTGAACTGCTGCTTGCATTGCTCTGCAAACACAAAGAAAGCAGTTTCTAGACTACTTTAAGATGCAAGTTTATAGCAGTTCCTGCGCTTCTTCTGACACATGTAGAGAACCGTCTTTGCTTGTATCGTACAACACTGTACATGCTTACTCAGAAATAAATCCCATTATAATGATAGTGGTTATTCCTTAATAAACCATGAGAGATTGTAGCCTCTGAATGGGCTCTTATGTATGTCCTGTCAGCACCGCTCACTTGTGAAAGGGGGCTTTCTCTCTTGCAAGCATGTGTTGGATTCTTGGATTCTTAGTTTTCCTTTTTCTGGGAATGTATTAGGGCAGGGGTGTCCAACCTTGGCAACTTTAAGACTTGTGGACTTCAACTCCCAGAGTTCCAGTTGCCAAGGTTGGACACCCCTGTATTAGGGTAAGGCTAACACATTGCTTTTGGGGATATAATATAGGTTATCCCAAACATGGAAGGGCATATTTGGATCCAACCTATTTTGGCCTGGTACTTATTATAACATTACAACACAGCGAATACACAAGTACTGTAAGATTTTAACAACAAAAGATCACATTCTGGAAGAAGGCAATGGCAAACCACTTCTATATTGCTGCCCCAAAGCTAGATGGATGGGTCTGTGAAGTCATCAGGAGCTGAGCCCAACTTGAAATAGACTAAAATAGCATGATTAGCAACGCAAAAAGAATAAGAAGTCCAGAAAACAAGCCCAATATCAATGTGTCATAACTCCAGGCTTAATTTGGGAAAAATATGAACTGAGAGATGGATTGAAGAAATTAGGGAAAAAAATAATGGCACTCATCCATTGCAAGGCAAGATCCAAAGATTTCCTTCTTTCTTTAGGTAAAGCCTTCTCTAGCTAGTTTGTGTTCTTTCCTATCAGGCAAGAGGCCTATTAAGCTGGATGCTTTTTCAAATGCCTGATCAACATGTTCTAATCTGAGTTTTGACTAAACAGTGTAACAAGTCAAACTTCATTTATTAGATACTCAATCATTGAGGGTATTTAAGTAAGTTACAGAAGTTCATCTATCATAAATAATCTGATTTTGAAAGTTAAGGATATGGGCCTTCTAATCTTACATGAAGTAGAGCCTAAATGAGAGGCAGGGAACAATCATAATCAGTTTAAATTTCTCACTAGTGAGAGTAACTAAATATGTCCAAATTTATTCTACATTAAAGCATACAGAGCAGCATTTGCTGGTGACAGTTATCACAGTCATTTAATTAGCATATTAATTTTATATGAAATTTTTAAAAATTGCATTCATCTGATGAGTAGAATAGGTCTAAAAAGAGTAACATTCTAATTGTTTTTAAAAAATACTGATATTTGGGATAAGATTTGTAGGAAACAGGTTGGGTTGGTGATGGATGAGAAAATGTCCAGCATCAAGTTCAGCTTTTACAAGTAATATAACATTCAGGTGCCCATTTACTAATGGCAATACCAATTTATTCATTACAAATAATTGTACCGACTCTCTTAGAGTTGACAGGCCTGCCAGTGCAGTCTCTCCTCATTTATAGGCTTATTGCAATGAGTATCAACTCTGACACTTGAGAGCTTCAATACTTTATGGCCATCATACATGATCTGTACATTCTTATCTCATCAGAGGACCATGTACTGGAGCGAATTAACCACTTCCATGTAGCAAAGTCAAACATAGGGTTGACCTTTTCCTCTGGATTTTACTTCCTATGTTAAGATCATAACACAAGCCTAACTACTTCACTATATTTAGCAGAAATGCAAGTTAGCCCATGTTGTTATTGCCATGGATGAATAGTTGCAAGGATCATTCTTTATAAAGCAGATTTATATAGCTGACAATTCAACCGCTGTCCAATATTTTAAAACAAACCAAAAGATAGGTCACCTGTGTTAATTTGGGGACACGGACTTAAGACCTGATCTCAGAAAAGACACTGTTTTAAATTATGATAGCCAATGAGAGGGCACCAAATTCCAGGTAATCTAATTTAATGAATTGTACGTTGATTTTGTGATGGCCAGACTGACATAAAATAAGCAAAATCAATGCAAAATTGTGATTTTGTTATCAGTTCCGTACTATCTTTAGGAAGCTATTTTAGTTTTTAAAATGTTTTAAATTTATCTTTTGGGACCATGAAGAAGAAATACGATATCAACATAGCAGTATGCAGCACTAATACAGTTCTCCACAAGAGCTTAATTATAATGCAGTGAAGAGCACCAGTAAACTGGGTGGGGACTTTGGCTTACCAGCTCTGCAGCTAGCTTCTCAATAGAGTTACGGTGAAAGTATGTGTTAAGCTGTCACCAAGCAGATACAAACACTATGGAAGTCTAGGACTTCTTAACAGGAAGAAATCTTGGTGGGGGTGTCCCTTGGCTGGTTGAAAATGAAAGCTTCTGGGTGAGCACTAATGGTTGGCTTTGCATTCTGTACTAAAGTTTCTAGGAAGGAAATCTAACCATGCATCTGAGGGCCTCTACATATGGGGCAATTCTTTTCCCCTCTTGAGGAACAACAAAAAAAGCTACAATTAACCCACCTTCGAAATACAGAGCTATGGCAGATCACAATAATACAATAAAAATTAAAAGGCCAAACAAATAGTATACAGATACATACCCCTGGCTTAAAATGTATCAGTGTTGCTCCTTTCTATTCAGTATCTCATTACCGTATGACGGTACCCAAATTCTTTAATAATGTTAACATATACAAGGGATTAGCTGCTGCCACCGAGAATTGCTATAATCCTTCAAGCATTTATTTAGCACAACCATTGATTTTAATAGGTCTTGTGCAGAAGCAGTAGCACCATAGGTTTCACTCAGAGTCTCTCTTCCTACTTAGTGATTGTTTGACATTTATGAAACGTAAATATGGGGATTAAACTGAAAAGCCTGAAAGCTTCCAAAAACCAGTTTACTGGAAACTGTGTAGGAAAGGCAAAGGACAGAATTCCTCTTAAAGACAAAAAGAAACGGAGGCGAAGTTTTTAGACACCATTATCACAATCAATCTGAATTTAGTGTAGTCTACATTTCAGTGGAAATAAAAGATAGATTAAAGGCGATCAACGTCACTTTTCAAAACTATGTTGAGAACCAGAATTTATAGTATGTACAAGTGTTTTTTAAGACATTGTTGAAAGCTTAAGATATACTAAATAGTGAAAGCATGAAGTGCAGAAACCTATCAATAAATGCAGCAATGAATTCTGAAGAACGCACTTAAAAGAATGCACTTTGGAATGTGTCTATACATCTAAACGAACATATGCATACACCCTAGATATAGACTCCATTTACATAACAAGGTACACACTGGTATCAAATCAAATGCAAAAAAAAGCTTGATTAGCACTCTAGGCTTGTCTACCTCACTACACTGTAAATGAAGCTCAGGCAACTTTGGTCTTGATAGTTCAATCCTTGGATCTGTGAATACTCACTACATTTCAAAATCAAGCCCAGCCCAGCCCAGCCCAGCCCAGCCCAGCCCAGTTCAGCCCAGCAAAGCCAACAGAATCCATGCCAAACGACATTTGTAGAACCCTTCCATTTTTGCAAGAAGTAACTTTTAGAACCGTGTGCCTGGCATTTAAAATGGGACAAACAAACATTCAAGGAAACTTAAAAGTTCATTCATACACAAGGTGAAAATAAGTTGCTGTTTTATGCAATGGCTACCAGGTGACCTTCAGGTTACTTCTCTAAGAATTGGCTAGGTTGGTTTTGCAGGGGAAGGTTTTGAAGGCATTTTGCTGCTTTGCCTATAGAATAGTGCAGGTTTTTTTATCCTTGAAGGGATTTTCTGAAGCAGGTATGCCCATTAGTAAAGGATCCTTCCTGGCATGTTCCTCACAATAGCACATTAGATCTGCTGATGCCTTCGACACCTGCAAAGGAAAAAAAGTGCAGAATTATAAATTTTCCCAAAAGCTTCTTTTAATAAAGCAAATTTTAATATACATTGGTTGAATATGTGCCTGTGTACGCACCCCCCCAAAAATAGGCTGCTCTCTTTTAGCTTTTGTTTATGAATGAGGCTTTAGTGGTAAATAAACAAATTGCAAAACAAGAAGGCACATTTATGCATAAACCTAAAGGTTTATGATTTTTTATACTTTTTTATTTGTGAACAACAAATAGGGGGTAGTATAGGATTAATTGCTAAGAAGCTTGAGATGAGATTAAAAGCATTTTCTATTCTTCACATATGCATCTGAAGAAGTCTGGGCATGCCTACAGCATTCTTATCTTCTACAAAGAAATCACAGCCCTGGTGCTCTACGGGGCCATGTTGACCAAGATATGATGGAGACGTAATCTAGTACATCTTAACAGCAGCTTTCTACAAATGACTAGAGAATCACAGAATAAGAATTGGATGAGTCCATTCAGACCTTCGGATCAACCCCTTCCTCAATGCAGGAACCACAATTAAAGCATTCTAGGTTATCCTTCTCCTTCAACTTTCAAAACAAGGGAGCCTATCGCCACTTTGAATAACTACCGTAATTCCACTGTCAACCTGTTTTATGATTTGAACACTCTTGCTAACATTCAACCAGAACCTCTCCTTCTAGGATTTAAATCTGTTCTTCCATGGCCTGCACTCTGGAATAGGGATGGACAGGCCGTGACCTTCTACGTGATGTCTCTTCAGGGATTTGAAGAATGCTATTAAAGGTCCTCTCAAGCATTGTTTCTGAAGGTTAAACACCTCCAGCCCTTTCAAACTCTCTGCTGGAGATTTGGTTTCCTGTCCCCTGAAATCATTCTTGGTGTCCTTCTCTAAACCCAGATCTTTAAGACATGGTGACTGAAAATGACACAGTACTTGAAACTGGGTCTGAGCAAAGCAGAACAATGATTACTACCTTTCTGTAATTTGGAAAGTATACTTTTAATAACTGTATTTGCCTATTTTGTTAGCCTGCTGACTTGTATTTAATTTGTAAGCAACTACTATACCATTTTCTTTGTAAATACAAGTAGTCCTTGACTTATGAGCATAATGGAACTTGACCATTATGGTTGCAAGTCGTGAAAGTTAAGCAAACACTGCAGTCATAAAAGTGAGCTCATTGTTTGCTATGGGCTTTTTTTGTCAAAAAACAGAAGTAAAATATGGCCATATGACTGCAAGTCACTGCAAACGACTGCAAATGTGGACCAGTTAGAGAACACCCAACATGTGGTCACATGATCATCGTGGTGTGTGTGGGGGGGGCATTGACACTTTGGAATTGTGTTGTTAAGTACCTTTAAGGGAATCTATCAGAATTTTCAACGGTTGCTAAGCGATGGGCCATAATTTGAGGACTACTTTTACTCCTACTAAGCCAAGTACCCCACAGCCTATCTTTATGTAATTAATACGTGTTTTACTAAATTATTGTTCCCTCAATTTTTGGTCAAATTTTGCAGATTTGTGAAGTATGCCATTTACTTTTTCACTCGTGTCATTATTGAAAATACCGAAGAATAGAAGATCCAGGACTGATTCCTTCCTCTAACTGGATCAGAAACAATTGATAAACATGCCTGCAAATTGTATTTTGAACCAGTTATGTATCAATTTAATTATCAGGCCATCCAACCTATACTTAACCAGCTTGCTAATTGGCATGTCAAATGCTTTTGATGACGTCAAAATATAGCTATAATTATAATCTGGACCAGAATTTTCCATCACTAAGCAATGCAGATGTAAAGTGCAAGATCACGTGGTCACATCATTTAGCAATGGCAACCCCCATTGCCATTATTAATTTCCTAACGAACAAAATCAGTGGGACAACCAGCAGGAAGTTGCTGGTCTCAGGTGGCTTGCAAGCAGGCAAGAAGAGTGGTAAAATGGCTGCTGCTGGGTGTGAGAGAGAGTGGGGTGCATGGGTGGCCAGGGAGATGTGGCTGAAGCGTGTCAGGGGTTGGAACTGCTGCTCTCAGGGGGAAAGGCTGCCTGAGAATGTATGAGTGGTTGAGGTACCATGAGAGTGCAGTGAGGCTTGGGAAGGGTGTATGGGAGGGAGAGACTTACCAGAGCAACTTATGACCTTCACTGCCTATTTCCCTATTGACTTTGCTTATGGGAAGCTGCCAAGGAAGGTCACAAATGGTGATCAAGTTCCCAAGTGTCCAATTGTGATCATGTGACTGTACAAGTGATGGGGACAGTTGAACTCAAAAGGACTGGTTGCTACCACCAGTTGCTACCACTCATTCAGGCACTCTCATAACTGTAAAAGATCACTAAATTGTGATCATTAACCGGGGACCACCACTCTGTCTACAGCACGGCTGTCAAACACGCAGCGTCACGTTGCTGTCACGTGACATTTCACGATTTTTTCCCCTTCGTGGAGCTGGAATGGATGTGGCCTGCATATGACGCATCCAGCCCACAGGCTGCCAGTTTGACACTCCTGCTGATCTATAGGAAGAATATGCAGTATCTTCCATGCATGAACTGTTTCCTGCATAGGATAGCTGGCTCTCAAACACAAACCATAAAGAGGATGAATGAAAACAGGGGATTAAACGTATCAACCTTTCCCAATTTGCCTTATAAAATCACTCTGTGATCCCTCCCACTTTTGTTTTGGTTGAAACTCAACTACCAAAGTATTCTGGATTTTGTTTTTGCCAAAACATGGCTCACCGAACCAGTTTGGCATAACTTCCATAAGGGAAGAGTGTATTTCAGGTTATTTTTCATTTCATGCACATCCTTAGCCTACAGCATTCCCACAATCTATTATGGAATTTGCTTGATCAAAAAAGAGATTATCATCTGTCTGCAAAGACTCATTCTTGACAAATCCATGCTGATTTTTTTATCATTGTTTTCAAGGTGCTGTCACGTGCTTATGATTTGTTCTAGAATTTCTGCAGGTATTGATGGCAGACTGGCCTGTAATTTGCTGCATTTTTTGCTTTCTGCGTTTTCTGTTTTCTGATTTTGAAACGTGTGAGAATTTTGACTAGATCATCAGTTATTTCCTCTCTACCTTGCAATTAATCTAGAGATTTAAACTTATTAAAGGTGAATTCTCTGATCATGTTTTTATAAAATTCAAGGTTCATTTATACCAATGCTTCCTGCTATTCACAATTCCAAGTAGAGCACATACATATACGTGTGTGTGTGTGTGTGTGTGTGTGTATACTAGAGAAGACTGCATCAAATTAAAATTTGAGTAACTAACTTTTTCTTAGCATTCCGCTAACATTTAATACATACTAACATTTTTCTTTTGTGTTTTGAATGTACCTAATAGGCCTTTTTGTTCCTCTTGGGATTCTTTCTTTTCATTTCTTTTTTTAAAATAAATTTTATTAAGTTTCCAAATTTTAAAAAACATAAAACATTTCTTTTCATTTCTTATTCTAATATTTCACTTTCTTGATACTAGCTCTATAGTTCCAAGTCTATACTATTCCTTTCTATTTATTCTTTTTATTCTTTCCAATCCAACAAAAGGTTGGAGAGAAATTGTATAAGACTTTTGGGACTTTGTTTCTCTGGAAGTCAGCAGGATAACTTTTTGAAATTTGAACAGAACAGGATCAAAATTACATTATGACATGGGACTGACCAACATAATATCCAAATGTGTGTCTATTGCACCATGAAGTTTCATCATTAAGGAAAATATATTAGACTCACAAAGCCATATTCCAATAACTTCAAGGCAATTCTTAAACTTGATTTTTCAAAATGAATTTTGAAACATAAGAGACACAGAACACACTTTAAATAATAAACACATAGTTCATAACAAGAAAATATATTATGCTTAACCTTTATCCTTTCTATAGATGCTTCTATTCTCAACTGCTGAACAGTTCTTCTTGCCTGAGCTATGTTGTTTGGGGTGCCAGATGTTTTGCTAGACATTCTCGGTGAACTCTTCCAAGCACTGTTAAGAAAAGACAATGGATTGTTTTGCTGGTAAAAAATCATAATTAATCAACAACAGGAACAAAGGTTCAGAATATTTCATGTCATCCAATGTAGCAGTAACTAAGACTTCACAACAGAAGAAGAAAATAACTTTGCAATAGTAAAGCTGATAAAATATTGGGAGCAGTGAGTTTATAAGTGTAGAATTTGTCAAGGATATAATGATTTAAATTGAGATGAAATAAATAAAATAGAATTAAGAGAGTTAAAAGAGGGGAGAAGTTATATAGAAAATGTAGAATGGTAATAAGATATGGAACGGTATATAAAAATGAGCATGAACTTGAATTTGTGTCTGTACGAAGAGATGTAACCCGGGATCAAGCTGCTTTCAAAAAAGATGTTTTATGTTTTCATGTTTTGTGTTTTGTTTGTTTATGTTTGTTTTTTAAAAATCAATAAAATTTTTGGGGGAAAAAAAGTGTAGAATTTGTTTTTATTTTGAAGAACATCAGTTCATAACCATGAATAATCTTTTTTTCAAACATTTTATAAATTGAAACAAACAGTAGAATTGTTGTTTTCAAAAGACATTCTGTATATTTATTCACATAAAAATGAAATCAGATACACAAAAAAGTATTTTTCTTAGCAACACCTTTAATGTTCAAAGTCTATTCCTCTGCAGTTGGTCTCTTTAGAATTTGGGTTCTAAGTATTCAAGGTTTATGCCCATCAGATCACCTGCTAAATATATTTGGTCTAGTGGTTAAGGCAAGTACAGGCAAGTATTCAAAGTTTAATCCCCCTCAGATCATCTGCTAATTATACCATAGGTAGATAGCTCTATGCATGTGTGTGTGTGTGAGTGTGTGTGTGTGTGTGTGTGTGTACACGCATGCACATGAAAGCTCAACCTACCTCACAGGGTTGTTGCTTTGAGGAAAATAGGAGAAGGAGTACAGGTAGTCCCTGACTTACAACAGTTTGTTTAGAGACTGTTTAAAGTTACAATAGCACTTTAAAAAGTGGCTTATGACCATTTTTCAATTACGACCTTTCCTGCATCCCTGTGATCATGTGATCAAAATTCAGATGCTTGGCAACTATTTCTATGTTTAGGATCATTGCTATGTCTCAAGGTCATGTGATTTTGCGACCTTCTGACAAGCAAAGTCAATGGGGAAACCAGATTCACTTAACACCCAGGTTACTAACTTATCAACTGTAGTGAGTCACTTAACAACTGAAGCAAGAACAGTTGTAAAATGGGATAAGACTCACTGAACAAATGTCTCACTTAACAAAAATGTGGGGCTCAATTGTGGTCGTAAGTCGAGGACTACCTGTATTAGGTAGGTTTGCCACCTTGAGTTATTTATAAAAATACACATATTTATAGAAATACACATACGAAGTAGACAACTATGAAAAGGAATGGATCAAAATCACCACAGGCTTTTAATCCATAGCGGCCTGTGAGAGCATGTGCTTTATCACCTCTGTCTTCTAAGGGGCGCAGTATCTGCAGTCACCCAATGGTAGCTTGTAGAGCTAAAACAATTAGCAGGCTTATCCACTGTTCTTCTTTCTCACGTGCTTGGGATGAAGGTGGCTTATTGTACTGTCTTTTCTAAACCTTCCTGAGCTATTCAACTTTCAGCACTTCAACGTTAATAATTCTTACTGAAATTTCTTGAGAGTTAAGGTGATAATTTATTAAAGTTAATTCTCTGGACTCCCAAAAGAAACCTTTGTTCAATTTGCATAGGCTTCAACATATTACAGGTATCTTATTTGCATGTGCTTCAACATATTACAGGTATCTTATTTGCATGTGCTTCAACATATTACAGGTATCTTATTTGCATGTGCTTCAACATATTACAGGTATCTTATTTCTTCTAAAAATGTGCACCTCCAAAAATCTGAAACAATGAAAGGTTATAAACATAGCTTCTTGACTAAATCAAACTACCCAATCAAAGCAACATACAGCATATTTAAGAAGATCACGTTCATTTTCTTTGCCCGATCCAAATGACATTGCTTATCATGCTTGGCATTGATTGCCTTCTACATCCAGGAATAAGTGTTCAGAGCTGAGTCACAGGCCTTAATATCCTACTGTTGGATTGCATCCAATGATCTGCAGACTCGGATCATCATGTTCAGCCAACGAATGACCATTGTAGCACAAGATGGTTTTGCTGGAATGGCTTTTTAACCTCTGGAAAGCCACGTGAATTACTAAAATACCACTCATGACTAGTTTTCAAGATTATGCTTGAATACTGCCAAAACTGGAGTGCTTTGCTCATAGTTTTGAGAACAGGATTTCTACTGGCCTTCTAACTGTATAAATAAGCAGATAACAGAATGAAACTATAATGTAATCTGATTCTGATCATAAAACACCAGTACAATAGCAATACTGCTAAATATATTTGTAATAATCTTAAATCACAAAGCAGCCTTTAAGAGATAGACACTTCCAAAGTTACAGCTACCTGCAGAGCTGGTACATACTATCATTAATGAGTGAGTTTAATAAATTGACAAGTAAAGCCCAATAAAATTACTAACAAACAATACTGATTGATGCACACGGCAATCAATTTGCATTCTATGAAAAACATTGCTTTTAATAAAAGAAAAACAAACTCAAGTCTAAATATTAATGGAGAAGCCAATTGATAACGATGTCTCCGCATATATGCCGTGAACAAACCAAAATCAATTCCTTCTCTATTTAATTCTAAGGTCTCACTCTCCCAATAGCCAGTGGGTTAAATCAGGGGTCCCCAACCCTCGGTCTGTAGACCGACACCAGTCCACGGCATGCCAGAAACCGGTCCGCTCAAACAAGCAAAGTCCCAATCGTGGGGTGGCAGGTAGCATGCGAAACCACGCCACATCCAGTGCGCGGAAAAACCTTTCTCCACAGAACCGGTCCCTGGTGCCCAAAAGGTTGGGGGCCACTGGTTTATATAAGTGCTCCTTCCTTCTTCCCCCTTTATAGAAGGGGTCACATGCTGTCCTGGCTTCAGTACTATCACTGTTGTTAAGCCATTTAGGGCCTACATTAATCAATATATTAAAATATATCAGAAAACAAGTTTTGCATATAGTGGTTAAGGTATCAGGCTAGAAACTGGGACGCTGTGAATTATACTCCCCGTTTACAGTAATTTTTAACAGTTTCCAGTTCTCACAGTTCAGACTATATAAACAATAATCCAGACAAGTTAACTCCCACTTTCAGCGAGTTGAATAAGCTTGGGTTCCAATTTACATTTTATTTTTAAATGCCATATGATTCCTGAGCCTATGAGCACGACTTTAGAGGATGGTTAGAAATCTAAATATCAGCCATATTAACATCTGGCTTCCTCGCTGGATGTACAATGGCTTTATTCAGGGGTGGGATTCAAAAATTTTAACAACAGGTTCTGTGGGCGTGGTTTAGGTGGTGGGCGTGGCTTGGTGGTCATGTGACTGGGTGGACATGGCTTGGTGGTCATGTTATTGGCTGGGTGTCGCCAACTCAATATCACTCACATCGAGGCACGCATTTCCTCGCCTAGCCCCTCATGACTGTGGGGATGCTGCAACAGTCGTAAGTGTGAAAAATGGTCATAAGTCACTTTTTTCAGTGCCATTGTAACTTTAAATGGTTACTCCACACAAGCAAAGTATCAGCAAAGGAGCGGGGAAAAAGTACAGAGAAGTTCCAGAGACAGGAAGTTTAGTCCTGCCAAGAATGTAATAAGGGTTAACGGAGAGGCAGTTTCTGTAAGCAACACCAGAATGTTTCCTTCCTGCCTTCCTTACAGGATTAGGCCAGTAATTTCTTCTAACAACCGGTTGTCCGAACTGCTTACATTGTTAACAACCAGTTCTAGCGAATAGGTGCAAACTGGTAGAACCCCACCCCTGGTTTTATTTATTAATTCATTGCTTCTACATCTCTGGTCAATGAATTGGCAGCATTAAAGTCAGTGTATCCATAAAATTCATTAGAAATGTGTATATATATATTTAGTTGTGAACAAAAACAAAAGCAAAAATATTTCAGGTAAGTATATTGCCAGTGAAATTTATCAAAAGAAAGAATCTAGTCGGAAGTCACCCAAAGTATGGAACACAAAATAAGACAAAACAGCCTTCTGCAATGTAGGTTCTGTCCAGTAATTCAGATCCCAGGAAAGGTTTGTGCCAATTGTGGATTACATCATCAGTCAAGCATCCTGGAAGGCATTTCAGTTCTTTGTCTAGCAAATAAATCTTGGGTGGTATGATATATGATATGATATGATATGAGCAGAAATGCAGCAAATGACAGGAATTTATTTCCAAGGCAAGACTGACTTTCAATTCCCTTTTCTTTCTTTTTGGTTAGGGAGCAAAGTAGAAAAATCTTAGTCACTTAACATGCTTATTTTAGAGAAATAATAAAAGTACTTTGTTCAAAGGATAAAATCAACATCTTAACGAAACAGCCAGGGCAACAACAATGCAGGCAGAAGCATTAGGCTAGTCATAGACTGACACAGACCAGGGATGGTGCTTATCATGCTTGTAGGACGAGCAGTTACTGGGTCTTCAGAAAGAACCTTTCGGCAAGTTAAGTTTCACATCCTTTTACAAAAATATGCTAAAACAGGTTAACAGTCCAGCTGAGATTCTTATGGTAGACATCAGCAGCTATTCACGCATGGAGATGGTTGGCCAGAAGTGGCACATATTTTTATTCTTGTGCATGTTACTTGTGAAGATGTATAAATTTGATGTAGAAATCTTTGTCCAATCACTTACTTCTGCTAACAATTAGCAGAAAATTTGCTTGAGAATAATTTTCCAAGGGTAATTGGCTGACAATTTGGTAAGTTAAAAAACACACTACAGGTAGTCCTCGACTTACAACCACAATCGAGCCTGGAATCTTGGTCATGGAGCAAAGTGGTTGTTAAGTGAGATGTCAAGTGACTTTGCTCAATGGCCACAATCCTAACATTCCTGGTAGTGTTCATTAAGCTATTGTGCAGGTTGTTAAGCAGATAAGAGTCCCAAAGTATGGAACACAGGATGCCTCAGGGGTAAATGGGTGGGTGGGAGATTCCACTCAGGAGCTGGAAATCCTCCCTGCTGAAATCCAAACCAGATTTTCAGCTCCTGAGCAAGGCAGACTGCGCCAGGTGTTCCTCACTCACCGGAGGCATCCAGGGCTACTTAATTTATCATGCTGTCTCTCTGCTCTTTGCTCAGATTTCAGGTTCCTTTCATCTATAAAGGCTAGCTGAAAGAGCTGCCTGCCAAAGGATGTCAATTCCCCTCCAGTCAGTTCCCCTTCAGCAGGATTTAGGAATGGAGCTCAAATCATCAGGATCTGAACTCCATTTTTCCGGCTCACTAAAGGACTTTGGCTTTTCTTTACAAGCAGCTCTTTTAGCTAGGCCCTAGAGACAAGATGGAGTCCTCGCAGCAGATGGCAGCAGGTTGCCACCTTCCCTGCTGGCCTCCCCATTGATTTTTGGGGGAAGTGGCAGAGAAGATTGCAAACAGCAATAACTTGATGGTAGGGCGATTGGTAACCAGTCATAAGTGAAAACAAGTTGCCAAGATCACAATCACAAGACCATAGGGGGACAGCACATTTTATGACAACCTGTTCTGACCCAAGCCTTGTTCAAATTAAACAAATACAAATGGTGTATAAAAGCAAACCTTTTTTAATATGGCGCTGGGAATTCTTTGCATTCCCAGCCAAGAGTCATTTAAACGTAATTGTTTGAGATAAAAGCAAGTCCTTTCAAGGTTGTAAAAGGTTGCCAAGAACAGAAGTCTAATTACTGATAAATATCAACGGACAGAAGTTTCAAAAACAAACTGGAGTTCGCAGGGCTTCAACGAGGACTCAGAGTCTAAAGAACTTTGCTTCCTGCAAAGAGCACATCCCCGAGGGCTGGTTTTTATCCCTTATGGGAGGGGCAATCACTTTCCAACCTTACTCCCGAGTCACCCTTGCTGCTTCATCTGCTCTCTCCTTCAAGCAGCCTTGCGCACATGCGCACTGGGCACAGGCTCCCCGGGGTCCTCTGCTTCACTGCTGCCAGACTCCAAAAGCTCCGAAGGCAGCATCCCACTCTCCAATAGTCCTGGCCCCATCCCTGCATCAGATGCATGACCCTCATTCAAGTCCTTGCCAGGCTCCCTGACTGGTTCCCTTTCATCCTTGCTGTCAGAGACCTCTGCCGTCTGCACCTGCTGCCGATGAACCACAGCACAATGAGAAGTGTTATACAGGCTATAAAGCACCCTTTTCAGGGTCATTGTAATACACGATCATCTCTAACTTTGTTTCATTTATTGCATAAATGTCTTCTGCAACAAAAGGCAATATACAAAATAAGTGCCTCTCCATTTTTATACTGCCAGTAACCTTGAGACTTATGTCAGACTGAGAAACAGAAATTGCTTAAAAGTCATTTAGGGAGCTTCATGTTGAATACTGTAGTTTATGAAACTTCAATTTCTCCAACCGAGCAGAACTACTCTTGCAAAAGTTGCCGGTTGCTTAAAATATACAGCAAGTGACACAAAGTAGGTTAATATATCGTTGCATTAATACAAATCTGTAATATGAATAAACGGATGAAGCATTGAATGACTTGTTTGAGGTAGAGAGGTAGATCCTTATTGGCCAAAGGGAGCTTGCCGGACTTGGCCACGGGGGAGGCAGTGGGAAGGATCTGGCAGTTCACAAAGGGCAAGAGAAGCTCCTTGCCTAACAATGATATGATCCTCACTTAATGCAGAGGTTCCCAACCTCCAGGCCGCAGACTGGTATCGGTTTGTGGCCTATTAGGAATCAGGCCACGCAAGTGGTGGGCGAGCAAACAAAGCTTCACTTAGGTATGCACAGAATTAAACTGTATGTGAAACAATTGTCTTCCATGAAACTGGTCCGTGGTGCCAGAAAGATTGGGGACCACTGATCTAACAAACACAAACTGGATCTACTGGAACTGCTGTCATTAAGCAATGCGGCCATTCACTTAACACCCGCATTTTGCACCGGTTGAAGCTTCTGAATGTTTTTCAAGGGAAGCCCAAGTAGAGCACATTGCAGTTATCCAAATGAAAGATCAGGAGGGCATGAGTAGAACTTGCAGCATATAGAATTTATGAGCAGAACTTATAAGCAGTATAAGTAGAACTTATAATTTTCTAGTACAGGAATGTGTGGAGGTGGTGCACAACCAAACGTGTGCAAAGGGCCTTGCAGCCATGGCTGCCACTTCCAACAGGAGCCACTGAGTCCAGGAGAAACCCCAGATTGTGCACTGGGTTCATCTAGGACAGTGCCATTCCATCCAGGAAGCACCTTGTCACCAGAAGGTCCAAATACTCAGAGCCAGTCAGTCTTGCATTGTCATTGAGCAATATATGATATTATCTACAAAACACAGAAAGGAGGCAAGTATTAAAAATACATATGTTTGAGATGTATTGGAGTAAAGTTCTCATAACTTCTGGGCAGCATGGATGACAGTCGGGGATTATGGGAGCTGAAGGCTATCACATCGCTTAGCTTTGTTTTGAATGCTTCATTAACTCTGCATGCCAAATCTTTCATTACCATAGAGTCAGAGTTGCACGCAGTTAACAAAATCTCCAAGAAGCTATAACAGGATCACATTTCCTATTGTGAATTCATTTTCAATAAATAAAACTCTGGCTACCGGATAGCTTAGGTAAGAATGTGTGCTATGGTCTTCAAAAGACTGTTTACCAGAATTTACGCTGCCCACTGCCAGAATCCTCCTTGATTCCTCAAAGACAGCCTCTAAATTGACATATTTACAGCTCTACCAGTAACTCCACAAGACCTGCATTAGTTAGGAGTATGGTCAACATAACCAGACAATGACAACAGCTGTTGGTTTTTTTTTTAAAGGTAAGTAGGAAATAGTACAGTATTATAGGACAGAAAATTAAGACATATTCTCTTTTGGGGTGGGGGAGAGATGCGGGAGGGGAGCAGAAAGGGAAAAGGGTGACCGGCTTTCCCATCCAGAATGACGACTTCTGCACATGATCCAAACAAGACGGAGCACTTTTAAATTCAATGCATGCCCTTCTCGCTGAACAAAAGCTAATTCAGCAGTGCTTAATTTTAGCTCCATCGTGACCCTTGTGTTTTTGTCTTTGTGTGAGATGATCAGTCAAGTGCCACGGAAACAATGGAACCTTTTGCTAGGACTACTTTTTTTGTAACTGTAGCATCAGCCTTTCCATAAAAGGCCACTGACAAGCCCTTTCTCATCTTGCATGACTCAGCATGATTTGGTGATTTCAAGCTTGCTCACCGCTCTGATACTGATCCACTGTAATGAAATCACAAAGCCAAAGTGATTCTTTCTCTAGAGAAATTTTACCCCTGCTTATAGCATATTTTTGAAAATTACATCATTCTCTCTAAATAGCTGTAGTTAAACCTGGGCCAACTTTTCACACTTGGGCATCAAAGAAAGCAAACTAGTTGCTCACTCTTCGAGGGCTAATATACCTTCTCTCCTCGGATTTAAAAAAAACCCTTGAAGCTTTTACTAAAATAGGCATCCTGAAGCTCTTGTGTAGCATTCATAAAAGTTGTCTCTGAAAAGGTTTATTATGACAGAAGGGGGAACATGCCAATCTTTATAGGAAGTAATATTAATTATACTTAATTTAAATATATTTTAAAGTAAATAATTTCAGGTTTTGCCCTGGTCCTAACCCACTTTTTTTCTTTTTGTCCAGAAAGTGCTATTTAGGCTGTTTTCCAATTAGCTGCATAGAGAGACATGTTGCCACGGTGAATTTTCATGACCTTTACCAGATGGGGAAATTGCTCATATGTTTTGGTATAGAAGTTTATTCCATATTTCAACAAGAGGGAGAAAAAGAAAAAAATGATGATCATTCGTATAAAAAAAGGCTTTCCTCAATTTGAAAATTGTACACCCTGATTTTAAAAGCACTAGTTCCAATTTGAAGTTAAGAAGGGTTGAGAATGTTAACAACAGTATATGGATCTAGTGTCTGATTGTTCTTGGTTATTTTAAGTCAAGGATTCCCACCCAATTAGGTTAGGAAGATCATCTTGTTCAAAAAAATGCACAATATTTTCAAAGCTTTCCAGAATTAACTCCTGTAAGCTTGTGACAAGCAAACAGGGACCAGACATTCTAAAAAGGAATCTAGGGAATTATTTTATCCCACAGAAACCTCTGAAGTCAAGAATAAATTTGGGAACTCCTACTGAACCCTTCTAGTTTATAATTCACAAGATGGCCTTCCTCCCCAACTACGAATTAAATAAAAACAAACGGAAGAGAAGTGGAAATGACCGGTTACACAAATATGAAGGAAAACAGACTTGTTGAATTCATGCCGTTCATAAACCATAGCAATTGCAGACTTTAAAAAGAGACTATTTACATTCCAAAACAGAAATATGTACCTGCCAAAATGGTAAGTTCTATTTGAGATGTATGAATCTTAAATTTTCTTGCCCCTTATTTCTCTTGACAGAAAAGGAATGCCCGTGTCTAGTTATAGTCATATCATCTCTCATTTTTGAGAATTCCACCTTACAATTTAAGTTCATAAAAATGTTGCTTTTGGAAAGGATTACTAAAACAAGGACATAAAGCACTGATTTCCAACTTCAGCCTATTTGCATTATATAGAATATAGATATGCATTTTGCAAACTGTATTAGTTCAACTTATTAAGTGCCTGAAAAAGTAATACGGTAGATTCCTTCTTGCTGAAGGTGTTCAAATGATATCAAGAAAAGTTCAGAGGATTCCTATACTGAGCAGAAAGTTGGGATACATAATTCCTACAGTATCTAACTCATACATTCTGGGATGCAATGTTGTTTACCTATTTACTTATTTGCTTACTTTATTTGTGTTTGGTGTTGTCTGATCCGAAACTGTCTCTGGGCAGCTCACAGTATATAAATACAATAACAGAAATAAAAGTACAGCAATGGAAATAAAATAAATGGCAAATCTGGGCAAGTAATATCAAGAGACTTGTAATTTAAGACAAAGATATCTAACAAGGGGTTTCATCTACTTTAGCCCAAGGTCTAGAAGAACAGCTAGGTTTTCCAGAACATCAGCCAAGGGGGAGCCATCCAGACTGCCTGAAAGATCAATGTAATTTGATGGTACTCACAACCAACTTTACTATTCTTATGTAACGTTTGAAACAGTCCTTCTCTTATGCAATCAATTCACAAGGTATCCCATCTAATTTCAATTTAATCTGAAATGTTGGAAACGCTGTTATGAACATGGTTTTAAATTTGAATGCAGCATCTTAAAACACTATAGAATAGGTGGAAATATTGTCTTAAATGTAAAGGTCCCTTAGCTAAACATGGTATTTACTGTTAATTGTTTAAAGCTCCTTTTGACTTCATCAAAGTTTCTGCACTATTTGACCTGACCGTTAAGCCCTCTCTTTCCACAGTCTTGGTTCCAAATGAACCTTTGAGCCAGAGTTAATAGTCCAATAGCAGTGCCCAGTTCACATTCTTTTGCAAATGGATTTTAGTGAAGTTTTCACCAAGAGTAGAATGTAAGAGATTGAAGAAAACCTTAATTTATGGTTGATATCTTTACTAGTAGATTAATATATAACTTCTTTCTCTTAAGCACCAAATACCAGAGATATAATGGCTTAATTCAGGTAGCAATTGGTTCATCTGCCAAATCACCTATGTATTTTAAAGTGGATGCTGCTTTTATAAAAACAATAGCATGTATCTTATAATTTTAATATGTAAAAACACAACAGGTAATCTATTTTTATATAAATTATGTTTATTCTAAAATTACCAATAGGAATTAGCTATGCAAAAGGAATTAACTATGCTTCAGCAACAGGAATATTTAAGAAAAACACTGATCATAATCAAAATTATGAGGTTCTTGGTGCTCTCTGAGCTTGGCTGTTTTCTTGCAGACATTTCATTATTAAACTAGATATCATCATCAATGCTAACGGGAGTGGGGTTTGCTCTCATTTATACACTTGTGTCTTGCCCTATCAGTGTTGGTGGAGTAGTTTTGGTAGTTCCTTGATTAGGCTGTTGTTTATTGTTAGCTTGTTTGTCTGAGTTGGTAGTTCCTTGATTTGGGTATTGTTGACTTCTTGATTATTGGCCTAGTGTTAATCTTGGTGTTAATCCCTGCTCATCTAGGTGTTGATTGCTGGTGAGGAGGTGTTTTGATCTTTTTGTTTCCTTTCTGGCTTTTTTGATTCTATCTTTTGAAAGCCATGTAGATGCTGTTTATCTCTATGTGCCTTTTGATCACTGATTTGTCTGAATGCCAAACTTCCAGGAATTCTCTAGTGTTTTTGGACTTGGCTTGGTCTAGGATGCTCACAGTTGAAACCATGGTTAAGCCTGTTCATGTCCTGTGAAATTAAGGTATTTTCATTAGATCTTCTGACTGCTAGTTGGTGTTCATGGATATGTTCTGCTAGTCTTCTGCCTGTTTCTCCTACATAGTGGCTATTACAGTCCTTATGCTGAATGTTGTAGATGACTCCTGTTTTTCTTCTTCTGGGGCAGCTGAGTCTTCTGGTTTACCTAGGATGTTTTGAAGGCTTTAGTTCATTTGTGTGCTATGGCGATGCCATATGGTTGTAATAATCTGTTGGAGGTTTCTGATATATTTTTCTAATGTTTGGCAGTGCTATCCATTTCAATGCTTGTTTTGGTTGTGTTACATTGGGTTGAGTGCTCAGGCACTTTTTGATAAAGTTGCATGGATATCAATTGGAAAATGTTATATAGACGATGTGTTTCCTTTTTCTAATGTTCAGGGTTGCTGCACTGAGTTTGTGCTCATCTAAAAAAAAGTTCTTACACATCTTTTCTTGTAGGAATTTGGGTTGTTATTTGGTAGGGAAGCACTTGGTTGGTTTGGGTGGTTTTATGATAGACTTGTGTTTTTAATTTGCCATCAATGCCTGAGAATATCCAGGAAGGGTAATGTGTTGTTGTTTTTGTTATGATTTTATTCCTTTGAAGTTGTTGATAGTTTCATGTGTGTTCTCTAGTTGTTCCTTTTTTTATTATGACAAAGTTGTCTTCTAAGTACCAGATCCATGGGAGTATCATAGATTCTAGATGTTACATTATGATCTGAGTCCTGAAAGCAAGGGTCCCATGGATATTCCTTTGATTTGTTGATATATTTGTCTGTCAAATGGAAAATATATGATCAGACAAAGCTTAATGAGATCCATGATTCTGGGCATTTCAGTCTTAATGTATTTGGTTAGGTCGGTTGAGCTATGTAGTAGTGCTATCATGGATTTCTTTGCTGATTCCGGTTCTACGGATGTAAAGACATCAAATAAGACCACCATTTCATTTCCATCTATTGTAAGGCTTTGATTCTTTGTAGTGGGAAGTTGATGGAATATTTATTTCCCTCTGTGAGGTGTCCAAACTTTTTGGACACCTCACATTCTTTAAAAATATTGTAGATTGGGGTCCCCGGTAATGGTACAATGGACAGAGAAATATTTCTGGTTTGTTTGTTTGGGGGCATCTATAGAAGTGTGGCGGACAGCTCCATAGCTCAGAGAGCACCAAGGCCTAAGGTACAAATATTCCAGCCCGAAGTCCAGCCCTAAGGTACAAATATTTTCTCCTATTGATAATCAGATTTTTTTTTGTCCAGAAAAGCTATTCTTCTTAAATGGTCTACTAATAAGTCAGGGCATGAAAAAAAAAAACCAAAGACAGAGCAAAGCAGTTCTTCTGGTGAAAGGCATTTGTGAAAGGCATTCCACTCTTTAACTGGCAACACAATTAAAAAGATGCTGCCTTTGCTATTCTTGCTTAATATCGATCTATGAAGAATGTGGAACATCAGATATTAAATGCAATGTATTGGGCAGGGGAGAGTACATACCACTGAGAGAGGATGGGTGGTGAGCTATCCTTTCTTTTATGACCTGAGGTGGGGGAGGGGTTTAGTTGCATTTTTACTATATTTAGCACTTTGGTCCAGATAGAAAGAACTGCATTTTTACAAACAGGAGAGTTCTTTGGTTACTAGGTTCCAAGATTTTTTTAGGCAAATTAAATGTAAGAGGCAACACTCTGTATGGAGATAGAAATAAATAGTAACTATTTCAATTTTAAAAAAAAACAAAAACACCTTGCTCAGCCAAATTAGCCCTAGGCAATTTTGGACCAAAATTTCAAAACACATTCAAGGTCAGTATCATATATAAACTGCCTTCTGAAATTCAGCCCAGTAAAGCACAAATGGACAAGACACAGCTGGCAGCCCAACAGGAGCTAATGGAATACAGCATGTCCGGATGGCAAAACTGCATTTTAAGAGTAATTGCAAACCATCTAATGCAGCTGATCCACTAACCATAGCTAGGCAACAAGAAGCCCTCTGCTGATTTTCATTTTGCCCAATACATCCATCTATGATGTGGTCTGATTTAGTTGAATTTGGGCCATGGCTCACGTTGTAGAAATGTTGTGGTGGAAATGTATTAGCTATAATCTGGAGGTTGGGTTCAGATAACTGATTTTTAACTACCTTTTTTTTTCTTTAAGTTTTAAAAAACAATTTTATTTACAAATTTAAAAACGTACAATTTCAAAAATACAGAAACAATAATAACACACAATGTTTTACATTTGTTGTCGAATTTGGTAAGTCCTAAAAATCATTATTGGTTTGTACTAATCACATATTCACACATTATCACATCCTAAGTGCTAAATAATTCACAATACACTCCATTCATTTTCATGTTGGCTTATAACTACTCTTCTATTACGAATACATTCATGTTTTTTTAATTAATAAACACAAAAAATATTGTAAATGGCTAATAATAATAGTAGTAGTAACAGAGAAAAGAAGATTTAAAACCTTTAATTGTTTTTATGTACTTAATATATTATAAACTGCTGGATCTAATTTGTATCAGGTTCATTTCATTTTAACTACCATTTGACCTCTCATTCAAACCAGACTAACAGCTTGCTTATGGTTAAACAGCCATTAATGTAGTCCTCCAAGAAAACAACAGAACGTAAGAACAGCTGTAGTAAAGCCATCGCTGCAGCCTTGTTGCTCTCACTTTTAACCCTAGCCCTAATCCTAACCCCTAACACTAGCCCTAATCCTAATTCTCATCCTAAACTTAAACCTAACCCAGGGTTGCACAAATGAGGATTTGATAATACAAACTAGATGACAATTTCATTCTTTCCTAATCCTGCAATGATACCTGTGATCAATGGTGGTATTCTACCGGTTCTGCCTGGTTCTGCCAAGCTGGTAGCGGCGATGACCAGTGGAGACCAAACCGGTTCTCTCCGCCGCTCTGCTGTTGGGCCCACCCATGCTCCCGGGCTCCCATACTCAACTTTATCCTCAGAATTTGAAGCGCAGCTGCTTTGCGCGGCACAGCAGAGTGCTGCGCGGCAGCTGAAGCGACCAGAAGAGTTCAGGCTTGCAGGAGGTGAGTTAGAACGCCTCTGTGCTTGCGCAAACGCCTCTGCGCCTGTGCAAAGTGCACATTTGCCCACGCAAAAGTGTGTGCACACGCGCAAAGCACGCCCACCAAACTGCGCCACTGAATTGGTGGTAAAAATATTTGAATCCCACCACTGCCTGTGATCTTAGTTGGGTCACATTCCAGAAACTCTCCTACTAGAGGAGGGGGATTTATTTTATTTATTCAATATATATATGACTGCCCCCCTTCCAGATGCAACTCTTAGGAGCTAAGTTATTTTCCTCCTCTTTCTTGTGACTTCCATAAATTTGTTTTTCCTTTCTCTTTGTAGCCGTATGGCTTTCCTGAAACAGATCAAGAAGCTTGAGAGATTCTCAGGAATCCTGCAGAAGTAAGTAGCAAGGCATGAAAACATTAGCTTCTACTCTCCATTTCACATTTCACACCCTTAAGGAGTCTTTCCTCGTGCAAAAAGCAAGCCTAGTTCCAACTTGTAAACTGTTTATAAGGCCCCAATATTCTCCAAATGCCTTCTAGCAAAGCTGAATGCTGAGTTTAATCAAAATACAAAGCTGCAACTTCTAATATTTCTGCTTTCTTGCTCATAAGCAGTTGCTGGTTCAAATTGCTCACTATCAAGTGGCTCTCCCTCAAAAAGCCATATTTTGTAATAAGAATGTAATGTATGGATTGAGACATACAATCATGATATTGTACTGTCATAATATAACCCTTGTTAATTATTGGTTATTCTAGCAGTTTTCTTGCAAAAACAGCTAAACAGCTAAACAGGTATGCATTAATGGCTGGTCAGTAAGCAGCAGGATTTTGTTGTTTAAGTTCTCAGCTAAATGACTAACCTTTGTTTTTAACTTTGTTTTTAACCTCTACTTGAAAACAACTTTAAAAACTTTCCCAATAAGCTTATTGTTTTAAGTATATTCTTCAAGTTTAATTGCTAACCAGTATCATTCATGATCAAATAGTGTTTATACTTTCCAAGTTGCTGTTTATTGTTCTCAAAAGTTGTTGATTTTCTCCTTGAGCTCGTGATCTCTGACTAACCGGAGTTGGAGCCAAAATAACATGTAATTGGGCCCTACAATGAACTAATTTTTTTGAATCCATCTTTATTGGTGGATTCAGTATTTCCTGCACCATTGTCACAGCCTGGTGAACTCCTTAAGCAATTTCCCCTGAAGCTTTGAGTCTGAAAATCTTGCAGACTAGATTAGTCTAGACTAGGGAATGTAGACTGCTCTTGTCTTTAATGAATTTAGCAATGTTACTTAGAATGTTAATTATCACAAAGAGAAAACAAATGAGACTCAACGACAGGTAGTCCTTGATTTACAACCATGATTGAACTCAAAATTTACATTGTTAACCAAGACAGTTAAGTGAGTTTTGTCTCATTTTACAACCTTTCTTGCCCTAGTTCTTAAATGAATTACCGAAGTTGTTCAATTAGTAACATGGTTGTTAAGTGAATCTGGCATCCATTTGACTTCGCTTGTCAGAAGATTGCAAAAGGCAATCAATCACATGATCCTGGGATACTGCAACCTTCATAAATACATGCCAGTTGCCAAGCATCCACATTTTGATCACCTGACCATGCGGATGCTGCAATGGTCGTTAAGTGTGAAAAATGGTCATAAGTCACTTTTTTCAGTGCCGCTTTAACTTCAAACGGTCAAATGAACTGTTGTAATTTAAGGACTACCTGTATCAGATATACCTAAATAGCTCAATGGCACTGAACAAAGCCACAATCACCAAAGAAAGATGGCTTCAAAGTTCCAGTGGGACAGTTTTCAGATCATTGCCACAGCAAACCTATTTTGATGGCATGAAATTCCAGCCCGGCTCTATTATGTTGACATAATTGATCCACCATTTGTCTACTTTCCATGTTGAACTCTAATTAGATGTAGTTTGTTTATTGAATGTTTAGCCTATCTCAACCATCCAACCAACTCCAGGCAACAATCTGTCGAAAAAGGCTGTTTTAAATGTTTTCTTAAATGAGAACAAGATCAGAGCTGTCCAAAGTTCAAGGGAGATATTATCCCACAGGGCAAAAACAGCCAAAACAACATAATTTTAACAGTGGAACTTGGAACATGCCTATTCTACTAAATCTAATAAATAAGGAGGACGTAAGTGGAGTGAGGTGGCCCTGCAGATAATCAGTCCTTGAGCTATGAAGGCTTTATAGATGATAGCCCGCACTTTGAATTCCACCCAGGAACCAAGTGGGAGTTAGTACAGCTCTTAAAGCAGGAATTCCCCAAGTGAATTAAGATGCAATTGCACTACACATCAGTAGTGCGTTTCAAAATAGTTTACCACTAGTTCGGTAGGTATGGCTTGGTGGGCACGCTTTGTGTGCATGCGTGCGCCAAACATGCACTTTGCACAGGTGCAGAAGCTTCCTGACTCACCTCCTGCAATCCTGCACTCTACCTGTCATTTCAGCAGCTGACGCGCGGCAATCTGCTGTGCCGTGCAAAGCAGCTACGCTTCAAAAGCAAGGAATAAAGGTCAGTATGGGAGCCCGGGTGGGTGGACCCAACAGCAGCTTTAGCAGCTCCTCAGATAGAACTGGTTCGGTCTCCGCCGATCTTCAATGCTACCGGTATGCCAGAACCGGGCTGAAGCGGTAGAATACCACCACTGCTACACATAGTCCTTGATCTACAACTATAATGGGACCCAGTTGTAAGTCAGGGACTACCAGTAATATATTCTGAATCAGCTGTAACTTCCTGGCCTACTGTGCAAAGGCAAACTGATGTGGACCCGCATTGCATGAGTGATTGTAAGTAGGGCTTTCAATCCTACTCCACTTCCTCAATGACCTCTGAAGCTGCAGCTCCACCACCTTCTCTATACACCTTCCCCAAAAATGGGAGGATGGAGACCTGTTAGAAATTATCCAACACTGCTTTCAACAGTGGCTTCTTGAGAATGAACTCATCATCCCTTCAACCAATCAGGAAGGGTATGGATCTAATACATATCCTGTGCACTTCCAAGACTCACAAACTGAGATTCCCCCAGTAGCACATAAGGCCCTGGCTCAGACAAGTCAAACCTGAGTCAAAGTTGGAATGACTCTGAGTCACTTTATTTATGCCTGGAATTTCCCTTCTTCCCTCCCATCCAAATGTAATTAAGAGTGTAAATCTGTGAAAAGATACTACTTTGTTCTACGCTGTTTTTGAACAATGACTAGAAAAAAGTCAATTATAAATGTTTTTCATATTATTTTCCAGAGTTTTTCATTTTATTGTAATTGACTTGCCTGATGAATGAACATTACCTAATGATGTAATGTAGGAGAAAGGAAGAGCAGTGCAGTTCTGAGACTTTCTTTCAAGCGGGAATGACGAAATGATCTGGCAAATGAACAGTAAATCATTTGCTCTGATCGGTGATAACAATCTGTGTGAAATCCAGCTACTTTTTAAATTGATAACACAGAGGAAGCCACAGAATTATTAAATGTAGAAAAGTTGGTGTACCTTCCTTTTACCTTGGATTCCTTCTTCATTCTTCAGTCCAAATTAAAATGTTTTGTAATATCCAGTTTTGCAACTAAGGAACGATATTGATACCATTACTAATACTACCCTTGACCTAACAATTAGCCTTTAAAATATAACATTTATCTGTAAGGTCATGGGATTAATATAGCTGGAGATAGTAGGGTTCTCGTGTGTGTGTGTGTGTGTGTGTGTGTGTGTGTGTGTGTGTGTGTGTGTGTGTGTAGAACATTTGGGTGTCTCTAAAAAATGCCCATTGAAGATCCATTTGGCCCCTCCCATTTTGGATTGAGTGCCCTTTGTTAGTCTGAAGCCTGTAGTGCATTTCCTTGGTGCTTTTTTGGCCCTTAGATTGAAACAAGTTCTTTTCACCCTCCTCCCCATAATAAATAATAGAAAAGAAGAATTTTTATTTTCTGGAGGTATAATTATAGATTGTTACAGAAGCAGTAGCTATGAGGCTTTTTATGACAAGACTGTCAAGAATATGCTACTACACTATTGCTGCTATTGGAGCCTTTAGTTCAGAGTGAATAATTAATGGCTCGGACTACAGATAGGGTACAATTCTGTAAATAAATGAACATATTGCAATAAGTGCAGTGAACCATTGAAAGCAGGCTAACCAAGTGTTGCTACACCTCAAGTAGAAAATGTTCCAGGAAGCAAATCTGTGTCAATTCTAATAGATGCATCATTGCTATCTCCTATTACTATATTTTACTCCTACCATATTTTTAAAATGCATTTATTAAATGTGGCTATGCTGTTCAAAATGTGTTAAAAACAAAAATCCCTGGAATTGGCTGTCTTGGAAATGGGCAGCCAATACATGTAAATTAAATGTATTTGTTTGTTTGTTTGTTAAATCTACATGCCACTTATCCCTCTAGTACAGAAACTGGGTGGCTTACCAAATGATAGACAGGTAAAAAAAAAGATAATACAAAATGATTCAAATTACATTTAGTCCTTGACTTATGACCACAATTGAGCCCCAAATTTTTGTTGCTAAGTGAAACATTTGTTAAGTGAATTTTGCTCCTTTCTGGCCATATTTGTTAAGTGGAACACTACTGTTGTTAAATTAGTAACACAGTTGTTTAAGTGAATCTGGCTTTCCCATTGCTTTTGCTTGTCAGAAGGTCACAAAAGTCATTTTTTCAGTTGAAACTTCAGTCACTAAATGAACTGTTGTAAGTCAAGGACTACCTGTAGGACTCTTCCACTGAAGCGAGTGGGATGACCCAACATGGCGATACCCTGGACCTTTAAAGGACTGTAAAGGAACTGAAACAGCATTGCCAAAAAGGCATTATGAGTTGTAAATCTAATCTTACGAAGCTTCTCCTCTGGAAATATCGAATTGCTAAATAGATCATACAAAACTTTTGCCAGACCAATACTCGAACACAGCTTATCAGTCTGCACTGCATATCGGACATTAATAAAATCGAGCAAGTCCAGAAGTATTTCACGAGAGGAGTACTACACTCCTCTACTTGCAACAGAATACCCTATATCACTAGGCTTGAGATTTTGGGCTTGGACAACCTTGAACTACGCCGCTTACGGTTAGACTTAAGCGTAGCACACAAAATTATCTGCTACAATGTCTTACCAGTCAATGACTACTTCAGCTTCAACCGCAACAATACAAGATACAAACTCAATATAAACTGCTTCAAACTCAATTGCAGAAGTACAACTTCAGCAACAGAGTGGTCAATGCCTGGAATGCACTAGCTGACTCTGTTGTTACATCCTCTAACCCCGACTCCTTTAACCTCAAACTATCCACTATTGACCTCATCCCATTCCTAAGAGGTCTGTAAGGGGCGTGCATAAGTGCACCATGGTGCCTACCATCCCTGTCCTATTGTCCCCATTTATTTGTACCTATTTCCTGTATTCTTATTCTTGTTTATAGTTTTACCTATTATCTTGTAAGTGACTGACAAATCAAATCAATAAATAAAATAAATAAAATAATGACCAACCCTTGAATTGGACCCAGAAGCAAACTGGCAATCAGTCCAGCTCACACAATGGTGGCGTTACATGTACCTCCCAAGAGGCCTCCAGAACTGTTCACACCGCTGCATTTTGTACCAGTTGTAGTTTCTGAATACCCTGCAAGGGTAGCTGGAGCGTGTTTACAGTAATCTAACCAAGAGATGACCAGGGTATGAGTGACTGCACACAGGACCTTACGATCCGGGAGATTTATATTTAGTTTATTAATCGAAAGGCACTGTCTTGTCAACTCTCTCCTTTCTTTGAAATGCTTTAATTTATAGGACAAATGCATACTCATCTCCTTGAGAGCCCAGAAACAGTTATGCAATTGTGAACAGGTTCACTGAACAGCACAAGTGTATCTCTTGAAGAATAAACATTGTTTATTCAATAATACAGGATAATTTATACATAATCTAACACACAGAGATTATCAGTTTAAACTAAAATAAATAAATAAGCAAACCACAACAGCTTTAGTGGACAGACTCATTTCCTTCACATCACCCTGTGTTTTTCAGTCCCATTTATTCTTTCAGCAGCAGCCTGCAGCTTTCCACAGATGCCTCTGCAATGCCATAACTGAATTCCAGGGATGGATAAACAGTGACAGTAGCAGAATGCTATGGAATCAAGTTTAGTCTGCTCTACAGTTATCCCAGCTATGTAAATGTGGCACTTTTGGTCCTTAAGGTACTCTAGATAGTTAGCAGTACTGTAGATATGAAAAATGCTAAATGTAATTATTTTCCCCCAAAAAAATTAGGTAAGGAGAAAGTATTGACTGACAAATCTGATGTCTTTTCTCCATCCTTCTTTGTTTTATCAGTTTATGAAATAAACCACAATAGGCCAGGTGCTATACCACGCTAAAATACAACATTATTTACAAACCACACTAGTTGGGTTAACATAAAATCAAACAACTTTCCATATGGTTAATATACTGGATGAACCAAACCAATCTGGGTTCAGCACAAGAACAATTTTCTGGGTTTTTAGGAACAAATTATGTACCATCTTCTTTTAATAAGAATATTGAATTATTTATATCATATAGTTTAAATACTAACAAGAAATACAATTCCTTAGATGATCAGAAATGTTGTAGTCCAATGGCAATGTATTGGCTATCTGTTATTAGCCAACATTTAAATATCCCTTAGGATTACACAAGTACAGTAGTCCTTGACTTACGACCACAAATGAGCCCAACATTTCTGTTGCTAAGCGAGACAGTTGTTAAATGAATTTTGCCCCATTTTATGACTTTTGCTATAGTTGTTAAATGAATTCCTGAAGTTGCTAAGTTAGAAACATGGTTGTAAAGTGAATCTGATTTCCCCAATGACTTTGCTTGTCAGAAGGTCACAAAAGATGATCACATGACCCCAGGACACTGCAGCCATCATAAATATGAATCAGTTGTCCAGCACCTGAATTTTGATGTGACCATAGGGATGCTGCAGCAGTCGTAAGCGTGAAAAATGATCGTAAGTCCCTTTTTTCAGTGCCATCGTAACTTTGAACAATCACTAAATGAACTGTTGTGAGTCAGGGACTACCTGTATGAACACTACTATCTGGCTCCTTTAAAAAAAATGCTACCATCATTAAAAAGAGGGGCAGGTATATAAATACTGTAGTGGGTATGATTTTTTCACTATTGGAACATAAACTACATTGTCGTATATTATTTATTTAAGCACAGTTATGCTGTTTCAACTGTCCAATTCTCTAATTCCAAAATGATGAACATAAGTTTTCCTGTTAAGACCATTTGTAAAACTCCCTTGACTTATAGTTAACAACAGAGCCCAAGCAGAGGCATTTTTGTTTTTATATGGTTTTTTTATATGCACGGCTCTGTGAAACCACAAAAATTTATCCATTCCTATGACAAACATTGCAAAGATATAATTTGTGTCTTTTGAGCTTTGAGATGAAGATCACAACACATTTCTGGCAGAACGTGCAGTTATATTCTGTACTAGTTCTCAAAAGCTCTGAAAAGACAGGATTTACAGAAGTGCAAGAGAAAAGTGGTTAAAAAGGCAGAAAAAGCAGCCATTGGCTAACTTATATATATTACAAAGATAACCACAGAAAGTTATCTGGGTTTGAAGAAATTATGAAACAGAACAAGCTATCTGTGTTTACAGGATAATTCTTGACTTGAAAGGCACACAAAGTTATCACAATAATATTGTCAGATTTTGTAATGTTCTGGAGAGACTGGTAATGTTGAAATTCTAGTCAAGAATTTGAACAGGAAATAATGCAAATAATTCTGTATTGATCCCACAGAGTACTCACTCACATATTGACAATAGATCAGAAGGTAAATATAGGCTAGGATCATGTACTGCATTAAACTCTGGCTCGCTTAAATCATGATTTGTGGAATAAGCGACACTAACCCAGTTAAAATATGAACATACCATAGTTGCATGATTCACAGGTCATGCATGCTAAGTCAAAAGCAAAGGAACCATGTGATGGTTTAGTGTCAAATATGAATCTGACCACCTTCTTGTTTTGGCTATTTGCCCAGGGACCAAGAGCTGCTGGAAAGCTGCAAGCATCACTTTCCAGGGTAAGCACCAACAAGAGCAACAATAACCTGCTCCCTTTAGTCATCTGAACAAGGAACTGCTGCAAGAAGCTAGCTTCCCATTTCCCTGACAGAAAGCAGATCCTGCTTCACTTGCTAGTAACTATGGGAGTGAAGAAAAGATTGGAAGTAAACCTAGGCTTTGCCAGAAGAACAAGAAGGTAAGCCTAAACTTCATGTGGCTAATAATAATAATAATAATAATAATAATAATAATAATAATAATAATAATAATAATAACAACAACAACAACAACAACAACAACAACAACAACAACTTTACACTGAAGTTGGCAGTGTCTTGGCAGACAGAAAAGGATGCCTTCCCTTTTTCAGGAGGGAATGTATACTGCGGCTGTGAGACAATTGGAACAGCTTCCAAGAGGAAAGATGGGACCTTTTATGTTTTGACTGCCTGTTTTTGTTAATCCTATAATTTATTAATTTTGCTAACGTAGTGGTTTAGGTGCAGGCCTAGAATCCAGGGGGAATCTGGGGGCTACACACAGTCCATAGTGTATGTTTTTATCTTGGAAAACTAACTCCCTTCCCTTCTTTTTCATTTTTATTGTTTTCCATTTTTAAGCCAAATGCATCAAATGAATACAGGTAGCCCTTGACTTACTACCGTTCATTTAGTGACCATTCAAAGTTACAACGGCACTGATAAAAGTGACTTATGACCGTTTTTTCACACTTAAGACCTTTGGAGTATCCCCATGATCATGTGATCAAAATTCAGGTGCTTGGCAGCTGACTCATACTTATCATACCATCATTGAGGAAGCCAGATTCACTTAATAGCTGTGTGCTAACTTATCAACTGCGGTGATTCACTTAACAACTGTGGCAAGAAAGGTCCTAAAAAGAGGCAAAACTCACTTAACAAATGTCTCACTTAACAACATAAATTTTGGGCTCAACTGTGGTGAACTGATTACCTGTAATCATATATTAAATGAAATGAAAACTGAATAGACTGCAAATCTCTTCAAAGGCTGGGAAGCTAAATGAATGGAAGATGGAAACATGGGTCTGTCTACCCTGTAAAAGCTCTTGTAATTAATGTGCTTATGAACTCACAGAGCTGGTCCTCAGATTCCTGTTGTGCTAAGTTATATATCTGACATTTCCAGATAAGTCATTTAAGGATACAGAAACACACCACATTATGCGCAGAGGACGGCTGGCAGTCTATGAGCAAACCTAATGCGTATTTTTAATGTTTATGTTAAGGTTTACCACTTAACCACTACTGAAAACAATGTGGACCAGTTTCATCTAACGATTAGTGTTTAATTGCAACCAGGATTCCAGTTCTACCTGACTTCATACTTCAATGAATGATTCCGGCCTAGATATTATTTTTCAACCTAACCTTCTTCACAGGGTTGTTGTGAACACAGAATACAGAATAGCATCATCTGCATCGCCTTAAGTTTCCTAAATAGCCATTTTCCCACAGAAATTAATTTTTTTCCAGTATCCTTTGGCCAAGACTTGAAAATAGAAAAGCACAGGTCATACAACACAAATATCATCTCTCTTCCTTCAATTCAACACTCTCCCAATACAAGTTCTGGTTTTAAATGAATGATTAGCTTTTAACCTTAGTAAATAGAACACTTCATAGGTAGAAAAATTATGCAAGTCTCAAAATATTTAGGCCTGGAAGAAGCCTGACCTCTAGTGGACAAAGGTAACAGTAATTCAGCTCAGTTCCCTATACTGCATATAGTACAGTATATTTAAAATATATTTTAGATTTAAAGGGCAATCTGTTTTGCTAGCTATAAATAATATATTTTCTTATCTGACAGAGAAAAAAAATACTCTTGAAGAGACTCTTAGTACAATAGCCACTAAAAATAAAGAGAAAGTAATCAGCTAAACTTGGGCTCAAGATAATAAATTCTCATTGATATTTTGATATTTTTGCCCAAAACTTTGTACTTTCAAATTCCCATCTGCCAACACAGTCAACACACCAGGGAGAGAGAAAGGGAGAGTGCTAAAATTCCAATATAAGGTATTTTTTTTCATTCCTCAGGAAGGTTCAGAATGTATATGACTAGAACTAGAAATACAGTAAACAACAAACTATGTTGAGCAAGATTGGTTCACCCATAGGCTGCTTTTGATCTTTAGCCTCTTTTTTTGTTGCCTCCAGAAACTGTACAACTGAGTGATAATATGAGTCCTCGACTTACAACCAAATTGAGTCCATAATTACAGTTATGAATTGTTGCGGTTGTTAAAAGGACACCATGGGTCACCAATGTGACCAGCCCCAATTTTGCAACATTTTTTGCAGTGATTGCTAGCTGGCTCAATTTTCCCCAATGGGCATTTTTGTTGGAAAATGGAAGTAAATTCTAGAAGCCAGCAAAACACTTTGAAAATCACGAGACTGCAGGACACTGCAAATGGCCATAAAGAGAAGCCAGTTGCCAAGAGCCCAAAATGCAATCAAGTGAACATGGGTGTGGTACTACAGCTATCATAATTTCGAAATTGAGTTAGAAGTATCTTTGGGAGTAGGTGGGGTCCATTGTAACTTCAGTTATTAAGTAACATGGTTTAAGTCGAGGCCTATCTATATCGTAGTTTTCTGTATTTTACGTTGTTAGTGTTATATTTCTAAAGCTTCCTTAATTTTAACTGTTCCAAACCCCCTCAAAGCCCCACCTCCAGGAAATAAAAAATCTTGGCCTTCCCCTCTAGTCACATCATCCCATTGCTGCTATGTCTCTTGCAGTTCTTGATTCCCTAAAAATTGTTTTAAAAAAGAAACATTCCTGTCTACTGCCTACTGTCATCAGCTTAATATCCCTGGCTGGTTATCCTTCTACCAAACCATCCATTGGCTTTTACAGCAGAACAATAAAAAAACTGAGATCAGTGGTACGTCTAGGAAAGTTTAATCACTGATACTATGAAATACCTTAATCATGATAACATTAAATATATAAATGTAAATTTAAAACTACAGTAAATGTATAAATAAGAGCTATAACTTCCAGGTGATAGATTAATATAGTATTTTGGTGAAAACACATACAAACCGCTATCTACATGCACTCTCACACCACCACCCAGCACAGATCAATTCCGTAGCCAAGACACTCATCTCCAGAACAAAATGCTTAGCCGACGAACAACACCTAAAAACCGAACTACACACTCTCACTAACGTACTAACAGCCAATGGATTCCAAAGAAAGAAGATTACCCACCTAATCCAAAAACAAACCCCAACAAAAATCCAAGACAGAGAACAAGAGAACGACAAAGCCCTCCTCCCATATATAAAAGGCACTACAGACAAAATCAGCAAGATCCTCCAAAAACACAATATTAAGACAGCATTCTGCACAAACTGAAAAATATCCACCATCTTAACAAACCCTAAAGACAGAATTGGGTTAGAAAACCAAGGAGTATACGAAATCCCATGCACCGCCTGCCCCAACACATACATCGGACAAACCAACAGAAGAATTAGTGCAGGCATTGAAGAACACAAGAACTCAAATCAAAAAAGAAGAACCGACCTCTTCCCTGGTCCAGCACCTCAAAGCCACAGGACATGAGATTGACTTTAAAAATACCAGAACTATCACCAAAACTGAACCCTTCAACAACAGAATAATCAGAATAATCACAGAATCAGATTATCCCATACATGAAGCGAACTGACACCCACCATGAAGATGTGGCACGACCATGAACGCGAAGCCAAACAACAGGATCACAGCTCACCAGCTCAAATCCCCCAGCAACTAAGACTAACCTGAGCACAACCAAGCCCCCACCTGAACAGAACCCAATCAAGTCACACCCCCACTAGCAGTTAAAAGGAAGACGCAGTTGCAAGCTCACATTACTCCGAGAAGCACAAAGCTGAAGACACAAGCCTGAAGATGATGAATGAGACTTCATCGAAACGTCGCCTAGATACTTCTAATTTTATGCGGGAGAAAACCCGAATAACCAAAGATCCACATACAAATACCCGCGAAAATCTCAGAAAACAAATATTGCACCTCTACGGGGAGGAAACCCACCATCTGACCAGGACTTATGAAAAACTTGAAGTCCAAAGAGCTTCCATTTTATGTGACCTCGCATTCCTACACAACTGCCGAGATCAAAATTTAATCCCCATAAGCTTCCAATTTAAATTCCACACCAACACAGCAGCCACCAAACGCATCCAAAAAGAGCAGAATTGGCCCTAATTAGAAATGAACTTCACTCAAAAAGATTCCTCCTAGACCAAATCAACAAAGACCTCCTCACACTTCACCTCAGACTCAGCAACAAGATTCACCCCGCACTTTGGGACAAATCCAAACAACTCGCTGTATGGAGAGCCAAAACACAGACCACCCTCAAGACAGACTCACACACCAACAAACTCAGAAAACTACAACAACGCCAGAAACAAACTCCTCCCCCCTCACAGCCACACATGAAACAAACAGTGCACAACATCTCAGACAAGATCCTCACCAAAGCCGAAACCAATGTCCTTTCGAAAGGATTCAACTTTGCTGTCGCTCCCAAACACATCCCCACAGAAACCATCATATGCGGAGTTGAAACCAGCCTGACCAAAACCAACCCTGATGATGCTAACAGAATCAGACTCAAAATCACCAACATCCTCTGCACTAGCAAACCACCCAAAAGCAACTTATCCAAAGAAGAACAAACTGCACTACTTAACCTGAAAGAAGACATCAGCATAATAATCCTACCAGCAGACAAGGGCAACGCGACAGTGGTTAGGAACACATCTGACTACCAAATCAAGTTAACCAACCTACTCCAAGATCGCACATACAAACCCCTAAACACAGACCCTATCACCTACCTAGAAAAAACCACCAGATCCAAAATAAAAGCCTCCCTCATCAGCGAAGAAATCCAGCAAAGAATCATACCCAGAAAGAAATCTTCCAGATGCCCTAAGCTTTATGGTCTCCCCAAGATACACAAAGAAGGAACCCCACTTAGACCAATAGTCAGCTCCATAGGCTCACCTCTACAAAACCTAGCCAAATTTCTCGCCAAACAACTACAGCCCTATGCAGAATCCATCAACTCACACGTAAGAAACTCATTCCAGTTCATTGAGATCATAAAGAAACAAAACTTACAACCCAGCAACCTACTAGTGAGCTTCGATGTCATATCCCTCTTCACCCAAGTGCCTATAAAAGAAGCCTTGACAGCCATACAAAACAAATACAACCCCCCAAGCACATCCTAGATCTGACCAACCACTGCCTATCCAATACATACTTCACCTACAATGGACAAAAATACAAACAAATAGAAGGAGCACCCATGGGATCACCTCTCTCACCTGTCATCGGAAACCTCTACATGGAACACTTTGAAACACAAGCTCTAGAAAAATATGATCACAAACCCAAACTCTGGCTCAGATACATAGATGACACCTTCATAATCTGGCCACACGGGAAAGAAAAGCTGAACAACTTCCTCACACACCTCAACAGCCTACACCCCCAAATACAATTCACCATGGAAACAGAAGCTAACAATCAACTTCCCTTCCTAGATGTCTTAGTATACAAAAAATCCAATGGCTCCCTAGGACACACCATCTACCAGAAGAAAACACATACAGGCATGATATTCCTCTGAAAAAAATTGGGCGCCAAAGAGACCCCACCGTGCGCCAAGAAATCGCCGCCGCCCGACGCTCCCGCCGCGCCGACCGCCGCCGCCTGCCCGCCCCCTCGCACCGACCGACGCCGACCACCGCCGACTGACCGACCGCCTTGCATCTGCACCGACCACCGCGCGCCACCTCGCCCGCCCGCACTGACCGCCGCGCACCGACGCCGCCCGCCACCGACCGCCGCGCACGCCCGCCGCCCGACCACCCGGCCGCGCCGGCTCCGCCACCGCCGGCGATTCGAAAATCGAATTCGATTTTAATCGAAAATATCATGCCTGCACTACAAACCGCTATCTACACGCACTCTCACACCACCACCCAGTATAGATCAATTCCGTAGCCGAGACACTCATCTCCAGAACAAAATGCTTAGCCGACGAACAACACCTAAAAACCTAACTATACACTCTCACTAATGTACTAACAGCCAATGGATTCCAAAGAAAGAAGATTACCCACCTAATCCAAAAACAAACCCCAACCAAAATCCAAGACAGAGAACAAGAGAACGGCAAAGCCCTCCTCCCATATATAAAAGGCACTACAGACAAAATCAGCAAGATCCTCCAAAAACACAACATTAAAACAGCATTCTGCCCAAACTGAAAAATATCCACCATCCTAAGAAACCCTAAGGACAAAATCGAGTTAGAAAACCAAGGAGTATACGAAATCCCTTGCACAGCCTGTCCCACCACATACATCGGACAAACTAACAGAAGAATAAGTGCACGCATTGAAGAACACAAGAACTCAATCAAAAAAGAAGAACCGACCTCTTCCCTGGTCCAACACCTCAAAGCCACAGGACATGAGATTGACTTTAAAAATACCAGAACTATCGCCAAAACCGAACACAACAACAGAATAATCAGAGAAGCTATAGAGATAGAAAAACGCCCACACAGCATGAATAAACGAGATGATACTTCCCGCCTACCAGCCATTTGGAAACCCGCCCTCATTAACAAACGAGTACCTAACATGAAGAATGACACCAGACCCACACCCACGAGGGCCACACAAGATGCTACCACCACACTTCCACGTAGAAAGCAGACTCACACCCACACAGAAGATGATACACGACCATGGACCAGAAGCCGTACCGCAGCTGCATCACTGCCCGCTTCAAACCCCTCCGACCCATACATGAAGCGAACTGATGCCCACCATGAAGATGTGGCACGACCACGAACACGAAGCCAAACAACAGGATCACAGCTCACCAGCTCAAATCCCCCCGCAACTAAGACTAACCTGAGCACAACCAAGCCCCCACCTGAACAGAACACCCCCCCCAGCCAATCAGAACACAGCCAACCCCCCCTACCAATCAGAACACAGCCAAACCCCCACCCAATGAGAACACCCCCCACCCAATCAGAACACAGCCAAACCCCCACCCAATCAAGTCACACCCCCACTAGCAGTTAAAAGGAAGAAGCAGCTGCAAGCTCACATTACTCCGAGAAGCACAAAGCTAGTCTAATTCAGAGGTGCAAGGCAGTTTGTGGTAACTTTTAAAATACTTGACAGCTTTAAGACTTGTGGACTTCAACTCCCAGAATTCGTCCTCCAGTCATGTTAGCTCAGGAATTCTGGGAGTTGAAGTCCACAAGTCTTAAACTTGCCAAGTTTGAAGATCCTTGTTTTAAATCAATAGATCAAGAAAAAACCAAGAAAAACCAAGCCCAACGAAACAGTCCAACAAAATTTTCAACAAACTGATCCATAAAAGATACATAATTCCTGAACTTGAAAATAAGGATGCCATTTTTAGGAAAAAAAATACCTTTTAAAAAACAGGAACACTTGGGCTTTTAAAGCACCAAAAATCAGGTAATCTAGCTTCAAATCCTTTCTCCACCAAATAGCGTACTTGGTCTTTGGCAAATCTGTAAAACAAAAGATATATCAGGAATTAAATGTATAGATAATGCAAGAAAAAGAAAGTCTCTGTACAGGGAACCATATCTCTTCCTGCAGCAATAAAAAGTGCTATAAAGACTTTTTTCTGGTTATTAATAATGTGATAATTTAATTAAAAAATATGTGCTTTCTTTAAAGTTTTATGAGCCAAAAATGGAATATAATGTTCAGGAAGCAAGTGGACCACTGGCTGAACTCATACACCCTGCTGTGCATAAGGCAATTTTCAGCCATTGTGGTTTATAAATCAGAATGTTCTCAATGGCATCAATCCATATGTGTTGACACAGAAAAATGCAACGTTTAGCAGTAAACTGAATGTACAACATGGCTGTAAATCCTATATTGGCTTTTTTTCACTTTCTCTTCTAGAAAAACAACTCTTATATTAAAATAGCTTGAAAGACAAAGCACTATTCAAACCTTTGGTATGAAATTATTCTGTTCAAAATTTCTACTCTCTCTCTTTACACACACATAAATAGATGTAAATTTCATAGAGTTAAATGCGGGGTTACTGCCAGTTCCATCAATATTCAATTTCAATCCTGGCTTGCTTTCTGTCTTCCTTACAATAAAAGATCAGTTTCAAACACATTTGATAGTACTGAGAGGATTGCTTTGACTTTTACTACAAAATTCTATCATGAACATGAAATTTAATCTAAATAACTTGCCAGGAGGCTTATACTCTTGGCGAATGGAAAACTTACCAATGAATGCTGTGCCTGATGTGTTCAGTGAGCTCTATAGAAAATACCTTTCAGGAGGAGGCACAGAGGAGCACATGAAGAGTCCATGCAATAAACAGTTCAGTGGTGTCACTTTGGCACATGAGGCAAAATTCCATGTGCATATTTGTGTTGGAGATATATTGATTATTTAAACCAGGGCTGTCCAACCTTGGCAACTTTAAGGTTTAGCTCTTTAAGACTTAGGTCCGCAAGTCTTAAAATTGCCAATTAAATTTATTTAAACAAAGGAAAAACTTAAGTTGTATTAAACATATTTGCAACCTTTTTACACGCAAGAGAGAGAATTTCCTCCTGACTGCAAGATCAAATGGTCCTTAATGTAACGGATTATTTCTCATCCCTAAACTATACTATCTTACTGATGTCACAAGCTTCCCTCCCAGCACCATATTTACACAACCTACTAACTACTGGGAAGAAATTAAAAAGGATCACCATAAGCTTGAATGTGGCCCCATTGACTGGTAATGAGAACTTGAGCAAGATACCTGCTTCAGATTTAAAATAACCTATATTGTATGAGTGTTTGACCACAGCCTGATTCAGGCATTATAGAAGAACAAGCAGCCTGCCTGGGGGCAGACTCAAGAGAGGAATCAGCCTTGAATCATTACATTCCCACAAGCGATCCAAATTCAGCCCCTCTTGAATTCCATTAATTTATGTAGTGCCAATTTAGTGCTGTTAATTGACCATTAGATTTTTGTGTATAGGCTGAGCAATAAATTAGTTTAACTGGATCTTAATGTGATTCTTTGTGCATGAAAGGCATTTGGCCCAACACTGTAACTCTATAAATAAATAATCAAACCACTAAATTAACATGGTTTGGGATTAGTTTAGGAAAAACAGCACCCAGATGTAGGTCTATTAGTTTTATATCCTATCTTTCATTCAGGGATAGGAGTCTATGAATGAGATGTACAAAACCAATCTATAATTTACACTTGTCGTTTTTAATCTCTAGATTGTAATTAAATTGGCTTTCTTTCCATTTATATGATTCTCTTTTTAGTACTGTTGCAATAACTATAAGATACCTTGAATTTCATGTGGAGAATTTTAGTGTTAGTTTGAGACACTAAAATGATGAAGAGCAAAAGCTGTTGCTAAGTAACAGAATACATTTCGTAAGCCAGAAAACTCTTCATCAGGAATCTTGGGTTGAAACAAACTTGCCTAAGATTCTAAAAAGCTGAAGCAGTCTGATCAGAAACAATCTGTGGCTCTCAACCCCTATTTTCTCTGCCTCTTCCAAAGAAACCTGACATTGTGCTAATACTTAGACTTGCTGGAAAATTACCAAAAGGTGTTGTCTTTTTTTCTTTTTGCCTATTTCTGGTGGCAGTAAATGAAACAAAGAAAAGGCTGTGTTAAACCTCAGAAAAATCATATCACATTTATGTTTTTTAAAATGCCAGTACTTCCTTCAGCGCTGGAAAAATGGGCTAAAATCCAATCTTCTCTGGTGATAACATTAATCACTATCACTCACTGTAGTCATTGGCCACTGATTCTTTCTTTAAACATAGCAATCAAGAGATTTAATACTCACATCTAAGACTAAATGGAGCAGTGTAAGTCAGAGTTGTACATCTTTGTTTTCCGGGAAAAGATTTATGATTTTGTGATAACGGCCTTTCCTAAGAACTTGAATTAGCTGTTTGTTCAAAATGATGATGGTGCTGAATGAAGGCTATTTATGCGGACATCACAGCACTCCTTCCTCACATGATCATGGTTATGAGGCACTTGGCAACCAGCCTGCGCTTACAACAGTTGCAGTATCCTGCTGTCATGTTATCACTGTTTACAACCTCCCCCTGCTGACTTCCCACAAGCAAAGTCAAAGGGGAAGCTGACAGGGAAAATTTAAATTGCTCCTGTTCCTGTAAAAGTATGAGGTCCCAGAGATATTGGATAATGTAGTGTGCACAGCAGCACCTCCCTGCCTGGACTCCATAGTGCATGTCCACTTGGCCATACCTAGCCACTGCATCGTCTACCTGGCCATGCTCACACCAAGCCGCTGCACCTACCTGCTCTCCACTTGTCTGGACTCCAGTCTCTCAACACTTAATGCACTGTTGCACAGCGTCACAGCACTCCCCTACACAAGCATGTTCACTCTGTGCCACAGCAATCTCTCTGCCCAACTGTGCTTGTACCAGGCCACAGTACCCATCCTACCTGCAGGCCTGTTTCTGAACTGCCTACCAAAGGTTTCCTGCTGGCTTCCCCACTGACTTTGCTTGTTGGAAGTCAGCAGGAAGTCTCAAGTTGTAATCACATGAGGTCCTCATTTAACAATAGCAACAGCAACTGTCAGGATTTATGTTGCTAAATGATGCACTTACATGATGTCACTTTATAACCGCACTGCTTATTGATGGAAATTCTAATCCCAATTAGACTCATTTAATGAGGACTACTGGTAGTTTAAAACCAATAATGAATACAGAAACCTAAAGATACCATATTAGCACTAGAAGGTTCCTGGAGTAAGGATTCTGAAATTTAAATATCTAATAACTAAAATTCTTGTTATCCTGCCGGGAGATGTATAGATATAATTACTTCTCTGCAATTATTTCTTAAAAATTCTTTAAAATGCGAACAAGAACAAAGTTGCTATATCAAGGATACAGTTCATATAACTTAAATGCTAAATGTCTGCTGCTGTTTGGTCCTGTATTTGAAACTTCTGTTGAGCAGGGACCATCCACACATTTGGGACAGAGTGCTCTTTAAAATAAAGGCTACCACCATCATCTGGCCTATGACCCATAAACCTCAGAGAGGACTTCCAGAGACTATTCTAAATAGCTAGACTGGTAGAGCTGATTTGATTTTGGCAAGTACCTAAATATATCCTGGTGCTGCACTATAAAAGGCTGAAAAAGTGATAGTACTTAATTGGTAAATCGATAATTGGCACTATGCTTCAATTTGACCCAGAAACCTGTTGGCAACCAGGGCAGATTTTTTTCAAGAATAAAGAAGCACATACCACTGAAAGGAGGGCTTAATGCCATAGCAGAAATCTTTCTAAGAAGATTGGAGGATTTTCCCTATAGGGTTATGTTCTAGAATTGGAATTTGATTGCAGTTTGGGCAGGCAAAAGGAGTCAGACACTTTTTACTTAGCATATATTTTATTCATCCTAGATATATATAATATCTGATTGTGGAACATTTGACCAGTGTATTTCTAAGGTTCTAAGAATGATTGGAAAAACATAATAAAAGGTGAAAGTCATATTTGCTCCTGCATCAGTGGTGCACTTGTTTTTTTTATGGAGCTTAATTGTCTAATTATTTTAAAATATATTTATTGCACCTTTGAATTTTAAGATCTGCAAGGTAACTAACAATAAGATGACAAACTGACAGGAGCAAAAACAACAACTGAGTAATGGGTCCATCTTTGCATATAAACTGAAAATCAACAGAACTTTCAAGGATTTGTGATAATTGAAAGAAGTATATGGTAAGTAAAATGGGATTCCGCTTGGAGAACTTTTAAAGTCTCATTTTTGGGGACTTCCGGTTTGTCAGCTTCGAGCGGCAGGGATTTGCGATCCTGCGCGATCCCTGCCGCGCTAGCCGCTTTGATGCCTCCGATCCATCGATCTGGAGGCTAGGGCTGCCATGAAGAGGCAGCCCAAGATAGGAGGATCCGGACAGGGGTTGGGGTCTTCGCAGACCCTTCCCCACCCAGCTTAACCTTCTCTCTCAGGCGGTGGAGCGGCGGTCTGTAATGGCCGCCACAAAGAAGCTGACAGCTGGACAAGATCGTGCTGGAGGAAGAGAAAGTGCTTAAGCGAAAGTTTCTTGGCTGAACTGGACTATAAGATTCAAGTAATACAAGTAATATCCTGAAAATTCGGATTTTTTGAAAGATATTTTGTTTCCAGAAGAGATTTAGCAAGCGGCGAGTGAAAGTGTTTTAAGAGAAAGTTTACTCTCCTTCCACATGGATTTAACAAATGGATATTGAAAATCCTGCTATTTTATAGAAGGTAAAAATTTAAAGCTTTCTGTTATAAGGGAAGGGAGAGGACAAAAAGAAAGTTTTCATTAAGATTTTGCTGGAGGAGATGCCTGGAAGATTTTGAGATTGGAAGTTAATTGTAATGAGACTTTAAAATACAGATTGGGGTTTTTTTCCTTTGCCAACTGATATCACCCCAGGAAGAAAAAGTGTGAAGAACTTTGTGTTCTGTTTGGATTGTTTGATGACTTTGGGATTTTGGGGAATTGTTTTAAGTTTTGAATTATCTTGGTTGTTTTAAAAAAGAAGAAGAAGAGAAAAAAAGAAGAAGAAAAGGTTTATAACGGTTTAAGACGGTGTGAGAGAAATTTTTGCTTTTTAGAAATGGCGTTTGCTACCTATCAACAAACACAGCAATTAATGGAGGATACAGAAGAAGAAGAAGAAGAAGAAGAAGAAGCCATCTTTAATGAGTTTAAAAGGACATAAGACTTAAAAACATCCAAGAAAGAGGAAAATAAGATGCAAAATCAATATACTGTTAGAAAGCAAAAGAAAAGAGAAATGCAACAGAGGGGGAGCGAAGGGGGTAAAAAGACCAGATGGGATAAGATAGGAAGGAAGAAGGGGGGAAGCCAAAAAGGTATGAAATAAGGTGTGGAGAAGAAATCTTTTTTATGGATAATGGGTAATGCATAACTTTGTTTCAAAATGTTTCTGCAAGGTACATGATAGTATTGTAGTATTTGTATGAGAATTAGAAAATTAGAATTTTATAAGGCTTAAGTAAAGATTAAAATATTAAAGGTTTAATAATGATAGATTTTAAGATTTAATAAAATATTAAAAGGAATGTCTAAAACATTTAGTTTAAGTATAGAGTTTAATTGACTATTGTGTGGATGTTCGTATGAACTTATTATTATGGTATTTGTTTTTGAAATAGATAATTGGAATGCTATGAGAGTTAATGTTTAATTATATATTTAATTATAAACAAGGCAGAGGGAAATATAAATATGATGAGTATAAAATGGATAAATATAGAAGAAATGTAATTGAATAAGAGTAAAGAGAAATAATGAGAAATTTGCTAAAAAATATTTAAGTGGAAATGGGATATATTAGAATTGTATTGTATAAAACAATGTTTTATTTGCCTTGTAAAATTTATAATGGAAAGAGGTTCAATGTCTTTAATGTTTAATGATGTTTTGTTTGTCTGTAAAATTAATAAAATTTGTTTAAAAAATAAAAAATAAAATAAAGTCTCATTTTTGAACAAATCTTTGTCTTTTTAGCATTAGCTTTTTTATGACATGAATCACACTGCTGGCTTACATTTAGCTTGTGATCAAATAAAACCCTTGAGTCTCCTTTTCCACCTTAAAATCAGTTTTTCATACTTAACTTTGTTGAAATTCATCATTTAATTCAATGTTATGGTTTAACAAAATTGTCTGAATATTGATTTAACTTTGTGGCATTATCTATATTTTCAGTTTCACTTCATCTCAAAATATTATTAAACATCTCATAGCAAGCTTTAAAAAGAAACAAAGCCTAAGACTGAAGATTTCTCCGCAGATGATTTTTAGAAATTTTACTGAGTATTTATTGACTTGATTTTATGTAGCATTATAGTTTAAATAAATCAGAAGTACTTGGGTTCATACAGTACACAAAACCTCCAACAAGCTGCATTTTGATTTGGCCAGATGTATTAATTCATCCTGTGGATTCAGTTATTTAAATCAGCTTTGTCTCTGGCTCAAGAATTCTGGGATTTGAAGAGGTTGTAAAGTTGTCCATCGCTCCATTATACTGTACATGGTTGTTAAATCTAAGCCTGAACTCATAGAAGATTCAGATTTTTATATTTAATGTTATTAATGTTTTCAGATGCAGGGCCACAGTTGAAATTAGGTTGTTTGGCAAATCCTTGATGATTTGCCAGCCATTCAAAGACAAAAGGATCTTTTTGCAAATGAATTTCTATAGAGGGAAGGAACTCCTGTGGAGTGGTTAAAATTCAAGTTGGCCATTCATTAGTGTAAAATCATATATTTTCAAGTTAGTATTTATTACAATCTTCTTTTGTTTAAAACGCAAGGCAATGCACATAGAGTTCTCTTTTTTAAAATTTCTTTCCATAAAAAACGCCTTGTGTGGAAAGTTGGCAGAGAGAGATTGACTGGCCTCAAACTATCAAGTGAGTTTATGTGGTTGAGATGGACTAGAACTTTGATCCCCAGCTTCTAACCCAACACTTTAACCATTACAACACAACTTCAACTCATCTGAAGGACACCATATTGGAGAAGGCTACATGTTAGTGGCAAACTGGATGCTGCATTTAGTATAGGAGCATTGTCAGCATTTTGGTTTTAATTGCTTATCTATGACTAGCAGTCAACAAAATACAGACACAGCTGATACTCTATTTAATTATTTTTGTTTATATGAGAGACATGTCATATATGTGAGCTTAATCATCTTTCTATCTTTAGTATTTTTTTCTTGCTTAAACCAGTCTTGCAAGATTAAGAAAAGATATAGGTCTGATGCTATATTTCTATTTGATTGAATGAGTGATTGGTTTTGCAGCTTATCACATCAATCTTGTGGCTATAACTTTGTTTTTAGTTCACAAAGCATCCAAGTGCTTTTTGCTGTATGTTTCTACCACTGTCTTAAGCTAATCTGCATTCATATCAGTCCAGCTTTATGTACATTAATGGATAAAACTGCATTTCTTTCAGCTTGAATTGAATGGTGCTGTTTCATGTTTAGGTTGCAAATTAGAGATAAAGATAACTGAGTTCAAATTAACATTTTAGTATAATTTCAGTTATAGTGTATAATTTTTGTTGAAATGAATTTTACTTCATTTGCTATTATCTACTATCTGTCAGGGTTCTTTTCTTACTCAGCCTTACTTCCAGATGGATCATCCATCCATCCATCCATCCATCCATCCATCCATCCATTTACCCATTTGCCGCCAGCATGCCTCCTTATAGACAGGTACACATGGACTGCTGAAGAACATTCAATGTAAAGATAAGGAAGCATATTACTAGCAGTTAAGGCAAGGGTGGGCAATCAATTATCCCAAGGGGCACATGAGAAACTGGGTCTGCTGTATCGGGCTGCTGATGCCCTGCCCCCACCCCATATGCCCTGCTGCTGACACTGAGATCCCACCCTTTGCTGCCACTGCTGCAGGCAGGACAGGAACAGCCGAAGGGCTGGATGTGGCCCGCAGACTGTAAAAAGCCCATATCTGAATTCGGACATTTTCTGAGGAACTCACCTAGCACATGTGAGTTTTTCTTCTCTGGAGAAAAGCAAAGCAAAACTGGCTTTTCTGTAGGAAGTAACAGGAAGAGCTGAGCATAATTCTGTCTCTCTTTATAAAGGAAAAAGAAAGCAAGTAGAATGCAGATCCCAAATTATTTTCTGTTCCTGCAAATGACTGTTGTGGGATCTTATAATCTACAGTTATTTATCTCATGTACCTGAAGTGAAAAAAACAAACAAACCCTTGCTTGGTCTATCCATTGCAGACTTTGAGCCTGAGACAAGACACTTATTGATAAACGCAGTTTCTATAGTGCCAAGGCTGTGAACTACATGGAAGGTTGGAAATACTAAATACTTTAGCAATAACTTGCATTTGAAAAATTATATTTTGCCTTATTTCCATAGCATAATCCATTCATTTCTTATTCAGCTATGTAGTAACCTTCCAACCTTGAAAAACATTCCTTGCATGTGGTCATTAATCTTTATACAATATAGCAAACTGATGCAGTTCCTTTGAGACACTGGCCTGGTTCATATAATAGCCGTACACTGTTTGTTTGACTTTAGTAGTGAGCATGTTATATGAATGTGCAATCAACTGTGGTTTAGAAATCTGCTTTATATCTTGTTATGTAATTTAGTTTATAATGTAATATAATTCAGTAAATCATGATGGAACAAACTGTGGGACTTGCAAAGCATGAATCCAGTTAGCATGGGCCGGTGGAGATCAACAGCAGACTACTGTATTACAAATTTTGTCTGCAGATAAAACGACACAATATTTCTTTACTGCTATAAATGCTGAAGCCAACCAAAGCAGAATTGTGAAATATAGTCAATCTCCACAATAATATAAAATAATCAAATTCTGCAAATCCTGAAACTGTAATATAAGATTTATTTGTCCACAGTAGAATCAATACCATAACAACTTTTAAATTCTGAGGTAAAATTGAAGTATTGAGTACCCCTCACAATTCTTTCAATCTTAACTCATCACCAAGGACTAAAATTAAAAGAAAAACAAATTCTGGCATTCAAATTGCCACTGACATCAATTTATTTATGTGTGTGTGTATGTTTGTGTCAAAGGAGTTGAACTTGACTCTGATAATTTCATGGGCCCAGCCATTTAGTATTCTTTACAACAGTATGGAAATTATCTACCATGGGATGATTTTTTTAAAAACTTATATTTTATCCTATAACTCTGGGATTCCCTGGAGGTAGTACCAAGACTACTGAGTTCCTCAGCCACTTTGACTGATGGTATGACTCTGCACTGATCCAAATATTTGCAATTTTAGAATGACAGTTATATGTCCCGACAGTTACAATGATATAAAGCAAGCATAAGGGAGGGATTCTAACTTTAAAAAAAAATTAAACAGAGCTTGTCTTAAATAGCTACTAAAAAGAAGAAGCTATCTAATCCAACTCTGTTGGATTTCACTAGTCAGTCTTGGGTTTCATTTCCATAACAAACAAAATCAACTTTAAGCATGACAGAACACGTTCAACAACTCCCTAATGTTCTGCTGTCCCATTTTCTTGTGACTGCTTCCCAACATCAAGCCTCCACAAATCTATTTGCCAAGCGTCAGAACAAAAGAGAAATCCTTCTTCAATTCTGAACTTGGAAATGTGAAGCTGAATTTGCAGTAGAGTTGAGGATACAAAAATTCTCTCCAGAAAGATGGAGAAGTATGTTTTTAACTTGAAATTTCAATCATGCTGAACTTTGGAACAGATAGAAATCACTATCAGTGAAAGATGAACACTAAGGGAGATTATGAGAGGCCCACTTCCTTTCTCAATGATTCTGCTCATGCAGAGCATTATGGGAATGATCAATGACAACTGTCTCTTACAGCAGCCTAGAAAGCCTAGATTGTGGATTCCTGCCAATCCTACTGTTATTTAGGGAGGAAATGCAATTATTATTCAGCAGATATTTCACTTGTAATGGTGAAAGTGTAACGTTTATTACTGTTCTCAGCGTATGCTCCAGAGTTACCTAACGTTCAGAATGGAACAATTACTTCCTTTTTTCCTCTTCTTACAACATCCTCAGTACTGGGTGGAGTCTCATTCGGCTCACTTTCACAAATTGTAGGGATTTTTTTTAAATAGTACATACAAGCAGCTTAAGGGAAAGCAGACAGTGGAAGAGGCCCCTTGATAACTATTTTCTCCTGCTTCTTTTTAGGTTGCGTACAAATAATTTGTTCTTCCCAAAATTCTGCCATTTTGAAAAAGATTCCAAAAGTAGAAATAGAAGACTTGTGTATTTTTGCCAAAATACAGAATACAAATTATGTTTGTTGACACCCAGCCATTACTGAAACATCACCAATAGAAAAAAGTATATCATTAATAGTTGGACCCATCTTATGTTTTTAAAGCTTAATTTCAATAAAAACTATTTTTTTTAAAAGTTAGATCTATCTCCAGCTACCATCCATGCCTTTTTCTACAACTACAAATATGTATAGAAATCCAGCAACTGAATTAGCATGAATTAGGGTTATGAATTATAACATTTTACCGATGAGACAATAGCATCCGTGCACCGCTGGACACCCAGTACAGAATAGGCAACCTCCATCTACAAAATATTGCAGCCAATGTACCAAATAGGACAAAGATGGGTCTTCTAGCCAAACAATAGTGATCCCTCCTCAAGGCAAAACCAATCTGCCACATATTGATTTTCCATATTTCCAATCTGGTGTTTAGGATGATGGGAGTCAGTGTCCAAAAACTCTGGCTAGTACCTGCTTGGAGGTCATTAGTAACAGATAAAAAAAAGGAAGCTTTCTCTCCTTCGGGCCTTGTCTGCATAAGGTAGTCATACCACACCTCTTTTTTCTTTTTCTTTTTTAGCCGAGGGAAGCCAGTAGAACTTTTAAATTTCAAGCCCAAACATATTTAACTTCTGGGCGATTGTCTTGGGGAAAAGTGGGCCGAACGTGCCATACATTCTCACAAGCAAACCAAACTTGCCGAACATGAACACAGGCTAATGCAACCCCTGGGCCAGAGCAATGTCGAGTTTTTCTACACGAATTCTCTGCGTTTCTGAAATAAGGGCCCAGGGAAGCCTGGGGGACAAGCTCACTCCTTCGTGGGGAAAGCCGGTTAAGTCAAAGAGCTTGGGAAGGAGACACAGAAATTAAACCAAGTTCCTTTAACTGACTCTAACGCGAGACAACAAAATGATAGGCTCAGGCTCCGTGAAACCGGTTAGGGAGGCTAAGGGCAGGCAGGGCTCATTGCCTCAGAACCTGGAGCTGCTTCCATGCCCAGGCCCGGCTCTTCGGCTTCGCAACAGCGTCTGCCTGGTCGTCCCCCATGCGCTTTGGACGCACAAACGCGCCTGTGTTCTCTAACTGACCACGGACGGCTTTCGCGGGAGAAGAAAAAGAGGGTCCCCGGCCGCGTAGGGTTCCCCGCCCTCGCAAGAGCAGCCGGAACCCGGGGCCAGCCAGGCGAGCCAGCGCCAGGGACGGGTGGCCTAGTGGCTCCCCGCGCCGTCCCCGCGCCGCAGCCACGCCTCGCCCAGCGCCCCGCAGCGGCGGGAAAGAGTCAGGCGCCCCCGGTGGTGCCCAGCGTCGCCGCCTGTAACCACGCCGCCAGCCAGGGACGAAGGGCAGCGGCGGGCAGAGGAGCCGAGGGGCAGTCCTCACCCGCCAGCCGTCGCCGCAATGGCGACAGGCGGAGACAAAACCCGGGGCAGGGAAGGAGGAAGAGAAGAAGGCGCTGCCTCTCGCCGAGACCCTCCCGCTCTCCCCCCAAACCGCCCCGCCGCTCACCGTCCGCGGGTCCCTCCTCGGCGCCCCCACACGCCTCCGCCCTCTTCGCCACTCGGGACTCCTCCGTCTCTATGGGCGACCGGAGCTGGTCGACCTCTCACCCGCTCCTCCTCCTTTCCTCCTCCGCGGCTGGCTCCGCCTGGCCCCGGGCGGGGAAGGCGACAGGGCTTCCTGGACCGCCGCCGCCGCCGAGCTCCTTTCGCCCGCTCGCCCTGCCCAACCGTGAGAGGCTTCCTTTCTGCTCGCCCGCGGCCGGCAGGCTGGCTCTGCGCCTCGTGGCGGCCAAGTACCAGGTTGGGCTGGCGAGGCGGGCGCAGTTGCTCGGCTCGGCCCCGGTTTTCTACAACGCCGAGCGGTTGGGCGTGGAAGGTTCGCCCCGACGGGAGGCCGCGGATCCGGGCGGCGCTTCGGGTTCCAGGCAGGCTGGGAAGGATCTTGATCGCTCGGTCGTCTGGCTAAGACAAGCCGGTAGCTCCCGGGAGGGACTCTATTCACTATGTGCCTTTTTAGTGGTTTTCGACTATTAAGGAGTAGATAGATCTCTCCAGGAGGCTTAGAGACTCAGGAGGCCAGTTGCTCTTCGGAGAATATGAATTTACCCCTCGTACGGCGTCCCAGGAAGGAGCTGTTAGAAGAAATGTCAATTTTTGAACGGGATTTTCTTGATTTTATGGGGAAACTTCAGACCGATCAGAGCCTGACCTTAGACACGCCATTATTCTTGCAATTTTATCGGATTTTAGAAACAGATCCCAGCCCGAGTATAAATGAATTTCAAAGTGGTTTCCAATACACAACCGGTCTCATAACCAAGCAGGCTAAATGTATTATTTCCTGGAAACGTAAGATGGGTGGCATGTAAATTTAATTAATAAATTAATTAAAGGTATGTGATTACTGATATAGAGTGTGCTTTGTTTGGAGTCAGTGTGCCCTATGAATACAGCCATTTGGTTTAATAAACTTACATTTGGGTGACTCTAGAACAGGGGTCTCCAACCTTGGCCACTTTAAGCCTGGCGGACTTTTAACTCCCAGAATTCCCCAGCCAGCAAAGCTTCCCCAGCAAATTCTGGGAGTTGAAGTCCTAAAGGCTTAAAGTGGCCAAGGTTGGAGACCCCTGGTCTAGATTATACTGTTTGCATAAACCAGAGGTCTCCAAACTTGGCCACTTTAAGACTTGTGGACTTCAACTCCCAGAATTCCTCAGCCAGCTGAGGAATTCTGGGAGTTGAAGTCCACAAGTCTAAAAGTTGCCAAGTTTGGGGACCACTGACATAAACCATGGGTTATGTGTGCCAAAGGTGAATATTTCAGTTTCCCTCCACTGCTGTTGGTCTTTTCCCCAGAATTGTAATATCACAGTTAGCCAGTAGATGGCATCATCTCTTTATGAAAAGTTGCCCTTTGAAGCACCACTTTGACTACCAGGACAAAGACAAAAATAACTCTTTTCATTTCAGACAGAATAAATGATCCTTAACCAAACAGAGCAGAATTTATAGCTGTGACTTAGGAGTCTCCTTAGTAGATCAATTTTTGCTTATTTTCTTTTTCTATGGCTATAAATTGTTGGAAGGTTGAGCCCTATACTTGTTCTTCAGAATGAGAAATGGAAATACTGGATTTGGTAGGCTTGATCCATGCTAGGAGATAAAGCACTCTCTGAATCCATCCATGTTTGATCACTTTTGTGTAGTCCTCAGCCTTCTGTATTGGAAAGTCCAACCTTCTCTTACTGGGAAATCAACTGCAGAGAATTCTAGAGGAAATAGATTGTGTAGGTCTTTTTCAGTTGGGATTTAATCCCATTCATAAAACAGAAATAGCATTTGTTGCTCTTGAATGACCTTTATCATGACCTATATTGGGGAATATGCCCATCTTGGTCCTATTGACCTCTTAGCGGTGTTTAATAACTACTACTCAACTACTTCTGGATATCTACAAGGGTTGGGGGCATTGTTTAAAGGTGGATTGTTCCTACCTAAACTGGTAGTTTCAGCCAATATTCGGAGAAGAAGCTTGATCCCATATGTAATGGGGTTTCCATGGGGCTCATTCATCTCCCCTGTTGTTTATGAAACCACTGAAAGAGGACATCCATCATCCATAGATGACATCAGTGGTGGGATTCAAATTGTTTTACCACCAGTTCACTGGGCGTGGCTTGGTGGGCGTGCTTTGCCTAATGCTGGCTCAGCTTTCCCCACACCAGCTGACGACCTGCAGAGCCAATCAGTTGAGAGGATAAAGCAGAGAAAAACGCAGAGGCGGGTAGGAGGGGCCAATCCTGCGCTTTTCTTTTTCCTCTCAGCGGATTGTCGGCTTTTTTGACTACTGGTTCTGCTGAACCAGTCCGAACTGGTAGCATACCACCACTGCATGTTACACAGTGTCACCCTGGTCCAAGCCAGAGATATCATAAATATCCTAAATCATAATTTGTAAATGGTGAGGATAGGAATAGCGAATAACAAGCACAGCTCAAATCTTATCAATAGGTGATCCCATATTAGCCCCAATATTTATTTTGGATAACATTGTGCTCCTCCTAAAAGAAGTGACTCGTCATGTAGAAAGCATGAGCAGAAGAGTCCTTCACCTAGTTATGACAATAGTTAGGACAGAATACCTTAGACTAAACACATAGTTTGTATTATTATCATTACAGTAAATGAAGGCACAACAAAAGATTGCAGCTCACTTTCCACATCCCCAATCAATGTTTGTGTCGCCTTTTATAATGCACAGCTATAAATGAGAACGTTAAATTGGATGTTAAAGGAAAATATGAACTTTTTGTCCCTAAACACAAGCAAGAGTTTTTCATCTGCTGGAGTTAGAGATAGAAAGTCTTTCCTATTAGCTATCTTTTCCTTTCGTGTTAATTATTGATATACATTGTCTGCGCAGCACCATGATATATTACATGGGATCCAGGAAACCCTAGATTTTCCTTTTTCCAAAACTTTTATTCCCTTCTTGGAATATATTTGTAGATAATCTTTTTATTCTGATTGTAAATTTTGGAGCCTGCCTTTTGAAAGACTGCTCATGCCATATTTGGAATACAGCTGTAGAATTACAAACCATCTATTTGATCTGACGTGATTTCTATGCTGAGTCTAATACTTGACAAACTGAAGTCAAATAAGAGGATCCAGTCATGTCAGAGAGTGTGTTAGGCTCAAAATAAAATGTTGCTTAGATTTATTGCTATTACCGCATAAACAAATTAATACTTTTCTGAACACTTCTTGGCAGAGCAATTCTAAATTATGACTATATAAGAGATCTGTTCTTATGACACAGGATAGTTACTATGTCCAATTCACATTCAGACTGCCAAAAGGACAAAAAATACAACTAAAAAATATAAAAATGTAAAAAAATCCCCAATAGTGTGCCCATGGCACTCTGGAAATACTGTGCTGAGAACATCTTTTCCGAAATCTTTAGAAATCTGTTGTTGCTACTGAGAAAGACCAAGTGAATTCATAATAGTGGAATGTGCTTCCAGAGTAAATCCATCTATCATCAGACTCATAATTACTCTGTCTCATACTATGTGTAATGCATGTGAACGAGAAGCAGGACATGGCATCCAGCACAGCAGTGACCAGACTGCAGAGAGCCTGCCCAGTCTTCTTGGCACATGAATTCAAGACTCAAGCCAAATACTGACTTTGACAAGCAGACCAAGGAGGGGTTAAAAAATAATAATACATAGTGACAGCCTTCTTGAAAAGTTCACAGTCCAGGGTTTGCAGAGGAAAATAGAAAAGAACATCCTGTGCAATGGGAGTAGCTACACACACTTTGTCTATTGCCGGGAGGGAAGTGACAAAAAAGACCCTGCCAACTTTCCCAACATGCCATATGCCTTTGTGGGCTACTGGTCCTTTTAAAATGCTATTTTCTGGCAGCTGTGCTCTCAATACATTTGGAGGTTTCCAGATCAAAGAAGCAGATCTAAAGGCATTTTCTTAAAAAAAATTAAAGTTTCCAAAATGGATTGGAAGAATTCATCTTGTTGTAATGTCATGGGTTCTATTCACTGCATGTACAGATAGCATACAATTTTTTCCTCTGTACATCATCCAATTTCAAAAAAAAGCATGTGCTTTCTGGAGAAGAAAACCAAATCACAATGTTATTGCAAGGCATTTTTTTTTTTGAAAAAGCATGGAACAAAGTATGGTTGAGTATTGAAAAGGCTGTCTGAGATATGAACTAGAAAAAGAGGCAGACAGATCTGGCTGAAGGTCAAAGCAATGGAAAGAACAATCACGCAGGGAATGAACAATTTGCAAAACAGCAGAGCAACTCTTTAAGGCATTTGGAAATGTGGTGGAATCATGCTGGTAGCAGCAAGTACAATTTATGTTAGAGGAAGCCTCACTCAGTGAATATACATTTTGTGAGAAAGAAAACCAGGTAGTTCTTGACTTACGATGATAGTTGGGACCCAGAATTTCCATTGAATTGAATTAAATTGAGTTCTTTATTGTCATTGTATACAGTATACATACAACAAAATTCACATAACACCCAGAGATCAGACTCAACATGCACACACATGATAATCCCCAAACACCTCCCCACCCGCCAAAATTCTCCGCCTCCTAAAAACACACAAGCATCCACACAACAGACTAAGTAATACTGTCGAAAAGCTCATTGATGGTGGTCCTTAAATTCATTGTTAAGTGCAATTATAGCTCTGGGATAAAAACTGTGGTCTGAGTTTTAATGGTTCTGTATCTTTTGCCAGAAGGCAACAGTTCATAAAGATTGTAAGCAGGATGGGAAGAATCTCTGAGAAGGTTGTGCAACTTCCTCAAACAGCGAGATGCAAAGATGTCATCCAGGGCTGGTAGCTGAAGCCCAATGATATTCTGTGCAGTTTTAATGATTATCTGTAGAGCTTTTTTGTCTGCTACAGAGCTGCTCCCATACCATACAAGAATGCAGTATGTCAGGACACTCTCAATGGTGCTGTGATTGTAGGACAGAAGTAGATACTGAGATTTATCTTCCTGAACATTCTCAGGAAGTACAGCCTCTTCTGTGTCTTCTTTACAAGCATATTAGCATTCATAGTCCATGAGAGCTCCTCCAAGATATAAGTGCCCAGCAAAGCAGTTGTTGAGTTACACCCAATTATATGACCTTCTTTTGCCCTGGTGTTAAGCAAATTCATCACAGTTGTTAGGTGAATTAGGCCATTAAGTGAATCTGGTTTTCCTCATTGACTTGGTTTGTCAGAATCCAACTGGGAAGGTTGCAAATAGCGATCACGTGACCAAAGGACCTTGCAATCATCATAAATACACGCTGGTTGCCAAGTGCCCAAATTTGGTCATGGGACAGTGGGGATACTAAACGTGAGGACAGATTATAAGTCACTGTTTTCAGCACCATTATAAGTTTGAATGAACATTGAGTTGAGGATCACCTGTAATTATCAGATCAGATCTTTTAAAAAGAAATCAATATTTAGAAAGTAAAATATGATAGTTTTTCAGAGGATGCTGACTAATTCTTCAGAATTGGGTGAAGGGAGAATGAAGATATCCTGGATCTAGGATTTCCATATTCTCTGCACAAGTCATATATAATGATTTAGGGTGATTTTAAAAATGAACATACTATAATAGATATAAATGTCATGAATAAATAAAAATAAGCCAAACTTAGTTTTTCCACCCAAGGAGCAATTTGTTTTAATAATTAGTTTGATTCTTCTCAAATCAGCCCATCACACAAGCCACAAAGATATATACTCTTATTTTGCTATTCAATTGGAATGAAATACTATTTCCTTTTCATTCTGAAATATTTAACCAGTAACTCAAGAGACCGGCACTTATCAAATGCTATGTGACAAATTTGGGAGAGAACCCTTTAGATGTGTCTGTCTTTCTATACCTCTGTTGATCCCTTTGATGATACTAAAGCCATTAGGATAGAAGCATTCCTGTTACTCTGACATGAACCCATTGATTTATTACTGTTAACACATTTATAGATATTCCTTCTATGCATCATTCCAAATTAAAAAAAGATGTGAAGGTCAATATAACATGTTTTCTCTTCGAGCAGAAATACCATGTATCCAAATAATATTATTCATAATTATAAATGTTTCTAATGGCCTATTAATATGTATAGAAAACAAGCAGAGTTTGAAAATATATTCTTTCTTAAAATTATTCTTGTATAGCAGGAGGGATGCTACTGTCTAAGTTAATCAAGATCAAGATGGATCATGAGCCATCAGTTCAAAGACAGCAGCTTTTGTTTTGGAAGGATTTTTTAAAGCTGGTTTCAAAAGTAAATATCCTTTTACTGTATGAAAAAGGTCACTGATAATAATCGAACTTCCCTGGAGGTTTCAGTACCAGAAATAGAATGTTTTGTTTTGTACTTTAGTCCTTGAGTTTGACTCATTGGATGACTTTGATTGTCCATGACAAATTTGATTATTCTAATTGATCATCTTCTCACTTACCATCCTAAGACTGGATTACAAATAAGTGTACTTGGAAGCTCCCCTATGTTAAAACAATACTGCCTTTATCCTTTTCACTTCATGAAAAGTGTAATACAATGACCAAGAAAATAAAATCCTGTCCTGTCTTTGTTGAGAAATGGAACAGCTTGTCCTTGGAAGTTGTGGGAATGCCATCACTTGAGACTTTCAAGAAGAGATTGGACTTCCATCTGTCAGAAATGGTGTTGGGTCTCCTGGCTTGGGCAGGGAGTTGGACTCGATGACCTACAAGGTCCCTTCCAACTCTGATTATCTGTTATCTGAGCATGGAATAAACCACAGTATGAATTGCCATGTTAAAAATCTCCCATGTTCCCATAAAGAGCAGAGACAGGCAACTATGGCCACTTTACTACCTGTGGGTTTCAACTTCCAGAATGTGGGCTGACTGAGGAATTCTGGGAGTTGAAGTCCACAGCCTATAAAAGAATAATAGTTGCCTACCCTGGCAATAGAGCAGGGGTGTCAAACCGGTATCATCACATGATGTATCGTGACTTTTTCCCCCTTCGCTAAACCAGGCATGGCCAGCGCGTGATGCATCCAGCCTATGGGCCACAAGTCTGGCAGCCCTGCAATAGAGTATCTGCTCTAGTCACCTCCTTCTTTTTCTTCCTTTTTTAAATTTAAAACTCTTTCTATGTAAATCTTTTCATTCTTTCCTTTGTTTTGTTTAGGTTTGTTTTATTTTTACTTTACAGTATCTCAACTACTTTAAAATCCCATGAGGATTTTAAAAAAAACCAAAGCAAAAATCTTGTTTGCACATTGTAGCAAAACAATCAGAGCGTCTATTACTAAACATCCAAAGCAGGAATTAGGAATTTGTGATCCCCTGGATCACAAATTATTGAATTCCATCTCCTATCAACCTCATCTTTCTTGACCAATCATCAGAAATTGCTGAACTTAGAATTCAGTATCAGGAAATTCATGAGTTCTTCAGTGCTGATGTAAATCCAACCGGAAAAATGTAAATATAGGGTTAATATACCCATATTAGCATGGTATAATGATAAACAAATGAAGAGATGGTAAAGGGGAGGGGGTTTCTGCTATATCCAATAAAGTAACAACTCAAGATGGTTTTTCTGTATGTGTCTATTAATAGTTTCATCATTAAAAGAAAAATTAATTAGGGAACAGAAAGGGGAAACTTGATATCAAATTATAGCATCAGCTAGCATGAATCAAACAACTTAATCATATGGGTATCAAAGAATCACTGCAAGTGTAATTACATGCAATAACATTATGTATTTATAAAAAAAACTCAAACACATGAGTCCAATTTTCTGATTTTTCCATGAGTCTCCCTGAATTTTTCTAAATAGATTACTGCCTGCATGGTTTGCATCTGAAAACAAATTTCCAGAACTGAGTTAGATAGATAATGTTAGAAGTAATTTGAGAGGCTTCAGAAATAAATAGGTCCTCTAGAGAACTCTGTCTGATTCATATTTATGAGTTACAATGTATTAAATGGAGTAGGCCTTGAAAATCAAAGCAAAGTGAATGCATAAAGCTGAAATATGATTCAGCTGCTACCACGATTAAATCAAGCTACCAGAAACATGGATTTATTTTTCCGTACATTTGTTCAAAAATAATAAGCAAATGGTAGGTAGAAAATTTTCCAACCTGATTAGGCTGCGTGCAATCTTTAAATGCCACATTTAAAAGAACTGTGTTTATTTCACCTCCTGTATGTCAATTCCATCAGTTTTTATATGCTATAACAACTTTATACTTTTTCTATCATCCCTGAGGATGGATATTTTGGAATTAATGAAAGAATAAGACAAATAATATAGAGGTAACAGTGTTTAAATATGATTATTTAGTAACCATGTTTTTATACTTTTGAGATAGCACTGGGATCAATACAGTTATCAATTTTCTATGAACGGATTTTGTTATCACAAATAAGGGAATCCAATGCAAACTTGGGTACTATGGTACCTACCGGTATTTAGGATTTTATTTATTTATTGTTTTATTCAAAACATTTATATAGCCACCCATTTTTCAGGAAGCTTTTGGTGGCTCCCAATCAAATATTAAAAAATATTTTAAATTCAGACACAGACTCTCACCACCAAAGGTCTGTGATAGTTAATCCAGAGTGAGCAGTCCTTTTTCATCATAATGATGGGATATAAAAAAATTGGTAGAATATATAAAGATATGCCTTTTGTAGAGCTGAAAAATGTTTATCTTCTCCCTATTATTTCCCTGTAAAATGTTTTTTCTCACACGTCAAGAAATTCCTTACACAAAATACAGACTTTCCTTAGTAAAGCTACAAAAGAATTGAACCTCTTTAAGGCTTAAAAACATAATGTCCCAGATAAAGGCAAACTGGTTCAGAATGTATTCAGGCTATGTAAAGCTAAAACAATGAGGAAAATGTATGATAATTAACAGTTAAACTTTTTTTAAAAAATAGAGACAGGGACATAATCTACCCTTTATCCAAATGAAGCACATTTGTTCTAATATTAAATAATTAGTGTCGGAATATTACCAGAAGACTGCCAGAAACCACAAATGAACTGAAAACTTTTTTACAATAATGATAGGAAGATTTTTTTCCCCTGAGCAATGCATACCAAGTTACAATTCTTCCCTTCTGCAAGAGCTAATGAGAAAGGCAGAGAGAGCGAACTAAGGTTAATTGACCTATGCTGATTCTGGAACCAGAAGACTGTAACAGGGGTGTCAAACTGGCGGCCCTCAGGCCAGATGTGTCATGTGCAGGCCACGCCCATCCCAGCTCTGCAAATAAGGAAAACTTCACAAAATGTCACATGATGACAATGTGATGCTGCAAGTTTGACACCTGTGTTGTAATGGCTCCAAGCATTATTCACATATTAAGTATTTTTGAGAAATAAATTATATAATTATTTTGAGTAATAAAAATATTACATATAATTTTAAATAATTATGAATAAATTCATTCTATTTATCAAATTTTGCAAATAAAAACCATACATATGAAAATAAATACAATCGGCAGAAAGAACACCAACTACAGCCAATAACAGATTGTATCAACCATAACAGCTGTAATAAAAGGAGATCCACCACCTCATCCCCAAGGCCTGGCAGAATTATTAGAATTATTTCTCCATTTGAGAAATATGGGTGTTGACTGGGAACTGCTATAAACAGAAAAATGGACTGGAGTTTCTGTGATTCATTTTGCAGCTAAAAAACAAAGAGGCGATGTGACAAATCTTCAAACCAATCTTCTCTAATTTGATGTGTGTTAAGACCATAAATTTTATGGTGGCTGCAAAATGGAATTGCAGACCAATGTCACTGGAGGGTATTATATAGGACAAGGCTGTATCAACTGGCTGTATATTTTCCCCTGCCTTTTATATTACATTATTTTATGTTTTATGCACTGTTAGGCACACAGAGACTAAATTGAGATGGGTGAGTTCTATAAGTTCTTTAAATAAATAAAAGTAAGCTTGAGTCTGCTGCAGCACAAAGCATGATTAATTATCAAATACTTTGCAGCTTTGCAGCTTATGACAATGTCTGCAGTACAAGCTTAACTATATTATCTTATGTATGGTTTATTCAGCCCAACTGACAAAGTTTGCTCAGCACACTTTAAACTATAGCAAACTACAAGCTAGGTTAAAATGGGACTGGCTAATTTGTGGTTCTGAGGTCTGTGTACAATATCACTTATTGAAAACTAAAATGAAATAGAATAAATGAACTGGAAGGGACCTTGGAGGTCTTCTAGTCCACCCCCCTACTCAAGCGGGAGACCCTATACTATTTCAGATAAGTGGCTATCTAGACTTTTCTTAAAAACATCCAGTGATGGGAGTGCCCATGATTTCTGGAGGTAAGCTGTTCCACTGGTTAATTGTCTTGATTGTTAGGAAGTTTCTTAATTCCAGGTTGCTTCTCTCATTGATTAGTTTCCAACCATTGTTTCTTGTCCTGCCCTCTGGTGCTTTGAAGAATAATTTGACCCCTTCTTCTTTGTGGCAGCCCCTCAAATACTAGACTACTGCTATCATGTCACCCCTAATTCTTCTTTTCTTTAGATTAGCCAAACCTAAATCCTGCAAATTGCTTGAAGCTTCTCGATTCTTCATCAATTGTCTGAAGGCTGTAGCACCTAAATGCCATGATTGTGTAAACTTAAAAGATATATTGTGATAGCCTGCTTCACAATTCTCAAGAGGGAGCATCATAAATAAGTCTGCTTTCAGATCATTAGATACCCTGCAGACTGAAACTTACATCATCTTTCTTAAAGTGTTCCACCTCCTTTATGGCCTATTTTCCATATACAATTCTCAGGAGACCAGCTATAAAACAGAATACTGTTATCAAAAGTCACTGGAATCACTCAAAGCAAAAATGTTGGTTTACAAGCACAAACCCATATTCTCTGCATGGCTAAAGGCAAGAAAGAAAACCATGCAATTTGCTAATGAGAATTGCAGAAAGCTAGTCTGTAGAAATAGCCTCTCTTTCCAATTGCTTTTATAGATCTATTAAAACATTAGTCATGCAGGATAGGATTTTCCCCACCACCTAGCTGAGAGTCATCAACATCAACCCTTGAGCTCATTCTTCCACAACCAACTAGCTAGCTAACATTGTTACCTATGAAATACTCAAGGGCAGATCCTGCTGTTATAGCTTAGTTTACAAACCAAGTTTTAGTCATAGGAATTCAAACAAAACAGGAAACTTTAGAAATGTGGAGAGAAGTAATTAATCAAGACACAAGCATATGAATATTTAGTATATTCTCCCAATAGTAACCCTTGATTTAACTTAGTTTGCTACTGGGTTTAAATATTGTGCTAAGCCAAAGCAAACAAAACAAGAAATTACAATAGAACACATAATTATAACATGGTTTGTAAAGTCTGGTTTACAATGCAACATATATGAAATAGGCCACTATGATGACTGCTAGAAAATGATTAAAACAAAGCATAATTTAGCACAATGTGTAAAAACAACTGTGTCTAAAAACACAGAGAAAATTATTTGAGGTAAATTATGCTGCTGTCTGTGTTTAATAACTGTTAAGATTTTTTTTACCCTGATCAGTCACATCTCTCATAATTTGGTCTTCTACTCAATTTATTCCAAAAGCATACTTTTCATTTACAAAGTCCAGAGAGCCAAACTGGTTTAAAGCCAATTTAAATCATATTTGGTTGTCTGCAGCTTTGTAAATATTTAGCATTTTTATTAGTTCAGGATCAGCACTTTTATGCAACTGAGGTGATAATGCTACCTAGGCATTGATGATACCAGTTATAATTGCTTGCTATGTTCTCTACGGAATTGTATTAAGTGCAAATGGTACATTATATGTTTATTATAACACAGGTCATTTTTCGAATCTGGACTCCTTATATTTTCAGTTTAAAATGTATTAATCAGCAGAGAAGAGGCAGGCATTTGGTAATAAAATGTAGAATGAGCTTATAAGCTATTATATGACTGCATAAAATGAATTTGCTATTCTATATTGGTACAGTATTTTATGATTCAAATTCTATTGGCATAGAATTGGCTTTGTTTAAAAAAAAAAGGTTTATTTTTACAAATATATTACTACAGATTTCTGGATAGCAAAATTGAGAGAAAAAATGCTCATTCATTGTATGGAAATCCAATTTTATTACTAGAGTAAAATGGAGCAATTCCAAGGACCACAGCATACGTCTAAGCCAGGGCTGTCAAACTCCTGCCCCACGGGCCAGATGCATCATGTGCTAGTCACGCTCACAACCAGTTTAGCGAAGGGGAAAAAAAAGTCCCGATATGTCACATGACACCACCACGATTACGTGAGTTTGACACTCCTGGTCTAAGCCATAATGTACTAAGTAATATATTAAGCCATAATGTAGTTATTGATGCTCTCTGAACTTGGTGGTATTCTTGAAGACATTTCATTACCAAACTAGACATCATCATCAATGCACATCAGAGCATCAGTGTTAACTAGTTTGGTAATGAAATGTCTTCAAGAAAACCATCAATCTCAGAAAGTATCGAGGACCTCACAGTTCAACCATGAGCTAAAAATATTCTCTTTTATCCATGATGTAGTTAGTTGGCTTTTTAGTAGAATGTTGTGTGAACTGAGCCATGATTCAGAAATGGTGGTATATAGATGAATGCAATACATGTTGAAATCTATATTCATGGATTAATTTGGTAAGCTAAAACAGACTCTATTAGAAGATCAGGTGTTCCATGCCAGCTGTAGAAAGATAAAAAAGAATAAAAGATGCTGGAGTACCAAAATCCAAACACCCACCCACCCACCCACCCCAGAATTAAATCCACTAAACTTGTCTTTTTGGAAAATCATTCTTGGGCAATTAACAGTTAGAAAGTCAATAGATAACATTAAAAGCTCATTTAATTTTAATCATTCACATAAAAACTTGCCAATGTAGAATTACCACATGCAAAGTATTTACATATAACGTGGAACACTTAAGAACAAAGTTTCTTTCCTATAAATATACATATTTGAAGGACCATCATAAATAATATAAATAATCTACAGCAGTCAGAGAACTAGTTAAGTTCTATCTGTAAGCATTTATTTTTGCTCCAAGTATATGCAAGCATTGGCTGCAGTACTGTCTAATTGTACGGGTTTACTCAGTAGAATCCTGTTGTGATTTGCTAATTCACCTTAGTATTTGTAAAAGAGAAAATATGTTGCACATTGAAGAAAATATAAAAATGCATTAGCACATTGCAGGCTTAAAATTATTTATTCCATTTTTATCATGCACTTGACCACAGAACAGTATCAACTGGTTGAGGTGAGCATAGTTGATGCTTGTGCAAAATGGAACATGCAAAATCCAACTGCCCTTAAGTAAATATTCAAACAATCCAATCCACATTTAACACTAACATCTTATTTCACCTCTGAAAATCTCAATAATCAGAATTTTCTCTGAATAGATGTCCTGCAAGATCAAGACTACGCTCTTATTTTAGCCACGCAGTAGGTGTCACATCACAGAACATTTGCTTCTTAGCTTATCCTTCTTTCGCTGCTGCTTTGATTTCTTGCCACCCACCTGCAGGCTTACATTTCTTCTCTTTTCCAAATTAAGGAGCTCTTCAAAAAGCTCCTGCACGTTGTAGTTCATTTTGGCCGAGGTCTCCATGAAGGAGCACTTCCATTTTGTGGCGAGGACTTCCCCTTCACTGGTGCCCACTTCTCTTTGAGGACCATCGCTCTTGTTTCCTACCAGTATAATTGGGACTTTCTGAACCTCTCCTTTAATCTGACAGATCTCCTCATAGATTGGTTGGAGCTCTTCTATGGATTGCCTGCTGGTCACAGAGTATACTAACATGAATGCATGGCCTTTTGAGATGGAGAGCCTCTGCATGGCAGGGAACTGGTGGCTTCCAGTGGTGTCGGTGATCTGAAGGGTACAGATGTTTTTGTCACAGCTGATCACCTGGCGATACGTATCTTCAACCGTGGGGATGTATGTCTCCCGGAAGGTCCCCTGTATGAAACGGAGTACTAAAGAACTCTTACCAACACCAGCAGCTCCGAACACAACCACTCGGTAATCATTACTTTGTTCTGGCATCCTGCTTGTTCAGTTGGGGATTAAGGAAGCCCCTTGAATTTACATGCTCCTTTGGTGAATAGGCCTGTTATGGGAAAACAAGTTAGGTATCAGCCACTGAAGTTCCAACTTGTATTTAAATTCAACAACAACACCCTTCCCTCCAAAACACAGCTTCAACATTTTAAGCAAGGAGTACGGCGCATAGGGATGACGTGGCCATTAGACAAAATGAAATGGCAGTTACTGGGAAGAATCACCAAAATATGGGAGGAAAAAAAAAATTGGTTTGGCCCTCCACAAAATTCCAACTTCTCATGTGGTCCCTTGGGAAAATTAATTGCCCAACCCTAGTCTAAACTATAGTTTAGGCAGTTTCCACCATCTTGAACATTTTCTGCAATGTGTTGAATGTAATTCCCAGCTACTGATTCCAAGTAAGCATACCTACACTAGAGAATTTTGCTAGCCAAAGTCCATTGTTTTGGGGGAGGGGGGACCAAATAGGGAAAGTTTGCCCTAACTTCACAGAAAACTGCCTTGTTCAGATTATTTGTTTATTCTAGCCTACTTTATCAAAGGGGTTCCAAAGTTTCAGGTACAACTCCTTCCCATAATTAGCTAATTACAAAAAAAAAAAAGATAAACCAGAGATTAAAGTCCCAAATGGATGACTGAGAATCTCCACAGACATTCAGAGATTAAAGGTGGAAACTACTGCATGTTCTTAAGGATATTTGGGCTATAGAGGTTGAGACAACCAACAGTGGCAAAGACTTACAGTACTCTATCTTTCATTACTGCCTACTCATGGCGATCCAAATTTTTGCACGCATAGATATTCTTAACGCTAAACCAAAAACTGACCTGCAACTTTCCAGTTAAAGGATTGCCTATATTGGGACATAACGGGGACCTATTTCATGGTTAGCTAATGTTAAGCAAACCACAATGCGGCTTCTTAGTTTAATGCTTCATATACAAGCCTATCTCCAAAACCACACGGCGTCTTTTTCCATGAGTGTACAGTCCGAGTGTTCATACCTACACCAAATTGAGAATTCCCAAATTCCATTCCATTCACATTACATGAAAATCAGATCTATAAAAAGTAAACAGTATCCTAGAGTCAAGGCTGACTCCCGATATAACTCCATGGATACAATGATGCAGTGATCTTAGAAATAGGATCTTGCTGCTTCCAGCTTGGGGAGACTAAGAGTTGTATGATTCACTTCCTGGAGGTAAACTCATCCAAATAGTAACCAGGTCCAGCCATGTTTATCTTCTACACTGTCTGATAAGCCACCTTTAAAATAAAATAAAAAAAAGCACCACAGGTCAATTTTTCCAGAAAGTAAGTGGTGGAGGAAGCCCAACCTCTGATACGTGAACACCCCATTCTCAAGCATGCAGTACTAAATGTTTATAAGAGTTAAGTTTCTCAGAAATAAAGAGGGCATATCCTCCCAAGCAACGGCTAAGTTGGCTTGAGATCCAAGTGGGTTTATAAACACTCGCTGCGCGCGCCTTTTCCCTCATACCCGGAGTTAGCGCCATCCCCAAGAGACCGCCCGCCATCTAACCAGGATTCCAGACAAGCGTGGATTCCGATCGTGGAAACGCGCTCAAGAGACCGAGCTCTCTTCCACCACCATCCCCGCCCCGCACTCTCTCCAGCTCAGAAGAAACGAAGTGTTTCCTCCGTCCCAACACCGAGCAGGCCTGCCGACAATCGGAAAGCCCGAAGAGCGAGGCAGCCTCGGAGTCACCAACCCGGCCAAACAAGCACCTCAAGGGCAATCAGGAGGGAGCCGAGCAGCAATCCGGTCCGGCATTGGTCGCTTCCGCGCCTTCCAGAGGCTGGGGAGGCCGCTGTCCTCACGATAACCGGGCGACAGCAGGAGGAAAAGGAGCTACCTCAAGCCCCGACCTTGGAGCTGCTTCCCGCCCCGGGAGAGAGTAGTAGCCCTCCCCTGCGCTTTATCTGCCTCCCTGGCGGCGGCAACAGTCTAGCATCTGCCCGGTGGGCCGCCTTCTTCTCTCGCTCGGTGCGGCTGGAAAGAGATCAGCCCAGCGTTGCTACTGCCGCCGCCGCCGCCGCCTCCCAGTTCATTCATTCATTCATTCATCCCCCCCACCCCGAACGTCCCGCCAGCATGCAGTTAGAGTACGGCGATCGTCATAAGCAGCAATAGCAGCAATGCAATGAGTCGTTAAAAGAACCCGAACCTGGAGAGACGAGAATTAAAACCAAAGCGAAACCCAGCTTAAAGAGAGAGAGAGAGAGATTTGGGGGTGGGTGGGGGGAGCTTTGTTCAGTCCAAAGGAGGAAGACGTCTACCCTTCTTCGGGCGAAGTTCTTAGGTTTGCGGAGGGACGAAGCAGCGGCTGAGTCAGCGGGCTGGAGAGAAGCGATCCCCGCAGGATCTCTCCCCGCAGGCGACGCCCCCCTCCCTTCCCTTCTCTGTGGAAGCGGGCAATGTCTCTGGCGCGCCAAGGTCAGAATGTGGGAAGTGCTGCACCTGTTGAATTATCTTGCTTGGTCATTCACGATGACACGTGGAAGTATAATCAGAGGAATGAAACGGCAGCAGCCTTATATATATATATATATATGTCAGAATGTGGGGGAGTGTATATCTATCTATCTATCTATCTATCTATCTATCTATCTATCTATCTATCTATCTATCTATCTACCTATCTACCTATCTACCTATCTACCTATCTACCTATCTACCTATCTACCTAATCTACCATTCATTCATTCTATGTTCTTTTTAAATAACGAAGGGGATCTAGAATACTCCCCTCTTCCCTGCAGCAGTCCCAGCTGTCCATTATAGAATGAAATGCTAATAATTCTAGGATATCCTATATTAAAGCAGTGCTTTTTCATTTTTACACATGTCTTCCCTACATAATAAAATGTTCCTTCATGCAGGAGTCATAATTTACAGATGTCTCATCAGTGCTCATCCAACAGTGACTGTCTGAGAAGGGTCTAGGACAGTACAGGTAATTCTCGATATAGAACAGTTTGTTTAGTGTCTGGAGTTACAACAGTGCTGAAAAAAAGTAGTATGACTGTTTTTCACGTGACCATTGAAACATCCCCATGGTCACATGATTAAAATTCAGACATTTGGCAACTCCCAGTGGTGGGATTCAATTTTTTTTACTATGGTTCTGTGGGCGTGGCAGGGGAAGGATACTGTAAAATCTTCAGTCAGAGGTGGGATTTGCCAGTTCTCCGAACTACTCAAAATTTCCGCTAACAGTTCTCCAGAACTGGTCAGAACCAGCTGAATACCACCTCTGAACTGGCATGTATTTATGGCAGTTGCAGTGTCCTTTTGCAGCTTTCTGACAAACAAAGTCAATGAGGAAGCCACATTCACTTAACAATTGTGTTACTAACTTAAGAATTTACTTAATTGTGGTACAAAAAGTCATAAAATGAGGCAAAATTCACTTAACTGTCTTGTTTAGCAACAGGTACTCCTTGACTTATGACTACAATTGGTCATAATTTCTACTGCTATGCAAGACATAGGACCATAGACCAACATAGCTCTCCTCTGCAATCCCAAAGATGCTTTTTCCAGGAGACAACTGGACTTTGTTTTTTCTTTGAAGACGTTTTGCTTCTCAAGAAAAAGAAGCTTCTTTGGCTCTGACTAGATCAGGGGTGTCAAACTCACGTCATCGTCACATTACGTATTGGGACTTTCCCCCCCTTTGCTAAACCGGGCATGGGTGTGGCTAGCACATGATGTATTCGGCCCACCAGCCAGGAGTTTGACAGCCCTGGACTAGATGGTGGGGAATGGAAGGATTTATATTCCTTGCAGACAGTTGGTCATTTGCATCCTTTTAGAGGGTCATTGAAGCACTTGGAGGTTTATCTGTGTTAGGGTTAGGATTAGCTGTCTGCTGTCAGATAAATCTCCCTCCCTCTAAAGCAGGGGTCTCAAACTGGTGGCTTACGGGCCAAATGCATCACAGCATACCACACCCACCCCAGCTCCACGAAGGGGGAAAATGTCACAAAATGTCATGTGATGGCAACGTGATATCGTGAGTTTGACACCGTGCTCTACAAGGATGCAAATGACCAGCTGTCTGCACGGAATATAAATCCTTCCATTCCCCACCATCCAGTCACAGCTGAAGAAGCTTCTTGGATGAGAAGCGAAATGTCTTCAAAGAAAAAACAAGAAAGTCCAATTGCCTCCTGAAAAAGCACCTTTGAGACAGCCATGACCTGGATGACTGAGAATCTCTATAAACTCTCCTCTGCAATGTCTGCCACATTTCAGAACTGCCCCTCACTTCCTATCATACACCAGCTGGGAATTTTGAAAGTTGTAGGCACAATACAATGGAAAGACACCAGGTGGAGAAGGGAGAACTTTAGACCTTTCTGTCTCCCTTTGTTCTTCACCTATGATTTTCTAAATACCAGTTATGTGGCACTTCACAGCTGCACAGAGAAAACTTTAGATTTATTGAGCAGGAGAAGGAAGGGAAAACTACAGCACAGTGATAAATGCAGGCAAACGCAGGCAAGCGTATAGAAAGTTTGAGTATACCTAGAGATAATTTAAAGACTGGCCAGAAATAATCAGCATGAAGAAATATCAGTGATTGACTGATACCTATAACCAGTTGAAACAGCAGCTCTGCTTTCTTAGTGAGAATAAAAAATAAAGGTTAAAATCAGAGGTGATCTCTGTAAAAGTGGGCAAATACCTGAGGTTCAGCTTTTCCTAGCATGAAGACATATGTATTAACCAGAAGAGCAGCATTTGTAGATTTTCTGCTTACTATGTTGCAGGCAATCCTATATAGCAGGCATCTCCAAACTTGGCAACTTTAAGACTTGTGGACTTCAACTCCCAGAATTTCCCAGCCAGCAAGTCCACAAACCTTAAAGTTGCTAAGTTTGGAGACCCCTGAGAATATAAACAACCATCTACTCTGAGCTGCTAGGGGAGGACTGCTGTTGCTAAAGAGAATGTTTCCTTTGATTTTTACTCATGGGTTATTTATTTGCATTTAAAAAGCAAACAGGTTAATTACAGCTCTGTATTTTGGCTTGATTTTCAAAGGTTTTCTATTATTTATTATTCAGGGCAGCTGCACTTCTTCAGCTACTAAAAGCAACACAATATTGTATTTCCCCAGAATAAAGATGCACTAAGCTGTGTAGTATATATATATTATCTCCTTCCTTAACCATGCCCAGGTTGGAGAGAGAAAATATATAATTTCTGTTCTTTTTCTCTTTATGTATTGCAAAACATAGACCCAGCTTTTTAGGCTCTTCATTTAAAAACAGCTATTATCAATTTTCTTTGTAGAGCACATCATTCTCCACCCCTAAAAAATGGTATTAACCATGCTGCAGGTTGAGATTGCTTACCTTTCTAATTGGCCCATCTAATCTCCTATGCCTTTAACAGCTGCTTGGCATGCAAAAATTACTATATCTGGGAGGAATTGCAGACAAATAGGTTGAACATAATGGGGAGGAATTTTAAACCTGGTTTGTTGTTATTTGCATATTTGCTAGTTAAAGTCACAAAAAATGTGACTGCCATTAAATTAGTACAGATAGTTCTTGACTAATGGCCACAATTCAGCTCTCAAAATTTCTATTGCTAAGCAAGAGAGTTGTTTAAGTTCATTTGGCCCTATTTTATAACCTTTCTTGCCACTGTTGTTAAATGAGGCAATGCAGATAAGTGAGTTGCACAGTAAGTAATTAAGTGGATCTGGTTGCCGTTGATTTTGCTTGCCAGAAGGTGACAAAAGGTGATCCCAAATAAATACATGCCAGGTGTCTGAATTTTGACCACATGCCTGTGGGAATGTTGCAGCAGTCATAAATGCAAAAATGGCCATGGGTCACTTTTTTCAGTGCCATTGTAACTTTGAAACTGACTTTTTAAAAAACCCTAATCCTAACCCTAATTCATGGATGGAAGCATATATTACTCTTATACCAAAAGAGGATACTGAATTACAACAAGTAAAGAATTACAGGCCAATATCGCTGTTAAACTTGGATTACAAAATATTTGCATCAATAATGGCTGAAAGACTGAAGAGATATTTAAACCAATGTATACATCCTGATCAAAATGAATTTTTACCTAAGAGACAAATAAGAGACAATACGAGAATAATCTTATATACGTTGGAAAATTATGAAGCACATCCAGAAGAAATAAAAGGGATGGAAATAAGAAAGGAGGTGTATAAATTACAGGCATTTGCAGATGACTTGGTTTTTATACTAGAAGAACCTCTAGGAACAGGACCTAAGCTAATAAATAGAACAGAGGAATATGAGAGAATGGCTGGATTAAAAACAAAGAGAAAACTGAGATATTGGTGAAGAATATGACAGAAAAACAAAAAAAGGAACTGACAAAGGGTACAGATATTCAGATTGTAAAAAAAGATAAATATTTAGGAATACAGTTGACAGCAAGATATGGAACAAATAAAGAAGGCAATTATTATAAATTGAAACAGCAGATAAAGACAGAGTTAGAAAAATGGGATAATATGCAGTTTTCATTAACAGGAAGAATTGCGGCGATTAAGATGAGCATATTGCCTAAAGTGTTATATCTGTTTCAAACAATTCTGATAAAGTTAGAGAAAAAAAAATACTTTGAAGATATTAATATCAATGCTGGCTGAGAAATTGATTTTTCTGGTCAAAAGGCTACAAAAGGGGATCACATGATGTTGGGACATCACAATGGTTGTAACTATGAACCAGTAGCCAAGCATCTGATTTTTTGGATCACATGATCCTGGGGCTGCTACAAAGGTCGTAAGTATGGAAAAAATGGTCATAAGTCACTTTCCCCCTCCAGTTTCATTGTAACTTTGAATGGTCGCTAAAGGAACCATTGTAAGTTGAGGACTACCTGTACAGGGAGTTAATTTCTCTCGGTTTGCAGCCTCTTTGGTTCTTCCGTTTCCTAATTTGAAAAGGCCCAAAGGAAGGATGTCTTCTTTGGGACTGAATAGAAGCACAACCATCCAGGGAGACCGAGACTGCCGGAGAGAGGATGGTAACAAGGAAACACATTTTTATTTTATTTTTTTCCCCTCCAAATTTTTTCCTCCAATTAATGAGAATGGAGGGAAACTCTGATTAAATGGTGGATTCAGCACTGTGATAGACCTTTCACTTTAGCTCAGAAAGCTACAAATGCCCAGCCTGACTTCAGGATATTTTTGAATGAAGTTTTTTTTTCTTGCTGCCTTAGAAAGTTTCTTACTGTTACCGAATGGTTTTTTTTTTTCCTTGCTCTGTCCTCATTATCCTGAATGTTTCTAGTGATCCTGCATCCACAAATGCTTTTTGTAACAGGGATTTTTTTTTTCAGATGCAGTTTTCAGCTGGCTTCTGCTGGAGGGGAAAACACTAGCCTTCAATTAACATTCAGAAGATAGCACAACTGTTCAGTAAGGAAACTGAAAATGGAGACCACTTTAAGTCGATGAGGGGGGAATGGAAAGTATAATTAGAATTTAACTGGCATTTTAGTTGGAATTCTAAGCCCGTTCAGCCCAATTAAATTCTTGAGCTATGTAAAGATAGTACAAAACAATTAAAGGTTCCTAAACAGATTTTTCCCCCTTTTCTATACTACAGTCTTTAAAACACCTAAATGCCGGCAGCATTTAGTGAAGGTTGCCTCTTTCTCTGCATGCTCCAACTGCTACTTAATTGGCCTTGGGTGGTTGCATTATCAAGAACATAAATTTTAAAAGCTTACTCACTTTAAACATTAACCTTTTCAGGGTACTTTACAGAACTGCAAAACTATGGTTTTCTAAATCTGCTGTTCATCTAGAGGTGGGAAGACACGATAATGAAAAGTACTGGGCTGGAAACCATGAGACAGACTGTGAGTTCTAGTGTCGCCTTAGGCATGAAAGCCAGATGGATGATCTTAGGCCTGTCACTCACTCTCTGCCCAATCCACCTCACAGGTTGGAGTGGGGAAAAACAGGAGGATCAAGGAGTATTAGGTATGTTCACTGCCTTGTGTTAATTATAAAAAAATAATAAAGGGAGAATTTAAAAAAAATCTAATAAAAACACACTTTGGAAAAAAAAGGAAAAAACCAAACCAAACACTGTGTATATTCATGCAATACACAATCATAGTTTGCTTAATCACAGTTTATTGATAGGCTATACCAGGAATGTCAAACTCGCATCGTCATGGCAGCGTCAGGTGACATATTGGGATTTCCCCCCCCCTTTGCTAAACTGGGTTGGGGCGGGGCCGGCACATGACGTATCTGGGCTGTGGGCTGCTAGTTTGACACCCCTGTGCTCTACATTAGTTTTCACAAACCATATTAAGCCAGAAATCACAATGTCTGGCTTTAATAAACCACTTAGGTAAAAACCAAACCAAGCTTTGCTGTCTTCTCTTGGTTCTCGACATTTTTGCAACCCTTACAGGTCCTTCTATGCCAGCTCTGGAATTCTGGGAGTTGAAGTCCACAGGTTGTAAAGTTGCCATAGTTGCCCACCCCTGTTCTAGAGGCAGCCTTTTGCAACCCCTTTTTTTCCTGGAGGTGTTGTGGTTCACCGGCAGCCAGTGCAGATGGCAGAGGTATCAGACAGTGAGGGCGAAAAGGAACCAGTCAGGGAGTCTGGAGAGGACTTGGACAAGGGTCCTGTGTCCGATGCAGGAATGGGACCAGGACCATCTGGGAGTGGGTGCTGCCTTTGGAGCCTGGCAGCAGCAAAGCAGAGGACCCAGGGGAGCCTGTTCCCAGTGCGCATGTGTGCAGAGCTGCTAGAAGGTGAGAGCAGCTGAAGCAGAAGGGGTGACTCGGGAGTAAGGCTGAGAGGTGATTGCCCCTCCCATAAGGGATAAAAGTCAGACCTCAATGACGAACGCTTTGCAGGAAGCAAAGCAGTTCAATTAGATTCTGAGTCCTTCTTGAAGCTCTGCGTATTCTGGTCGTTTTTTTCTGGTACTGTTATAATTATTTTGGAGACTTCTGTTTTTGGAAGCATTCCACAGCATTGACAGGCATGTGCTTATCTTGGAGAACTGTTAGTTTTGGCTGTGAATGAAAATACAGGTGAAACTCGAAAAATTAGAATACCGTGCAAAAGTTCATTTATTTCAGTACTGCAACTTAAAAGGTGAACCTAATATATGAGATAGACTCATTACATGCAAAGCAAGATAGTTCAAGCCGTGATTTGTCATAATTAGAGGATTATGGTTTACAGCTCATGAAAACCCCCAAATCCACAATCTCAGAAAATTAGAATATTGTGAAAAGGTTCAATATTCTAGGCTCAAAAGTGTAACACTCTAATCAGCTAATTAAGCCATAACACCTGCAAAGGGTTCCTGAGCCTTTAAATGGTCTCTCAGTCTGGTTCAGTAGGAATCACAATCATGGGAAAGACTGCTGACCTGACAGTTATGCAGAAAACCATCATTGACACCTTCCATAAGGAGGGAAAGCCTCAAAAGGTAATTGCAAAAAAAGTTGGATGTTTCCAAAGTGCTGTATCAAAGCACATTAATAGAAAGTTATGTGGAAGGGAAAAGTGTGGAAGAAAAAGGTGCATAAGCAGCAGGGATGACCGCAGCCTGGAGAGGATTGTCAGGAAAAGGCCATTCAAAAGTGTTGGGGACTTTCACAAGGAGTGGACTGAGGCTGGAGTCAGTGCATCAAGAGCCACCACACACAGACGGATCTTGGACATGGGCTTCAAATGTCATACTCCTCTTGTCAAGCCGCTCCTGAACAACAAACAACGTCAGAAGTGTCTTACCTGGGCTAAAGAAAAACAGAACTGGTCTGTTACTCAGTGGTCCAAAGTCCTCTTTTCTGATGAGAGCAATTTTTGCATCTCATTTGGAAACCAAGGACCCAGAGTCTTGAGGAAGAATGGAGAGGCACACACTGCAAGATGCTTGAAGTCCAGTGTGAAGTTTCCACAGTCTGTGTTGATTTGGGGAGCCATGTCATCTGCTGGTGTTGGTCCATGTCATCTGCTGGTGTTGGTCCACTGTGCTTCATTATGTCCAGGGTCATCGCAGCTGTCTACCAAGAGATCCTTCCGCAGACGAGCTTTATGGGGGTGCTGACTTCATTTTCCAGTAGGACTTAGGACCTGCCCATACTGCCAAAAGCACCAAAACCTGGTTCAATGACTGTGGGATTACTATGCTTGATTGGCCAGCAAACTCGCCTGATCTGAACCCCATAGAGACTCCATGGGGCATTGCCAAGAGAAGGATGAGAGACATGAGACCGAACAATGCAGAAGAGATGAAGGCTACTATTGAAGCATCCTGGTCTTCCATAACACCTCAGCAGTGCCACAGGCTGATAGCTTCCATGCCATGCTGCATTGAGGCAGAAACTGCTGCAAAAGGGGCCCAAACCAAGTACTGAGTACATATGCATGCTTATACTTTTCAGAGGTCCGATATTATTCTATGTACAATCCTTGTTTTATTGATTGCATGTAATATTCTAATTTTCTGAGGTTGTGGATTTGGGGTTTTCATGAGGTGTAAGCCATAATCCTCTCAATTATGACAAATCACGGCTTGAACTATCTTGCTTTGCATGTAATGAGTCTATCTCATATATTAATTTCACCTTTTAAGTTGCATTACTGAACTAAATGAACTTTTGCACGATATTCTAATTTTTCGAGTTTCACCTGTAATTCCCAGCATTGCATTAAAATAGCTTTTGCTTTTAAAACAAGTTTGTGTTTAATTACGTTTGACGAAGCCTGGGTCAGAACAGGAGGAACCCTTAAAACAATTTTCAGGCGTGAGGGAATTCCTGCCTAAAAATAATTATATCCACAGCTCACAGTACATTAGCATGATCAATGAGTTGCAGTGTTCCCAGCATAGCAAATCACAGCGTGCAAAGTTTTTTTTTTTTTAAAGTTGGTTTTTCATTATAATCTCTCATGGAAATTGCTGGGACTCTTGCAGAACCCAAGGCTCTCCTGAAACTCCACTTAAGACTTTACACCAGGGGTGTCCAACCAGCAACTTTAAGACTTGTGGACTTCAATTCCCAGAATTCCTCATTTTGCTGGCTGAGGAATTCTGGGAGTTGAAGTCCACAAGTCTTAAAGTTGCCAAGGTTGGACACCCCTGCTTTACACCTTGTTTTTCCTGGATAAAATCTGTAGCATTTGGAAGACATTGGGTTGCTTCCACTTCTACTAGATGAAATTCATACTCTTGCTTGTACGATGGAGACCCTTTGCCCACATTCATCCACACTGATATTTTGATACAGGTAGTCCTTGACTTACGACTGGTGGTTTAGCAACTGTTCAAAGTTATGACAGACCCCCAAAAAGGGATTCGAAGTTCTGATGGCCACCCCTCCTGGTCACATGACCACATTTTGGCTACTCGGCAACCAAACTGCGTGTATGGACATTTGCAGCACCCTGCAGCCCTGTGACCGTGGTTTATGACATATTTTGCCAGAAACTGGCATTTACTCCCAGCAAAAGCCAACCCAGAGCGAACAATGTTTGTTCAACAGCTGCAACATTCACTTTAGAACAGCTGTGTTCATCTAATGACTGCCGTGAAAAAGGTGACGTCGGGCATGCTGACGTGACCTGCTTTATACCCTCACGACCTATGACTGATATTGTGAGCTTGATTCTAGCTCTTTAAGTCAAGGAGAGCCTGTACTTGCCGTCAGCTCCTATGATCCAGCTTGTTTCAGTAGCGTGTGGGCTGAGTGAAGCTGGTCACGATCAATGCTGATTAATCTTGCTGCTGGCTTACTTTCCCAGACAACAGGACATAACCATGGTGACTGAAAGCCTGACGTGCCTGCCCTTTGAACAGAGAGCTTTTCTATGCATTGACTGAAAACTACAGGAAAGGCTCCCTCCCTCCTTCCCTGTTAATGGGCACCAATGCATACAAGCATTTGTTCCCTTATGGAGTTACTGATATGCTGCTGTACACCCACACACCCACACCTCCCCCATGCAATACCATCTTGCTACTTGAATGAGAAAACAATTCTTCCTTTCTGGTTAGTTAGAGCAGGGATCCCCAACCTTTTCGCGCGCGGCCCGGTTCGGCGTCAGCTGGGCGCCGCGCCGGTTCCAGCGTCAGCTGGGCGCCGCCATCTTTTTGATGAAAAATCACTTCCGGTGGCGTCACGGAAGTGATTTTCGTCAAAAAAATGCGGCGCCAGCGCTCTGGTGAGCTTTTGGGTAGAAATGGCTTTCTACCGGAAAAGCTCACCAGCGCTGGCGCCGCCATCTTTTTGCGAAAAATTGCTTTTTTACCAAAAAGATGGCGGCGCCAGCAACCAGCGGCCCGGTAAGGCTTGTTCCGTGACCCGGTACCGGTCGCGGACGGCGGTTGGGGACCCCTGAGTTAGAGAATAATAATCCCCCGGTGACATCACCATTAAAATGCCCATTGTGTATAACATGAAGGTTGGATTCTATGTCTCCAGGAGAAGAACATGTTAGGAATTTAATGGGAGCAGAGAAGATCATGCCATAAATCAGAAAAGTCTATTTAGATTTGTTGGATTAAGTTTTTCCAATCAAGTTAGGAGTGGCTTTACATGGAACTATTTTAACAGTTGTTGCATTGAGAAAGTGCCTCCAAGTTTAGGCACCTTTTAAGCATACAAGCTCTGTCTGAGGTAAACATTTCCTAATGGAGAGTATTTTTATTTCACTATGCACAGGATGTGCCAATAAAGTTGGTGTGCCTATTGATTCTTTTAGATTAGGTTTAATCCATACCCAGAAATGGAGGTTCATTAGCAGTTCCAGCCAAATTGAGATTGTCCCTTTTCTCACTGATCCCTTCTGCTTCTCCCCCTAGCCTATGGCTATTATTTCAGATTGGTTATAGACAACATGGAGAAAAGAATTAAAGAGACAGGAGGGGAGATGGTTGCTGAGTCCAAGATTCACTTACTATGCTAACTCCGGTTTTCCTTCTCTTTGAAGGCCTTTGGCATGTGGACTTGAATAATTAGAATTGTCAGAAAGGACAGTATTATGTAGAAAAGTCAGGAAGATGAAGCTGGCAGGTTGGGGAAGACTCAGAGGTGGGCTGATGCTGGTAGTTAAGATTAGGTGCATTTGGCGAACCAGCAAATCTCACCACTAACTGGTCCTTCCCCCGCCTGTTGTTTGGGCCATTTTGGGGCTGTTTTCAGGCCATTTTTTATCCAAAAATGGCCCAAAAATTTCCTGAAAACAGCCTGAAAATGACCCAAGAAACAGCCCAAAATGGCCCGAAAAACAGCCTGAAAATAGCCCCCAAATGGCTTGTTTTGGGGGCCATTTTCAGGCTGTTTTTGGGGCCATTTTCTGGGCCAAAAACACACATATTTAACTGGATCAATAAGAGTGTTGGGACCACCAGAAAGGGGTTAGTGGACTTAATATCTACTTTCCAGGGGATAAATTAAATTCCAGGGGATTATATCCAGTCATATACCCCGGGTTACACCTACTCCAACTAGGCAGCCATTTTCTGATAATGCTAAACTCATTTCTCTCATTTTGTGTATTTAGTCCTCCAAAAACAATGATAACAACAGCTGGAAAGTAAATTTATCTGGAAATACAAATGTCTCTAATGCAGAACTCAGTGCCAAAGTCTAGTAGTTCAGAACGTGACTGCATGATCAAATAAAAATGTCCTGGTCTTGTGGTGCTAAAACTCATGGCTCACCAGGCCCTTTTTGGGCCTCCATTCTAAGCAGGGCTTCCATTCCCCGACTGGTGACTTGATTCAATTGTTGGTGTGACAGCACAAGTCAGTAGCGCCCTAAGGGTTGACTGCCTGGATTAAGCATGCTGAGGGAACAGACCCTCTGTGACATCACTTTGACAATCCAGGCTGAGATAGCAGACATTGTTTTGACAAGAGGGCTACAAAGCTGGGTCCATGCTGAGCCCTGAAGTTCTCTGATTAGCCTTGGGATCATGCTAGTCTTCTACTTAAGCTATTTTAATATCAGTAAAATATAAGCTACCTCCAGGCACACATCTCATCACCAGTCTTACTATGGATTATTCAGAGGAGCTCTTAGGCACAGATACAGAATTTGCAATCCTAAAATGGACTGCACAGTTGTTATAACAACACTAGAAGGAATGAAGGTCATTCTGATTAAACTGCTCTCTGTTTCAGACGTCTAGAAGAATTAGAGAAATAATTTATCGCCTGTCATTCTGCTCACCACCTAAGCAGCCGCTCTGCAAAAATTATGGGGAACCCAGTTGAGAGGAATTTAGATGGAAGAGGGCATTGAAGCATGTTTACTCCTTTCTTGTAACAGTAAGGTGCTTTTGGCTAAATCCTTGTTGGATCTGAATTTTTCTTTGCTAGCTCTAAAATCCGTGTGTGTGTCTGTATGTGTGTGTGTGTTTTCTTGGATTAATCCTAAAAATCAAGCTGAGAGCTGAACAAGGTGAATGAGGCCCTAGTTCTTAAAGTAAGAGTGAGAAGACAAGAAGGGTTTTAATGTGTCCTGAAGGAAGCACATCATATGTTGGCCTTTATATTGTAAGGCAAAGTATCTTTATTCTTACAAGGACAGGTCAGATAGGGGCCTCAACTAATGAAAGCATCTAAAACAGGGGTCCCCAACCACCGGTCCCTGGACCGAGACCAATCCGTGGATCATTTTTTACCGGGCCACAAAGCTTGGGCGCCGCCATCTTGTTTCGACGGCGCTTCCGGGTTTTTGGTTGCTTCTGGGTTTTCGGTTGGAAAGTGCTTCCGGGTTTTCAGTTGGAAAGCGGCGTTTGGGTGCGAGCGCCTTAGTTTTGTCGAAGGGGGGAGCGGCTTCAAACGAAGAGCCGTCCCGATGGCGGTGGAGTCTCGCGTTACTCAGGTACCGGTCCGTGGAAGAATAAATAATCGTGAAACCGGTCTCTGGTTCAAAAAAGGTTGGGGGCCACTGATCTAAAAGACATGTTTTTGGGAAAAGCTAGAAAGTAGTTGTCTTGGGGACATGTGCTATCACCACTTGAAAATGGAAAGAAAGAACGTTATGTTTTCAGCACCATCACATCATCACCTTCTGATCCTGGGATCAATGTCAGAAACGTTACCCCTTATTTTTAAATGTATTTCAAGATTATTTTTCTCTAAGAAAAAGCAGTCTTTACAACTCTGACAGCTTTTTTCTTTTACTGTTCTACATTATGCCCAGACTGGCCTCCAGCATCAACACAATTTTACAAAAATATGCCATATAAATGGAATTAAAAGCTTTGTGACAGGAAGATACCGCATTTGCTCCACACATTTGCTCCCGAAAAACTGAAGAAAAACTGAAGATGTTGGGATTCATTCTAGCCATTCTCAAAATGTATTGCAAATTTTTAAATAAGGAATTGAAATATCCTATTAGTACTTCATGTTTTAAGAAGGCTGGATTTGTGTCTTCCAATATTGAAATATTAATTCATCAAAAAAACTTTCATGTTTATTAGCAAATGTTCTCCCCCCACAAAAGCTACCTGTCATTTAATAAAAATATTGGAGATATAATGCATTTAAATAAACTTTAACCCATTTGATTTGGAGCTGGTCTTTGGTTGTCCAGTGTTGGTTTAAGATATTTATATTTTTATTAATAAGATTTTGAGATGAGAATGAAAGATTAAACATGTGAAAAGACTCAATTATGTACCAAACAATTGGAATATGTTAATGAATTTTGGATATATCAGACTTACAGATCCGAATGCAGCAAAACAGATAATATGCAGTGGGGGGGGGGGGAACTCTACCAGCCCAGATGTAAAACACTGGATTGCTGTTTTCAACCTTCCAAATGGCCCTTTGGAATACAAATACAATAGAAATACTGATTGAGATAAGTTGGTATGATTGGCATTTGTTCTAAAAATGAATATTTATATATTGATGTATTTTAGGGTTTTTCCCTCTTTAATTCTGGCTTAGTATTTTTTTATATTCTGAAACACATGAAAATGCAGGGCCTCTAGGGTTTTATAACTGTAGGAAAGAAGATTTGGATCCCAACTTGACAGATCTAAGAATAAACATACTGGATGCAGGAAGTAGTTTGAACTGGATCAAAGCCTACAGCTTTAAACAAGCAAAAAAAATGACTCAACAGACTTTATAAAGAATCTGAGTTAGTTATTCCATAATGCTGCAGTGGCCAAATTAAAAACCATTTTGAAGGTTCTAATAACTATTGCTCATAAGTAGAATGCTTGTGCCCAATATTTAGGATCTTACCATAACTCTTCTATACATCCCCAAAGAATGACAACTGAAAAAAAAAATTGCCTTGAAGATGATGTACTAAAAAAAAAGAGGAAAGCACTTATTTAATGAGATTTAACAGGGATTGGATTAGGAATCAATAAAATAATTAAAGCAGCTATTCCTTGTACCTTTGCTCTAGGGCAAGAAAATATAAAAACCGATAAACAGTCAATGAAAAAAAGGCAAGGGTATCATATAATACAATCCAAGGTCTACTTAGTCCAATTTCACGAATTATATGGAGTTTGTAAATGGATATACAAAACACAGCCATGCCCCAAATTTGGTAAAGTTCAGTTTATATTCCTCTAGCACAGTGGTGGCTAATCTTTTCCAGCTCCCATGCAATGCACACTGCCCCCCCACACCCCCTGAGCATGCACATGTGACTCCCCGTGTCCCACGCGTCTCTGCGTATGCGCACGCAGCTCCCATGGACCCCCTTGTGCATGTGCGCCAGATACCCGACAATCAGTTGTTGGGCGGGTGGCGTGCATGCCTGCAGAGTGGGGTTCTTCTGGGCGACCTCTCACGTGCCAGCAAAAGTGGCTCTGCATGCCACTTCTGGCACGCGTGTCATAGGTTCGCCATCACGGCTCTAGCATAGTAGAGTAGTGATCTTGTATGGGTTCTTATGTTCTGGCTCTCTGTGCTCATTATCAGTTCCCGGTTCAGAATATATTCAGAATAGCAATAAGAGTTGGAAGGGACCTTCAGAGTCTTCTAGTTCAACCTCCTGTTCAAGCAGGAGACCCCTACCGCCATAATGGCAAACCTATGGCACACGTGCCACAGGTGGCACAGAGCCATTTGTGCCGGCACGCGAGCTGCAGGCAAACTGACCTCACTGTGCATGCGCATGCCTCCCAGCTGATTTTCAGCCAGTTTGAGGCCTTTTTCAGCCTCCTAAAGGCTTGAGGATGGCTTCTGCAGGCCGAAAACTAGCCCCGTTTCATCACTTCCTATTTTTCTGAAAATACAAGGAAGTGACAAAATGGGGGTAGTTTTTGGCCTGCAAAGCCTTCAGAAGCCTTCCTCAAGCATTTGGGAGGCCAATAAAGGCCTCAAACCAGCTGAAGATCAGCTGGGAGGCACAGTGCAGTTAACGGGGTGGCGAGGTGGGTGGGGGTGGGTGGGGATTGCACACGCATGCACAGGCAGTGTGTGTGTGTGTGTGTGTGGGTTTCGCATTTCCTTCCGGTTGCTGGCACACGAGCGCGAGCGTGCAAGCGCATGCACAATTTTTGGCACAGAAGCCCAAAAAGGTTAGCCACCACTGCTCTACCATTTCAGACAAGTCTCTTTTTAAAAGCCTCCATCCCCCACAACTTCTGAAGGCAAGCCGTTCCACTGGTCTATGTTCCTAAGTTCATCCACTGGTTTATTTGTTGTTGTTACTTTTGAATGCCAGAGTAGTCTCTTATAAAACTCACTTATCCTAGATTTAAGATCTAGGACTGATTTAGTATATTACAGAGATGTGGCTGGGCACAGGGAAGGTGCTCTCTGAAATGTGTCCATACATGGGCCAATGATTTAGTGACTCCACAGCTGGAGGAATGTTGCTGGGGTTTTTTTTGGGGGGGGGGGGGGAAGACTGGATTGTCAGAAGTGCACACCTGCAGGTAGCTGGAGTAATCTTGTCTGTTGGGCCTTAGTGATCAGTTGGATTTGCTGCTAATAGCAGTCTCTGTGCCAGTACTGTTTGATGCCATATCTGGGGGCTGGTGTTGCAGTTTATGGTCTTTGGGGGTTTTCAACTTGCTTGCCTTGGATGCAGACTCAGATACAGCCAGGGGTTCATGGCCATCACAGCCTTGACTTATAAGACAACCGGCTGAGCTACACAATGGCCATGTGCTAGATCTGACCATTGTTTTGGGAGGAATGATATGCAGTTTGAGGGATATTGCCATCAGTGCCTTGACATAGACAGATCACTTCCTGTTATCTTAGAGTTACCACAGTAACTCTCTTTGCAAGGAGGCTGGACTATTCACTTGCATTAAGCTGTGCTTGTGTAGATTCTTGCTGTCCAGAGCCTCCTTCTGGTTCAGAAGATGAAATGAGGAAAGGGATGCCCAGAATGCTACCCAGTGAAAACTGGGAGTAAAATCTGAACAGATACAAGTAAGAGCCTTCATTTAGGATCTACATTGTGGAATAGGTCAGAGTGCAAAAGCTGGCTTGCTGCTCAATATTTAAGCAACCTGAAATTCATATCAAGGGACAATTCAACCCAATGCAATTTTGTTAAATGCATTTTTCAGCCACCAGCTATTAGCCAAGTTTTCTATACTTGATGCCTACTGCTACTCAATTAGTTAAAGATGGTGAGATATAGTCTTAACAAATCCAGAAAACATTGTGTGGCTCATGGAAGTTCCTAAACATTATTTTTCATAGATCCATCTGTCTTCATGTGGAGACCTTTGTCCACTCAATTTCTATTTCCAAGTTTGTTACGAAAGGAGCAAAGAAAAAGCATCTATCTTCAAATCACTTCTTGAAATTGCCTAATATGAGAAGAGTTTATATGAAACTATCATCTTTGAGCATTATACTCCACTTTGCTCATCATTACAATAAACAAGTGCGAAAAATTACTAATACTGGTTTCCATGATGCAAATAGAACCCCATTTCCTTTCTGGGCTGAATCTGTACATTAACTCTGGAAGGCATTGCCCTATTTTTTCAAATCTACACAATTTCAGCAGCATTGAATTAAGTCTTTGAAGAGGGCTACGTAAACAGAGGAGAGGAATAGTATCTGTTCAGGCATTCCTTCTTAATTTTTTTGCTCCAAATGATACTTACAGGCATGTCATATTTTATTCTGGTTGTTTGGAATATTTTATTATCTTTGTTTCTCAGATATAGATCTTATTCCACTCATTTGCTTAAACTAGATTTTCAACTGTGAAGTTGGGGTAATTGTGGTTCATGAGAGAGCATTTGGTCTCCAATAGATGTCAGCATTATCCCAATTATGTTTACTATTTCTAAAGACCCACACTGATGATGAGAGATTAAAATACAGCAGCAGTATCCTTTTTTTAAATATAAATTTCAGCCAACAAAAAAGACCTTATTTTAATACTTTATTTGTAGTACAAAAAGATGGAACTACAGTGGTCCCCAGGGATACTTAGAATATTTTAAAAAAAGAAAGAAAATAAGATTTTAAAACACATACATACGCGCTTGCATACCCCATTCAGTTCTATGGAATTATATATAAGTAAACAAGAATTCTTAAAAGTATATAAAAAGATATCTACATCAAAAAAGACTTGTTAAGAGTTCAGGACACATATTCATACATCAACAGAGGTTTCAAAATGTCCTCTTTTTGTACCAAACTTTAGAAAAGGCAGTGTTACACTAGACTATGAAAAAAAAAAAGTCACAAACACATTCATTAAAGTATGTAAATATTGAACTGGCTACATATGATGCAAATAACTAAACTGGTTCCAGACATATGCACTGGGACTATTGTATAAAACCTTGACTTAGGAAGCACATAATATATTCCAATTAGTTTCCCAAGAACATCCATAGCAGCATCAGCTGGAGTGAAATACACCTAAAGGTAAGGAGGAAATACTTATGGAGTAACCACTCCTCCAACCTCATTCCTGGTGCTAATACTCAAGACCAGTCTTTCCCAAACTAGCTGGTCTAGCTGGTTGTGGGAATTGTACACCAAACGTATTTTGAGATTGGGGAAGATTGCTCAAGATGAAGAATTAAAAGAATCCAAACTTGACAAAAGATTCTCCCCAAGAAAGATACATGGATAATAAAAATTCCAATAGTTTTTGCCAGATAGTCATTGTTTTCTGCAAAAACACCCTTCAGTTGATTCCAAACAAATCCTTGCAAGAAAATACTACCATCATGCTATGTGATTTGTATTCGGGCACAAGTAAAATTGTGCTGAAGTGCTTATTCCTGGGCCTCCTTGCGAGCCAATTTGTAAACCTGGGTTGGTCCATCCACATGAGTGATGGTAGTAGTGAGCTGAAGTTCTTCTCCAGTATTAACTCCCAAATCGCCTGAAAACATAAAATTGCAATTCAGATGAATGCATAACTGGGACGACAGTTTTATTGCAAAATTACCCCAGCATTTAGAAAGAAATAAGCAGACTCCAATAGAGAAGTTTCATGAATGGACATGATTTCCACTAATAATATGGAGGAATGGGCTGTTTCTCCGCTGTGCAATTCTACATGCATCTATGCATTTGTTCAGTAACACCTCCTTTTTATCAATAAACAGGGCTGTGTATTTGGGGTGGGGTGGGAAGGAAAGGAAGCACACAAATGGAAGTCATATTGCACAACATTTATTTTTATTAAAAACAAACCTTGTGCGAGGACATTTGTTATTAAAAATAAACATTGTGCAGTAGGACTTCCATTTAACAAGTGTGTATAAATCTCAGAATATAAAGAATCTGAGAATAATCTTTTAATTAATTCAGGATCTGGTACAAGATTTATTGTTATATTGTTTGCTGCTCAGACCACACAAATGGGTGGCCATATCAATCAAATCAAATCAACCACACTAACTTGGGGTATTTATTAGCAGTTAAAACCCACAATCAATAGAACTATGCATATAATAATGCTAGGGATCTTTGAAGCATGCTGAAGTCCTAAACTGACTGATTAGTTGTACTACAGTGCAAATGAATCACACAACTGCAGGAAAGTGCATCTCACCATTTGACTGATCTTCACCGTAATTTTTATGGGAAGGTGCATACAGGAACATCAGGGCAAAGACATATAGGTTCCACATTCCATAAATCCCTGTGAAAAAGGCACTGTTCCAATGAAATGTAAAGTCTCCCCATTTCCAGTGACCTTCAGTCACCTAAACAGGATGAAAAATTGATATATAATCCAGCAGCGAAGACATAAGCATAGACTTAGCACAAACAAAGTCAATGATTTTCATTTTCAGACTTTCCCATCCCCCAAAACATCTATTTCTGCCCTCACTCCACTGCATGGCTTTAATGCGATGTTCTCCCTATCTGCATTGAGCCAACAACAAGAAAAGCTGTTAAATCAGGGAAATAAATCTATGACCCTTCCTCTTTTCCCAGAGTTATGAAATGAAGATATGAAAAGATCCCTTGTTGATACATTGCTTCAGGACAAGGGTGGGCAAACATTTTGGCTCGGGGGCCGCATTGACTTTTAAAATTTGACAGACGGGCCGGGTCAGCACAAGATTTTTGGGAATCGCCCCCCACCCTTCCCCCCTTCTCCTCCTTCCCCTCCCCTCGGAGGCCCCTGAGTCAGGAGTTGCTACCGCCGGCGCGGCTCCGCGCGGCTCCAATCCCGCGTTGCCTCGGGAAGGGAAAGGCAAAAGGAAGAGCGCGGCGGTGCTTTGCAACGGGAGCAGCGGCACCGGAGGCTCAGGCTCAGCGGCTCCTGGTTTTGCCTTTTCCTTCCCAAGGCAGCGCGGGACTGGAGCCGCACGGAGCTGCGCCGGCGGTAGCAACTCCTCACAGCCCAGCCAGACACCTGAGCGGAGCCGGGCGAAACTGCCTGTTGCTGCTGCCGGAGCACCGCCGGGTCGCCTCCTCCAAGCAGCTCGCCCGCCCACCGGGCTTCCCCTCTGCCGTGCGGCTCGGGGCCAGGCGCGGCGCCCGCGAGTTAAAGGAAGCTGAAAGTTGCTGGGAAGTTGCTCGGGTGCTGGGAGCAGGCTTTTAAAGTGCCGCCCGAGCAAAGTTTAAGCAGCCCGCCCGCCCACCGGGCAGAACCCTTCCCGCTCCTCGGCGAAAGTTGCTGGGAAGTTGCTCGGGTTTCGGGGCTTCCAGGGCTTTGCAAAGGCAAAGTTTGCAGGCGGGAGCGTCTTCCCGCTGAGGAGCGGGAAGGGTTCCGTCCGGCAGGCGGGCGGGCTGCTTGGAGCGGGCTGCTGTGCGGCTCGGGCGGCGCGAGCGCCCGCGAGTTAAAAGTTGCTGGGAAGTTGCTCGGGTGCTGGGAGCAAGCTTTTAAAGTGCCGCCGAGCAGGACCGCCGAGCCGGGAAGCGGGGCACCAAGGCAGGGCAAGGCTCCACCAGCAGCGGCCTAGCTTTAGGTGGCTCCAAGCAGCCCGCCCGCCCGCCAGGTGGAAACTTTCCCGCTCCTCGGCGGGAAGACACTCCAGCCTGCAAGCTTTGCCTTTGCAAAGTTTAAGCCTGGAAGCCCGGAAAAAAGGGGATCGGCGGGGACTCACCTTCGGAGAGGTCACACTCGAAGGTGATTTCAAACTCCCAGCCGAGGCCTTTGCAAATTTCTTTTCTTTCCTACCCCTAGATCGCTCCGCACTGTTTTGCAGCTTTGGGGGCCACGTGGCACAGGGCAATACGCCACACCCAGCGATTTTTTTTCAGGGCGGGCCGGATTGGACAGACCAATGGCAGTGATTTTTTTTCAGGGGTGGGCCGCATTGGACAGACCAACGGGCCGGATGTGGCCCCCGGGCCGTAGTTTGCCCACCCCTGCTTCAGGATATAAAAAACAGAACACATTGCTACTAGACAGCAATACTTTTCCGTAGTCATTTTACATTTCTCACCTGATTGAAAATGAAAAATATTACTGTCATGGCAGCACAAGCTAATGTGATCAGCATCAAAAACTTGAACCGAAAAATCAGTCCCTGTGAAAAAGAGAAGCAAGTTTAATCGGGGAGAGAGAAACAACAAAAAATATTGAAATATTCTAAATTGAAGATTCTGAAGAAGAAATCCTATATAGTAGGAGGAGACATCCCTGCGGATTTTACTCCACTTTAGGGGTGGTTCTCATCTCCATTTCTTTAAGCCATTGATCCAGCGCTGTCTGCAGTCATGTGGTCTGCATCATATCATGCTGCAGTGCAAAATGTATGGTAAAACACTGAATGCTGTTACTTTCCCATCAAAGTGGTACCTATTTATCTACTTGCATTTACATGCTTTCAAATGGCTTGGGTGGCAGAAGCTGAGGCAAGTGACAGGAACTCATTTTGTCATATGGTGGCAGAACTCGAAACTGACAGAGTAAGGAGAAAAAAAATCCCACCTGCTACTATTCCCTTCATTGGTTGTGCTATGCACTTATAGACATACAAGTGCAGGTCTTGAAATAAATACTAGACAACAAATACTAGATTTAAGTGACTGTCACCAACAGCAATTGTCAATAACAGTTGTCAACAGCCATCGACAGCAAATGTAGTGTGGTGATCAAGATGATGGACTAAGAATAGGGAGGTGAGAGAGCTCCACCTATAGTGTCTTGTGTTCCTGAATATAGGTGAGGTGAAAAGTAAGACAAAAGTAACATTCCATTGCCCTTTATCAAAGCCAGCGTGTGCTTGGACAAACATGGGACTTGAAACGGAAAAGAAATAAGCTCTCTCATCTAAGAAACTATTCAGATAAATTTACCCTTTCTAATAGCAAGTTCCCCCCCTCTTTTGCATAGAGGGCAACAGGATGAGTTCCCCCACTCTGCTGGATGATTTGAAAAAATAGATCCATCCAGCTCAGTCTTTTTTACTTTTTTCCACACAAAACACTTGCTGCTATATGGACTGGGGGTTAATACCAAAGATAAATGTGTCCTCTATGCAACAGCCTTAAAAAGGCACCTTTTTAAAGCTCCTGAAAAGCTGATTAATTTGCACTCTGGCCTGTGTATAAGGGCTTTCCAGTTGCTTATTGGCTACAAGTCTGAAGCACTTCCTCTAGGAAACAAGTTCAATCCACACAAGAGTTCCACCTGCACTACAATGGACAGAATGGGAAATGGTATACCAGCAGGTGTATCTTATGACTATGGGGCATGATGACTCAGTGTTTAAGACACTGGACTTGTTGGCTGCATAGTTGACTGCCCCAGTTCAAAACCCGAGCGCTGGGCAATAGGGTTAGTGCCTGTTACTTGCCCCAGCTCTTGCCCCCTTAGCAGTTTGAAAGCATGCAAATGCAAGTAGATAAATAGGTACCACTTAAGTGGGAAGGTAACAGCATTTTTTGCATCTCGGCATATATCCATACTGGCCACATGACTACAGAAATGTCTTCAGCAATACTGGCTCCCTCAACTAAGAAATGGAGATGAGAACTTTCTCCCTAGAGTTGGACAAGGGAAACCTTTACCTTTATCTCTAGGTAACAATAAGAAAGGTTTCAGGAGTCTTTATCCAAATCCTATCTTATCTCTCTATGGCACTTTGGCAAGAAGCATTAGCAAAACTGAAAGGCTTTGGTTCTTCCATTTGAGAAGTGTCACTTTGGGAAATGGTGTATTTATGATTACTTACACCTCATCCTACTGGAGAGTCTCCATTATTCCTAAGTATCTTTTTTAGCTGTAGTGGTAAAAAAAAAAAGTATTTCACAGTAGATTGGTTTGGTTACCCATTTGTTATGGAAGGGCCAGACTATAAGAAGGGACACTGCTACCTGCTCTGGTCCTTGAGAAAAGCAACTTTCTCTACCCCTGAAAATAGAAAAAGGACTTTTTATTTTTACACAGTCCTAAGGGGATAGATATGCAGAACTCAAGGGAAGGCTTTAGGGGCAAAATTTCAGTTTACCAAAGCCTTCATTAATATACCGGTAATCACTGTTGTAGGGTTCCAAATATAAATCCAGCCTACGAGGTTTTGTTAGTAGGGATAATTTGTCCCTTGAACTGGATTAGGTTCTTCACAATGGTCTTGCTGGAATAACAAGAGAAACTGACATTGCTTTTAAACACAATTACCCCAACATCCTACAGATTCCTTACCTCATAATGAAGCCTGCGGGCTTTACTCATTGATGGTAGGCTGGATTGTTTGCCGCTGATATTTCTGAACACTTGAAACACCATAAAACACAGGAACAAGAAGTAAAGGCAGAGGCAGATTCCGGCAACAATAATAAATGCCATCTTAAGTGGTAAAGTTAAGGGAACCAGTAAAAGCAGAAATAGCAGTAGGTCGTGCATTTGGCATCTTGTTTGAAAAATCATATTCTGCTCTTAAATACAAGCACAGTAAGAAATGTTGCATTTGTCACACTTGATGTTTGCTAAAATACACTTCCATCCTTCTGGATTTCATGACTTATAGCAACCTTGATGCCAAACCAGCAGGTGGAAGCACTGATCTATAGAATTGCCTATGACCATGACATCTACCTGTGAAATATTGGTCTTTAAATGTTTGTGTGTTCTGTAGGATCATGGAGACAGTTTGGGGAGCATTGGAGTCTAGCCCGCATCATTTGGTGTTGGGTGATTTCAGCTTCCATTTCCTAATGTCTGAATCTGGAAAGGCTTTGGACTTCATGAACGAAAAGTATGCCTGACTATGGACAAATATAAACCCAAGGTCATTCCTATGCCATGGTGGTAAGGGAGGAAAAGTAATGCAGTCTTGAATAAATGTTACACATAGTTGCCCTAATGACATCCACCGAAAGTAAACTTTGAAGAAGAACATCCTCATGTGTATGCATTATCTTAAATTCATGAAACTATTTTGAAAGATGCTTAAACTCTCCATGAAGTTTAAATGAAAAAAAAACCCTATCAGCTTATTAGCGTCACCTTCCCAAATTTCAGAGGCTTTGAGGCAGAACACAGAAGATAACAAATGGTTCTGAATGAAGTAAAATGCAAAGGATACAGCCAACTCTGTGCCAACATCTGTAGCCCAGATACTATAGAATGGATTATTTAATTGTACTCCTCTGGAAAGAAAACCAGTAGATCAAATTATACATACAGCATGTGTAAAAATAATGAATTATTTGGGAAGACTAGAGGAACAATGTTTGAAGTAACTTTGTGAGCTTTATGAAGGGAGGAATGATGTTCTAATTGCTTTAAAACAGGGGTGTCAAACTCGCGGCCCAGATGTGTCATGTGCTGGCCCCACCCTGTTTAGCAAGGAGGAAAAAAAGTCCTGATATGTCACGTGACGCTACTGTGATGATGCAAGTTTGACAACCCTGCTTTAAAAAGTATATTTCACTACACAGAACCAGAAATGCTCAACTGTCTATTTCCATGCTTTTCACACTGCAGATAAAAAGAATAGTTTTATTATTAGCTTGATTAAAATCCTTTTTTTTTTGTTTCTTTGTATGAAACAACCTGGGGAGGAACTATATACTACCAGAAACAATGAACCAGAAAAATATGATAACTATAAGTCTCTACCCTTTTCCTCCTTCTTAACTTGCAGTAACAAAATATGTGGTGAGATATGATCCAATCCTGTACTTCTCTGCTCTTATTCAAAGTTTATTAGTGTTACAACAGAAGAGAAGGTTACTGTGATGTTTACATTTACATATGGGAAGAAAAAGATTTTTAGGCCGGTTACTACTCTCTTAGTATTAACCAACAAGCCTGAAAATATATATATATTTTTATGAACATTTTCTTTGTATAAAAGAATATAAATATATATGACTATAATGGGCAGATTCTATTATAGTCATATGTTGAGGACTATCTGTAGAAGCTTTTTCTAAATTAACAATATCCACAGTGAAACTAAGTTACAAAAGCTATGAAAAAGAAGGCATTCTAATTACCTCTCGCACATGTCAAAGGCAAACAAACAGAAAGCGCCTACAGCTATTGGTCCAACTTGTTTCCAGTAGGCTGCGAAACGATTTCGTTCATTCTGATCCTAAAACAGATTAAATAAGATAATAAAATTCATTATTAGATGAGACAAAAGTAAAATATATTGATTTCGCAGGTATTATTAGAATGGGAACTGTAGCGAAGGATTTGTATTCCAAAATCATACTTTATATTAGGATAACAGTCAAGACATAGATATATGTCTCATCATAAAATGTAAACTGACATGCTTTAGTCATGCTAAATAAGACTATGGAATAACTCCCCATCCACAACAACCCTGCACACGTTGATTCCCAGAAGAAAATACAAGGACGAAGCTCTTCTGTCGGCTTTAGTCAATTACAGCTAAGGTTGATTCAAACAGTATAAAAATGAGAGGATCTTGAGTCTCATTTTCCAGCACTCTCTTTTATATAAAATCTTATTCCACTTATAAATGATTAATTTGACGTTCATTTTGATAATAAAGCCCTTCCTATGTTCATAACTTCCAGCTGTAATAGACTATGGTTCTCATAATCCCCACCCATCCCAATTTATGGCTTATTTTCTGAGAATACTGGGAGTGCTAGAAAGTGGGGAATTGCAATGAAAACAAACTCTAAACTATATAAAAAATGGACAATGGGCAGGGGAAGAGAATCCTGGAATAGTATATTCACAGGCTCACGTGAGAGCACCTACCATCATATGCTCTCCACAGAAGATGATCCAAAAAGACAAGAGCATAGCATAGAAGATCCCTTGACGAATATCTCCAAAAAGCAGCATCCAAGTCCAGTCAAAACCAATAGAAAACCATTCTACGGGAATGTTTATGAAAGTCATAGAAATTCCAAGGGTAAAGATTATCCTGAAACAAATAGTAACATTTTCAAAAACTCTTCCACTTTCATCAGTTGTTCCAGTAAGCTTTATGTAATATTCAGGTAAATGCCTCCTAAAATGTTCCTTGGCTCCACCTACATGCTACAAAGCTGATACAGACTTTGCACTGATGGAAGCTGCACCCCACCAAATATATAGAGATATCAGGGATGGGACAGACACACCCAATATTCTTCCTGACTCTATATGTTTGTCTGTATCTATCTAGCAATGGTATCAAAGTTGACTCAGTTTTTAAAACATTTCTCTGAATTCACATGTAAAGTTCACTTTAAATTTAGTTAGTAAAGTCTGCCTGAAAAAGAAATCAGGGCCTCAGTGCATCTGTCCGCAGCTGGTAAATTTGTTATCAAACATAGTTATGACAAATAGAGAATCTACAACGTGGTAACATTTTCAATGCTGTAAGACAGATTTCTTGTTATTTTTCAAATATACTGTAGTACATTGGGAAAACAAGGACCAGTCACCAGGTTGGGAGAAAGTTGTTTTAGCTGTTCTACAAGATGCAGATACAATAGCGTACTGCCAAATTTAGGAAGTGAGTAGAGAGAGAATATGTTTCAGTACAGGGGTCTTCCAGATCTCTTAAGATTACTAGCACCAGATCTTTAACATTAGAATTTAAGACAGTTATAGTCCAAGACATCTAGATAACGCCAGACTATCCCCACCTACCTTATTATATGTTAGAATAGCCAATCTTGATTAACAGAGCTGTAAAATAAACCAGTCACATGGGCTCCTCAAGGGGGAGCAATGACTGCCATTCCAACAACAACCACAGAAGATTTGGGTCTCCCCTTTCAAAAAAGCAGACAGAATTTTCATGATCATTGCTTACTTTTCCAGGAGCACAGGTGGCCGTGTCATTTGCATAATCCGTCTCCAATACCAAACCATGATGATGAAAATGCTGGGTGTAAGGAATGTTTTCATGGCAAACCAGACTTTTGTGAAGCCTCCATTTTGATGGATACCCTGAAAGTGAACTTAAGTTTCAGTGGTACTTTTCTTCACATTGCTCACACCGATCGTAGACTTGCAAGGCTTCATTTGTTTAAACTACCATAGCCTTCCCACTTATCCAGAAGACTTTATAAAAACCAGGATAAAACAACAAAGCCAAATAATATGAACACACTTGTTTAAAATACACACTATGCAATCACACTAGCAGAGAAGAGTTGTACTTGGGGAACATAAGACACAGTAAAGTTGTAAACAGAAGAGTCAAAAAAAATCAAACATTTATCTAGTGCCAAAAGCTGATAATGTTGGAATGTCAAACAGACCTCAAGGCAAAAGGTATTCTAAAAACAGGGAGCTGAAATTGCCAGAGGTAGGATGTTAAGGAGGGCACCTCTTAGAGCAGTGATGGCTAACCTTTCCGTCCTCACATGCCAAAAGTGCACACATGCGCCAGCTCCCATAAGGCAATGCACGCAGGAGGCCCCATGCGCACCATGCATCTGCGCATGCAACCCCATGTGCACCACACGTTTCTGCGTATGCACGCGTGTCTCCTGCACGTGCCCCCCCCGCACATGCATGGCAACTACCCGATCAGCTGGCGGGTGGTGTGCATGCCTGCGCAGTGGACCTGCTCTGCAGCGATGGTTTACGTGCCAGCAGAGATGGCTCTGCGTGCCACTTCCGGATTGCGTGCCATAGGTTCACCACACGGCCTTAGAGGCTCTTTTAAGTATTAGGGCCTTAAGCTGCTAAGTTTGAAATTTGACTAATAACAAATAAATTTCAACCCAATTATTTTTGGACTGACGTTATTTGGTTTCAGAAGTATTTTCCACTAGCTTCTGAACTGTCTTCAAAGAAAGAGCCACATGAATTGCTATCTGGATTTAAATGAGATTAGTCACTCTTTGTAATTTTGTGCAAAATATAAAAATAAAAATGCAATCTAAGAATGCCCCTTTTATCATAGCCCATATTCTCCTAATTTAGCTTCTTGGAAGCTGAAGAAAAGATAGCAGCATTGCTCTTGCTCCGTCTGCAAAATGTAATTCAAAGTCCGGTGACAGACAGGTCCTGATAGACTAGTAAATGGCTGCTTGCTCCTAGAGGCATCAAGGAAGTGATTACCAGCAGAGAAAGTGAAAAAATTAGTTAATTTCATGGGTGCAAAGAAGCATAATGGCTGAAGAGGCATCAAAGGGAGAAAGTCTGCAGGGAACCTGGAAACTGTATAGGGACAACATTCCACATTTCTAACCACTGAATTATCATATTATTTTCTTCTTCTTCTTCTTTCCCCCACCCCTAAGATTAATGCAGTTAATTTTGTGTTTTAAGTAGTAGTTATTTGTTTGTGTTTGCTTAATAATTAGGACAGTGTCTCAGCTGCATAAGATTGTGTAATCAATATAAAACATCCCCAATAATTACATGCCAATTCTGTTCTGATTCTACTTCCCCAGCTACCAAACCTATTAGTCAAATTAGTTAAGATTTTAAAACACTCTGGAAATTGGGTTTCTAAATGCTTCTTTTGAATGTTAAGGAGCATCCTATGCTCATTTCCATGCTAACTTATTGAAACGAATTCTATGTCCACATCTTTAATCTGGTTTCTTTGTAGTGGAATCTAACCACAAAATTTTTTAGAATAAAATAGTAAGCACAATTAATTCCATATTCAGAATATCTCCACAAATATGTGAAATAAATACAGATGTTTGGACTCTGTTAGGCTTGCAGCTTATGTATATGCTTATCGGGAGAAGGAAATTAGTATTAAAAAAATATTAACAATACTTACCACTAAACGGATATCCTTTATTTCACCAATTCCTACATTAATACCTGCTTTTTCATTCACAGGAAGGCGAATGTTGAGAAGATAGTATTTGTGAGCTACGGTTCCAATCTCCATGAATGGGAGAAAGTCACAATCGTAAAACTTCCCTTCGTGCTCTACAATCTATTGAAAAACCAGACAAGAAAACAGTACTATAAAGATTGAACGTATCCACTCATAAAACTGTTGTTCCTTTAAATGTATAAACATATACATTGTATTTGGGAAGTTATACAGTAGATGCTTTCTTGGGATAGGTTCAGATTTCACATCAAGCTAAGGACAAATCAACCACTGTGTAGATTATCTTTCTGTGACTTTCAGATTAATGGGACAAGTTCACTTAAAAATACCAACATTTTCTGAAATGGCAAACATTTTCTCCTCTAACCCTAACCCCAACTTTACAGTTATGTTCTCCCAGCAAAATTGGCTATCAAAGTAGCTAAAGACTATATTTATATCCTTAAGTTTAAATAAGTATAATTAAACATAGCAAAAAATAAAATAAAAAGAACATTGAAACTTACATCTTACTAAAGCCAAATTATAACATAAAGTTTTTTTGGCCAAAAATTGGAAGTGTGAAATAATTTGTAATGTTAATGCTATCCATTAGCTATGCTATATAGTGAAATACTTTTATATGCGAGGGACGGGGCAACTTATGAACATCTGTAGTATGACAAATGATTCTTGGTTGTGATTGTGAAAACACTGGTAAAGTTTTATTAGTTTTCCAATGCTCAGTTATCAACAAAACCATTACTAATATAGACTTACTAGTCCTGGTAGGCTAACAATAAAGTACAAAGTTTCAGAAAAAAGCTTCCTTACAATTTATTTATATTTCTGTATAAATTTATATTTGTATTTCTTTATAATTTAAAGTTCTTAAACTTCTCAAGACATTTTAATTAAAGTTGGAAATCTTAGGACAGTCTCCAACTATGCTGTATTCTTGGCAGGATTAATTCAGTGCATTTGAAAGCAAACAATACAAAAGATTGCATGTTACTAGGATAAGTATATTAAAACAGAACAGAAGCATGAAGATCTTACTTTTGGAGCACCAAATGTACAGTTGAGCTTTCGAGTCTCTACTGCATGTGCCATTTCTGTCCACTCACTGACTGTATCATCACGATATCCTAAGTGCACATCAAGACTAACTTTTGCATTTTCTCCTGCAAAAGCAACATGTTAAATGAGTTGAATATTTTTATGGCAAAATCAGAGCAATTATTTTGGGATGCCCCAAATACTGATTGACTGGTAACTCTAGACATTCCTTGCCCCTCGTGCCATGACAAAGAGCACTGTGACAATTCCTTTTGTGCATTGTATTATAATTTACATCTTCCTTGGTGTAACTAAAAATCCCACCCCACTCCCTTCACTTACTTTCAAGATTTTTTTAATGGGTGGCATATCTTTATGAACACCTGTGCTTTGCTTAAAATTAGTGTTGTCACTGACAATCTATATGAAACCAATAGTGCTTGGATTTAGGTTAACAAAATATATTTTCAAGCAAGACCAATATTGCTCCATACTATCAATAATGATTTACATAAAATTATTTATTGAATGTATATCCTGCTGCAATCTACTCAGACTCTCAGCAGCTTGCCACGAAGATTTGACACAAAATTTGTAATAGAGAAATCACAATAAGTAAAATAACTCATTAATACAATTGGATGATACCACATTTCAAATGCTCGTTGGAAGATTCCTATTTTTAACTTTTTCCAGAATGTGTATCATGTCAGAGTCTATTGAATCTCCAATAGGAGGATGATTCTAGAGGCCTGGTTTCCAGGCTTTAACCTGCTCAATCTTTTGAAAATGGGCGTTGGTTCTTACCTGACACGCCATTTCTCTGGGAGCCGTGAGGATCATCCAGTGTGTGGGAGGTGCTTCAGTCTGCGTCGTTGTAGGCTGAGCTTAATTACTGAGGATTGCTCCGCCCTTCATCACGTGGCTGCCCTGCAATCCCCAGTTTACGCGAAGTCGAGAGTGAATAGAAATCCTGGTCTCCTCTTACTATGCTAAAGGGTTCATTGGCGAAACAAGACCCCACCAGACGGAAAACTAATAAGGGTGGGGCTGGATGATCCTCACGGCTCCCAGAGAAATGGCGTGTCAGGTAAGAACCAACGCCCATTCTCCTGGAAGCCGTTCGGATCATCCAGTGTGTGGGACATACCAAAGCTTGGCTGTCCTACGGGGGACTCCGTCTGGTCCTGTGACCCCTGTGGTTCCTCGAGGACTCGCTGGAGGACTCTTCTACCAAGCGAAGCCTCCACCGAGGTAAATATGTCGATCTTATAATGTCTAATGAAGGGAGATGGGAAGGCCCAAGTGGCCGTCCGACCAATACCAGCAATTGGAGCCTGAGTGGCCCCAGCTGCAGAGGTAGCAGCACTTCTGGTGGAGTGTGCCGCTATTCCGCTGGGAACCGGCAGGGCCTGGGACAAGTACGCCTTGGAAATAGTAGCGCTAATCCAGCGGCCGATGGTTGACGGGGACACTTTGTGGCCTAATGATATGGGCTGAAAGGAGAGGAAAGGTATTCGGATCTCCTGAAGGGTTGGGTACGTTTAATGTAAATGCGGAGGGCCCGTCTAACGTCCAGGGTGTGCCAGAGCTTCTCCCTTTCCCACGGGGATCGGGGCAGAAGTTCGGAAGTGTAAGTTCCTGTGCCCTGTGGAAGGTTGAGTTGACCTTGGGCAAGAAGGTAGGGCCCGGCCGGAGAACTACCCGGTCGGCATGGAAGATGCAAAGGTCCTACCTCACCAACAAGGCTGCTATCTCTGATATTCGGCGAGCCGAGGTAATGGCCACCAGGAACACGACTATGTACGTTAGGAACTGGAGAGTGGATACCCTGAGAGGCTCAAGGGGTGTTTAAGAAGGGCCACCAGGACCTTATTGAGGTCCCAGTAGGGTATCTGTGAACCGTTGGGGGACAAAGTTGGTGGTTCCCCTGAGGAATGCCCTGATGCGAGGGTGGAGGGAAGGGACCCCAGATTGTCAAAACAATGACGGTTGAAAGGGCTGCGACCTGATGCCTCAGGGAGTTCGGAGAAGACCTTTCCTCAGACCCTCTTGGAGGAATGTCAACACTTGAGCGATGGAGGGTGAAAGCGGGTTGACCTGGAACCCCTGGCACCCTTGCAGAAACTATTCTAAGTGGCATTGTATATCCGGGTTGTGGAGGGCCGCCTGGCGGCTAGAATAGTATCGATAACCTGGTCAGAAACTGCCCCTTTCTTAAGCGCTCCCGCTCAACCTCCAAACTGCTAACAGGAGCCACTGAGGATCCGGGTGCTGGAAGGACCCTGAGAAAGGGATATCCTGATCGGAGGGATTTTTCAGGGAGGGGCCACCGATAGGTTGCGGAGGTCCACAAGCCATGGGCGCCTGGGCCAGTAGGGTGCCACCAGAATCAGTTCTGCTTTCTCGGAGATGAGCTTCTGGATGACTCTGGGGGCCAGGGCTAAAGGGATGCATATAGAAGCCCTGATGGCCAGGGGCAACGGAGGGCATTGTAGTTCTCGGCCCCGTGGGAGGGTACCTCGAGAAAGCCTGGGGAGTCGAGTGTTGAGGAGGAATGCGAAGGGTCCACTAACGGGAGACCGACCAGCTTGGTCGCTTCCCTGAACAGTGACGGGTGGAGTCGCCACTTGGGCTGGTCCACCGTGGTCCTGCTCAACCCATCTGCTTGGGTGTTTAAGTCCCCTGAGATGTGCTCGGCTTTGAGAGAGAGGGATTGCGCTCCGCCCAATGGCAGAGGCGCTCGGCCTCTCTCATCAAACGGATGGACTGGAGCCCCCTTGTCGGTTGGCATGGGCCTTGGTCGTGATGTTGTCCGCGAGTATGAGGACATGCCGCCCGCGTACCTGAGGGAGGAAGTTGCGCAGGGCCAGGTGGATGGCGCGGAGTTCCAACCAGTTATACTGCATGCTCGTTCTACCTGAGACCATGTGCCCTGAGTCGAGAGCGAGTGGATGTGATTGCCCCATCCAGACAGGCTGGCGTCTGTGGTGAGGGTGAGGCGTTGGGACTCCTTGAAGCCATGTCCCTTGTTGATGGCGGGACTGGTACCCAGAGGAGAGCGTGAGGACCCTTGAAGGCACCTTGACCGTGGCCTTTGAATTGCTTCTGCAGGACCGTTGGAGCGGAGCAGGAACCACTGTAGGGACCTGGTGTGTAACCGGGCCCAGGGAACAATGGAAATACATGAGACCATTTTACCTAGTAGCTTAGACAATTCTAAGGTGTTACCCTTCTTGAACGTCTGACTTGTTTGACGGTTTCCTGAATGTTAAGGAATCTTTCCGAGGAAGGGAAAACCTTTCCTCGAACTGAGTTAATGACGGACCCCAAGGGGTGATCCGTGTAGGTGGTAACAGTCGGCTCTTTTGCCAGTTTGCCAGGAACCCATGGTCTTGGAGGGCAGAGAGGGTAGTTCTGACATCCTTCCCTGCTTAGAGTCTGGGGTGGGACAGGACGAGGATGTCATCCAGGAAACAATGGAGACGAACCGGGGAGGTTCCTGCGGGGCCGCCAGAGACGCGAGGACCTTAGTGAAGATCCTCGGGGCAGGGGCCAACCCAAAGGAAGAGCCACATATTGGAAGTGGCGGTGGTTGTAGCAGAATCTGAGGAATATGGAATGGAAGGGCCGGAATGGGAGTGGGGAGACGCCTTTGAAAGGTCTATAGAGGCTAGCCAGTCCCCCTGCCTGATGCCCAGTAGAATGGACTGTAGGGTGTCCATCTTGAACCTGCGGTAGATCAGGTAACGGTTCCGGCGTTTCAGGTCTAGAATCGCCCTCCATCCCCCTGAGGGTTTGGGAATCACGAAGAGGAGGAGTAAAACCCCTGCCCCGCTGGGATGGTGTGCTGAATGGCTGAATCCATTGAGTTGTGTTTGGTGGGGTCCTCGAAGGGGGATGCCATAAAGAAGTCGGGGGCGCTGGAATTCAAGCGCGAGACCAAGCCTGATGGTGCCACGGACCCAGGCATCGGAAGTGGGGAATCCCATCGGTCGGCGAAATGCCTGAGGCATCCCTCGATGGGAAGGGAGGAGCAGGGTCTATCTGGTGCGCCAGAGAGGCTTCCCTCCGGGGCCCGTGAAGGGCCGTCTGTGGCTGCCGCCCCTCCTGTTCCTGTAACCTGGATCGGCTCGATCCTGGGGCTGGAATTGCCGGAAGGAGGGGTCTCGGATACCTGGGCTGGAAGGGGACTGGTAGAAGGGTCGGGAGGAACCTTTCCGAAAGGGCAGAGGCTTTCTTGTTCTTAGCAGGACTTGAACTCACAGCATCCTGCTTTGTAGTTTGGTACCTCAACCTCTACACCAAACTGGCTCTGTTCTTGCTTCAGGTTTCAGATAGCAATGGGTCCAGGGCGGTGCCAAATAGTCTGTCCCCCTTAATGGGGGCAGTGGCCAGCTTAACCTTGTTTTTATGTCCGCCTGCCAGTGCTAGAGCCAGAGTAGGCGGCGAGCTGTAACGAGAGGTTATTACTCGGGCGGAGAACTTAACCGTTGAGGTAATGTACAAGAGCAGGAGAGACTATCTGAAATATCAGCCTTTACCTGGGATCGAACTCACGGCCTACTGACTGTGAGGCAAGTGCTCTACCTCTAGGCCACCTGACAAAGGGCTGTGGTAGGTGGCGTCGGCCGAGGGTTCCACTGCGGCCGTTAACTTTACGATGACCTGATGTGCCCTAGTGTTAGAGGGGAAACATGCTGTTTCAGTTGGCGGAGCCACCGGATCGAGGACCTGGTGAAAAAGGAAGTGGCCATGGCCGATCTGACAGCCCAGGTGTCGCCTGATGAGCCCTACTCAACGGCAGTTCGGACCTCTTGTCCTCGGGTTTTAGAGCCTCCAAGGGGTCACTGGGGAGGACGAGGAAACTAAGCCAACGAAGGGTTCGTCTACCTCGGGGTGTTAAGCAAGTTGCAGAAGCTCGAATTGAGGTTAAGAACCTCTTGTCCTGGCTGGATGGCAGGGGGAGCTCTTATAGAGTCCAACAGGTCTGAAACTAGGTCGTGAAATATGAGTGGGGCCGGAATAACTTCCGCCTCCACCACGGGTTGCCTAAAAAGCGGTGTCCTCTTGTCCCTCTGCCGGAGGGAGAGCGAGGAGGACTGAACAGATAGGCCAGAAATGCTCTTGGCCTTAAATAGCAGGGATTTAAAATATGTGTGCTTTGAACAAACCCACAAGGTGAGTTGATGGGGGTGAGGCCCTCGCCTCGGACATGTCCCCTTCCTTCGGGTCTATCTCCGATAGGGGTTCCCCTTGGTGTATGGACCCCCATTCAAGATCTTCCTCCTCCCGAACCGAACCAGGTCCTCTATAGCCTTCTCCATTTCCCCTTCTGAGCGGGGCTGTCCCCCATAAAGGTACCTGACCATGAGTGGGGTCCAATCTAGGCAAGGACCTGAGTGATGGCGAGACGTGTTCGGGCGCCATCGGGGGACCGGACCTGGGCATCTGTTAAAGGCCCTCTGCTATCCCCTGGCAGATAGTCTGTTCCATCCATGCCTGCATGTGCGCAGGAATCTCGACAGAGGCGGCCTCCTCCTGGCGCAGGCCAGCGGCCGTGGGTGTGAAAGTGGCTTCGGCGTTCGTCTGGTTGTCGGTTCGGGCACCTGGTGTCCCTGTAAGCTGCGCCTGGAGAGGGAAGAGGAATCTGGAGGAGGGGGTGTCTGGAGGTAGAAGGAAGGGGGCTGGGGCACTGGTTGTGCCTCTCTAGATCACCTGTCAATTCTTTCTCCAGTGCCCTATGGCGCCTTAGGGCGTCTCTCTGAGAAGTCTTAGAAGTTTCCTTAGAGGCTTCCTTAGCCTGACTGCGCAGGTGGTAGGACTGAGATCTGGCCTTCAACGAAGGGCCTCTAGTGGAATTGTCATCTGCCATTATAGAAGAAAGGACTATAGCTCCAATTTAAGGCGGTTGGCTCGCCAAGGGTTCGGCCTACAACAAAGGCCGGGTGTCCTTTCAGCTGGCCCGCGCCCCTTTTGGAATTTAGATAAGTAAGTTCTACAATATTATTATTGTTATAATTATTGATATAAATATATATATACATGCTTATAAGCACTGTATATGTAATCCAATCAGTGTTGGTAATGCGTTATTGCCATGTACCAATAGATATATATGTATATCTCTATATAATATTTCATTATATTATTATTATTATTATTGATTATTATTATTATTATTATTTATTTTTCATATACAAGAAATGAACAGGGATCTGTTCAGTGCTCCCAGGAGGGAGTGACCTCAGATATAATGCTAAAAATCTCCAATTGGCCAAATAAACGCCTGAGGCTGGAGTAAGGCCTCTGGCAGCTGGAGCTCCCAGGCACAAACCGGGAGGGATAGGCTGCGATTCTCTGCTCTGAGCATGCTGCGGAAAGCCAACAAGATAGCCAATTAAATCGAATCTGCAGTAGCTTTCATAGGCTGGCAGGCCTACAACAGGAGCTAGCCCTTCGCAGCCCAACGAGGCCTATTAGAATTACGCCCGTTATACACGCGGCGGCGCCCAAAATGGCGGCCGCCACCTACTCTTTAATCCCGGGCCGCTCAGAGCGCTACATAAGCCTCTCCGGCACACCTAGGAGCGAGCGAGGCAGCCAAGTAATTTTCGCCCCTTGCTGAGGCGATCGGCGTTTTGGTGGGGGGAACACCAGCTGCGCTTATCAGCGCGATCGATAAAGCCGCTATGAGCGGCGCGAAACAAGCGGCAGGCAAGGAGCGAATTGAAAAGGGGGAGGATTGGCGCCGGAGCGCGAAAACCGCCCGCTCTCTATCCCCCTGGGGGCGAAAAACGCGCTCCCCTGCTACAGCCACCCCAATTGCGCAGAGGCTAAGGGAGAACCAGGAATAAAGGCAAACCTGAAATAATAATGAGTATGCTTGAATCGGCCAACGAGTGGGAGATACACAGCCTAACCTAACGAAGGCTGAGCGTAAACTGGGGATTGCAGGGCAGCCACGTGATGAAGGGCGGAGCAATCCTCAGTAATTAAGCTCAGCCTACAACGACGCAGACTGAAGCACCTCCCACACACTGGATGATCCGAACGGCTTCCAGGAGAATCAGGAATTACTGTTTCTTCTAGTTAATACGTTTGAATCTATACAGCTGACTCCAATGGAGAGATGTGGTCCTGAAAGTGACTTGGAGTAAAGTTATAAAGAGCTTGAAAACATAGAAAACTATGACAGAAAAAAAGACCCATTGAGTCTGCCTTTGAGATTTTATTTCTTTGTTCTTTTTTTTAATAAATTATTTTAATTGTTTTTCATTTATTTTTTAAATTTTCCTCTGATGATAGACATTTGTTTATCCAGTGTTTAAACAGCACAAATGTATTAGACAGCCAGTGTTGGGCCTGCAATTGAGATATAATACGATCCCACTGAGAACTGCTGCTGACCACCTAGATCGCTGCAATCTGCCTTCCAAATAGTCTTTAAACACAGCTCTATGTGTACAGCACACTGCAGTAAGCTAAGCAGGTGGTAACGGGGAAATGGCATTTGGTTAACAGTTTTACATCATGATTTTGGTTAGTGCTGGAAATACCATCAAGGTCTTGTCCCAGTACCTGGAAGCTATGAGGATCTGGGTGCGACAGAATAGGCCTCAGCTGAATCCCAGCAAGGCAGAACATTGATATCAGGAGTTTCCTATGGTCCCAGTTATTCCTTTGAATGGAGTTTCATTCCTCCTGACAGAAAAGGATTGTGAAGGAATCAGAGGTGCCATTTGCAGCCTTAACTAGGATGTGAATACCTTGCCACATTATCCCCATCACTACCCACTTAAGACTACTGCAATGTCTACTTCCTGAGAGATTATTGGTAAAACAACAAAAACAACAAAATCCTAAACAGTATCCGGTGTCTAAAGACACAAGTAGGAGTCCATTTAAGGTAGACCCAGTCCAAGGTCAGCAAAATGAAGACTCAGATTGTTGGGGGCAATATGCTGACTGTAAACCACTTAGAGAGGGCTGTAAAGCACTGTGAAGCGATATCTAAGTCTAAGTTCATATTGCTAAGTAGAAGCACATTAAGTGGCTTTATTGGCAAAATATTGTACTAATTGTTCACAGCAACCAGGTGGTAATGCTACAAGGTGGTTCTTCCCAAAAACAGGAATTAGTCGCCCAAAAATCGTCTGCTGGGCAATTATTGTCAATGCAGCAAATGCTCCACCGTTTTTATTGTCATGGAAGATGTCCAAACTGACAGCAACAGTGCTTGAGCAAATTGTTCTGTAGATGATGAGGTGCTCAAGAATCTGATGCTGTCTCCAAGATCAAAGGCAAAGGTTAATTTCTGTCTAAATAAAGAATAGAGAAAATTGATGTGAGCACTTTGAGGTAGGCTTGGTCAGGAATTGGATACCACAAAAACTACTGGAACTCTATTGTCGAACGATGTAGTAAGAGTTTTGAAAGCCTGATGATTTTGTTTCTCCCCTCTTATATCAAAGAGAGTATGATGTAAGAGCGAGTTTCATTTTCACTCCCTCCTGTCTTCCAGGGCTAAGCTTTATGGTGGCTGAATTTCTTCTTCAAGATTATCTCCGTATTCCTCTATACTTACTGAGAATCTCAGCTCTATTTAGGTGCTTTTATGCACTAAAAACAGCATATCATTCGTAATGTTTATTTCCAGTCTGCATTTGAGTAAGAACTTCTCTGAACTCTTTTTTACACATCTGTTACCATTTCAGTTATAATTTTATTGGGATTACATGGAGAGACGCCCATCTAGAATGCTGGGAACGGGTGTGGAAGGGCTTTGTGGTTCAGACCAACTATTTATAAAATACTTGAAGGTGTTTCTTTTTTCTATGGGTGCACCACCCTTTTCCAGTTACTTTTCTATTATGCAATAAGCACCGGCTGTATATTTCAGATTTAAAATGCAAGTTCCTACATTAAACTCCATCCATTTTGTTTTGTTGTGCACATTTTTATTGGCATGTAAAAAGCGTGTGAGCCCTTTTTAATTTTCAATATTTTTGCATTAATGTGACTTCTAAATGCAAAGAAAAATTACTTACAAATCAATACACAACAAAGAGATCTGGATGGTATTTGAAACATTGCCTGATCAATTCCCCTGCCCAGAAAATCTAATTCTTTCTGGGAAGTGGCCATACATACACAGCTTGAATTTAAGTTAAGTTTAAGCTGTGTCTGGATGGCCACTTCCCAGAAAGAATTAGATTAGCTGTGAAAATACGGTATCTGTGTTGCCAGAAATCTCTTCCTATATTTGCTTCTAAATGGTTTGGCTGGTAATTTGAACATTCTGGCATCTTATCCTCTGATATTATAAAAGGGTAATAGTCTCTCTAGAACATATATGTATGTACCGTATATATATATTTGTATCTATATGTATCCATTAATATTCTTTTTTTAAACTGGGATGCCAGAACAGATTAGTTTTACAACTGAGGTCTGGTCCAAGCAGAATAGATAGGTGATTATCACATCATTAGTTGGATACTCTTGATTTGATTAGAGAGGCTTTCATAATTTGATTATAACTTTCATAATTTGATTATAACTTTCCAGTTCTCATCCCTTCATTTCTTTCTTTAAATAATAAATGAAGAGCATAGATTTGCAAGCCCGTTGTGTGATTTTGTTGTTTTTGTTCTTGGCATCAACAATATTTGAAATAATATAACAGAAATCTGGGGTGCTAGATTAAATAAGCAACAGAAGGTGACTCTGTAATTCTAGATATGTACAATCATGACAGTCAACTGTCACAAACGGCAAGCTCCATGTTAAAGTAAAATAGCAAACTGCCCTCTGAATTTAGTCTAAATAAGTGAAGCCATTAATACAGGAACTACTGAAAATACAATTATAGAAATAATTAATAAAAGAATGCTAAAGTCTTTATTCCTTCAAAAGATAACTTTCCAAACATTTTACAATCTTGTTTTGGAATTATTCTTTTCTAGCCCTGCCCAAATAAGAGATTTCTTTTGTAGAAAATTGGGATTCTCCCTTTAGTCTCTCTAGCACTTCTCCCCACTTTAGTTCTGCTTCATGGTCCCATCTAGTCAAATGTCAAGTTCCTGTATTCAAGTATTTCCTTTCAGAATTCCATCCACTGCCTGGATGACTAAGCTCTTTCAGCAGCTGTGTTATTGCTGGAAGACAGTCAATATTTTTCACATGGTGTATTTGTTTCATGGGATTTGTGCAAAATGTGACTTGGTGCTGCATCAGAACAAAAACTGAAATCAGTTTGGCAACCTCAAAATAAGAAAATAAAAGAAGCTCCCAAATGTTCAACAGTTACCACTATTTAAAATTAGATGTTAAGTCAAAATAAGTGGTTTCCTCCAGTTTAAAAAAATAAAAAGGAAGTACCTTATTGACAAAAAGACTGCAAAGAGATAATGATATATAACAAAGAACATAATTTTTGCCTCTGCAAAAATTCCACCTGTACTTTCTTCACACAATGAAAGATAGAATCCAAATATTTTAAATAATAGTAAGGATCATTCCATGCTTGTGCGCAAACAATTCCAGTACCTACTGTTTTATTTTCTAGTACTGGAAGACTGACTTGCCTTCAGACTCAAGTCTTGGTTGCAACTATCTTCTCCCATCTTGGTCATCAAGATCTTCCAAACTGTCCTCTAGATAGTGCTATCACCAAATGGATGGTGACCACTAGATGGGGGCCTATCAGCAGTAGCATCATTTTTCCTCATGAAGTTTAGCACAGCATACGTTATGATCTTTTTTGTGATTTCCTATAGCTGCATTGTCTGATGCTCTCTATTACCTAATCCTTATATTAAATGGTTGAAACTATTTTGCCCTGTTCTTTTATCTTTCTGGTAATTTGCCCTGGAAATGAGTGTTTTAAAAATGTGATATGCATGGGTATAGATATATATGCGATTTATCATTCCATAAGGGAGGCATAATTACTGTCAGGTTTTTCTTGACTGATACTAAAATTGGAGGTCATACAGGCAGTGGTAATTGGTTATTAGAACCATGAAAACTGATAAATGACTTGGAACCAGGTTATCTGAAGGACTGTCTTTTCCCAATTATATCTACCTCACCCATCAGAGCAGGAGGTAGGGAATGTTATGGACCCCACTAAATCCATCTAGTAGGACCAAGAAGGGCCTTCTCCATGGTGGCTCACTCCTGTGGAACATTGTGGAAATAAGATTGGCTCTCACTCTTTTGAAAGGTCCTGAAGACATGGTTCTGCTAATGGGCCTGGGGACGCCAAGCTAATATGAAGTCCATTAATTCGTTGGTCTGATCACTGTCACCAGAGCGGTAAGGGATTTATTGGTTTTGGATTGGATTTTGTTTTGTAAGCTACTTGGAGTCAGTGAGTTGGGCAACCATGTACATACCAGTAGAAAGAAAGAAATGAATGAATGAATAAAAGAAAGATACAATATTTATAGCAAAATCAAGTTTCAATTCTAGTGCCTCTTTTTCCTGCTCATGAGGTGTAGCTTCCCACTTTGAGGCAATAGGAACAATTTCTATTTATGTCTTATTATCGTACTGTAACAGACTACCTAGGTCTTAAGCAATTTGCTTCTGACCTTGCCAGAACAAGCTCTCACAATGACCTGGCTTCATTTCAAAAAGTTGTTCATTCCTCTGCTTAATACTTAAGAAGGAGCAAAACAAAAAATCTGCTAAACCATATTTTTCTTTGTGTCAATCTAATGCTTGCACAAAGATAATTGATTCATGCATTTCCATATTACACTAATTTTATTCATCGCAGTAGTTAAGTAGTTAAGTGAAATACAATATATATTTAGTCAGAAGAAAGACCTAATTTCCCTAAGCCTGCGTAATAAATAATATCCAGGGGAAAGAAAAACACAGTACTCTCCAAGGTCACAAACAGCTTGTTAAGATATACTTTAGAATTTGCATTATCTGGAACACTCCCCTCCCCAATATTTTTGAAGAAATCCTATCAAGAATCGGATTTTAGGCCACCATCAAAGAACTTCTGCTCATTAGATGATTATTTTATAAGGACTCAACATTATTACTCACATCACTGCTGAATTTCAGCACTATGCAAAATAAACAAAACCCAGGAATTAAATTTAGATAGGATTGGTGACTTTAGTTTCCCATCATGTTCATTTTGTGACTCAAATCAACCCAGGGGTAATGGCCAAAGGAAGCAAGTGGACTGAGTCACATAAGTGAGTCAGGGAATCCATTTTTATTCCATTGGTGCCCCCCAGGAATGGTATATATTCCTATACACACCCTCTCCAAATCTTAATGTCAAATACCAAAATAACTCTGCCCACTAGGAAACAATTGAAAGCCAAAAAAAGGGGAGGGGGCAGAAATTTTAGGACCAGGTTTCTGATTGCATTGCTTAAGAATAGAAAAAGAGAGAGAGAATGTACTGAAAGCCAAGCTACTACATGATCAGGGAGAAACCACAGATACAGGAATGTGAAGAATGTTGTACAGCCTTATAGATAACAGAATCTGCATGCATCCTCTGGCTCCTCTTGAATCTTACTAAAATTAGAAGACTACTGAATTATGTTTAAAAAAATGAACTCACATATTCCTACTACAACTATCCCATGTCAAAAAGCTTCAATCCTATCAGAGAAAAACATTTTATTTAATATTTATTTCCTAAAAGCATGCCAGCAGATGGTTTGGCAAAAAAAACAAACCCCATCTCATTTAATTTTGGTTATCATAGTCAAAACATCAAAATTAGGCAGTCTATATTTCAGAGTGTATTCATGAACTGGAATAGGGAGTAGTAACAAAGTCAGCCAAAGTTGCCTGCATGGCAACAGACCAACCAATGGGAGCTGAATGGAAACTGAAACTGGAAGTAGCCTGGGTGTGGCTCTAGTCCAGTGGTGATTAATCTTTTTGGGCTCCTATACCAAAAATTGTGCGCGCACTTGCATGCTAGCACCCAGAAGGCAATGCGCCCCCCTCATGCATGCCAAAAACTAATCAACCACCCACCCACCTACCCCATCACCCCCTTACCTGCACTACACCTCACAGCTGATTTTCGGCAGGTTTGAGGCCTTTTTTGGCTCCCCAAGGCTTGAGGAAGGCTTCTGCAGGCTGAAAACCAGCCCTGTTTCATCACTTCCGGTATTTTCGGAAAAACAGGAAGTGACGAAACAGGGGGTAGTTTTCGGCCTGCAAAGCCTGCAGAAGCCTTCCTCGAGCCTTTGGGAGGCTGAAAAAGGCCTCAAACCTGCCGAAAATCAGCTGTGAGGTGCGCACATGCGCAGTGAAGTAAGTTTGCCTGCAGCTCGTGTGCTGGCATAAATAGCTCTGTGTGCCACTGTGGAACACGTGCCATAGGTTTGCCATCAGGCTCTAGTCTCTTGCTTGCCTGCTGCTCAAAAGTGAAACTAACTTGCTTGCTTGCTGAAATTGATATCTGCTCTGAGCTGCTGCTGCTTGTGTTTTGCTTATGTTGTTGAAAGAATCTACAAATGGTATTATAAACTTTATTCATACTATGTTTATAAAGAAGTTAATGACCCTGCTGAATCAGTCATCTGTGTGTTTTCTGGACTTGAATTTCTGCTGCAAACTCTAACACTATACACATGTTACGGAAACTAGGGTATTTACATAAATATGCATACTTTCCTTTTATATTTATTTAAAATGAATCCCAAACTAATTCACAGCAAGGTAACAAAAGTACAACAGAAATATAAAATTAACAATTAGAATAATTAAAAAATCTATGTTAAATACAAATAAAAATCTGCTTTGGAAATCTGTCAGCTTTCAACTTGGCTCACACATTAACATATTTAAGTTGTAATTATGAAGAATTTACAGATACAAAATACGAAGTACTGCAATAACAGAGTTGGAAGGAATCTTGAAGGCCTTCTGCTCAGGTAGAAACCCTATACCAGTGATGGCAAACCTTTTCAGCACTGAGTGCCCAAACCAGAATGTGCACGCACGTGCAGGCTAGAGCACCGGAAACCCAAGATCAGCTGGCCAGTGCACATGCACACTCTGGTCAGCTGTTTTTTGCGTGCGCCGGAGCGCCCTATACCATTTCAGACAAATGGTTGTCCAATCTCTTAAAAACTTCAAGTGTTGGAATATTCACAACTTCTGGAGGCAAGTTATTCCATTGGTTAATTATTATGTCAGGAAACTTATTAGTTCTAGGTTGCTTTCTCTCCTTGGTTAGTTTCTACCCATTGCTTCTTGTTCTGCTTTCAGGTGCTTTGGAGAATAAAGGCACCTGAAGGAAGGACAAGAAGCAATGGGTGGAAACTAATCAAGGAGAGAAGCAACCTAGAACTAATAAGAAGTTTCCTGACATTAACCAGTGGAATAACTTGCCTCCAGAAGTTGTGAATGCTCCAACAAAGGGAGTTTTTAAAAAGAGATTGAACAACCATTTGTCTGAAAATGATATAGGGTTTCCTGCCTGAGCAGGGGGTTAGACTAGAAGACCTCCAAGGTCCCTTCCAACTCTGTTATTCTGTAACCTAGTTATGTATTTCCACTCCAGGCCAAATGGGAATGTGGTAGAATTCCTGTCCTGAAAGCTGTCAGGATCTAGAGTGGAAAAACAAGGTCAAATGAAACAAGATTCAGAAACCTTCTGATTCTTGAATGATATGATCTTTGGATTTTAATTTGGTTGTGTTCTCCCACCGAGAATAGACCAACAATTTGGATATCCTCCTTAATTCATAGCTCTTGGTGAAAAATCAGATGGGGGTCATAATCAAAAGAGACTTAAAATTTCTTAGATCTTATTGCATTTTATATTATTTACATTGGTTGTGTCAGTTGTCTCGCGTGTCCTTCAAGACTGAAGCAGTATATAAATTTCATTAATAAATAAAATAGATCTTGAAGCTAATGTTCCTTCCAGAACTTGGTATCCTCTTAAATATTCCAAATGACATATGTCCTTAGAGAGCTCCAATGATGGGGAAGCTTGACCTAAAAATCCCCTCTATGGGAGTTTTGCAAGCACAGTCAGTAGCATGGACTTTTTTCAAGTGGACTAGTTGAGAAAGCAAGATCCAGGATTTACAACACGCCCAAATCCCCTTTCTTACTATATACTGTACATAGCTCTATAGATTTGCTGGTGTATGCCTATCAAGGTCTACAGTACATCTTCAAGAATAGAAATTACCTAATAACCAAGCATTTCCTGGCCATTATTTAGTACAGACAATGTTAAATTTCTATAGTTAAGATAAAAAACTGAAGCTATTTTCAAACAATCAAACTCACTGTCAACTATTACCTAATGTTAATACAAATTAGTAAGAGATAAGGATTAAAAAAAAGCAACATACTGGATGATGATTAAAGTCTTCAAAATAATAAAGCTGTTAAGAATAAATTCTGGCTTGGAATCAGGCCAACTGATGCTTTCATTTGCCATATAGAAATGGCAAAGACAAGGCAGAACTGTATTCACTCAAATTAGAGAGGAAAAGCAAGCCAAGAATGAGATCAAATGACTTTCACCTTCATGGCAATTGACTGCAAGAACAAAATCACCCACAAAGGAACATTACTGATATCAGATGAATTTCAAAGGAATGATTATTTTGGCTAGCATTAGTTGCAAATTATCAATTTTTAAACCATTATTATCCTAATGAATCTATCTGGCACCCCACATATTCCTTGCAAGTTTTAAAAGGAAATCCCACAAGAATTTCAGTGCTTGCTGAACTTAATTAATTTGAAATTAAAGTATCTGTTGAATTTTAACCTACATTATCATGTGCAATTCTTTCATGTTTCATATATTCCTGGAAAAATATGCAATTCTTAGACAAAGATGATATTATGTATGTATGTAGTATGTATGTAATGTATGTATGTATGTGAATCTTCAGTTAAATCACTATGCATAGTGTTTTACTAGTACCAAATCTTGAAAGACTTCATATTTAATATAAACTCTACTTGGTTTATTTATTTACTTAGTTAATTGGACAGAATGTTAGCTTCTAACACCATTACGTCAACATTATAGAGTACTGTTTGTGGAAAACCCACTTTTATCCATTTGCTTATTTTAAACTGATATTATGGGATAAGCCAGTTAAAATTCATAAAAAGCCTGTTATTTTGATCATGTGAATTGATACTGTGATTTATTGAATGATAATGAGGTTTTATTACTCCAATTGAAGAGAATATAACAGGGTTGAACTGTGAAGCTCTTGGTGCTGATGTTGTTACCAAGTCGGGTATAATGCCTGCAAACAACCAACCTCAAGAGAGCATCAAGGACTTGAAAGTTTTTATTGTGTTCTATGTTATAGAGAAAATACAATAAAAAAAAAAACTGGCAATAGTTTACAATTTTTGTCACATGTTGATTCGAATCAGTGGCATTTCTGCTGCAGAGATACCTTATAGGTAGTACTTGACTTATAACAATTCATTTAGTGACCACTCAAAGTTACAACAGCACTGAAAAAAGTAATTTATGATCATTTTTTCACTTATGGCTATTGGAGAATCCCTATGGTCAAATAATCTAAATTCAGTTGTTTGGCCACTGACTCATATTTATGACTGTTGCAGTGTCTTGGGGTCATATGATCACCTTTTGTGACCTTCTGTAAAGTAAAGTCACGGGGAAGTCAGACTTACTTAACAATCATGTTACTAACTTAACAACTACAGTGATTCACTTAACAATTGTGAAGAGTCATAAAATGAGCAGAACTCACTTAACAAATGTCTCTTAGCAACATAAATATTGGGGCTCAATTGTGGTCATAAGTCGAGGTCATAAATACTTGTATTTATTAGAAATTATTAAATAATGTGAGACTAAAAACCCACAATTGTTATAAATACTTGTCAATAAAATAATTCAACATGGAAATATTAAATATTGCCTGGAATAAAGAACTGGAGACCCCCATTTTATCTGAACAATGAGAGATATAGTCAATGTATGACAAAAACCAATAGATTTAAACTTTACTGAAAAAATATATTTCAAATTTACTTTACATATATTAATCTGACTTGGAGAAACATTTTAATATTATCAGATACCTATGTTATTTTGAACTATATACTTATGGTTGGAAAATAGGAATGGATTTTCCGTATCCTCCTCAAAAGGTAGATTATATATGGACCATTACAATGAAATTACAGGTGACCAGGCTGAGCCCGAGGGAGGGGTCAAGCACATCATCAGTGTCGAGCCCCTTCATGCCCTCAAGAGATCTAAGTCCAGCCCACCTTGAATTCCATTGACTCTTATCTACTGCCAATTCATTCTGACAGTTAGCAATTCAGATTCTTGTAGAAAATAAGTTAGTATGCAATAAACCTGTATTCCTTTGAACTACTTTGGATCATCATTTCCTGTGCTTGACAGAAATATAGTCATTCTTTCATAGAAATTTTGGAACTAACTAATTGCCAATTCCGTTTATTTTAGTTATTCCATTAACTTTCATTAACTTAGAAACACCTTTAGCTACTTACTAATTTGGTTGTTAGTCTTGAAAGCAATGTCCATATGCAAAATGCAGAGAATAAATTGGAACCAGGGACTCATCTCATTCTTGGGAAGTGGTATGTGAATGGCAAACACAATGTTATTCGCTTCAATTTGTCTGTTCACAGCTTCATCCAAATCTCTGAGTTTATTACACTGGTCAGGTCCCCATGGTATGAACCATTTGGTCTTATGATGGTCTTTCTGCAAGTCTATGCACTTTGCAGCCATATAAGGTACAGCAGCAGTAGGGTCTGGAGCTGAAAAACAAACAAAATTCACACATAAGCAATTTAGCATTCACAAAATACACAAGAAAAAAGCTAACTGGATAAATTTGACCAATCAATGTCTCTCAGCCCAACATAACTTACAGAGTTGGGGGTGTTTTTTTTGGGGGAGACAAACAATGAAGGTGCACCATGAAAATTACCTTGAGCTCCTGAATGAAACAAGAAATAAATCACATAGATTTGGCTGTGCACAAAATAACATTACTTAAGTATCAATTTACCAAAAACGTTTCATATAAAACATCAATGTTACATGATGAAAAAAGCAAACGATTCACTGACCTTTCTATTTCTGTGAGTGGTGTCATTTACTATACAAAGCAAAGATTCCTTAAGTATAATTTGTTGAATAAGGCAGATAGTTCAATTCACCCAAAGCATCAAACCCCCTCAAAGTACTTGATTTAGTGCACTCTTGGCTTAAGAAGGTGGACTGGTAGGCTACAAAAATTGTTGATAGGCAGGTCTCTGCTCTTAGAAGAAAGCTCTAAAAAGGCAAAAGGGAATTGTAAATGCCTATCACCTCTTATTAGTGACCAGGCTTAGCCAGAAACTATAAATGACTCAAAGCTTTTATATATAGGCTTTTGGGGGTGTTTTTTTTTGGGTGTTGGGGGTTTGTGGGGGTTTGGGGGGGGGGGGGGGGGGGGGGGGGGGGGGGGGGGGGGGGGGGGGGGGGGGGGGGGGGGGGGGGGGGGGGGGGGGGGGGGGGGGGGGGGGGGGGGGGGGGGGGGGGGGGGGGGGGGGGGGGGGGGGGGGGGGGGGGGGGGGGGGGGGGGGGGGGGGGTTGGGGGGGGGGGTGGGGGGGGGGGGGGGGGGGGGGGGGGGTGGGGGGGGTGTTGGGGGGGGGGGGGGGGGGGGGGGGGGGGGGGGGGGGGGGGGGGGGGGGTTTGGTTGTCCCGTGTCCCCCCCTTGTGTTTGTCGTCTTCCCCGTCATCCCCTCCGGGGGGGGGGGGGGGGGGGGTTATTTTCCGCAGGGGGGAGTTTTTTTTTTTTTTTTTTGTTAAAAAAAAACGCCTCTCTTTTTTTTTTGAAAACCGTATATAAGACCCATCTTTTTGCATTTATTATTCCTTTTGGTGTCCATGAAAGTTTCTAGTGCAATAATAGGCTTATAAAGCAATATTTATTAAATTGTTAAATTATAATATGTATGCAAATATATTTATGAGTGTGTGATCACACCTATCTAATTCAACAATTTGCAAGGCAAAGCATACCAATCCTACAACTTATAAGCCATTTTTTCCTACTGACAAAGACATCCCTAGCAACACTTGACATGAAAAGCTGCTGTATATAAACAGAGAGCAAACCCCACTCCCATTTAGCACTGAAGATGTTCACTAACTGGGTAATGAAACATCTGCAAGAAGACCACCAAGCTCAGAGAACACCAAAGACTCCATAGACAGATATTATTGGAATTCAACGTAGCTGCATCAAGGTGAGACAGCCTTTACCTATGGATCCAATACAATCTAATGAAAAAAAAGTTACCCGATTTGCTGCTAATCTATTCAGGTCAGATTTCAGAATCATATAAAAAGAATAAGATTGTAGCCTGCCACACAAAAGAGCCATATGATTTCTCAAAATGGCAATTATTTCCTACACAGTCTGCTTTTTTGGTTTGTCTTATAGTGTACTACACACCTGTATCACTGCTCAATTAGCTGGTCTTTTAATCCTGCTCATCAAGCAGTCACCTGTTCCAATGAACCAAATGAATCTCCCTGGGCCTCTCACCCACTAGAGATCTCTTCTTGTCTGATAGTGGATTACACAAATTTTATTTTACAGTATGATGAACAAGCTCTTAAATATCTGAAGCCAAATCATAGATGTCTCACTGGGAAAATATTTCTTCTATATCTTTCTCTCCCTCACTGACAAAGATACACTGCCTGTATTCAAGTTTTATTATTAAATGTTACCCTATACTTCTTTTTCCACTGATAGATAGATAGATATATCCATGAGCTATCTTCTTTAGTCTTAACATCACACTTTCAATATTCTATGAATGGAATTTTTCTTTAGTTTTCAAAATAATCTTTTAGCAAAGTATCATTTCAGAAGAAAAAATATTATCCAGAAATTGTTTTTCAATGCATAGTAAAAATGAAACAAACTTCCTTTCCTATGAAATAGAAGAACAGGGAGACTGTTTGCAATTTTTTTAAAAAATTATACCTTGCTTGTTCTGAATCTAATCATATGTCCTTTGACAGACAGGTAGTTCTCAATTTACAGTCACAACTGGGATGAAATTTTGGTCGCATATCATTGCACTTGCAAATTGAGGCACTACATGATCAGACACAATTTTCCAATCATTTTTATGGTGATCATTAAGCAAATCATGTATTCGTTAAGGAAACCAGACAGTCCCAAGTCTGAATCTACCCTCCTGAACATTCATTTTTTTTGCTGGAATGATAGTTTTAAAACAATTTATAGTTGTGATAGGTCAGCTAAACTGAAGTTTATTTCATAACAGAAAACAGGAGTGTAGGAGTTAACTTTTTCTATAGGGCAGGAATTGTTAAATCATAAACTTTCTCCTTCAAAAGATTACAAAAACTCAAGAGATCTGAAAAGTGTGCCTGGAATGTCTGGGTATTCTTTAGGAATATTATTTTAATTATTTAGTGCTAGCTGCAAGCTGCCTCTTCAGATGTTGGGAGATTTGCTGGACAGCAAAATTAAAATTTAACCTACAGAATCTGTTTAAATTTGAAGCAGTTGTCTTTAGAGTCACTAATTTTAAATCTTTATAGTTCATACCGATACATGAAAGAAAAATAAAATACAAAATATGTGGCATTTTGAGTATAAAATCACTTCTCTCTATACCAACTTGAATGCTTTTTTTGCTGTAGTCTATATTAAAGACTATTATTTTATCCAATTGTATGTGGTTGGTTGTTTTTGAGGGCAGGGTATGTAGAATTTGTAGCTGACCAACATATCAATGCTCTCCTATTCATTTTGACTTATTTCATCTCACTAAAGAAAGCTAACTCAATGGATACAATTGAGTGAAAAATGCATCTATGTATGATATAGTCCCAAAAAATTTAAGAAAGGCAAGGGTACATATCAAAGAAGCACACAATATTTTCACAGCTGTTTTGAACCATGTATGTATGTAAGTATGTATGTATGTATGTATGTATGTATGTATGTACATGTATGGGAACTAAGGAGGTTGAGGGAGCATTATCTGCACAACCGCAGACTTTGTAAGCTACTGATTTTGCAACTTTTTTCAGCATGAATACAGGCAAGATTTTGGGATGGAGTTAGTTTTATTCATCCGATAAATGACTTATGAATAAGACAGAAAAAAATACATTTGGTTTGATCCTATTTGTTCTCTTCAAACCATCTGATACCTTCAACTATAACACTGTCCTGGTTATTTAAAAAAACCACAGTCAGATAATAGAAATTATTAATCATTCCTTAAAACACTGGCAGTCAAGAGTTTGGGGGGCGAAATGTTATCAACATGCTGACAACACTCAACTCATTTTCTCATTGGATTCAGGAGATGCTGTGCATATTCTAAATCAGTGCCTGGACCTAGTGTTGTGTGGATGAAGCTGAAGAGAGTCCTTTTAAATAATTCCTGTACAATAATTGGTAGAGAGTGCATTGCCTCAGAAAGAATGTGTATGAAGTTTAAAGTTTTGCACTGAACATGTAAGGCCCCTAATTTGGGATTGAAACACCTGACAGATTACCCTCCTCATTAGAGATTGGGATAACTGTTATCAGCACAAGCTCAGTTGCATATGACAAAGACTATAATTTTGCACTTCTGCTATTATTAAATCTGCTGCAGTGATGTATATATAGGCCCTAAGCCAGAGCTTTTGAAGCAAACCTTTCCTTTAAGAGTGAGATGCTTGGCTTTTCTCACCTGACTTTAACAACACAAATGAAGACAGGTCACTGATTACTGACTGAAATAAAACTGAACTGATAAGCCAATGACTTCCCATTCCCATCCAATTTAGAAGTGGTTGGGTTCTGGTAGTGGGGACTTTTTTCTTGAAAGAGAGTTGTTCTGCAGTGTTTTAAAAGAGGCAATGGTTACCCATTTATGGCATGGAGCTGGGTTATTTGAAGGACTGCTGGAGACTCTCTCTGATTGGTCTGACTGAAATTATGCCATTTGGTGGGCCCAGAAAGAGAGTATTTTCTGTTCTCTTGGCCACAGTGATCCATTTCAAGGTATTGCCACCAGCCCTGGGAATTTGTAGATCTGGCTGGGTGCTTGCAATTGTTGACTTGTTATTCATAAATTGAATTTTTATTTTTATTCCAATGTGGATTATCACATGCATGCTATTTGTTTTTTTTATGCCGTTTAATTATTGATAATCACTCTGAGTCATGAACTTGAGGTAGGTAGCCATATAAATTGAGTTAATATAAATATGTGAAAGTAGGAGAAGGGAACCTTTTATATGGAACTGGGAAAATCTTAGGAAGCTTTCTTGAATGTATTCAAAAGAGGTTCTTCTGAACAGCCTTTTTCAACCAGAGTTTATTCCAAAATTCAAAATGCAGCAATAGAGCTTAGTTCAATTGTTTTCCCTCAAGTCAACTCATAACTAGTAGTCTGTGGGAAACCATGGGGGATACAACTACTGTGACTTAATTAAGCACTACACATATTCAGGATCTCATTTCAACATTTATGCTATATCCAACCTGATATTAAAACATATCTATAGGAGTTTTGCCCATTATTTTCTACAGCTCCTTCAGCGTTATTTTCTGACTCTTATTCACACTCCTACAAATCCTTTAGAAAAATCTCAATTGCATGGTGTCTACACTGATTAAAGTCTGAAGCCTAGTGACCTCATGGGATGTTAACTGCTCCCATGCTCCAACAGCATTCTCTTTTTCTATTCAATTACCCCCTTCTGAACAGAGGCTATCACCACCAAATGAGTGCATACAAAGGCATTCTGCTTCATTACACTAACTCAACAGCAGGATAGGAATAAACAAGCTAATTTATCATCTTTACCTCTCTCATCTTACAAGCCTAACATCTTTTCTTTCTTCTTTCTTAATTTTAATTATCCAGTAACATAAAGCTTGCTAAATTCATAGCATTTAAAGCAACCCAGGGCCCTCCTGAAGGGTTGGATTATAACACCATCACACACACACCCAACCTTTCCCATTTTTACTGGTTAACCAGTTTTATTTATTCTGAAAATTAGCAGATACTTTTTGCCAGCTTTTATATTGTAAAAGTTTCAAGCCTATATACTCTTTTGTGTAAATGTCACTGAAATTAAAAGATAGGAGTAAACCAATTTAGGATTATAATTTCATCCCTATGTAACAGATTTTAAAAATATGGAATCTCAAGACTATAACTCAAAGTATAGAACTGAATCAAATTGTGGTCCAAATTAATACACTTCTTGTTATCAAATGGTTTATTTTTTTCTCAGATATTCAGAAACAAAGACAAAAATATCCAGGTAACAAGAGCAGAAGATTTCAATGAAGCCCAGTCAGCAGCATAATTGAGGGCCTTATTTTCCTAAGGCAAAGAGCAACCATCTTCTTTATTGCTTCAAGATCAGAGGTGCTAAAATCATGGCCTCGTGGTTTATGAAGCATCCCAAAAAGAGAAAATTCCATTAATGAATGTTGAAGGCTGAATGTTCTATCCCAGATTCTGTAAAATCCAGAAAGACCAGGAGAGTGGAGCTAGAGCCATTAAGGTCTGATTTGATTGCTATTTCTTCTGTGCTGCCTTTTAATTTTATTTTCCCTTGTATTGCTCATGCTAAGGCTACTGCAGAATGGAACAGGCTATAAAAGAAACAAACAAACACACACCCAAGGGAACCAGGCATTAATACAAGAAATGAGACAAGTTGAAATGGTCCAAATGGTGAGTTTGTAGGCTTCGATTTAGAAGTATGGTTGCACAGAAGTTAGGCAGGAGCATATAAGCCTCTAATAAAACTGAGACACAGAAGAATCCTATTTCTCTAAGTAAGACAAATGTAGCTTGGAGTAGATAAATACAAAAAGAGAGAGAGAGAGAACAGCCTTTTTATTTCTGGCCAGCAAATAAAATAAAGTTTAACATGGAGAAATGAAATTTAAAAGATTATCAGTTGTGATCATTGGGAGAACTAGCAACTGCATTCAAGTTTGCATTCTTGCCTTTTGTTTCCTTTAACATACTGGTAATATATCCACCTGCAACATATATATATATTGCTGACTTCTTATCACTTTTGGAAATACGGTACTGCTAAGGAACAATTTCATTCTTAACTGTAGATTAAAAAAACTCTTGCTGTGGAATTCAAATATGCTGTATCTTGGGTTTGCCAGCTGCAAAATCAATACTAGACACAGAGTAACTAGCCTTCAAATAACTCGTGCCAAGAGAAACAGAACTTGAGAACCTTTAAAAAAAACTTAACTAGGAGGATCAAAAGAGGATCAGTATTTTCTCATTTTTGCCTCTTTACTACATCTTTATTACAAAATCTTTCAGTGATCCTTTCTGTGGATCATGAGGTAGCACAATTTCTTTAAAACCCTAATAAGGATAAAGTCATTCTGAAAGAGCACAAGCGAAGTGCTGCTAATCATTGTGTCACAAATATGATTAGGTATCAAGTTTACCATGACTAACTGCTCCAGTGATTATAGCTGAAAACCAATTATTTAAATTTCATAGTGTAACTATCAGACCTTTAAAAGGGGGGATGTTTGCTAATTGGCTCACTGCAGCAAACATGCTTGGGCCTTGCCTAAGCCTTCCTTTTGTCAATTTTTACTTTTGAAAAGCCATGTGTCTTGCTACTGCAGCCAAGCTATTAAATCAGTTCACAAATAGATCTAAATAAAAATGATGAGACCATAGTATTCAAAGTGAAGAGAGCTCAGCTCTGAAATAGCAGCCAATTTTTATAGCTAGGCTTAAAACATTTGATTTTCAGGTAACAACTGGCACACTGAAACCATTTTGATAGATGGAAAGCATTCCTCATATCAGAGGCAGATTTCTGCACATGTATCACATTTATGCCTTGAAGGAATGCTAAAGCATCTCTGGTATGTGCATGTAAGCTTTCATCTCAATAGAGGCATCACAAAAGTTAGATTTTTAGTTCCAGATAAACCCAAAGGAATTCTTTGATAGTTATTTCTCTCCTGAATGAACTATAGTCCTTAATCTAGACAAAGAACTTTAATTTAAATAAGGTAATTGTTCTCAATATTTATATTTGCTTTAGATTTATTTTCCAACATGGTTATTATTTTGGCTTCGATTTAGCCTTTAGCCTCATTTATCATGACAATTACTTGAGATTAATTTGTTAATGAAGCTGCCATGTAAAAGGCCTTATAGCTGCAGTTTTTAAATCTAAATTTGCAAGCTGTTTCTGAACACTCAGCATTTTCAAGTGAAAATCTTAATCTACATCTTCATAGCAGGAAATCTTTTTTTAAAAAAGCAAGCAGCAATAACATTTATGTTGAAATTCAGGAATCTTTTTTCTAATCTTTATGCATATTTCTAGACAACTATAAAGGGAAGGATTACACTTAAAAATTAAGCAATAAAGCAGTTCACTGCAGAAAGTGCACCCTTTCTGATTGTAAAGACAAAACCAAATGTAAATAATATGGGTTTAATGCAATCTATGTTCTATCCCCCATCTTATAACACATTTGCCTTCATGGTGAACTAGAATTTGATACCAGTGAATGATTCCCTTTGGCCTTCTCAACCATGGGAGTGGTTAAATAATTATGGACATTCTTTTCATAATATTTTTACTATGATATTTCTCCCAAAGAAGCCAGAAATAAGATGCCAAGCTTCTAACTCTATCTTAGTAGAAATGGGATGAAGCAAGGATTTTGGGGGTCATGAAAATAGCAGCTGCTTCTGTGGTTAACTATTTCTACCCTTATTTTCCAACCTGGTGCCCTTCAAATATATTGAATCCCAATTCCCATAATGCCTGGCTATCATAGCTATTAAAGTTTAACAAATCAACAGGTACCAGACAGACAAAACATGCTGTATGTCACAACCACCATCTTTAAATATGGAAGACCACCAAATGATATTCAGATCTGAAATATAATACATTTCTGTCCTCCACTACAGCTTAAACATATTCATGGCATGTTTCACAAAAAATTATTCCACAGTAAACAAGTTTTGTTACATTAAATTATGAGCAAACCACATATCTAATATTGATAATCACCCAGTTACCTTGTGGTAAGATGGAGAAACAATAAATTTAATAAAATAACCATTTGGATATAAGATCATCAATAAGCTATAGAGAAATATAACCAAACGTCCCATAACTGCAGATTCTGAAAAGTATCCCTAGGGAAAGATTAATAAATACATTTGTGTCCACTCATGTAAGGATGCATCATGAATTGCATTTATTGCAAATTGGCAGTATGAATTAAAATGCCATTCATTTCAAATATTCCACATAGCTGGCTCAGTAACTATATTTCTTCTCCAAGGCAGATTTGTTGGATTAGGAATTGCCATGTAAATTGTATGTCCTTCTCCCTCTGCAACTAATATGAGATTTCCTAGTTTCCTAGTTTCTTCATTCTTCTTATGTCTTCATGGGCATTGTGATATCCAAATAATAAACTCTGGTTTGAGTGTTCCCTGAAAATAAGCATTAACTGATCATAATAAGCTGTAATTTAAAAGTGATGGAATTTCACATTGCACTGGAAGTATATGGGTACCATGTGCATGCCAGATCTTTAAAGAAACTGGATTAGAAATGGAATGTCTGAATTAGGGTTTAGATGCATGTTAAACAGACAAAAAGCAAGAACCAACAAATTTAATTAATCAGTTCTGGAAATCACATCAAAATAGTGAGATCCATTACTTCAAAATATAGGTTACAAAACAACAACAACCATAGTCCTCCATACTACATCACATTTACAACATTGCCCAGCAACATGAATTCGCAATGGGTACTTTGGGATATTTATATCCTGGTCTATAAAGTAATAAGCTTAGGTAATTTGATCATTGACAGATCTAAGAACCAATGATTAATTGGTTACCTTTTTCCACAAAGAGTTGCAAAAATAATAAATCTTCATATTGATGACTATTATGAATATGGATTTTTCAGTAATGGAAACATCACTGTACAGTTTCTTGCCAGGAAGGCTTACCAAACCTGCTCACTCATCTCCTTTAGAAAGCACTGTTTTTCTTTTATTTGCAAAGATCTGGGACTGGATGGATAGCTGCTTTTTCATTTATCAACTGCCAATTTTTGTAAACTTAATTGCAGAAAAATATGCTTTCCTAACAGTTTTTACTGCCTTTAAATTTGACTAAGTTGATTCATAAACTGCCTTGAAAACCTGTTTAGTAAGAAAGCAGACAGAACTTAAAAGAAAACCTATTTCATCTATTTAAAATGCTTAATTGAACCAAGCTTGTCTTTGAAAAAGATGATGTAATAACAGCAACACATTCTTTGGATGACTCCATATACCACAGAAAAGCCAACTATTGCTTTTTCAAGCTTCAGCTATGGCTGTGTTGTAGCTGTATATAGTAAAAGCTTCTATGATTTGGATATAACACTCAATACAGATTTTGCAATGCATTATGGGACATCACAGCAGGAAGTCTGGATACCATATGATTTTGAGTTTATTTATACCATGGGAAAAGAAAAAGGCATGCACACCTGCACATTTAAACAAAACACACAGAAGTCACTACTGGAAGTTCTTTCAAAAATATCAATTATATTTACAAAAAAATGTGCACTGCTGTACATACATCAACATAAGGAATCTCTTTAAGGCTCTGTATGGTATTCCCAAATATTAAATTCAGTTGTATAAAACAAAGTGCTTTAAAAGTGACTTATAACTTAATATCCCAAGACATTTTATCTGCTAAGCTCAATATTCAAAAGAACCACAAACATGCAGATGAATAAATACATCTGTATTTCAGAAAAATGCAAAATCTATCAAAGCAACACTCTTGCTTCAGAGTAACACAATGCATTAGGACACAGTAGATTTTTTCCCTACCCCTAAATTATGCCTAGGAAAAATGACTGCATGATCAAATGCACTGTGCATGCATGCTGGTCTGAGACAAAAAGCTGGCTGAAATGTGTTGCAACATGTCTGTTTTGCCCATTACAACTGGTTTTATGGTGTCTGGCAGACTCTCACTCTCTAGTCTTAGAAAACCTTAGCAGTATACAAAGACCTTGCAGCATGCAAATAATTCCACACTGATAAAGAACAATACCAGAACAGAATTAAGTCATCCTTAACGTTTACATCACAAAGCCTTTCAACTGAAGGCCATGTATTTAAATGTTTCCATAAAATAGAATGTTTCCCATTTTTCCTGAGAATATTCTTCCAAGATTACTCAGAAGAAATTGCTGAAAGGTGAAATTTGAGCATCTGCAGGGCTGGCTTTTTAAAAGTTATCTTCTTCTCCCCCCCTCCCACCCCAAATCTGTGAGACTGTTCCTTAGTTTGTTTTTTAAACACAGATTTTCTGGGGAAGCTATTTCTTCTCTAACTACTTTTCTCTTGAACTGGCATTATTTCTCCAGAGAACAAACAATTTGGCTAATGGTTTTTAATTCAAAACTAATAGAGAGCTATTATTTGTGAAACAAAATGAAGGGATAAGCCCATCCAGCATATACGTGCTGTATCTGTTTTATCTATGATCCATATTGAATTATTCCAGTCTAAGACTAGAAAGTGGATGACAAAATAGTGGCTCTGTGTCTAAAATATTGCAAAATAAGGCTTAACTAGTTAACATTGTGGCTAGCATAGATTTTTAATTTAATTTAAGTCTTTTTAATACTTCCACAGAATGATGTTAATGCCTATTTGCCTGGCCCTTGAAACTGGGGCAATAAAGCGTTTACATGTTTGAAGAAAAGGAATCAAGATACCCTTTCCTCTATCCTTAGATTGTGTTCTCATGTTTCTCATTCTCGTGAGGTAATCCATTCAAGAGGTTTTATTTTCGTTTAAGGCAGCCAGCAGCACAGGTTATGTAGCTGGGAGGGAGAAAAAAACAACCTTCAAAATCACAGTGTACATTTCTGAAGCTTTCCCCTCAATAGAATCTCACCGAGGAAGTCCAGGCAACATCAAAAGAAGCCACAAGACTTTCCAGTGGGAAGGGATGGGGGAACTAAAAAGTCAAAAGCAAAACTCTTCTCTCTCCCTGGAGGGGGGGAAGGCATCCCTGACTCTTTCCTCCTGCGCTTCCTCCTCCCATTCTAACAAAACCCTTCCCCGCCCTTAGGAGTCTGAAATCCAATCTAAAGAGAGGCTGCCTAGGCAAAATCACGCAGTGCTCCAGAGAAAAAAGGAAGAAAGCAAAGACCCATTAAATGGGATACAATGCCGGAACGTGCCTTTCGTGGGCTGGAGCGGTTCCACTTTTTCTTTGAAGGAGATTAGGGCCCTTCTTGCAGCCGAGTTGGAGGAAAGGCGGAGGGGGGGCGGCGGGAGAGAAATGAAGAGCCTGATCAACTTTTCCACTCCGAGGGGTTTTGCACCAACTAAGTCGCCATGCTTAGAGATTCATCCTAACGTTTGTTTCCGTGAAGCAGATCCTAAAGCCGTGGCAAACCTCCCTCTGCCCTAAACTTTTTCGACGCCTCCCTTTGCTTGCGGCCCTAGACCGCAGTGGGCACAAAGAGGCCCGGCGGCGCGCTGTTTTCTTAACTACAATAGCAGGGCAAATGAGATCATAGGAAGCAAGCCAGGGATACAGTAACAAGTATCCAAACACACAAGGGGTGAAGCCCGAGTCGGAAAAAGACGAGGAAGAAGAGAGAAAAAAGTTTGCCTTTGGAACACTTACCTATCAGACCCCCCACCAGAAAAGCGACGACTTGGAAAACCAGCAAGATCCCGCCAACAATGCAGAGCTTTTTAGTGCTCATGTTCTCGATAATTGCCCCAGCCATTTTTGCAGTGCTTTCTCTCCTGCACTCTCTGCGACTGCGGTGGTGGTGGTGGCGGCGGCTGTAAAAGTTAAAGCTGCAAAGGGATGGGAAGGAAGAGGGGAACCTCAGCACCGATTGCCCGGGAAAGCCCGGACCTGACTCCCTCCGTACCGAGAGCTGTGATTGTAGCCGGCCCTCGAGTGCATGTGGCTGCTTTAAAGGGAGCAGGAAAGCGAATCACATGATACCCACCTCCCTCCTCCTCCTCCTCTCTCCCCTTCTCTCTCCCTGAGCTATTCAGCAGCAATTGGTGTCAGTCTCACATAGCAGTGGGGGAAAGCCGAAGAAAGGCTGCTTAAATTAACAACTTGAAGAGAGAGGGATGGATTCCCATAACTCGAGATCTCGCAATGCGTTTCCCAGGACCTCAGCTAGTGAATTCTGGAATGATAGTCACAAGATAATATGTTGAAAAGGTCTAACAGATTTTTGGAAAAATAGAGGGAGGAACGATGAAAGCGATCTTTAAAATGCATTTATTTTTAAGGCGCTGAAGGTGAGAAACACCTTGAAACTTTTCCCCATGATCAACTGCTTTTCATTTCCCTTTTTAAAATTTATTTAAGATCTGTTTTTCCAAAGCTCGCCTTAAGGCAAAAATCGTCTGTTTACAATTTAGACGCCTGTGCACTAGGGGTATTTCCAAACTTTCCAATTCTAAACAGCAAATATAAGAAATCTAAATGCCTGGGAAGCATTTGCTGGACAATGTCATATCCGGGATAAACGAGACAACAAATGTTTGGCTAAAGTCTCAGATTTCAGAGCTGGCATCCTCTGTATCACATCTGCCTCTCTGTAATAATTTAAAAAATCCTTATGGTAAGATGTTGTGGCTTTAGGAAATTCTTGTTCCACTGAAAAGAGATAGGCAATTTTAAAAATATTTTTTATAATGCCCTTCAGATAAAAAATAAAATCGGAGGGGGGGGTCCAGTTAATGTTGGTGGTACTTTACTTCAATGCAAAAATGATCGTTGTTAGAATATTACTGTGATCTGAAGGGCATTGTAACCTAGTTATAATATACAGGTTAATACTATGTTTAGTTTTCATTGTAACATAAATATTAGATCTATATTCACTTTAGCAAGTGAGTTTTCTTTAAAATTTTTGAGCCAATGGAGAATAAGCATCCAACTTTACTGAAATGTCCTTAATATAATCAGGCCAAAAGTATCTTGAGTCCATTCTTGCATTTCTTTACCTTGTCTTTACACATTCTTATTCATTGATGTAATTTCTGGAAAGGCAATTGCATTACAACTAGGATTCAGAAACCTTGTCTAGTTCTCCTGTTTCTCATCTTGCCACAAAATACTTGTTCCATGGTCAAGAGAGTAGAGGCCTTTTTATGGGCTCTGAGTTTGCCCATTCCAAAGTTTTTTTATCTGGAAAGCAATATGTCTGACCCTTTCCTTCCCTTGGGATGTGTGGGGTTGAGAGAACTGGGTAGCATGTTTTTTTAATTAAAATATTCCCAATATCAAGTATGTAACAGTTTCCACCTTTTTTATATAACCCACACTTCTTAAAAACTTAAGAAAATCAATACTTAACTCAGTTTTAGCACCATGTCATCTAACATTGGTGCCTCTTTACTGTTATACTAAATCGTGCTAAACTAGCTAATTACATGTGAATAAATTTGACAAATCACAGTTTTGCGTCTGAGTAAACAGTCACAGATATGCTTAGTATGAATTGATCACTGGGAATAATGCCAAATACTCAAGAAATTAAAAAATCTAACATATAAAGTTTAGGTTTAGTCACTCCTCCCACTCCAGTCCCTGTAAACTTTCCTCTTTTGTTCATTTGTGGGCAGTAAGCAATCAGGAAGGAAAACTGGAACTCAGCCCTCTATCTAAACATTAATACAAATAGAAGGTAGATGAATCCAGGAACAAAACCTTTCAGTATCGACTTCATGAATTGTTTTTATTCCTCAGTGTTGTATGTGATTTTAATTCTACTGAATTCATAAGGATTATATTTTAAAAATTCAAAGGATCGTATTTATAGCTGCAGGTAAGTATGTTATTTGCTTGTTTGGAAAAACATGCTTACCTAGAGCTATAAATACGATTTATAAGCATGTTTTTCCACACAAGCATGCCCCATTTAATATAAGAGGACTGGATATCCAGGGAAGTATGGATAGGCTTGCAATCATAAAATGTATGGAGACATAATCAAGCAGAATGAATATTAATTTTGACTACCGTACTATTCTGCTCAAACTGTACTTAAGTATCAACTATTTTAAAATATGGTTATATTGGGGGTAACATTTCTTCTCAGAGAATCTCTGAATTTATACAAAAGCTCTAAAGTAAAATTTATATTTAATTGGACAGTATTGTTAATATAAATTGATTAAAACTCAAGTCTCCAGAAAATTACAGTTTCTTTTAAAGTGGTCGCATTAGCTCAACACTTGGTAATAAACAAAAGTACTAATTTCAGAGATTATAGTAAGATAAGATTTTTAGCTATAGTTGAATAAAATACATTGGCAAGTGCACAGTGCATTAAACAAAAATATGACTTGTAAAACAGAAGGGCTTAATGCATACAACATGCTAAATCAGTATGAAGCAAACTACATTGATTTATTTCAAGATTATAGTCCAAATTCATGAGGATAAAAATTACTAAAGTTAAGGCTAAGAGAATATTCACAAGATTCCTACTGTAAATACATTGTAAATTTCTATGTTAAGATTACCAACTATTCAGGAAAAAAAATGCAGCCAGGCCAGCTTTTTCTTGTCTTAACAATTTACCTCTAAAGTCAGCAAAAGCTTTGTATAGTAGGAAGATAAGCATAATCTCTTATAAATGTATATTATTGATTGTAGGAAGTTAGCACCCACCCCTCTCCTAGAAAATTGAAATAGCCTAGGAAATATTAAAAAGGCAGAATGTTTCCTCTAAAAAGAGTAGAAACTCAGAAGCAAAAACTCACCCCCACCTTTGTTAATGGGGTAATACACTTTTGTAGTAGTCAGATATTAACAAAAGCAATTGCTATAACCAGAACCATGCTGCCATTCATTTATAATATTTCCAGAAAGCAACTGGATGGTTGCTAAACCAAACAATTAGCTTGCTGATCTGATCCAGAAACAAATTGTAATTTTATTATGTACATGTGTTGAAGAAAAAAAAAAACCCACTCCAGTCCAGCTCGACTATTAGTGACTTCACGATATGCCAATATAATTTTTCTTAATTTGCCACAGCCTTTTTTCAGGATATTTTTAGACTTCCAGTCTAGACTAAAACTTTCTTAGTGGTCTCCTGTCCAAGTACTAACTAAGTCTGATTATACTTTCTGAAATCAAGACTGCTTAGGTGCTGCCACATAAATGGGTATAAGGGCTGGGTATGTTTCTGTGACAAGAAGCCTGTGTGCATGGAAGCCTGGAAAAAAAGGACCTGTTTAATAGATAACATTGAGAAACTGTGCTCATATCCTGCATCTGTTCTGTTGCATATGTAAATAGATTGTTCAGCCTTACTGTTAACTTGACTATAGCTTTTGTAAATAGTAGTAATAATAATTCATTAAATTTGTATGATACTGAGGCCTATCTCAACAATCAAATACTATATATATATTTTCATTAACCTGAGAATCTTAGATGTTAAAATACCTCCACAAAAATGATTGGTTTACATGTGACTGTCTATGGTGATTTTTTGGCATTGCTGTAGTTTTGGAGTAAATACTGGCAGTACTATAGATCTACAAATAATATTTTCATGCTAGCTTAGTAAATAATATTCTTCCAATATTAAGCGAGCCTGAAGGATCTCACTTTGCGAGCTGCATTTCCCAAACTGGTGGCATCTACTTGTGCAGGACTTCCAAAATTTCCAGGCTGCAAATATGACCTGGCTGCATAGATATTGCCTGTCTCTGCTTCTCTCTCTTTCATTAAATATCCTGAAATTTAAAAAAAATGTTTCAATAGCCATAAAATTTGGAATGTGCCTCTTGTTTCTTCATTCATCATCTTTATCATCTGCTGTATGAATCTTGCTTCATTGCAGCTAAGGGCAGACACCTGAAAGAGAGCAAGAAGGGAAAAAATTCTATTTTCAGAACAAGCATCAGGCAGGCCCAAAGAGCTCTGTACCTACCTCACTTACCTGCTGACCCCATGATAAAAAGTCAAAGTTCAACCCAAGTATAATATATTCCTCTTTTTTTAAAGGAAATACCTAGACTTTTTTTTTTAGAAGGAGCCCAATACACCCAAGAAATCAAATATGAATAACACATATCTGGACATCTTAATAAATTACTGAGAGGCTTGCAATGAACTACAAAGATTTTGGGTTTTTTGACTAGTCAATAATTATATGCCCCCACCCAATTGTATTATTTTAGTATATGAAAAAGTCAAAACAAAACAAAATGTTTTGGAGGAGGGGTTTCAGAGGGAGGGGAAGAGAGACAGAGACAGACAAAGAGAAATCATAATGCACATAGTAATATGATTTCCTTGTAAAAGAGAAAAGTATTGTTTTAATTAAGACAAATAAGTTCATTTTAAATTTCGCAGAATAGCCAATTATATGGTAAAACTGAAAACATAAGTCACAAACTAAATGAAGCATGCTAGACAAAACTACAGTCTTCTTCCTTGAAATTCTTTGACCTTTCCTGGCATAACAAAAATGCAGTGGAATGAGTTTTCAAACTCTTTTTTTCCCCCAGGACTGATAATGCAGTCTTAAGAGACCGCGTATCAGGAAGTATTACAGGATTTCACAGTGTGGGGGTGCATTTCTTTGGCATGGTTTGAAATACGTTGCTCTGCTGCCAAGAAATAAATGCTCTGTGAAGGAATGCCCTGTGAGAGGCAGTCTAGAAGGATAATAACATGAACACCCCCTACTGCTAAGAATATGAATCATCCATTTCAAGGCTTTGTGCATTTTGCTCTATCTGCACTGCCAATATGGATTTGCCTTTCTACCGCTTCTCACAGATTCCTCCAAGACAGAAACATTATCTCACTTTTGCCTCAATTAAGCCACAGACAGTTATCTCTCTCCCAAGTTCCTAACACCGAGACACGCTGGATTATTTGGATACTGCTTCAATTGAGCTTGACCAAAGAGAAGTGAAACACAGAATGAAAAAATAGCAATCAGTATCAGAAATACACAGATTTCCAAACATATATATATATATATATATATATATATATATATATATATATATATATATATATATATATATATATATATATATATATATATATTCCAAAATTGTCTTCTGTGCTCAGCAATCTAATTTTATAAACATTTTGCTCAGAACTATCTATTGTTTCATATGTATTTTTGAGAAATGCTGTGCATACGACTGGTTTGTCTTATGCCACAATTGAAGGCTTGTTTGCTGAAAATTAGGTCCCCGTTCCCTCAGGGTAAATTGGACATACACTTCACCAAACATGTTTAGGATTGGAATTTTAGTAGATGCGCAACTCAGTTTTTCTGGAGGGGAATGTGCTGATTCTTGCTTATCTAAATTTCCCTGTGATACTGCAGGATTAGTGGACTTAGTGCAGAAGGGAGTGTTTAAACTGCACGTCCCTCTCCCTTTAACAAAGAACAGCATCAACAGCTTTTAAAACTTGCAATATGCATGTTGTATGCAGTATGTATGTATGTATATTCTAGAGCCGGAAACGACTAGCACATATGTGTGAGGGGAACCTTTAGCCTTTACCTTACACACATATATATCCCCTAGTAACTCACCCCTATTTCTGTTATACTACTAGAGGTGCAGTGAATGAACATAGTACTTACTGAAAGGATAGACTTTATTCAAAGGAAGCAGATCTGACAAGAGGGAAAGTGGAGTCACATTATGTGTAAAGAATGATTACATCTGTGTGGGAATTAGCCCTACAAGAATGAAAATCCTGTTAAAGGTGTCTGAGTGAATATTAAGGGGAAAAGAATCAAAACACCATTGTTGTGGATGTATACAGTGGTACCTTGGTACTCAACTGCTTTGAAATTCATTGAATTTGGTATTCAACACCTTTTGACCAAATTTTTTTATCCTGGTACTTGTTTGTTTGGTACTCGATACATAAGCTAGAACTTGTTGGTGTCAGCTGCTTTGTGCTCACTACATTATTCCTTATGGGAAAAAATTGGTACTCATTTTTTTTTGGTGCTCATTGAGCCTCCCAGAATCAATTAACAATGAGTAGTGAGGATACCACTGTGTTTAAATCCAATGCAACAAACCAAGCAGAAGTTACATATGAAATCTTTGCAAACCAGATAGTCAAGATAGTCAAGAAATACATTGTTTTCAACTTCCCTGAAATCAACTAGGAATCAAATACTGAGACAAGCAGGCATGCTTTGTGGAAAGTTTCATTGTCTAAAAACTAGAGAAGGCAACAAGAAGATTGATTATATTGGACTTACTTACTAACAAAAAAGACATGGTTAAAGAAGTGAAAGTGGTAGGATCCTTAGGGGAGAGTGACCAGAAAAAGGAGAAAGGATTTTCACAGATAAACATCCTGAAGAGAAAAACAGTTGTGGTACAACACCTTAAAAGAGTTGGGAAATTCTGAAAAAAGAAATTAGGAAGAAGAGGATTTCTGTACTTTGAAAACAGATTTCTGTACTTTGGGGGAAAATTGAGGTGAAAAAATAAGGGAAAAGATCATAAAGGAAATTAATCATTAGAAAATAGTGTGGCCTAGGAACAAAACTAGAGGACTAAACTGAACAACAAATTATGTACAGTATTTAGCTAATAAGAAATAACCAAGATGGTTACATATTACAACTTCAATTAATTTATATTTATCATCATAGAAAGCTAAAATACTAAACTTTATTATAAGATAAAGTTCCAATTACTAATGAACCTTAATTCCTATATGAAGTACTGACTACTTTGCCTTCTCATCAATAGTGGAAAATTGTGAATTATGTTAGCAATTTATGTCATGTTTTTATCCCGCCTTTTTAATATAGTTTGGTCAACTCAAGATAATGAATTTGATATATTTTGCAGTCAGTTTTTATTGTGGCAATTAATAGTTCTCAGCAGTTTTATTCTCTTGTGCTTCATCTGTAAATATATAAACTGAAGATCAAGTTCTATGTCTGTAATCAACAGATGGAAAGAGTAACAAATGAAATTGTATCTAATAATAAAGACAATCCTATGCCTGAAGCCAGAAACTATTTTTTTTGGTTAGGCTAGACATGATTAAAGAAATTACTGCTTAATTAAATGCCATAAACATTTTTTGAACATCTTTAGTCCAAAAAAGCTTTAGAGTAGAATAATCATCTTAATTCTTTTACAAAATAAAGAGCCTTTTTTCATGCATCACATATACAAACATTTAGTAATCTATATTCTATATTTCTTCTGTATTAGAGAAATATGTGAACAATTCAGTGAACAATTAAACTGACTGTAATGAAATACATTTCATTGTCCACAATTCTATCTGATTCATGGCGAAACATTGAGCGGACAACAAACTGTATGCTCCTTCATTTTTTATTTCACAAGGGAGTCCCAAGAAGTGACACATCAGCAGTCTTGAACCATATTCCCCTCTTTCTCCATATTTCTTGCTATTTAAGTGTAGCCTATGAATTTTGTGGCTTGGCCTGGTTGCTTTTCGGCTGGCATGAGCCAGATATTGAGGGCTGAAAAGGAGAAAAAACAACTCACTTTTAGCCTTGGAAGGCAGCTGGTCCATCATGAGGCCTCATGAGCTGAGGTGACTGCTAGTTGGGGCCAGGGGTGGGATTTAAAATGTTTAACAACCAGTTCTGTGGGCGTGGCTTGGTGGTCATGTTATTGGCTGGGTGTGGCCAACTCAATATCACTCACATCAAGGCACACATCTTTTCACCTGGCCTCTCATGACTGTGAGGATGCTGCAACAGTTGTGTGAAAAATGGTCATAAGTCACTTTTTTCAGTGCCATTGTAACTTTAAATGGTCACTCCACACAAGCAAAGTACCAGCAAAGGAGAGGGGAAAAAAACTCCAGACACGTTCCTGAGACAGGAAGTCTAGTGCTGCCAAGAATGTAATAAGGGTTAATGTTAGGAATGTAAGTCACCTAATAGTTGGATTGGAAAATATATAAACCAGGATAGACATTTTAATACTGTCTCTTTAAGGGAATGCTAAAAGTGTAATTGGGTGTGGTTCCTCAAACGGCCATAACATGGAGCCAGAAACCTGGGTTGTTAGCTCCTGTTCTGTTGTTCTGGAGAGTCTTGCCGTTCCTATTGACTATTGATTGTTTGCTGATCATAGTTCTTCTTGGATTTGATGTAAGTCTGTTACTGAACTGTTTTTGATACTGGACTTTGTTATTGGAAATCCCTGGACTGAAAACTGACTGCTTTAACTGTGAATGACTTGGACTGCTTGTTTGGACTTTGCTTAAACGTTTATTGGAAATAAAAACCTACATTTTGCTATACAGTGTAGCTGTGTGCTGTTTGTGTGTTATTCTTCACCACTCTCACTAAGTCTCCCTGTGTGCGCTCATTCTCCTAACGGGGAATTACCTTAACAGTTAATGGAGAGGCAGTTTATGTAAGTAACACCAGAATGTTTCCTTCCTGCCTTCCTTACAGGATTAGGCCAGTAATTTCTTCTAACAACAGGTTCTCCAAACTGCTTAGAATGTTAACAACTGGTTCCAGAAAATAGGTGCGAACTGGTAGAATCCCACCCCTGATTGGGGCTAATATGAAGAGTTTTTGTATCAGCAGTCCCATTGGTGCAGTGAGGCTTATAGGTATTGGAGACTAGAATCCTACTTCCTAAGACACTGTAGGACAGGGGTGTCAAACTCGATTTCATTGAGGGCCACATCAAGGTTGTGTTTGACTTCAGAGGGCCAGAGTAGGCAGGGTCAGCTCTTGGGGGGGGGTGCCTGTGCTCGGGCCTGTGGCCCGAGCGCTCTGCCAGGAAAAATGGACTCCTGAGCTCCGTTTTCGGCTGGGAGGGCCTCCTGTAACCTTCTGCCAGCAAAAACGGAGCTCAGATGGGCTCCCGAGCTCTGTTTTCACTGGCAGAGACACTGCAGATCAGTTCTTCACTGTTTCCAGGGCAGCCACACAGGCCAGGTCTAAGTACCCCACAGGCCAGAGCCTTGAGTTTGACACTCCTGCTGTAGGACATGTTGTGAGTCTAAGATTGTAGAGAGAAAGAGAAGATGTAGATAGAAAGCAAGCAAACTAAAAGTTTATAGCTGGAGGAATGGAAAAGCTAGACAGAAAAAGCTGGAGAGGTGTATGAGGGTGTAACATGCAGGGCAACTATTAGTTCCTATTTGGGGAGAGGAGAACTGTCCTGGATGTTATCTATCTATCTATTGGACTGGATAGAATATGTGCCTATTTCTTAAAAAAGCTACCCACTGCCATAGCCAAACCTCTAGGCATAATCTTTGAAAAATACTTCAGGACCAGCTCCTTGCCAAACCTATGGTCACTAGCCACGGTCATCCCAATCTTCAAAAAGGGAGACCCCAGCCTAGTTGAAAATTACAGACCAATCTCTTTATGCTGCGTCACCTGTAAAGTCATGGAATCAATTATTAACCAATCCATTATCCTCCACTTAGAGACAAACAGCTTACTCCCAAATAAACAACAACAACAAAAAAAAACTATCAGAAAAAAACACTATCCTGTAATCTTTTTTTTTTTTAAATTTGATTTGTCAATCGCTTACAAGATTCAGGTATAAGAATAAATATAGTTTTGAATACATGAGATGGATACTTATAAGAAAAATAAAAAACAATAGGACATGGATGGTAGGCACGATTGGTGCGCTTATGCACGCCCCCTACAGGCCTCTTAGGAAGGGGGTGAGGTCTATAGTAGACAGTCTAAGGTTAAAGTTTTTGGGGTTTGGGGAAGAAACCGCAAAGTCAGGTAGAGTATTCCAAACATTAACCACTCTGTTGCTGAAGTCGTATTTTCTGCAGTCAAGTTTGGTGCGATTAACCTTGAGTTTGTATCTATTGTGTGCTCTTGTATTGTTATGATTGAAGCTGAAGTATTCATTTGCAGGTAGGACATTGCAATGTATGATTTTATATACTATATTGAGATCAGACTAGAGGCGGTGCAGTTCTAGGTTTTCTAGGTCTAGAGTTTCAAGTCTGGTGGCATAAGGTATTCTGCAATGAGTAGAGGAGTGGAGAACTCTTCTTGTGAAATATTTCTGGACTTTTTCAATTGTGTTAATATCAGATACATGATATGGGTTCCAGACTGATGAGCTGTATTCAAGTATTGGTCTAGCAAATGTTTTGTATGCTCCAGTTAGTAGTGTGATTTAACCAGAGAAGAAGCCACATAGGATTAGGTTAACAACTCTTAATGCCTTTTTGGCTATGTAGTTACAGTGAGCTCTAGCACTTAGATCATTTGAGATGAGTACTCCAAGGTCCTTGACAAAGTTTGGATCCTCAACAAGGTCTTGACTATTTAGCTTGTATTTTATTTTCTGATTTTTTTCTGCCAATAAGACAGAGCATTTATTTGTTGAGATTTGAAGTTGCCATTTGATTGACCATTCTGATACATAGTCAAGGTCTTTTTGGAGGGTAGTAGTATTGTCTGTGGTGTTGAATAGCTTTACATCATCAGCGAAGAGAACGCAGTTGCTCTTAATATGATCACAGTGGTCATTTATGTAGAGTATGAAGAGAGTTGGTCCTAAAACACTGCCTTGGGGGACATCACTGTTGACAGGTACAGAATTTGATAGGAGGCTCCCAATTTTGACCATTTGTTGTCTGTTTGACAGGAATGCTTCTATCCAGTTATGTAGGTGTCCAGAGATATCATAAGATTTTAGTTTTAATAGTAGTTTGTCATGTACCACTGAATCAAAGGCTTTACAGAAGTCTATGTAGATTGGTCTATTGCTTTGCCCTGATCGAGTTGTGTAGTCCATATGCTTTTGCAGTGTAAGAGTTGCAGATTACAGGATAGTTTTTTTCTGAAACCAAATTGTTTATTAGAGAGTAGGTTGTTTGTCTCTAAGTAGAAGATAATGGATTTGTTAATTGATTCCATGACTTTACAGGTGACGCAGCATAAGGAGATTGGTCTGTAATTTTCAACCAGGATGAGGTCTCCCTTTTTGAAGATGGGGATGACCGTGGCTTGTGACCATAGTTTTGACAAGGAACTGGTCCTGAAAATTTTTTCAAAGATTATGCTTAGAGGTTCGGCTATGGCAGTGGATAGCTTTTTTAAGAAGTAGGCACAGATTCCGTCCGGTCCAATAGATAGGCATGGTTTTAGATTGCGCAGTGCTTTTTCAACGACGTCTTCTGTAAAATCAATATGTATTAGATCATTGTAGTTGTCTGTGGTTCGACTAGGAAGTACTGGGCTTGATCCATTGCTGTTACAAATACTGAGCCAAAGAATGTCTTAAAGAGGTTTGCTTTGAGGGTGTCATCATTGCAGTCTTTGCCATTAGATCCTTTCAGGGGTGGGATGGACCTTGAGTCTTTTAGTTTGTTGTTTACAAAATTATAGAAAGCACGGGTGGAATTTGTGTGTAGAAGGTTTTCCTCTTGTTTAATGTGATAATTAGTGCATTCAGTGGTGACATAGATTTTTGTATCGGCTTTTGAAGTTGGCAACATGACCAGATTTGTTTTTTCGCCAAAGTGATCTCTTTTTGGATTGAAGCTTCCTTATTGTTATGGGTAATCTGTTTTTCCTGGTTTTGGGAGTTTTTATTGGTATGTATAGTTTGATGGCTCTTTTGATTTCTAGTAAGAATATGTTGTAATGGTCTTCAACAGTATTGCATCCAGTGAATAGAAATTGCCAATCAAAGGAAGAGAGATCGTTGATTAGAAGATCATAGTTTCCTTTTTTGAAGTTATAATTGGGGATTTTGTCATTGTGATGATTTCTGTGTGGACATATATTGAGACAAAAGTCAATTATGTTGTGGTCACTGTTGGAAAAGGGTTCTTTAATTTGTATTCCATAAATTGAATTCAAACTATTGCAGAAGATGAGATCGAGGCAGTTGTTAAGCCTAGTATTGTTGGTTACTAGTTGTTCCAGTCCCAGATTTGTTACAGCATTGTAGAAGGTTGCATGTATGGGTTCAGTTGTACATTCGTTTAGGGTCCAGTTAATATAAGGTAGATTGAAGTCACCAAGAAAGATAAAAGAATGTGGGCAGGATGCTGCCCATGTTAGTAGTGTATTTAGCTTGTTTACATGTTCGATGTCATAATCAGGGGCTCTGTAACATAGGAAGAACTGAAATGTGATATTTAAGGTCAGTTCACAGATAATGGTCTCAGGAAGAGCAAGCTCTTGGGTAACTTGGATGTTTTTTAGATGTAATGACTTTTTAATAGAAGATAGCAACACCACCTCCTCTACAGATTTCATGATCAGATCGGTAAACATGATAGTCTCTTAATGAGGTAATGGAGTCAGGGAGTGATGCATTGAGCCATGTTTCACAGACAAATATGATGTTGAATGTAGTCATATTTAGTAAGAGGAGAAATTCAGCTATTTTATTTACAAGGCTTCTTGCATTGAGTAGCTTGCATTTAAGGCCAGTTGTAGTTTCAATTGAGGTAGTTGGGGGTGTGCATGCCTAGTCTTGGGTGATGGTGAATTGGTTGAAGAAGGTTAGGATGCTGAGTTGTGGGTTGTGTGACTTTCTTTTGATACAGTCTGCATGGTAATCAATGTACAGGTCCTTCTCTCCATTGTCTAGATGATTTTTGAGTTCTGTGCGTAGTATATGGGAGTGGGCACGTTGCTGTAAGGTTAGGTCAGGATGAGATTGGAGGTTTTTATGGTTGGTGTTGTTTTTGGCGAGTGAATTTATAGTATGAATGAATTTACATTTGCTTAATTCATTTTTGCAAATGACTCTGCAGAAGCGTGGGGCCACAGAGCCGCCTCTGTTTTTGAGCTCTCGGCCAATGTGAGAAATGTCAAGTATTTCATCAGGGGAGATGGTTGATGCTTGATAGTCACTGATGATGTTGCGGACAATTGTGATATCATCATTGTTATTGATGTCCTTTAGACCAAATAAGATGGCGTTAGGAAACTTTCGTTCGTGCTCGACAGCTTCTCTGAGGAGGATTGGGATATCATTATTTGTTGGATTTATGGATTTTGGGGGATTAGGTTGCAGTTGTTGGTTTGTAGCTATTGGATTAGGTTACAGTTGTTGGTTTGTAGCTATTGGATGTTCAGGTTTTTGTGTTGTGTCTTCTTTTTTTTCCAAGGTTAGTTAATCTTTCATTTAAAGTGTCCAGGGATGCTATTATGGTGTCAAGAGATGATATTCACGTTTCTATAGAGTTAACTCTTTCAAACAGGGCTATATGTTTGTCCAGTTTGGGTTTGCATGTTGGGCAGAAAAATGGAAATGCATAATTGGATGTTTCTAGGAATTGAGTCATTTGCTTGGGTAATTCCAGGCAGTCATGATGAGCGTATTTTTCACATAGAGAACATTTGATGGAATTTTCATTAACCTTTAGAGTTACAGAGCATATAAAGCATGTGTAGGAGTCTTGTCGTTCATTGGTGAGGATTTTTCTTAGGTTGTTGTTTTTTAGGTTGTTGCAACTCTTACACTGCAAAAACATATGGACTACACAACTCGATCAGGGAAAAACAATAGACGCAATCTACACAGACGTCTGTAAAGCCTTTGATTCACTGGTACACGACAAACTACTCCTAAAACTAAAATCTCACGATATCTCTGGACACCTACATAACTGGATAGAAGCATTCCTGTCAAACAGACAATGGTCAAAATTGGGAGCATCCTATCAAATTCTGTATCTGTCAACAGTGGTGTCCCCCAAGGCAGTGTTCTAGGACCAACTCTCTTCATACTATACATAAATGACCTCTGTGATCATATGAAGAGCAACTGCATTCTTTTCACTGATGATGTAAAGTTATTCAACACCACAGACAATACTGCTACCCTTCAAAAAGACTTCGACTATGTATCAAAATGGTTAAACAAATAGCAACTTCAAATCTCAACAAATAAATGCTCTGTCTTACATATTGGCAAAAAATATATATCAGAAAATAAAATACAAGCTGAATAGTCAAGACCTTGTTGATGATCCAAACTCTGTCAAGGACCTTGGAGTACTCCTCTCTAATGATCTAAGTGCTAGAGCCCACTGTAACTACATAGCCAAAAAGGCATTAAGAGTTGTTAACCTAATCCTACATAGCTTTTTTCCCAGTAATATCACACTACTAACTAGAGCATACAAAACATTTGCTAGACCAATACTTGAATACAGCTCATCACTCTGGAACCTGCATTACATATCTGATATTAATACAGTTGAGAAAGTCCAGAAATATTTCACAAGAAGAGTTCTCCACTCCTCTACTTGTTGCAGAATACTTTATGGCACCAGACTTGAAATTTTAGACCTAGACAATCTAGAACTACGCCGCCTTCGGTCTGATCTAAGTATAGTACATAAAATTATATATTGCAATGTCCTACCTGTCAATGAATACTTCAGCTTCAATCATAACAATACAAGAGCACACAATAGATACAAACTCAAGGTAAACCGCACCAAACTTGATTGCAGGAAATACGACTTTAACAACAGAGTGGTCAATGTCTGGAATACTCTACCTGACTCCGTGGTTTCTTCCCCAAACCCCAAAAACTTTAACCTTAGACTGTCTACTATTGACCTCACCCATTTCCTAAGAGGCCTGTAGGGGGCGTGCATAAGTGCACCAACAGGCCTACCATCCCTGTCTTACTATATGTATGTATGTATGTATGTATGTATGTATATATATATGTATATACACACACACACACACACACACATACACACGTATGTATGTATGTATGTATGTATGTATGTATGTATGTATGTATGTATATATGTATATGTATCCATTTCATGTATTCATAACTATGTTTATACTTATACCTGTTATCTTATAATTGCTTGACAAAATAAATAAAAAAAAGTGAAGACCTAGAGGGACAAGCTAAACCAAGGTCAGCAGGGCAATGATTGGTTAGAGAAAAATCTGTACCTTAATAAAAATTTTAGGCTGGTATTTCAAATATATCTTTATAGTTCTGTCCTTTCATCCTGATAATAATACAATACTTTCTAAAAATATATGAAAAATATCTAGACCAAAGCATGATATTTCACACACTTGGGAGTCAAGTGCATCTAGCAGAATTAGATACTTCTATTCAGGGCTAAAATTCTTCATAAATTTGCTTAGGATTAACTCCAAGTTGCTTTTCAAAACTAAATTTATAGGCATACTCTATTGGAGTTACTTTAGGTTGCAATATTTCTCCTATGTTAGAAAAAATATATTTCTAAAATAGGTTGTTCTTTAAGTAGTTACCAGAGTAGAGTTCCAGCTTTTTATAAGAAAAAAATACCTGTTTTAAATTTAAATAAATATAAATAATAAAATGTGGCATACAATATTTAACTTAACTTACATAGATAAGTCATTCCAACTAACAGTTAATTCAAGGATTTGACTTTAAAATATGCAACAAAACAAATGTAATTAACCACAGTTGCATTTTTAAAGGACAATATACTCCCAGGAAATTCAAAAAAAGCTTTATTTGATTAAATTATTCATTAGACATTTAATAATTTATAAGGTACTCAACCATGATTTTTTAGGATACTACCAATTCTCTCATGAAATAGATGCATTTAAAGTTAAAAAAAAGGAAAGTGAAAATATAACATTTATGGTATTAAATGATGTAGATGTAACGAAAAGTCTGGTTTATAAACTCTAGCTTTCTGAAAGTAAATGATTAAAATAGGCACTTGTATATAACTGAATTATTTAGTTTAAAAAAAACCCAAATCCATGACTTTATTACAAAACATAATAACATTGGATTAATTCACAGTACAATAAAATTACAGTATTTTACAGTTCAAAAGAGAGGCAAAAATGGGAAACAGACAGAATACTTAAATAATGAGTGATAGATCTTCACCAGACTTTAACAAAAGTTTTCCATTGTCATCAGAAAACAACTATTACCTTACCGTGTTTCTCCAACAATACGGCCTCCACCAATAGGAAGCCCCAGCATGATTTATTGGCATAAAATCAAATTAAGCCCCTCCCCCAAATTAAGGCCCATATTAAACATGCGAAATGGGGGATGGCGGGGGGGCTTGCCGTTAGGAAGTACTTTGTTGCATGCCCGGATATGGTGCTGCCTGCGTTGGTGGAGCACTTCATATCGGAGACCTTCCGCCACCGTTAATTTCCCTTCTCCCTTGCTGCCGTAGCGTTACAGCAATGCCGCCGCGTTGGCGCAGCCACGTGCAGCCAGTCAGGGCTCCTCCCTGCAACCGGAGCCCTGAGGAGACACTTGGCTTCAGGCGCTCCTGTGGTCGCCTTCCTTTGCCTTCGATGGTAAGTGAATTATTTTAAAAACCTCCGCTCATCCTATCAGGGCCGTGCGAGCTGAGCAGAGCCAGGAAAGCAAGCCGCGGGTGTTTCCTGGTTCTGCCCAGCCCGTACGACTCTGCCGCGGCCCTGGCGGGATGAGCGGAGGTTTTAAATAATTCACTTTGCCTCGAAGGCAAAGGGAAGGCGGCCACAGGAGCGCCTGAAGCCAAGTATACCAACAACAAAAGGCAAATCCTCAAGGTGGGCTGGAGGGAGGTGGCTACGTGCCCCCGGGCTGCTTCAATGCAAGGTCCTGACTTGCAGCATCCTGCTTTGCCGCCGCCTCCCTCTCCGACTGCGAAACTCGTGTGCTTCGCCAAACGCTCCGAGCGAGGCGAGCTCTTTCATACATAGAGAGAGAGGGAGAGACGCCGGCGTGCTCCGAGAGGCTGGCTCTTTTCTCTAGCCGAGGCTGACATCTGACTGAATCTCTATCCCGCTCCTTTATCCTCACGGACCGCGGTCGGCAGTGACGCTCTCTGGTGCGGCCACCTCAGCTTGCCAGCCTTGCCCCGCTATGAGACGATACTGTGACAGCCGCTGCTGCTGCTGCACTCCCTTCTCTTTCCTCGCCTCTCCTCCCTTCGCCGGCAGGAGTGTGCGCGCCTGCTGCCACTGCCGCCGCTCCTGAGGCCATCTGGGGCGGGCAGGTGGGAAAGCAAGCAAGGTGGCTGCGCTGTCTTCTTTTTCCCTCAGTGAAGCGCCGCCGCTTGCCGCCGCCACCGCCACCTGCGATGGGCGAGGAGGCGGCGGAGGCACCCGAAATGTCACCAAGGCAACGAGTGCCTCCCGCCGGGCCCTCCGCTCATCCCGCCAGGGCCATGGCAGAGCCGTGCGCGCTGGGCAGAACCAGGAAACACCCGCGGCTTGCCTGCCACGGCCCTGGAGGCACTTCCTGTCAGCCTCGGCTAGAGAAAAGAGCCAGCCTCTCGGAGCACGCCGGCATCTTTCCCTCTCTCTATGTATGAAAGAGCTTGCCTCGCTCGGAGCGTTGGCGAAGCACACAAGTTTTGCAGTCGGAGAGGGAGGCGGCAGCGAAAAGGACGCGGCGGCAACGGCAGGATGCTGCAAGTCAGGACCTTGCATTGAAGCAGCCCGGGGGCACGTAGCCACCTCCCTCCAGCCCACCTTGAGGATTTGCCTTTGTTGTTGGTATAAGCTATTCAGGCGCTCTGTGGCCGCCTTCCTTGCCTTGAAGGTAAAGTGAATTATTTTAAAAACCTCCGCTCATCCCGCCAGGGCCGCGGCAGAGCCGCACGGCCTGGGCAGAACCAGGAAACACCCTTGGCTTGCTTTCCCGGCTCTGCTCAGCTCGCACGGCCCTGATAGGATGAGCGGAGGTTTTTAAAATAATTCACTTTACCATCGAGGCAAAGGGAAGGCGGCCACAGGAGCGCCTGAGCCAAGTGTCTCCTCAGGGCTCCGGTTGCAGGGAGGAGCCCTGACTGGCTGCGCCAAACGCCGCAGCGTTGCTGTAACGCCACGGCAGCAAGGGAGAAGGGAAATTAACGGTGGCGGAAGGTCTCCCAACATCCAAGCTGTCGCCGCCCGCCCACCCGAGGATGCAAGGGGGGAATTAGTCACCCCAAAGACGGCCTAGCCGGTTTTTCGGAGGTCAAAAAAATAAGGCCCGGCCTTATTATGTGAGAAACACGGTAGTAGAAAAGGAAACTTATATAAACATATAAATTGCTGCTCCAAATATGTGAATCAAAAGGTTTTTAGTTATATGGATATTTACATAGGCTTGATGAATTTCAAAACTCACAAAGCAATTATATTAATCAAGCTACTCATCAGGAAAAAGTAGCAATTCAAATCGTGATATTTTTCTCAAGCATCTTCATCTTTCATTGCTGCTGGAAACCTGGCTTCAGTTGTGTTTTACTTTTTATGATATACATATTCTGCTTAGTAATTCCAGTTGTCACTGGCAAATTGTTAAGCAAAGCTGAAACTGAGGTTGTGCTTATGATCAGCTCTGCTGCTAATATCAATTAGCTCAACAATATACAAGTAATCTTTGACTTGATAGTTGGAACTGTAATTTTGATTGTTAAGTGATCATTTACTGATGTGGTTGTTAGATGAGTTAGCACACGACCAGATCTGATTTTACAACCATTTTCATCACAGTTGTTAAGAGAACTACTATGATCATTAAACAAATCATGTTTTCTTTAAATGAATGATATAGTCATTAAGTGAATTCAGCTTTCCCAATTGACTTTGTTGGGAGTTGTCTGGGAAGGTTGTAAATCACCATCATGTGATTGCAGGATGCTGCAACCATCGTAAATGCAAGACAGTTGCCAAGTGCCCTGATCGTGATTATGTCACCATGGGGATGATGAAAGAATTGCAACATTGAGAACTGGCGGTAAGCCAGTTTTTCCAAGGCATCATATCTCCAAACCATTGATAAATGAACAGTCATAAGTCAAGGACTACCTTATGTAATATACTGACACATACTCAGGATACAAAGTTGAATGTATTACTTACAGAAACTATAAATATGAGGTAGAAGAATTAAATTGTACGAATGATTGGAGTTGTTTCACCACTGTCACTGTTAACACTTTTAAATTTTTCTTTCGCTAAAGATCTGGCTGGCACACTGTCAGATTATAAAACCACAGAAAAAGACAGTAAAGAAGAACCTTCAATATGAAAATCCTTGTGACCCACTTTACTGAACAAAAGTTCTGCAAAGAAACCACAGGTAACCCTTATTCAAAAATAGTTCAAACCAACATTTCTATACAACACATCTTATTTGGCAAGTTTTAGTAATAAAAACATTTTAAGAGCTAGCTTACTCAGTTCTTTCAATTCTTTTTTCCTTTTTTAAAACATTCCTTTCAATTAGCAGGCTCCCTGCAGAATTAACTGGCATGAATAATGAATAGATGCTTCGTTATATTTCCTGTTAAATTTATGTGATGATTCAAATGAAAGAGACATTATTTATATCACATATAACACAAGTAAGTACATGTCTGTTCTGAAAACTAATAATCTGATCCTTTGTGATATTCATTTGTTTTAGATGAGAATGCATCAAGTTACATACTAATAAAGGACAATATTTGTAGCTCAAGTTTGAAATGAGAGGTCCTTGGTGCTCTCTGAGCGCAGACATTTTATTAGACAAACTAGGTAACATCATTAGTGCTACCTCGGAGAGCACCACGGACCCCTTAGTTACACACCATTTTTCTCAAAAATAGTGCTTTTGTCTAGTGCTTACAGGCTACAGACAATGCTAGGACAGTGCTATGTTTAAGACTGAATGTTTTTTTAAAAAAATATTTTAGAATTTTTATTCCACCTTTATTATTTTTATAAATAACTCAAGGCAGCGAACACACCTAATATTCCTTAATATGTAGATCTCTAGAAGCAAGAGAGCCATTTGATATAGTAATTAAGGTATTGGGCTACAAATAGTGAGATATGAGTCCCATGTGAGGCACAAAGGCAGCTGAATGACCTTGGGCCAGTCACTTTCTCTCAGCCCTAGTAAGGAGGCAATGGCAACCAGACACAACAAAATAGAAGGAACAAAAAGCAGATATCTGACATCAGCTAGTGAGAAAGAGCACATGTGGTCCTGATAAGTCATTTTCAGAGTATCAATGTCAGGCTGCTGATATGAATGGATTCTGGTTGCTTACTCAATAGATGTATAGAAACTTGGCAGTAACCAGTCTTTCTATTTTTATTTTATAGACTGAAAAAATGCTTTAACTTCTGATTAAATCATATAAGCTTAGAGACTTTTGATGATGCACATTAAAACATAGCTTCATCCATTACCAAGGGAAAGCAAAAAAACACTTTTATGGTTTTTGGAAAAAATAAAAAGAACTACATTGGGGGTAATGTAAATTATATTACTGTTCAGGAATATGTAATTTCTCCAAAGATATAAGGCAGAAACCAGAAGGTACAAGTGCAAGAAAATACCATAGAATTAAATTACTGAAAAATTTAGTTTTTGAAGAATTAAGAAACTTTCGAAAGTGCAGAAACAAATTTTCACTTAAAAGAAAATGTAATTCACAGCTATATGATTTAGAATACCTATCTTGATTATGCTACTTGTGGAAAAGTACTGGAATAATAATTTATTGCAAAATGAATAAATATAAGCCAGCAACATGATGTAGTTGCAAAACAAATATAGGTTGCATCAACAGAAATAATATCAAAATCACAGGAACTAATAACTGCACATTATTCTGCATTAATTAGACACTCCCACCCCAGTCTACTGTATCTTGTTCTGGGCATCCAAACTTAGGAAAAATCCTGGGTTGGGGGAAAAATCCTGGGTTTGAATTTAGCCAGATTCTCCTAGAACATATAGGACAGGTCACATGGAGCAGAGGACAGTTTATTAAGACAGTATAATGTGGAGTACAGCAGTCAAAAGGTAGGTTACAAGATGCTTTTGCCCTAGGGACATGTGAAATCCAAAATGGGCTTTGTTTGTAAATACAGTATTATAAGGGATCTGATATAGTATTGTGATATAGCAGATTTCCTTATCTTGAAATGATTTTGCTTCCTGGCTGGCTTCCTGGGGAGATGTCCTTTTGTCATCTGTAGCCTTCCATAAGATGAAAGCTTAAGCATCTTCTGTAACTTTTGGATTAGAAGAGGTTTTTGCCCATTTAAAGGGGTGATCCCATTGGAAGGTGGATAGTTTTCTTCCTACAGAAGGATTTATAAAAGTAGAACTGATTCAGAATCTGGCAAATTGAATCATCAAATGATTACAAACTAAGTCTTATAATAAAAGATTGGAGGATTTCACTATAATAACTGAGAAAAGATCAAGTATCTGAAAGTAGGTTGCACAAAAGATTAAAATCTGATCTACCTTGTTCCAGAGTGCAGGACCCAGAAAAATAAATTTAAATAAAAAGATTCTGAATATCTAGAATCGCAAGAGATATTGGATGGAAAATCAAATCATCCATACATACAGGTGAAACTCGAAAAAGCAGAATATCGTGCAAAAGTTCATTTATTTCAGTAATGCAACTTAAAAGATGAAAATAATATATGAGATAGACTCATTACATGCAAAGCAGGATAGTTCAAGCTGTGATTTGTCATAATTGAGATGATTATGGCTTACTGCTCACGAAAACCCTAAGTCCACAATCTCAGAAAATTAGAATATTACATGCAATCAATAAAACAAGGATTGTACATAGAACAATATCGGACCTCTGAAAAGTATAAGCATGCATAGTACTTGCTTTGGGCCTCTTTTGCAGCAATGACTGCCTCAATGCGGCGTGGCATGGAAGCTATCAGCCTGTGGCACTGCTGAGGTGTTATGGAAGACCAGGATGCTTCAATCGTGGCCTTCAGCTCTTCTGCATTGTTTGGTCTCATGTCTCTCATTCTTCTCTTGGCAATGCCCCATAGATTCTCTATGGGGTTCAGGTCAGGCAAGTTTGCTGGCCAATCAAGTACAGTAATCCCACGGTCATTGAACTAGGTTTTGGTGCTTTTGGCAGTGTGGGCAGGTGCCTAGTCCTGCTGGAAAATGAAGTCAGCACCCCCATAAAGCTCGTCTGCGGAAGGATCTCCTGGTAGACAGCTGCGATGACCCTGGACATAATGAAGCACTGTGGACCAACACCAGCAGATGACATGGCTCCCCAAATCAACACAGACTGTGGAAACTTCACACTGGACTTCAAGCATCTTGCAGTGTGTGCCTCTCCATTCTTCCTCCAGACTCCGGGTCCTTGGTTTCCAAATGAAATGCAAAAGTTGCTCTCATCAGAAAAGAGGACTTTGGACCACTGAACAACAGACCAGTTGTGTTTTTCTTTAGCCCAGGTAAGACACTTCTGATGTTGTTTGTTGTTCAGGAGCGGCTTGACAAGAGGAATATGACATTTGAAGCCCATGTCCAAGATCCGTCTGTGTGTGGTGGCTCTTGATGCACTGACTCCAGCCTCAGTCCACTCCTTGTGAAAATCCCCAACACTTTTGAATGGCCTTTTCCTGACAATCCTCTCCAGGCTGCGGTCATCCCTGCTGCTTGTGCATCTTTTTCTTCCACACTTTTCCCTTCCACATAACTTTCTTTGATACAGCATTTTGGGAACATCCAACTTCTTTTGCAATTACCTTTTGAGGCTTTCCCTCCTTATGGAGGGTGTCAATGATGGTTTTCTGCACAACTGTCAGGTCAGCAGACTTTCCCATGATTGTGATTCCTACTGAACCAGACTGAGAGACCATTTAAAGGCCCAGGAACCCTTTGCAGGTGTTATGGCTTAATTAGCTGATTAGAGTGGGACACTGAACCTAGAATATTGAACCTTTTCACAATATTCTAATTTTCTGAGATTGTGGATTTGGGGTTTTCATGAGCTGTAAGCCATAATCATCACAATTATGACAAATCACGGCTTGAACTATCTTGCTTTGCATGTAATGAGTCTGTCTCATATATTAGTTTCACCTTTTAAGTTGCATTACTGAAATAAATGAACTTTTGCACGATATTCTAATTTTTTGAGTTTCATCTATAGTAGACTCCCTTCCACTTGATTTGTTCAAAAGAGATGAATCTATCTGGGATGCTTTAACTGGGACTCCTGCACTGAGTAAATGGCTGGACTTGTGACTGAATAGCGCCTTTCAATTTACTAATTCTATAAAGGCAGCAGGAAAGAAATGTTGTAACCCTGAAATAACAACAAAAAAAATCTATTTGCATTATAATGTTTTCCATGTTCCTTAAGAAATCTTAATGAAGATAGTGCCTTTGGGAGTCAATGTCCAGGTACTTTTTATTCAGAATCTGCACTGGTAAAAACCAAAACATGTATGTATTTGGATAACATTGCTGGGCATTGTGCTGTAACTTATTGTGATGACCCAGGGCATGGTACAAAGGCAACACAGTCACATAAGTAAGAAGAGTCCCTTTATTATCTCCAATTTGCCCCCAATGTCCAGGTTACCTTCGGCTGGAGAAAAACTCTCCCAGGAACAGCCTTTAACTATAGGAAATTCAGTCCAAAACAAGGTTCATACAAACTGTAACTAAAAATCCAAATAAACCAAGCTGAAGTAATTAACTTGACAGAGCAGGAGAAGGAATTTCAGACTTGAAAGCACTGAAAAACTCACAGACGTCAGGAACATAGATAAGCCACGACGATACCAGATAAATTCATGTTTGCTCCCAACAACTTGCTGAGCGCAGCTTCCTCTTTTATACATTGTGTTCCCAGCTGCAGCTAATGAAGGGAATCAGGGCCCTTTCCTCCCCTGTAAGCCATGCAACTCACGTTGCTCCCTTCTCCGTTCCTCCCTGCATGCCCTAGGATGAAGAGTGGGGTGGGCCTGGGTCTTCCTCTGAATTCCCTCTCCCTTGCTTCACCTCTTCCCTGCTCTGCCCAGCCAGACTTTGCCCTTCCCCAGTTTCTTCCACAGCCAATAGAGCCACACTCCCACTCCATCAGCTGTTCAGCCTCCCCCTCAGAGTCAGATTCCAACAGGGGAATGACACTTATTGCCCCCTGCTGAAAATTTGCTAGAACTTAAACCTGTTCATAAGAAGCTGAATTTAAGTTTAGCTAGGAGTACTAATCAAATCTGGAAAAAATGAACAAAGAAACTTCACTCAAAGGGGTAAAAAATAAATCAGAAACGCACATATATGACATTTATGCCAGGTAATGCTTGCTGGTTGCTCATTCCTTAAAAAGATCTGTATGACTCCAGCAATTCAGAAAGCATTTTTCAATAAATAATTTGAACAAGAACGAAGCTCATGGAAGAGAGCTGCCATCTCAAGAAAAATCCTGAGTGATTGGATATTTGAATGATTTTATAGATATTAGCTTCTAAACCACATTTTTGCTTCTAAACTACATTCTTACTAAAGGATTAGTTCAAAATATTGAGATTGTTCTGGAATGTGACAGAAAATGTAGTTAGATATTATAAATGTTTCAATGTAATTTTCATAAATATATGAATTATCTTGATTTTCAAATAAGTATTAAACAGCATGGGAGACAAGATGGAAAGCAGCAGGACATAATAGAGAAAACCAAGCCATTCAATCAATAGTAACAAATGCAAAGTTAGCTATTCATGTTCATTCAGAACCACTGCAAAATTGTGTTTTCTTATCTCAGCCAAACAATCTAACTGGTATTGTGGTCAACTCCATATCGAAAGCTACTATTAAAACACCATTGGTCTTGTCCACAATTTTGCATAACATTTCCAGAGCACTTAGGACACTGCTTGAAATAGTATACATATCACAAACATGCCCGTACACAGAGAATAATTTTATTTTAGATAATTTACAAAAGCATAGAAAGTGCTTAAGAATACATTAAAAAAACTAAATTTAAAGTGAAATGACAGTCTAAATTGTTCCATCTGCAGCTAATTTTCTCTTTGTGGAACATTCAGATTTTTAAAATAAGCGCTCAAAAGTGTTTCACTACTGCCTGATAGTAACTGATTTGTATCCAAATCAGCACAAATATTAATGTGTTTTTATAGAGAGAACCCCTTCATATGCATTTTAAATTATTATAATTTCTGGCTTTTGTAATTATAATGCAAACACAGAGCAGAATGCTCATAAATTAGGACCTGTTTGGTTCATTGTTGAATGTCTAAATAAGAAATAGCATATGCCATAAATGTCTAGGTCGGAGACATTTAACTCTGACAATGTATTTACTTCATCAAATCTTAGCTCTGATAGTATAAGAAAGTATGTTTGCTATACTAGTACATGGAATTACTCATAAATAAAAACTAAATCATTACACTAAAGATCATGCCTGTGTTATATTGCATATCACTTTTAAAAACATTCTAAGCTTACCTGAAATTCTTTCAAAAAACAGTAAAACTGAATTAGTTTATTGTCATTGCACTTCATACAACGAAATTAAATGCCATCTTCAGTGTACATAAGAAAACTATAAAAATAAAACAAAAAAACATCCTTCACATTCTAAGTTATAGTAAAGATGTTGAATTAAGACAACAAGAGATGATGAGTTCTAATCCTCCCTTAGACATGAAAGTAATCTGGTTGATTTTCAATAATACTCTCTCAGCCTAACTCACCTGACAGAAATTGTTGCAATGGAGGAAGTAAACAGGAGCATTATCTATGCTGCCTGAATTTGTACAGAGATAAAGGTGGGATAGAAATAAAAAACATATACATTTCTAGGCAAAGAAATCAGAAAATGAAGTTCTATGGATATTACTGAATTGTACTTCTCAGCAGACATCACTATTGGTCAAGCTAACAGGCTCATGAGAGTTTTATTTCATCACTGACTGGAAAACACAGTTCTACATTCCTGCCTTTATCCTTCTGGATAAAGAAGAAAGCAGTGGGGAAAAGTCACATGAAAACAGAATTTTAATTGCCAATTCTGCATTCTTCTCTTTTACTTCATCAGCAAACGTTTCCTTCCTCAGTGGATTATGACAGCTTGCTACCAGTGATGCTGAACACTGAGACACCATGTTAATTAAATAAAAATATGCCAGTGAGTAACTCTGAAGGAATGTTTTCCAATCTTGAACAGATGGCTGTCAGACAAAGTGAGATGTTAATTTATTTAACAGATTTATATATGAACGTTTTAAGGATTAGTGATCCAGTGGAAAAATAATATGACTTTAATGTAGCTAACTCTGAGATTTTTGAGAATTACTCTTCTAAACATAAAATATCTGCTGGTCATATTATACAAATATACCAATTTCTTCACATCTCTCATTTATTGGATGATTTAAAAAAGGAGGGAAGGGACACAATGCCTCTTTCATGTCACATTATCTGTCTCTAGTTGAAACATTATATATTGTCATTATTGTTCTATGGGACTAATCATTCTTTATACTTTCATTCAGAAAGTGTTACTTTCTTCTTTCATGATGTGACAAAACTGATGAAGACTTCTTCAGGTTGAGGTCAATTATTGATGGTTGATCACTTGATAAACTTAGTCATATCTATTTTCTTGGCAAAGTTCAGAAGAAATTTGTCATGTATTTATTTCAGAATGTTTTTTAACTTCCTGGACTAGAAGTCTAGTATAACTACTGAAAAGCAGTAGAGTAGAATAACTTTATTGTCACTTTGAATGTACACAATCAGCAAACATTAAAACGAAATTTTATCGCATACAGCTCTCAAAGGGTCACCACTTCTAATATATACTACCGTGTTTCTCCAACAATACGGCCTCCACCAATAGGAAGGCCCAGCATGTTTTTTGGGCATAAAATCAAATTAAGCCCCTCCCCCCAAATTTAGGCCTATTTTAAAATATGCAAAATAAGGGGGAAGGGCGGGGAGACTTGCCGTTAGGAGCGCCCGGCGGGCCGGAATTCCTCGCCACCAGCCGCTCCTAACGGGCGATCATGGCCAAGCACAGAGAGCTCCCTACTCCCACCTTTGCTGCAGGCACCTTTGGCACCCGCCGCTGTTGCTTTCCCTTCTGCCCATTAGCCGCCACATTTGGAGCTGCCGTCCGTGTTTGGAGTGCCGTCGCCATTTGGAGCTCCAAACGTGGAAGTGGCAGTTCCAAACATGACGGCGGGCGATCTTTTTATTTTGGTCCGCGCGAAGTTCAAAGCGAGCAAGAGAGGGAGACTGCAATGCCTCCATCCGAGATGGCAACCTCACTAGTGGATCACAACGTGGCTGGAAGCCCGAATCGGCGGGATACGATGGCGATCTTTTGGAGTGAGAGGAAAGGGAGAGAAGAGTTGCGAGGCGTAATTTGCAGGAGGAAGTGGGTGTACCCCACGGCAGGGAGCCCAAGGAAGAAGGGCTGGTAGGCAACGGAGAGCGTCCCGTAGCTCCGGAAGCAGCCTAGAGACGTGCCGGGAAGAGGCGCAGATGCTGCCTTGTAGTCCCCAAGCCAACTGCGTGCGCCTTTAGTTATGTGCACTCCGCGCTTTGGGCATCTCCGTGTGATCGCGACCCTGTCCTTTCCACCTGGCGGCCTTGCTGCTTTCTGGCTCTTTAGCAACCGGCTTCGTGTTTGGAGCACTGCCGCTGTTTGGAGCTCCAAACGGCGGCAGAAGCTCAAATGCGGAAGCTCCAAACATGATGGTGGGCGATCTTTTATTTTGGTCCGCCAAGTTCAGAGCGAGCATGAGAGGGAGACCGCGATGCCTTGCTAAAGAGCCAGAAAGCATCAAGGGCGCCAGGTGGAAAGGACAGGGTCGCGATCACACGGAGATGCCCAAAGCGCGAAGCGCACATAACTAAAGGCGGCGCACGCAGTTGGCTTGGGGACTACAAGGCAGCATCTGCGCCTCTTCTCCGGGCGCGTCTCTAGGCTGCTTCCGGAGCTACGGACGCCTCCGTTGCCTACCAGCCCTTCTTCCTTGGGCTCCCTGCCGTGGGGTACACCCACTTCCTCCTGCAAATTACGCCGCAACTCTTCTCTCCCTTCCTCTCGCTCCAAAAGATCGCCATCGTATCCCGCCGATTCGGGCTTCCAGCCACGTTGTGATCCACTAGTGAGGTTGCCATCTCGGATGGAGGCATCGCAGTCTCCCTCTCTTGCTTGCTCTGAACTTCGCCGGACCAAAAAAAAAGATCGCCCGCCGTCATGTTTGGAGCTGCCACTTCCGCGTTTGGAGCTCCAAATGGCGGCAGCACTCCAAACATGGAAGCGGCAGCTCCAAACGTGGCAGCGGAATGGGCAGAAGGGAAAGCAACAGCGGCGGGTGCCAAAGGTGTCTGCAGCAAAGGTGGGAGTAGGGAGCTCTCTGTGCTTGGCCATGATCGCCCGTTAGGAGCGGCTGTTGGCGAGGATGCAAGGGGGGGAATTAAGTCACCCCCCGAAAAGACAGCCTAGCCGTTTTTTCGGGGCTCAAAAAAAAATAAGGCCCGGCCTTATTATGTGAGAAACACGGTACATAACCATGACAAAATAAACAAATAAACATGCATATACCCACATATATTATATGACTCAGAGAAACAACACAGTCTAGTTCGGATGTATACATTTACATTATGAGAAAAACGAATCTTGCAAGTTTACCAGATACTTTGAAAAGTCCCCTCAGAGGGGAGCAACAGAAACAGACAGTAAAAAGTGGGTGTGTGGGGCCTCTAACAATGCTTTGAGCTCTAAACACACAGCACTTATAAGCAGTATCCTGAATAACAGGAAGTGAGCTTCCTATAATCTTCTCGTCTGTCCTTATCAGTCTCTATATGAACTTTCTATCTGAGGCACTATTGCTACCAAATCAGACAGTGATGCAGTTTGTTAAAATGCTCTCAGTTGTGCCTCTGTAGAAAGTGGCCAGGACAGAAGGAGAAAGATGTTCTCTCTTCATCCAATGCAGGAAATGCAGATTCTGGTTTGTACACTTCACCAAGGATGACATATGGAGAGACCAGTTCATATTGTTAGTTATCTTCACCCCTAGATACTTAATACTGTTAACCACCTCTACAGCTGCATCCTTGATACTGAGCAGAGTATGACTATGCCAGCTCTTTGTAAAATCTACACTGATCTCCTTTGTTTTATTGACATTTAGAACCAGGTTACTTTTATTGCACCAGTCCACCAGAGCCTTCACCTCTTCCCTATAAGTATCTTCACTGTCACCCCAGATAAGTCCCACCACTGCCGTGTCATCTGCATACTTTACAATAGGATTTGTAGATTTGGCACAGAAGTTGTGGGTCATCAAGGTGAACAGAAGTGGACACAGCTCTTTGGGGAACCTGTACTCGAGGAATTGGAGTTGGAAATTTTCCTTCCAACTCACACAAACTGGGGCCTATCAATAAGTGCTTCCAAGCTTACAACTCCTAAAAGGGGTTTGCACAATCCAAATGGTTTGAAAGTTTCAATTGAAAAATAAACAACACTTTTAAAATCCCATCAAGAAATCATGAGAAGTGGTAGCATCACAGTCCTCAATCAACCACAAACCAGCTCAAAATTTCTGCTGCTAAGCAAGACAGCTGCTAAGTGTATTTTGTCCCATTTTACGGACCCTCCGCCCCCTGCCCAAAAATCAGCGCTCCACTGTAACCTCTAGCTTTATTTTTTCACAGAGTGAAATTAAAACACCCAAAGGAAAATAATCTAACCAAGGTTTAGATGTTTGGTTGCTGCCACCACAGGTGAGGCACCTCCTGAACCTTCATGACCAGATGTTTTTAAAAACCGCCTCGTAAAACAAAGACAAAAAGAAAGGGTGCTATTGCCATTTGCTGTGGCTTCCAGAAGGAAAATAGAACAGAACAATAGAATTAGAAGGGACCTTGGAGGTCTTCTAGTCCAACCCCCTGCTCAGGCAGGAAACCCTATACTATTTCAGACAAAAGGTTGTCCAATCTCTTCTTTAAAACTTCCAGTGTTGGAGCATTTACAACTTCTGGAGGCAAGTTGTTCCACTGATTAATTGTTCTAACTGTCAGGAAATTTCTCCTTAGTTCTAGGTTGCTTCTCTCCTTGATTTGTTTCCACCCATTGCTTCTTGTCCTGCCCTCAGGTGCTTAGCTTGACTCCCTTTTCTTTATGGCAGCCCCTGAGATATTGGAACATTGCTATCGTGTCACCCCTGGTCCTTCTTTTAATCAATCTAGACATACCCAGTTCTAGCAACCGCTCTTTATATGTTTTAAATCATCTTTGTTGCTCTTTCTCTGCACTCTTTCTAGAGTCTCCACATCTTTTTCACATCGTGCTGATGAGCTCCTACTTTAAACTGCAAACTGAACGTCTAAGGGTGAGGCTGAGGGAAACTTTTGTCGGGAAAAGTGCCGGTCTACCGACCGGCCTGGCAACAAACAGCACCGCGTGCTCGCCTGAGGCAACCCCGCCTCGGCGCTTCCTCACTGTACGCGGTAAAAGACAGCCGGGAAAGCAGGCAAGCCAGGGAGCGGAGCGGGCCTGCGCACTCCGCCACGGAGCGGTTGGGAGTTCCGGGTTTTGGAGACCGGAGTTACCAAGAGTGGGACTGACGGACCGTCCGTCCCTCCCTCCTTCTCTCCCTGCAGGCGCGGCGCCGCTTGTCGCAGCGCGGGGTGAAGCTTCTTGGAAGGGTTACTCCTGATAAACGGTATAAACGGTATAAATGGCCGAGTCTGTGTACGGTCTGTGTACTCTTCGAGCCAGTCGGATCATTACTCGATCTCTGCTGTGCTCCGTTTGTGCGCCTTTTCGCTCCATATTTTTCAATGGTCTGAAACTTTTCTGGCTAAGGATCTCTGGGGTTGAAGTCCACAAGTCTTAGAGTTGGCAAGGTTGGAGACCCCTGGCCTGAAGGGTGCCGTTCCTGCTTCAGTTATTTTGTTTTTATCTTTTGCTTTTTGGTTACGGAATTATAGGATTTCTCGCCGGGGAGCACCTTTATTGAGTAATATACCGAGCCACCGCGTCTCAGTAAGCAACAGTTGCAAAGTCAGGTTTTGCAAAGTGGGTGTCCTTGTGGATTCGGATATCCAGGTGTTCGGGCTGGTGTCGAAGTGCATTTGCGCAACTAAGGGAAGGCTATATTACTCTCTCCCCCTAGATTTATCCAATGTGTTTTATGCTGTGACTTTTATCTCAGTTACTATTGCAAACCGCTCTGTTCAGATCTGTTTTCAAAAGGATTGGAAACGGATCTGAAACGGGTAGTGGACTTTTGTACTGATGGCAAAAAATCTGAGAGTTGATTTCTATTTTTATTTTATGTATGATTTCAACTGGTAATAATGACTGTAGTGAACCCCCAAGTATTTGCCAACCTTATTATCTGGAAGACTAGTCATTTTTGAGCTTGTTCAGGCTTTAAAATGTTTGGGAAATTCTTCATTTTCATCTAGAAGAGTGATGCCTAATTCTGAAAAATCCCCGTAACTGGTTACTAAAACTTGAGTATTGTCAGAAAATAGTTAGTAATAATAACTTTTTAGTAACTGTTTTCTAATAATACTGAAACTTTGATACCCAGTTATTAGTTGCTAGTTACTATCCTTCAACAGTATCTTCACTGTTCTCTACTTTCACATCTCAAGTGATAGCCCTGATTCAGTATTGAATAATCTTGGCCCATATATCTAATTTAATTCTTAAGTTTTCATGGCCTAAAAATGTAACTTTAAGGTTGCCTTAATTTAAAGAGACCCAGAATTAGGAAAAAAATGTAGAAAGTGACTGAGAAGAAACTGGTACATTTTACCTAAAAGGAAAATCTGATCTTGAATTAGGATAAATAAAATGACAGATAACTGTACAGATAGTCCTCAACTTAAAACCATCAGTTTAGTGCCCAAAATTACAACAGCGCTGAAAAAAGTGACTTATGACCATTTTTCACACTTGGGACCATTGTGCCATGTGATCAAAATTCAGATGCTTGGCAACAGGCATGCACTTATGTCATACACTTATTGCCGTGTCCTGGGGTCATGTGATTGCCTTTTGCAATCTTCTCAAGAGTATAGTTAATGGGAAAATCAGATTCACTCTTAACAACTGCAGTGATTCACTTAGCAACTGGGGTAACAAAGGTCATAAAATGGGATAAAATAAACTGTTGTGCTTAGCAGTGGGAGTTTGAGCTATATTGGGGTTGTGAGAACTGTGTAAATGAATTATGCATGATTTATTAAGAGAAGCATTTGATCATAATATAAGAGTGGCATAATTTAATTGAATAATGCTAATTTTTGAATTTCTGGTTGCTTTTATTTAGAATTAATTTACAAGTATCACTAGAAGCAATATTATATTTAATATAAGAAAATTACTATCGGTAGGTATAATTGGAGAAGGTTTTTTCTTATTGCTTTTTGCAATTTTGCCTTTGGAAAGATTTGGATATCATCTACTTTAATAGATAATAGAATCTTCCATAAAGATGTTTAGTATTCTTCCCTTCCTATTAAGATGATATCTTATTTATTGAAATAGATTGAAATTGACTATAGGAGGTTTACTTTATTAAAATAGATTCATATGATTTCATATGATACTGAAAATGGTTGACCGAATCCAGTTATACATGTTCCCCAGCTTTATATTCTATAAATGGAAAATAAGACTCAATACCAGGAAATCATAACTTGTAAAGTCATTGGTGAAATAACCTAGAAAATTGTGGTTGGTATAGCTCAACCTATTTGGAGACCATAAAACGGGGGGAAGATTTCTATTAGATTATGTGATTTTGTAATTATGGTTTTTTTTATTAATAAATGTTTTTGTGGTTTTATCAATCCAGAATGATGTAGAACTGTATTCCCTTTATTCTATTCTCCAGGAATTCACAGTGCCCTTTGTTTACATCCTACTTCAGACTATTTTAAACATCAAGAGGCAGTGGCAGGAAACTGACATGGGCAAACAAATATGGAACTTGCTGAACTACAAGTCTACAAAAAAATTAATCAATAAAGTTCCACATAACATGATGCATTCAACACCTGTGATTTTTAGCCTACAAAATAAGTGTCAGGATATGAGAAATTTTCCTGTATTGGAAGGTAAAATCCCTTCATTCTGTAGACATGTTATTGAGGGGAATGCGAGGAACTGCAAGACATGTATTGAAAGGTAATTATCTTGTTCACAATATTCCTACCACTTTCATCTTTCACTTCATCATCAGTTTGGAGTAATATATTTGTATATGCATTTATTTACTGCATTGATTTATATACTGCTCATCTCACTATTGCAATTTCGTAAAGCAAACAGAGGAGTTTAAAAATGTAATATGTAGTAACAATAAACAAAATGCATTTTATATATTAGCATCAGAAGCAATTTTGTATGCTTTAGCTGAGGTCGAAGATTCATTTAACTTGTCAGCACATAATCAAAGTTATATATAATCAATAATTTATTTTTACAAATGTTTATTTTATTTAGCCTATTTATATCAGCACTCATCTACCAAAGATACTGTGGGCAGACTATATAAAGAAAAACCAGAATCACAATCAATGTTAAACAGATAATGTAAGAGATACAATTTTATATACATCAGAACTCCATTAGTATCCTGGCCCAGTGCATTGGGGAATGTTTCCTTGAGCCCACCAAGTGACACTCCTTCACCAATAAAACCCAGTGCATGCTGATTCTGTCAATATGGTGGGGTGGGAAGAAATCATTGAGAAAAGATGTTCCCACAAGCATCTTGCATACACTGCATTGAAAAGGTTTCCATGGTTTATTAAGGATGGAAGATGGATGGATAAAGATACAAATAAATGTATTCTTTAACCACAGGTTATGTACATTTTTAGGATCATTTTTGGATGTAAAATGGCAGAAAATTATATTGTCTTCTCAAAAACATAATCAAGAATATAGTACCAAGATATAATATTTAAAATCAATAATTTGATTCAAAGTATTTGGAATGAAGAGTTACTTAACAGCAAATATGAAGAATCATTACATCTTTAAATAGTATTTAGGGTTGTAAGTATCAATATTATGAAAGATTATAACACATTCTATTCTTATAAAGGTATTACAGAAAGGGCCTTCTAAGATATATCACTGCTATTTATCAATGTAAGTTAATTCCTCCTCTTTAAATGTCTTCCACATAATTTCAGAGGCAAATAAATATTCAGCAGCTCTCTTTCTAGCACCTATATGAGGCTAAGAAAGTAATCAAAACAAGATATTTTTAATAACTACAAATAATACCTCTTCTATATTATTCAAAGGCCTCAGATTTTATTTTGAATGTATATTCAAATATTGTAATTAATCTTTTGTAAAATCCCACCAAATGAATGGGTGTTTACTTCAGTTCATGTTCCATGGATAAAAGCAGAGAAGGCAAGGACTTTATTCAGAATCATTAACAAGAGCTGAAAGAGTAACATGAAAACAATGGAATAGTTTTTCATAAATTCTTACACCTTAATAATTTCCAGATAATCTTTTGAGAAAGCCAAAATCCAAGAATCAGAGAATAGAGTAATTTAAAATGGCAGATTTCTTTAAGATCTGGGATATTCACTATCATGGCAAAATATTTCTTAGTGACTTTATAATAGAACAGATCAGACATACTGGTAATCACATCTAAGTCAAGAATTGCATGCTTATATGTCAAGAACTAGCAAGTCTTGCCAAGAATTTTGGCTTACCATGAACAACCAAGCATGCTAATGCAGACTGTTTTATTGTTTTTCCTAGACTCTAATATAAGTGTATTTTTCTTTACATACTAAATAATAGCAATACTAGTAACTGGAATTTTCATCTATATACATTCTCATTATTTCCTTATCTATACCCGTATGATAGCAAAATAATATACATACTGCTGTTTAGCATCTATGAGAACATTGATAAAGAGATTTGAGAAACATTTCTGGTCTCTTGACTGTTTCTTTTTCATATTAGATATTCAGAGCTGTCTGAGAAGATCAGCAAAAGCAGAAGAAAAAGTACAGTATTGATTCATACACAGACGAAAAAGAAATTGCTTGTTCATGAACGCTTAAAATTGCTTCTTGATGATGAATCTTTTCTTGAGCTTTCTCCTCTTGCAGGGCTTAATATGCCACATGGTGATATTCCTGCTGGAGGATGTATCACTGGTAAGTTTTGTATAAGGGATGGCTGGCCCAGGAATTCTGGGAATTGAAGTCCACGGGTCATAAAGTTTCCAAATTTGCCCATCTTTGGTATAAGGGGAAATTCACGGTACAAGTAGTCCTTGATTTACAACCACAATTGGGACCAGGATTTTTGTTGCACAGCAAGGCAACTGTTAAGTGAGCAGTGCCTGATTTTGTGATCTTTTTTAACCACTTTTTAAAATTGAACTCCTGTAGTTAAGTGAGTTATGTGGTCATTAAGCAAATCCAGCTTCAGAAGCAAACCGGGAATACATGTCAGTTGTCAAGCACCCATATTTTGAAGATGCGACTGTGGAGATGTCACAATGGTGAGGACCTATTGTCACTCTTTTCAGTGCCATTGCAACTTTGAATGGTTGCTAAACAAATAGTTATAAAATAAAGGCTACCTACAACTGACATCAACATCTATGTGTCCAAAACTCCTAACCAGTTCAGATGGAATTGGTAGGAATTGGACTTGCTGTCAACAACAACAGCAATAAAAAAGAAAAACAATTTGGTGCATATTGAAAGATTTACTTTTGAATACAGAATTGGGGGAGATAAGAATTTTGTGACTTGGACACATTTTGGGGATTAATTTTGATACATCTTATAAAAACCACTTTTCTAGGTGAAGATGTGCTTATAACGGATACTTTTAAAACAACATATATTATAGTAATTGAAAATTTCTGAAGACCTAACTAATCTGTCTTCTGTTAGTTGTACCACCCATTGTATATAAGTGGCAGATAATTATTAGCAGCAGAATTTAATATACAGGATTGGGAAAATGATATAATTTATGATGAGAAAACCTGTGATATTTATTGGTGACAGATCCTATAAAATATGGCAATATGTTATTGGCAGAATATGCAAGGCTGAAATGTTTATTTTATTTTAGATTGCTTGAAGATGGTTTAAGAAAGTTTAAATGTATCCATTTAACCTGTGTTAAACATATACAAAAACAGGAAATTGGATCAAAATCTTAAATTTTAACTCTGAATTTTAGTACTGTGATCTGGGAAAAATATTCTGGGAAAAATTGTAAATGGGATAACTTGTGGATGACCTTGAGGAATGAGGGGAAGACATACTGCCTAAGAAACAATCAGATAATAAAGGCAGAGGGCCCAGTGGCTTTGCTGGTTGTATCAGAGTATGTAAATTGGTCATCTGTACATATACTTGCTGCTGGCGTTATAACAAATGACAAGATTGGTCTCTGATCCTCTGACCCTAACCCACTAACTGCTGAAGATCTGGTAGTCACATTGTTGCTATACCAGTAGCAAGTAGATTGAATGTAGATATAAATAGAATAACCTGGAATCACTTAATGAATAAATATTGGAAATTTAAAATTTAAAAATCTCCAAAATTGTATTGATTAATTCAGAAATAAATATAAATTATAGACTGATCAGTTGAAACCAAATTATTAATGAATTAAATAGTTCAAGGTGATAGGTGTAATTATATTTAAGACAAAGGTAATAAAAGAGCAAAATAAAATTGGGGTACAAACTGAACTTTCAAGATGCTTTGATAATTTTGTTTTAATACATTTTGGGATTTTGAAAAAAAACAAGAATTACTTGTTTTGTCTCTGCTTTGTTCCATATATTTCAACCCTATCATCAGAGTGATGTAGCAAATATTGAAAATCAAGCTATCTCCTTGATGGCTCGGTTATCAAAAACTGTCTGAAATATTCTGTACTATTGTATACAATTATAAATTATTGACATTTGTAGAAAGCCTGCTAATGTTTCTCTCATGATAATACTTTTCATTTTTGTTGAAGGAGTCGGAAGAATATCTGGAATCTGGTGTTCTTTCATGGCAAATGATTCAGTAATAAAAGGTGGAACCATTTATCCTATTACATTGAAGAAAATACTAAGATCTCAAGAAATAGCAATTAAAAATAAACTTCCATTTGTCTACATAGTAGACAGTGGGGGAGCATTCTTGCCACTTCAGGTAAAACATTAATAATATAACAAATAAGTTGTAAGAAAATGCTATGTTATGATATATAGTACTGTATACACTTAGGCATATAAGACAGATACTGTAGGTGTATAAGCCGATCCGTCGCATTTTTAACCAAAGTACTGTGAAAAACGTGCCATCTTCAATAAGCCAACTCTCAAATTTTCATTTGTTTTAATTTCCATTGATCTATTTGATCTGGGTAATTAACAGATTATCCATTTCTCACAGTATTTTGGTTAAAAATTTGAAGGTCATCTCACTCATAGATGTGCATCTCATTAATATATGTCAAGATATACAGGTACAGGTAGTCCTTGACTTAAAACTGTAAGGGAGCCTGGCCATTACAGTCATAAGTCTGTAATAAGTTGGCAGTTGTAAGGTGGACTGTAGAACAAGTATAGGGCTGGAAGAGACTCGAAGGTCTAATGACTAATCCAACCTTTTCCTCATACCATCCCAGCCAAATGATTATCCAGTCTATTTTTGAAAACCAAGTCACAAAGCACCCACAACTCTGTGAGGCAAGATATTCCATTGATTAAAAGTTCTCACTGTCAGAAAATTTCTCTTTATTTTTAGGTTGGATCTCTTTTTAACAAGCTTCTACCCATTACTTTTTTTCTTGTCCTTCAGTGCTTTGGAGAATGAGTCAGTCTCCCTTTTGTGATAGTCCCTCAAGTACTGGGAGACAGTTATCATGACCCCCTATTTTTTTCTCTTCAATAGACTAGACATTCCTAGCTCCTCCAACCATTCATCATACAATTTAGCCTGTGGATTCTTTCTCAACTTTATTGTTCTTTGCATACTTTCTAGGGTCTTAGCATCCTTTTTTTATTGTTATAGTGACCAAAACTGTCCTCAGGATTCCAGGTGTGAGCTCACTGGTGCAATATAAAGTGATATTAGCACTTCTCATGATCTTGATGCTATCCCTCTGTTGATGTAGCCAAGGACTGCATTGGCTTTTTTGGCAACTGTAATGCAATGCTGGTTCTTATTAACATATTAACACTGTTTAAATATATTGAAAGAAAATGCTGTACTGTAATAAAATAAAAGATAATAATGTATATTCACAAACATTTGACAAGCATTTTAAAAGCATTTTCCTCTAGCTAGACCTAGGTTTTGTAAATGTTGGCCTTACATAAGAAAACTTTAGCTTTATTCAGTTACTGCATGAAAAAAAATCTTGAAAAGCTAACACTGTACAGGAAATCCTCAATTTAGGACAACAATTGAGCCCAAAATTTCTGTTGCTAAGTTAGACAGCTCTTAAGTGAATTTTGCCACATTGTGCAACTTCTCTTACACAGTTGTTAAATGAATCACTGCATATATTAATAACATGGTTGTTAAGTGAATCTGTGTTCCCTATTAACTTTGCTTGTCATAAGGTTGCAAAAGTTGATCACATGACTCAGGGATACTGCAATCATCATAAATACATGTCAGTTGCCAACCATCTGAATTTTAAGCATGTTGAACACAGACATGCTGCAACGGTCATAAGTATGAAAAGCAATCATAAGTTCCTTTTTTTGGTGTCATTGTAACTTTGGTCACTAAACGAATGATTGTAAGTCAAGGACTACATGTATAACACTGCTTTTCTAAACATAATATGACTTTTGTTAAAATGCAAAATTATGATATGTATACACTCTACATTTATAAATTGCTGACGTTTATTTTTGCTCTTTTCTGCCTCTGAATTGTTAGGCTGAGCTGTTTGCTGACCAATTCCATGGAGGCCGAATATTCTATAATCAAGCTATAATGTCTGCACTGAAAATCCCTCAGGTATATTATTATATTGGACAGTACATTTCAAAATGCATTTTAGCAAAAGTAAGTAATAAGCAGAAGAATAAAAAACTGTTGAGCATAGCACTTAATAATTTCAGAAGAGACACATAGGAGTTACTGTTTTTCATCTGCTGGAATTCTGTTATGATTCAGAAAACATTTTGTAGATAGCTCTATGGTTACTGATTTAATGAAGGTATTAAGCATTTATATTAGCTTCTTTATCTTGTTCTCTGCAATGAATTACTGGGGCAGAGTAAGTGGGTCGTATAAAATTATTATTCAGAAAAAAACATGTGATTTCAAAATTCCAATAGTCTGTATTTGATTTGGGATATTATATCAAATCAAGTACAGATTTTCCACCATTACCAGAGTCACATGATAAATAGAGATGTGCACACTTTCTTTATTAACACACCGTAGTGTAGAATATAGAAGGGAATTTTGGTTCTATATCCTAAAATAAAAATCTTTATTCGTGTTTACTATGGGGTTTTCTGAAATCACCAAATGCTGCTTCTCTGGAATATGTTATCAAGATAGCATGCCTTTAGAACTTACTTAGAAATTTAAATTTCGTTTCACTTACTTTTTTTCTTACACAGCTATCTTGTGTATTCTAGGTGTCAATTGTATGTGGATCTTGTACTGCTGGAGGTGCTTATATTCCTGTGATGTCAGAAGAAGCATCCATTGTAGATAAAATTGGGACACTGTTTCTCGGTGGTCCCCCTTTAGTTAAAGCAGCCACAGGAGAAGATACTAATCCTGAGGAATTGGGAGGAGCCAGTGTGCATGCTAAGTAAAACATTAGTTTCTCAGCTCTTAATACTGATTGAATTGTACATTCAATCATAGGTAATTTTCTATAATGAAGGTTTGCCTGAACTGTACCCAGACTATTGAAAAGCATATTTCAAAGCCAGTGTAAAAAGAAATTGCCAAACTGGAACATGTCCAGAGGAGAATTATCAAAATAGTCAGGAGACTGGAAATAAAACAGCATGAATAGGGATGTACACAAAATGGTAATATAGTGATATGGCCACTCAACTCTGGTAACTCCAGTGACTCTAGGCCAGGGGTCGCCAACCTTTTGGACCTCAGGGACCACCAAACTCATAATTTTAAATCCCGCAGACCCTGGAAAAATCCCAAAAAAAGTCAGCAGGAAAATTCCCCACCCCATTTTCCTACTGATCAATCATTCTTTATTTGGATTGCAGGATACAGTCTCCAGTTCCATTCTCAGAGGGAGGGAGAGAGAGAGAGACACACACAAGGAATTTGTTTTGGTGCAAATACTCTCAGTATACATAAAAGAAAAGATACCCCAAACTCCATCAGAAATGAGTCTTTGTGAGACTTGTCATGCCGGCGCAGCCTCTTGGAGCAGGGTACCTTGCAGGGTCCCAAAGACTCATTTCTGGTGGAGTTTGGGGGAAAGAAAGAAAGACTCTTGCTGTTTTCCTTGCATGCAGCCAAAAACAGAAGAAGAAAGAAGCAGCCTGGTGGCCAGGCCAGGCATGTGGGGCGAGGGGCAAGTTTCCCCCCTCTGCCCTTCCCCTCCTACCCTCACTACCTCGTGTTGTTCGCAATGCAAGCAATGCAAGCCTTGTGATCCCACGGGCCATGTGAGTGGCACAGCCTTGTGTTCCTGCGCAGCCTGGATTAATTGCTTTGGGGGTTCCTTGGGGGTGACATTTCTCTGTGGACTACCAAAATTTTCTCGCGGATCACCAGCAGTCCCTGACCCACTGGTTGGTGACCACTGCTCTGGCTACTTACAGAACTAAATCCCCAGATACAAAAGCCAATGGATCCTCCCCCCATGACAACAATAAAAAACACCCCACTCAATGGGCTCCATATCCCCTTGTCTTCAGGGCTTTTTAAAAGAAAATCAAGGCAGGGGGCCAATCTTATGAGCTGCGGTGGCACAGTGGTTAGAACGCAGTACTGCAGGCTATTTCTGCTGCCTGCAATTTGGCAGTTTGAATCTCACCAGGCTCAAGGTTGACTCAGCCTTCCGAGATTGGTAAAATGAGGATCCAGATTGTTGGGAGCAATATGCTGACTTTTTAAACAGTTAGAGAGGTCTGTAAAGCCCTGTGAAGTGGTATATAAGTCTAAATGGTATTGCTATGTCCACAGGGGTGATGTTCCACAGAGAGGGAGTCATCCAGAGAAGGCCATTTTTCTTGGTCCCATTAGATGCCCCTCCATAATATACCCTGCATCATTTTGTCTAATCTGAAAAAAAAGTGTCTCATTCTGGATGATATACTAAGCCACTTTGAATCAACTTTGAATTCATAGTAAAAAGCCAGGATATATTGGTGGTTCTCGTGCCAGGTTTTGACACAAACAGTATATAGACAGATCTGTAGGAGGAGTAGGAAAGGTTAGCCCACATTTTCCTCTTTTACCCTTGTTGAGGTAATTCCCCGTTAGGAGAATGAGCGCATACAGGGAGACGTATTTGAGAGTAGTGTTTGAATAATACACACACACAGATACACTGTACAGTAAATGTAGGTTTTTACTTCCAGAAAGTTTAAGCAAAGTTCAAAATAAGCAATCCAAAAGACATTCACAGGTAAATCAGTCAGTTTTCAATCCAGGGATAATCCAATTAGAAAGTCCAGTGTCAAAAACAGTTCAGTATCAGACTTACATCAAATCCAGTAATATCAGTCAATTAGAAGGAACGGCAATACTCTCCAACAGAAGGAAAAACAGAGACTTACCCAGACACACTTTTCTGAGACTAAGACTAAGACAAAACAACCCAGGTTTCTGGCTCCATCTTATGGCAGTTTGAGAAACCACATCCAATTACAGTTTTTTGCATTTCCTTAAAGATACAGTTTTAAAATGTTTATCCTGATTTATATATTTCTAACCCAAATACCTGTTAGGTGACTTATATTCCTAACATTCTCCCCTTTTGGGTAAGACAGTATATACAACCTTACATTCTAAGTCCATAAACTTCACAGCTAGCCTTATGCTTTATAGAGCCTTGGGCCTTTGTAAAATGATCTGCTATACTGTTTTCTGACATACAGTATTCCAGCTTAATCATCTTACTTTGCACACATTGTCTCACATTTAAATATCTTAAATCTGTGTGTTTCGTTCTTGTTTTTGCAGCAATATTTGAAGTCATCTGTATTGTTGATTGATTATCTTCATAAACAACAATAGAATCTGTTACATTAAGTCCCATATCAATCAATAATTGTTTATACAAAACTAAATCTGTACATAGTATGAGATTGTGGCTAAGAAAAACCACCAGGATTCAAAGTTGATCCAAGGAAAAAGGCTTTATTGGAATATACATCTGCGCAGATGGGTTCCTCCCTTTGGCAGCTGGAAAGAACGAAAAGCAAAGCTTAAAGGCTCTATTCTTATACCCTAAAATTGACCCCCCCTAGTATACAAATGGCTTGATTTACAATTTGTTTTTCAGGATACAAGTTACATTTTATTATCTTTTTGGTACCTAGCACATAACAAACATTTCCCCTATCTGGTATCTAGCATTTCAAAAGCATTCCAAAAAGTGTGATAGTTCCCAGTGCTTCAAAGACATTCCAAGATAATTAGTGCTCGGTACTGCCTTTCCTTACTTCAAAAGGAAAACCTCCCTTTTTCATCATGAGATTTGAGTCGTTAAATAGATACACTTCTCACAATAGTAAAGACAAACATGAGAATTCAGCCTCCATTGTTGACAAACTTAGATGTTTCTGTCTAATAGACCTCCATCCAATCAATGCTTTTCCCAATAATACAGTATCCGATGTAGATTTTCGTGTATTTATGTCTGTAGCAAAACTTGCATCAGCAAATGCAGTTAAATTCAGTTCATCTTTTGGTTCCAAATACAATGCATAATGCATTGTTTGTTTCAGATATCTTAACACACGTTTAGCAGCTTGCCAGTGCCTTTCAGTTGGCTCAGCGTTAAATCTCGCTAATTGATTAACACTGTATGCAATATCTGGCCTTGACCAATTACTGAGATAAGATAAACTACCAATCAAGGACTGATAAATGTTCTTATCAAAAACAGGACTTTGAACATCACTATGGCTAAACTCCTGGCTCATTGGTGTCTTAGCCGGCTTACAAAGTTCCATTTTAAAACTTTTTAGTAATTGGTTAATTTTATCTGCCTGTGAGATCTTGTATCCTCCCCTAGTTGTATCTATCTTTAAACCAAGATATTGTTTGATTTCTCCTAATTGTTTTATTTTAAATTTCTTTTCCAATAGTGAAATTATCTCAGTAGCTTCTTGTTCAGTTTTGGTGATTAATGCTATGTCATCAGTAAATAATAGCAACAATGAAATTACATCATTATTTTCTCTTTTAAACAAACATGGATCAGCCATGCCAGCTACAAAACCTATCCTAGTTAATTCTTTAACTATACAGTGGTTCCACTCATATCCTGATTGCTTTAAGCCATAAAGACTCTTTTTCAAACTCCAGCAATCATTATTATCAGTATTATCATTTTTGAGACCTAAAGGTTTCTTTAAATATATAGTGTGTTGCAACGGTGCATGCGGATATGCCATCTCTACATCCAAATGATTTACAATGTATTCCTCCTTACCTTCCCACACTAATGCTGCCCTTAATGTAGTAGCCTTTAGACTAGGTGCAAACACCTCATCATAGTCATTTGCTGTCTGATTGAATCCTTGTGCTACTAACCTGGCTTTATGGGTAGCAGTCCCATCCACATCTGTCTTCAGCTTATATATCCATTTACATCCTATGGCATGTTTACCTGGTGGTAAATTAACATTTTCATATACCTCCAGTCTTTTTTATGATTCCAGTTCCTTATCCATTGCTTTCTGACAAGCAGCCTCAGCAGGATACAGTTTTAGTTCACTATAGTTACTTGGAACTGTATTCACTTGGCATACAACATTAGCCTGATATCTATCAGGTGGTCGTGTTACTCGGGTTGAACGTCTTGTTAATACGGGGCTTACTGGTGGACTCATCTGTGCCACCTGCTCCTGTTCTTCTATTTCTTCCTGTGCCTATTCTCCTACTTCCTCCTGTTCTTCCTCTTTAATGGCTATTTGTGGTTTACTGATTTTATCTTTAGGGACTATTTGGGTGTCAATAATAATATCATTGCTGGATTCCTGTTCCAGTTTATCCCACCCAACGTGCTCGAGAAATTTTGCACTAGCACTACAATAAACATGAGCTGTGCCTTGATCCCAAAATCTAAACGATCTATGGTTGGCCTCATAACCCACAAAAAATAACTTCTTAGCTCTATGTTGCCCTTTCAGTCTTACTTGTGAGGGAATATGCACCCATGCTGGAGCTCCAAATGTGTGTAGGTAACTTAAATTTGGTTTTCTGCCATGCCAACGAGTGAATGGCAATTCACCAGTTGTTGTGTTAACTACATTGTTTAACACATGATTACTACACATTATGGCTTCACCCCACAGTGTTTCAGGTAAACCTGAATCAGATAACATAGTGCGAGCCATGGCTTGTAATGTTTGCCCTCTTCGTTCTACAAATGAGTTATGTTGTGGTCTGTAAGGTGCAGAACGTTTATGCTCAACACCAGCCAATTTCAACATAGTTTGGAATCTTTTGTTAACAAACTCAGTCCCATTATCAGTAACTAAAGTAATTACTTTACTTTTCATTTTTCTCTCAGCAAACCATAGCTAGTTAAAGAAATGTTGGAATGTTTCTGTTTTGTTTTTCATAAGATAGCAGAAACCATATTGTGAGTAATGGTCCATAATACTCAACTGTAACAGGCACCTCCTAAACTTGGTTTCTTAGGACCAATTATGTCAGCAAAAAAACCTCTAAAGGTTCTTTGGTCTTAAATCCATTTAGTCTGTTTGCTGGAGTAACCTTACTCTTCTCTTGGCTACAAGCATTACAGTATAAATACTTGCTACAGGGTTTCAATTTTACTCCCTCTGACAATTCAACAGTTTGTTTGAGCATTTTGAAATTAATGTGCCCTATACGTCAATGCAATAAATGTATACATTCATCATGTGGCTTAACATTGTTATAAACTGAGTTAGCCATCTTCAACTGGTCATCATGTATCACATATAAATCATTCTCTAAATTAACAGTAACACTTTTACCCTTTTTCTCTATTATACAGTTATCTCCCCTAAAGGTTACTACATAACCAAGATTAACTAAAGCCCTTACTGATAGCAAATTAAATTTCAGTTTAGGTACATATAACATAGTTAAATGTTCGTTTATACAAGAACAATATGCAGTACCTTCACCTGATGCGTTCATCTTCCATCCATTTGCCAATGATACATGTTGTTTACTCGTGGACATCTTTACAAACCTTTTTCTATCTTTAGTAATGCATTGTGATGCTCCACTATCAACAACCCACAAATCATGGTTTACAGTTGAATTGCTAGACATAGCTAAACTAACATGCTTCTTAGCCTTCTGGTGTTTACTAGTATTCTGTTGTTTTCCCTTCTTACAGAATCTAGCTATATGTCCCCTAGCCCCACAAGAAAAACATTTCCTAACAGTATAGGCAGTTGAAGACAAGTCCTCTTCTTGTGGTTGTTCCTTCCTCAGTTGGTCCCTATCCAGCCGTCTTCTTGCTTCTTCTAACAACCTTCCGGTTATGTCAGTCAATGTCAGTTTATCTCTGGGTAGGACTTCCAGTGAAGATACATAATCATTATAACCAACATTTAAGTAATAGCTACTTAAGCACAAGCCAAATCACATTTTGTCTTTCAAATCCAGATTGCCCTGTAACTAAGTCACATGTGAGAAGTCATCTGACTTAGGATGAGTGACTGCGAAGTTGCCTTGAACACAGGCATGCATCTATTCAAATTACTGTATTTCATAAAAGCTTTTATATAGTGGCAATATTTTCAAATCAGCATTTTAAAGTCGCATAATAAAAAGTAATATTTAATATTTTTCATGACTCTAGCTATTACTTAAAATAAATCTTTATTTTTCATGCTTTCATTATTAATATTTTAATGGTTTAACCTGAATGTTGTCTTTTATACTAGTTTTATATATCAAGGAAATCTCTCTTTTAGGGTCAGTGGCTGTGTTGATCATTTTGCAACTTCTGAAAAAGAAGCATTTGAATATATCAAAAATGCTATTTCAACACTGAATTACGTACTTCCTATAGAAGAGAATCTAGAATTTGATAATCCCTTGTACGATGATGATGACCTCCTAGGACTTGCACCACAAGATTATAGTTACACATTACATATAAAATTGGTAAGAATCCAGTTGCAAGTCTGAATACAGTTAAATTGATTTACATCATTCTGATATAGGAAGACTGAGCAACTTAAAACAGTGATTAAAACAGAATTCTTGAGATTCTTAACCGTCTTAGATCATTTATGGAAGCTTATTTTATTACAGAAAACAATAACAATAGCTAGAGCATTTTAAAATCTTAACAAGTTTTATTATGGTATATTTTTTGTGAGTCAGAGTCTATTTCATATATGAAATATAAACCTATATTTTCACATATAAGCTTACTTTTCAGTGACGGTTATAGGATAAATCTAAAAGAGGCTGGCTAAGATTCCAGAGATGTTATAGTTACAAAAAAAAGTGTTTAGGGACTTATTAGGATTTCTATTAATTTTGATGTAACGGACTAGTGTCATTATCATTACTGGCAATTATATTTTAATTAATTAATTAATTTTTCAGATTTGTGAAACGCCCATTTCCCTCAAAGAGGACTCTACATTAAGATATTCTGTTAAGGTGATTTAATTAATTAAAAGAAGGATTTTCAGGTCTAAAAATAAAATAAAATTCTGAGTATGCATTTGTTGCCTAGGCATCAGTTTAAAAAGTTATACGTAATTCTGTGTTTGATTTGATTTTCTTATCAAACAAAATTGAAAATGAGCCATTTTTTTAATTAAAGAAAAGTGACCATGCTGATTTTTTCATTTCTTTAAACAATATTTTACAGATTCTGAGTCGGATAATAGATGGCAGCAGATTTCAAGAATTCAAAGCTAATTATGGCATAACTTTAGTAACAGGATTTGCCTACATAGAAGGGTGAGAGTGAAATATAAAAATTCCTGGGCCAAGTTATTTTAACAACTTTTATGAATGCATTATTCAAAATAAATTATTTAATTTTATAAACCGTTATTGAGTCCTTTTATTTAGATAACCCCAGTATTGTAATATGTGCACATTTTAGATGCTGAAATCCTAAGTATGCTTATACTGAGGTAATCATCTTTGAACTTTGCAGAATTTACTTCTTAATTAAGTTGATAGAATTGCACTGAAAATAATTCTACTGAATAAGAATCAGATGTACTTTATCCTTGTAAAAACATGTATCTGCAAAAATCAGATATATTCCACTTTTATTGTTATCTTAATTTTAATTAGGGCCAAGTGTTATTTCCCTTATGCCTTTTTTTAAGCTGCAAGACCTTTCTTGACACACACGGCTCTTTGCTCCAACATTAAAAGCTGCTCAATTAATATTTTAATTTTTTAAAATTGGAAGCCTATGTGCTGCAAATTACTGCCAGCATCCAAAAATCATCTTCAAAAAGGAGTATTTTCTTAACTGAAGCCCTATAAGCTTCCTTAGATCAGTGGTGTTCACAGTTTTTCAAACTGGGGAACCCCTTAGTTTAAAAAAAAGGGAGAGAATAAAGGTCTTATGATAGAAAATTCACTCAGCTGAAGTGAGCTTTTATTTTTGTCCTTAGTTTCTTATGGATCCTAATCAAGTTCCAATAAATCCTAAGGATTCTCCTTAGGATTTTTCAATCCTTAGATTGAAAAAACACTATTTTAGATAATAAAATCATTGGGTAGTTGCAGTCCCCTGCTTATTGTTGTTGTTTCAGTTCCTAGGGAAATCTGCTTTTTCATTTTCTCTATAATAATATTTTTACTGCATATGGTGTGTGAATGCTGGACATTCAGCCTAAAAATGCTCAGCTCCATCCAGTCACCCTGACTCTAACCCAAATTAAGGGATTACAGGGTTGTAAAAAGGGAAGGGTTTTTTAATGGTATGTGAGTGCTAACCAGATTATCACTGATGTTGTATGTTTGTATTAGATACCACAGTACTAATAATGATGCATAACAAGTCCTCTTCTACTCTCTATTATCTAGATCCTAATACTTTCTGATAATATTAATCTGATTTTGAAACAGGGTTAGAAAGTAAATTATTTTGCCAGGATGAATAAAGCTTAGTGCAACTTTGGATCCCTTGATTTCCCGAATGGTGAAAATGTAATTATTAAGATGCTTTTTTAATGGTTCAACATAAAAATAATTTAGGGCAACATTTGTTGCTAAAAATGCACCAAGAGCTTCAAATCCTGTAGCAAATATATTTAATTATTTCCTGTATTGGTACTTGAAACTGATTTGTCTGTATTTTTTGTTTAAATATAACATTAGTAGAAACTAGTGTTTCCTTTATGTATTCATCCTTTGATGAACCATGTAGTATTTACTGAATAAACCACTTGCAAAAATATAACCCACTGCATTGTTAGCCCCCAAACTAATTTGTGTGCAGATGAGACATATTTTCACAAGCTTTTTTACAGTATTTTTGCAAACAGTTAAATTAGCTAATGGTTAAATTATTTAGATCTTTAGCCAATAAGTCTAGATATTATTTTTTATCCTTATTTTACAATTATATTTTAATTAAAGGATGTATTAAAATGTACACATATTATGTTATGGTTTTATATTTAATAATTTTAATTACATGCATCTCATAATTTCTTCCAAGAAATAGTCTTATCTCAAAACAAATTGAGGGATTCTTTTTAATCTAGTTTTCCCCCACTAATATTTCATGTCAAATTGTCTTTTCTAATGTTCAGCTTGGTTTGCTTGTTATGTTTCGCTTAATTCTATAAAATTGAAATAAATACAGGTCTAGCTTTTAAAAATTACAAAGTACATTGGCTTAGCTCCAAAAAAAGTATTCTTTTACAAAAAAATGTATGTAGGGTTGATGTGAAATGGCTTTTTAAATTGTTGTTATAAGGTGATTTATTTAAATGTCTAGAGAACATTTAATGTTCTGACTTCAGGATGTCCAGTGTTCTTACAGTACAGATTGTATTTTATGTTTTTCTTAGAGAGCTTGTTGGAATAGTGGCTAACAATGGTGAGCTGACACAGAATGCTTCTCTAAAAGGTTGCCATTTCATACACCTTTGCAGCCAAAGAAACATTCCTATCCTGTTTCTCATGAATACTGCTCCATATACTGCAGAGACAACCAATCTCATGCAGGTAAGTAACTAGTACAGAATGTATTCAGATGGCTCTAACTTGGAAGCTCAGCTTTATTAGTTCAGAAGATCAGAGTGTTGATAGTAAGATCTCCACTGCCCCAAGTAGTTGAGAAAAAGTTAATATCTATTATGCCAAGTAGGAGTATGAGAAAGATCTAGGATAGTAGTCGTTTAAACTGTTCCAAGCAACCTTTGTCTCAGTAATGATCAGTTTTCCTTCAAGAAGAACATAAAAACAGGTAAAGCATAGCTTCTCACAGTGATTTCACATATGTCCCCCTATGGATTTCTTGGTAGCAGTATAGAAATGGTTTTTCCAATGCCTTTGGGGAATGTTTTTTTCAAATTTGTCCTATAGCTCTGGCATATCTCACTATCCTAGTAATAACCAGGTCAATCTTTCTTTCGATGTTTAAATCAGTAAGGTCAGTTTGGTACTGCCACCTATTAAGTGTGGGTGTTATGGATTTTTTTTCAAAACCATGTTCACAGATTCTATTTTTTCTTTTAGTATAGCTATATACAATTGCAATAGGCAGGAATTCTTTGTAGGCATTTCTCTCAATATCTAGATCTGAAAATCAATAACCGAGGCCATTTTTATTTGAGTATTGTATATCAACTGAGGAATGATGTTAACAGATAACAGATAATCAGACTTGGAAGGAACCTTGTAGTCATCTAGTCCAACCCCTCCCCCCCCTCCCCCGCCCAAGCGGAAGACCCTACACCATGAGATATTATTGTGAAATATTTGACAGGATGTTATTTGCCTAGGAGAGAAGCAAGTGGTTTGTAATTAGTGTTAAACCAAAACATACTTTTCTTTATAACTTTTAGCAAACTGGTTGCCACTTTTGATAGTTGTAGATTCCGAGAGAAATGAAGGGAACAACTGAAGGACCTTTACATTTAATTATCCTGAGATATTATATCTTGTTTCTCCTGTGGAGCTCTAATTCATTACTGCTGGATTTTCTATTAAAATAACTATTTTGTTTTTATGCATCTCAGTCATAGATCAAGTAAGTTTCTTTTCCATATCCATGCAGATTTAAGAATATAAATAACAAGGGATATTCTTGTCCATGACCCAAGATACCAACACCAATGAACTTATTCTTTTTCCTCAATTGATCTTGTGATGTTTTGTCCATGTTTAGCTTGGGCCCCCACTAGTTCCCTTCCATTTCCTATGGAAATTCTCAATCATCCAGGTCATGGTTGTCCCACACATGCTTTTTCAAGAGGCAACTGGACTTTCTAGTTTTTCTTTGAAGACATTTTGCTTCTCATCCAAGAATGAGCTGCAGAAGCTTCTTGGATGAGAAGCAAAACATCTTCAAAGAAAAAAAAACAGAAAGTACAGTTGCCTCTTGAAAAAGCACCTTTGGGATTCCCTTCCATTGATTTAATAGCACTTTATAGAAAAAGGATGCATGAACAGTAAAGACAATTTATGTTTGTAAGGAAAATTGTAGTGCCAAGCTAGAAACATAAGAAATTATATATTTACCTCTAGTGATAATTATTCACCAGCAATATGGCTTGGATTTGTTTTGAAAAGTCATATCTTTTTATTTCTTGCGTTTGTGCATGTGGGTGTGTGCATGCTAAAAACAAAGCACCTGAGGAATGATTAGATATTAACAGGAAATATTCACAGGATATTAGGAGAGAGACATTTTCTGGCATTTTTATTTTTATTTGTTTGCAACTTCTCAGTCCATTCCAAACCAGAGCTGATTGAGCAGTTTAATCAAGTGAACTTTTAATTAAAAGGAATAAATAGAACCTCTCTTTGTAAAATAAAATAACTCTCAATTGTTTGCATTTTAAATTAGGCAGAAGATCAAGCTAATAGGTTAAAGGCACAGGCCTCCATGATGGCTGCAGTTGCCTGTGCCTCTGTACCAAAGATAACAGTTGTGATTGGTGGCTGTTTAGGAAATGAAAGTTACGCTATGGTAAGATGCTGAACATCCTGTTTTTTGGGGGGAGTGGGGGATGATCTGAGGTTTCTTGCTCTTTGATTAGAAGTCCTCCAAGTATTCTTCAGACCTGATGATATTTTAGGTTGTCAGAATATTATGTGTGAGAATCAGCTTGCCTGTCCTAATCACCAATTCCAAACAGTCACAGCACAGCACTTTTTATAAAATTAATGAATAGTCTCTATCATATAATAAAAACAATGTAAAATAGCCGATGTTCAGTAGCTTTGCAACAATTAATAGCTTGGAAACAAAAAATGAGATTTGACGTGAGCTCCCTCCTTTTTCTTTAACAGCTTCGTGATACTTTTTCATAAAATATACACATTAATTAGTGCTATAGCTGTTGCAGTCATTTTAGGTCTCTAATGTGGAACCCGTTAAGTATTTCCGTGCAATTATTAAGATAAAAATTATGTTTCTGAAATGAAAACCATCTCTTGGTGATGAAATTGACTCATCCATTTAATATCCTTAGCAGTAATATGGAATTGATTTGCCATTTCCCTCTTTCAGAAATTTTTTTAACTTACCAATATTGCATCCTTGCTATTTTTGAGTATCTTCTATCCAAGTACTATCAACCTTGATTCTACTTAATTTTTGAGCCAAGTGCTGCCATTATGTTTCCTAGTCTTTCTGTGACTTTGTTATCCATAAGTCATCAATTTGTTCAGCTGACTTAAAATGAGCTTTGTTCTGAATTCATTGCTTTTATATTAAACTTTTATATTAAACTTCCAGTGTGGAAGATCGTTTGATCCAAACTTTCTGTTTCTTTGGCCGAATGCAAGAATTGCCCTTGTGGATTCAAGACGTAGTTTCACATTCACACAAATGTGGAACAATAACTATTCAGATACAGAAATAGACTTTAAAGTATTAAAAGGAAAGTAAGTGTATTAAAACATTAAAGCATTGACATTACAATTCTATTAATGATACTACATTTCTATTTGGATTTCAACGTGTAACTTCTAAACTTTAAACATTTGAACGGTCTTTACTGCATCTTTTGTGCTGGAAATGCTTTGGCAAAGTAATTATATTAAAGATGGGCAGTCTTTTGGTAGTGAAGGACACATTTTAGTTGTATTTTAGAGAGAATTTATGGATTGAGGAACTGATGACCCAGAGAAATGGCTCAAAATGAGCCATAGCTAAAATGTTTGTCTTGATAGCGGTTGGGATTCTAAGGGTTCAGTGCAAAATAGTTGTTCATGGTGGATTTGTCATTTCATGGTGACCTAGACAGAAACAGATCTGGTTTGATCTGCACATTCCAGAATAGCATAGATTGTTTCTAACTTGTAAAGTCAACTTCCAGAAACCACCATCTGATAGTAGAATCAATGTGGTCTAGAGAAGAAATAGAATATTTCAGAATTCTCCAGAATGATACATTCCCACAACAGTGGGTATTGCACATACCTAATGATCAATCTCTGCTTCTCATTCTTGGAAAAAAAAACCTGTATGTTGTCATTTGTTCATTAAGCACATGATAATTCCGTCATTTATATAAACCTGAAGCTATAGCTATGTATCTCTTAAAAAACAAATTCTTATATTTTCAGGCTGCAAAATGAAAGTACTGCACTTTACTCTTCTGCCAGAATCTGGGATGATGGAGTAATCTTGCCCCAGAGTTCAAGGAAGGTATGCACTAAGTGTGTGTTCAGGACTTTCCTTTCTTTTTGTTAATTTATCCCCAAAAGCTCATTTTTAAAATTGCAGTTTATTTTTCTTTTTTAAACCACCTGTGCAATTTTAATTTGTTAATCTTACCAGACATCATAGACTGATTTATCCATTACTACATTGTGAAGTATTCAACACAATGCTTTTTTCCCCAGACAAATCTTACCATCAGTTGGTTTCTTAGATCTGGAAACAATAAGGAGATCATGCAATCTATCTTAACTTCGGCATCCTTTGGATATGTTAATTCTTATAATCTCACCTATGGCCATGTCTGTAGAAAGTTTGGAAATGGATACCTACACTTTCGGAAGGCATTGTGGTTTGAATTGTGGTCCAAATTATATTACGTTTCCTTCTTTATTTTATTGTTAACCAGTGTTATGAGCCTGGTAGAGATGATGATTTTACTCAGTTGATAAAAAGTTTCCAATGATTGCTCAATTTAAAAAAACAAAGCTGCTGTAGACTACTGTAGAGTAGATTAGTAGACTACCAGTAATCAGACTACCTCCTTACATTCCTAGTTTGTCCAGTTGGAGCATTTATTCCTTCTGTCAACGTACCTTCATTGCTGTTCTAAGGAAAGACAAATAAGTGTCCTTTTTGGATTTTCTTATTCCAAACCCAGACAAGCAGGAATTCTGAAAATATTGTGAAATCACAAGAGATAGATGTGCAATAGTCTTTCATATGATGAAGATTATAATGAAACATTCTTTTAAAACAATAAAATTCTTTAAGTTCAATCAGGCAAAGTGGAAAGCAAGGTATCCAAAGAGCAAATAAAACAAAAAAAAAAGTAAGTAATGCTTTGTTAAGAATTACTTTGTAATAATAAAAGTGAAAAAAAGAAATAGTTTTCCTACCATGTCTGCAGATAGTCAGCAATCCTGTTTGGGATAACTCAATCCCTCCTTGGTAAGGAGGGACTGGTAAAACATCCATAGGGCTATGCGTAGGTTATTTAAGGCAGTGATCCCCAACCTTTTGACGCCGCGCCCGGTACCGGCATCAGCTGGGCGCCGCGGCCCGGTCCGCATCAGCTGGGCACCGCCATCTTTTTGATGAAAAAGTGCTTCGGTGACTCATCGAAGCACGTTTTCATCAAAAAGATGGCGGCGCCAGCGCTTCCGGTGAGCTTTTCCGGTAGAAATGGCTTTCTACCTGAAAGCTCACGAGCGCAGGCCGCCATCTTTTTGATGAAAACGCGCTTCCGTGAGCTTTCTACCCGAAAAGCTCACCGGAAGCACTTTTTCATGAAAAAGATGGCGGCGCCCAGCAAGCCAGCGCCCGGTAGGAGTTGTTCGCTGATCGGCACGGTCCGCGGACCGGTGGTTGGGGACCCCTGATTTAAGGCATCTATTAAAGTTACTTGGTTACATTTTGAGTTGGACTTAAAGTAACAGTCTTAAAGGTACTTGAGCTGGGAAGTTAGTTATATGGACTTGGTTATATGAACTTAAAAGGTAGACAAGGTCCTTGGGGTTGTAAGCACAGCCAACTACGTATTATATTCATGTCCCTCCTAGTTGATCAAGATTTTCCAAAAGAAAACACATTAGATCCAGCTGGTGATGGATTATCCTTGAAGGAGAGAATAGTCTTGCCAGCACTTAAGGAAGTAGTGCTCCTTTCTGTTCTCAAGAAACCTGTGGTATTAGACAATTTTCATCCTGTCTTTAATCTTCTCTTATGGAAACAGTTGTTGGGGAAAGTTGGGCCACAATGTCAGAGGCACATTTCAGATGGGTATAGGGCTGATTGCAGACTTATGCATAATTGCTGATAGAATCAGTAGGGAGATAATGTATCCATCCTGGCTTTTCTTCTATTTTAAAACTACATTTAATGCAATACATTTTTGTAGTGGAATATTTTCAGAAGATATTGCCATTTGTTTATGCAATATTAAAATGTAGTGGGTATTTTTTCTATGAAGAAAATATGGCTCATTTGGTGTCATGATGAGAAACACGAGAGTTTCAGAGAATGCAGCAATCAGGAATGTAAAACCCCTAGACAAAAATTGTCTTAAGATTGTTCTATTTGTACAAACCAACAGTTGTTTGAAATACCTGAATTTTGGGATAAAGATTCTTTAAGACATTAATAGGATTACAGAATTACAGGATTATCTTAATTTCATATGATCTTAAAATCCTGTCAAAATAGATTTGGTTCCTATTAAAAAAAATGAATAAATGTGTTTTCCTCTATAAATAATAGCAAACGTATACTTATCATCCAAATAACTATCATGCATTCAATTTCATATGTCTAATGTTTGTGCTACTGGTATTGATCACTGAGAAATTTATGTGCTCTTTTCATATTAATATGTATTAAATATTAATATGTTTGCCAATTGCACAGTGGCAGATAGGACAGCACTCCAGAGGTTTAATGTCGTTGCCCAGAATATCATTGGTTGCCCTCTCCCCCCTTTGGAAAAGCTTTATAGCTCCCGCTGCCTTAAGAAGGTTCAAAATCCATCTCATCTTGGGCACCCTTTTACTTTTAAACTATTACCATCTGGCAGATGATACAGATAATAAAAACAAAGACAAATAGGCTGAAAAGCCACTTCTATCCCAGGGCAGTAACTCTATTGAATTCTACTGTATAGTGCAATATTAATGCAATATCAGGTTTTCAATTCAATATATAGAATGTGAAGGGTGTGTGTTTGTGTTTATTTCCATAGTCATAATGTACAGTGAAGATGGTATTTAATTTTGTTATACAAGGTGGAATGACAGTAGAGTAAACTAAACTAAATATATAAGAGAATCTGTGATTAAAATGCAGTATTTTTCACTAATTTCAATATGTCCTATATTGTCTCTTTCCTGACTTATCCATTCTTTCTCATTGGCACATGGCTTTGATAATGCACATGAAAACCTCTGTATCATCCTACTCTTTCTCTCCTGATCTGAATTCAACTTATTATCACTGATACTAATTTTATCATTTGACAGGTTATTGGACAATGTTTAAGAATTATGAAGCAACAAAGATACCGGATAATGCCCTTGCAACAATCTTCTTTTCCTATCATGAGAATGTAAGCAAGTAAATTGGCTATAAATAACTGAGTTTGAATATCAGATTGGGCTGATGTCAAATAATAATATATTAAAGTTGTCAGTAAAATATCATTATGGCATCACCATATAAAAAGTACCTTGATGTAACAACTATTCATGTTGCCATTTAATCATGTGTTTTTCTTATCTATGTATGTTATAGGTAAAAGTGCAGACACTCGTCAATCCTCTGCCCAATGTGATATATCCATCTGTGATCTTGGCAACAATATAGAAGAAAAGCTACTGACTTTTTCAAAATGTACTTTTTACTTCCCAATGTAACTCCAGTGTTATAACACTATTATGTAGAATTTATATAATCAAGAAATTATAGTTTTTTAAAAAAGGTTTCAAAGATTTAAAGCAACTTTGAAAAAACTTCAAAAATGCCAAAAACTAGTATTCTGCACTTCAATCCTTTTAACAGATTAATCTAGGAGTTTATATATATATGCCAGAAGTAGAGCAATATAATTTTTAAGGGATCTTCTTGTATCTTTTCACCAACTGATATCAAAACCCTTCTTCTAGCTATAAAGATTTTCACTTCCCAGAGTTTATACAGAACATACTGTGAATATATTCTATGAATATATGTGTTGAAATGCTCTACTATCATCCCAGTGCCAAAGAAGTCCTCCATGAGGGAACTGAATGATTACAGACCAGTTGCTCTAACATCTGTAGTTATGAAAACCTTTGAAAGGCTAGTACTGTCCCACCTGAAAACCATCACGGATCCGCTGTTAGATCCCACACAGTTTGCATACCGAGCAAATAGATCAACAGATGATGCTGTTAATATGGCTCTGCACTACATCCTACAACACCCTGAATCTCCAAATACCTATGCAAGGGTCCTCTTTGTAGACTTTAGTTCAGCATTCAATACCATCATTCCAGACACACTTCTAAGTAAATTAAACTAACTAGTGGTACCTGAACACACTTGTAAGTGGATCATAAGCTTCCTAACAGACAGGAAGCAGCAGGTGAAGCTAGGCAGAATCACGTCTGATACCTGTACAATTAGCACAGCCCCCCCCCCCCAAGGCTGGGTGCTTTCTCCACTTCTCCCTATATACCAATGACTGCATCTCAAACAATCTTATCTGTTAAAATACTGAAGTTTGCAGATGATACAACAGTGATTGGTCTCATTCGAGACAACAACGAATGCACATAAACATGGGAGGTTGTACAACTTGCCTCATGGTGTAACCAGAACAGTCTGGAACTGAACACAATCAAAACCGTAGAAATGGTGGTAGACTTTAGAAGAAACCCTCCCATACTACTACCTCTTACAATACTAGACAACACAGTATCAGTAGAGACCTTCACATTTCTAGGTTCTATCATATCACAAGACGTAAAATGGATACCTAACATCAAAAATGTCATTAAAAAAGCACAACAAAGAATGTTCTTTCTGCGCCAACTCAGAAAGCTCAAACTGCCCAAGGAGCTGCTGATACAGTTCTACAGAGGAATTATTGAGTCTGTCATCTGCACCTCTATAACTGTCTGGTTTGGTTCTGCAACCCAACAGGACAGACACAGACTTCAGAGGATAATTAGGACTGCAAAAAAAAAAAAAAACAATTACTACCCACCTGCCTTCAATTGAGGACCTGTATACTGCATGAGTCAAAAAGAGGGCGGTGAACATATTTATAGACCTGGACATAAAGTGTTTCAACTCCTTCCCTCAAAACGATGCTATAGAGCAGGGGTGGGCAAACTTTTTGGCTCGGGGGCCGATTCACTTTTAAAATTTGACAGACGGGCCGGGTCAGCACAAGATTTTTGGGAATCGCCCCCTTCCCCCCTTTTCTTCTCCTCCTTCCCCTCCCTCGGAGGCCCCCTGAGTCAGGAGTTGCTACTGCCAGCACGGCTCCACGCGGCTCCAGTCCCACGTTGCCTCGGGAAGGGAAAGGCAAAAGGAAGAGCCGCGGCGGTGCTTTGCAACGGCAGCAGCGGCAGCGGAGGCTCAGGCTCAGCGGCTCCTGGTTTTGCCTTTCCCTTCCCAAGGCAACGTGGGACTGAGCAGCGCGGAGCTGCGCCAGTGGTAGCAACTCCTGACAGCCCCAGCTGGACACCTGAGCAGAGCCCGGGCAGAACTGCCTGTTGCTGCTGCGGGCGTCTGGCTGCCCAAGTAAAGAACCGCACCAGCTCAGGGCAACTGTGAGGAGCAAGAGGGGAGAGGCAGAGAAGGAGGCAGAGAAGGAGGAGAGCACCTGGCCAGTTGGGGAGGCTTCTTGTGCTGCGAAGAGGCTGCTAATGATCTCGGCTCACTCTGCTTTCCCAACATCCGGCGCTGCCCTGTTCTGTGCGCCGGCTGCTTGGACTTGCTGGGCCTGACACAGAACAGGGTGGTGCCGGATGTTGAGAAGCAGAGCAGAGCCGGAGATCATTAGCCGCCTCTTCGCAGCACAAGAAGAACAGGGTGGTGCCGGACCATTGGAGAAGCGGAGCAAAGCCGGAGATTAGTAGCTGCCTCTTTCGGCGCAGAAAGCTTCCCCAACCAGCCTGCTGGTCTCCTCCTTCTCTGCCTGTTTGTTCTGTATGGCCGAGGAGGAGGAGACCAGCTGAGAAGCACGCTGCCAGGCGGGGGCCACGCAGCGCAGGGCAACATGCCACCGCCCAGCCCTGGCGAGGGAAAGCAGTGGCGTTCCCGGGCGGTGGCCTTGGCCCCGCTACCAGGAAGCGGCTGCCCAGCTCCGTGTTGTGTGTGCAATTTTATATGCGCGTGGCGCGGGTCTCTTTGGCCGGCCCCAATTTTTTTTTCAGAGAGAAATTTTTTTTTTTCAGAGGCGGGCCGTATTAAAATGACCAACGGGCCGGATGTGTCTCGCGGGCCGTAGTTTGCCCACCCCTGCTATAGAGCATTGCACACCAGAACAACTAGACACAAGAACAGTTTTTTCCTGAATGCCATCACTCTGCTAAACAAATAATTCCCTCAACACTGTTCAACTGTTTACAAAGTCTGCGCTACTATTAATCTCATCAGTCCTTATCACCCATCCCTCCCACTTGTGATTATATGACTATAACTTTGTTGCTTGTAACCTTATGATTTATATTGACTGTTTCCTAGTATTTGATTGCTTACTGTACCCTATGACTATCATTAAGTGTTGTAACTTATGATTCTTGACTCTTGACGAATGTATCTTTTATGCACACATTTGCAACAAGACTAATTCCTTGTGTGTCCAATCACACTTGGCCAATAAAGAATTCTATTCTATTGAAATCTAAAGATACAAATACAGGTAGCCCTCAAATTATGACCACAATAGAGCCCAACATATCTGTTGCTAAGTGAAACATTTATTTAGTGAATTTTGCCCTATTTTAAGATTCTTACCACAGTTAAGTGAATCACTGCAGTTATTAAGTAGTAAGAAGGTTGTAAGTTAATCTGGCTTCCCTATTGACTTCGCTTGTCAGAAGGTCACAGAAGGTGATCACATGACCACAGGACACTGAAACCATAATAAATATGAGTCAGTTGCCAAGCATCTGAATTTTGATCATGTGACTATGGGGATGCTGCAATGGTAACTGAAAAATGGTCATGTCACTTTTTTCAGTGCTGTAACTTTGAACCATCACTAAATGAACTGTCAAGGACAACCTGTAGTACAGTCGAAGATGAGAAGCTATGAATATTTTTAAAAAATGTTCACATTTTACATTATGTTTATTAGACAAATCATTTGTAAAATAAAGATATTTAAGGTATCAGAGAGATCAAATTCAAACTATCATTTTCTCTGATAAGTGGCAAAGACGAATGATTTCATTTCAATTTTTAAAAATAATTTTTCAAATATTAAAACTATAAGAAATCTACAGTTGTTTCCAAACTAATATTTTGTCAAATACTTATTTCTATTCACTACTTAATCTGCCAGAGTTCAAGGTTGTTGTGTTTCACCCATATTCTATTACCGAACAATTTTAACAGTTTTAAATTGTAAATGTTTATCTGAAGTTTACTGAGATTATAATGCTGATGCTGTTCATCAGCATCTACAGTACTAACAACTTTTAATAATCCTTATTTATGATACAGTCATGAAAGCATTCTTAAAAATGGATACTTTTTAAAGTATTAAAATATTAAAATTGGGCCTCAGTACAGGAAATGGTTAATGTTAACTAATTTTGCAAGTCACTGGCAGGTAATTAGAAGAATGCTTTATGTTGTTCTGCACATTGTATTAAAAAGAAAGATGGTGGTGTATTCAAGACAGACATCATGCTTTTTTGAAGAGTCCATGGAAAGTAACTGGGATATTTATGTCCACTTGTGCTCTGGCAACCTCACTCATATTCTTTGCATTCAGGATCAAAAGGTAGGCAGGCTTTGGTCCACAGCCAGGACTGATGACTATGCTCAGGATAATACCTGTATCAAAATAAATGCAAATTACTTAAGAAGCACAAAACTTTTATAATGGATAGTAGGTTTGAAAATACAGTAATTCAGAAACATACTAATTGTTGCATTATTCCCCCAGGAAATAGTGGGTATAAATTAAGATATTAAGTCCTTTTCATATGTATAGTGCCAAATTTGGACAAAGCCCTTTTCTAAAATTTAATCAAAAAGTCATAACATTACCATCATCCTCTTCTATAGCTTCTGGTTGAGGAACAAAGATTGGTTCAGAGGGATATGTATCTGGTTCTTGCCATACCCATGTCTCTTTAGTTTTAACATTCATTTTGCAAAGCTGGGGGAAAAAAATCATTTTTAAAAAATGCATTTTTCTAAAAAGGCTGGTAAAGCAGTCAATGCATCACTATGAGGATTCACAAAAACTTGTCCATAAACCTTCCAATCTTAAAATGGGCAATGCTGAATGTTTTGAACATCAATTCATTATTTTCCACTTTTGTCAATGGAAATAATGTCAAAGAAACTGACAGATAATATTTATTGCATGGAGTTACCCCATGTGGATTGTCCTGCAATGAGTTGTCTGGTGGTGAGTTTTCTTCGGGTGAGTTGGCCGTGGCAAGTCGGCTATCGCAAGATGGCTGTGGTGAATTGGCCACGAGATGGCTGCAGCGAGTTGGCCATCTACAGCAAGATGGCCCTAGTCACTGCAAGTTGTCCCATTTAGGTAGCCCTCAACTTATAACCACAATTGAGCCAAAAATATTTGTTGCTAAGCAAGTTACTAATTAAGTGAATTTTGCCCTGTTTTATGACCTACCTTGCCACAGTTGTTAAGTGAATCACTGCAATCGTTAAGCTAGTAACGTGGTTAAGTGAATCTGGCTTCCCCATTGACTTTCCTTGCCAGAAGGTCACAAAAGCGGATCACATGACCTCAGGACACTGCAACAGTCATATGTCAGTTGCCAAGTGTCTGAATCACGTGACCACAGGGATGCTGCAATGGTCATGTGAAAAATGGTCATAAGTCACTTTTTTCAGTGCCATTGTTACTTTAAATGGTCACTCAGTGAATGGATGTATTTTGAGGACTACCGTACATTGTTGTTTGTGTCGATAATTCTGCTAAGGTTGGTTGCTTAAGCTTTGGTCTGCTCTGCATTTTGTTCTGTCTTATAGCTATAGTGCATTTAAATGAACTGCATTTAAAAAAACGAAGACTAAAACAACTCTTTTGATTTAAGAGTTTATTTGGATCACCCTGATCTAGAGATATTCCATCTTTAGTTCCAAATGGGATTGTACTATGCTGTCTGGGGCTGGGGTTTCACCTAGGGATCTTTTGGACTTACAGTTCCTGCTTGAGAAGATGGCAGCTGGGGCCATGTTGGTTTTTGCACCGTTTCAATTGGTGCACCAATTATACTCACATCTGGACTGAGAGGCTCTTAAGACAGTTGCTTGTGCTTTGGTTATCTTAGGTTTGGATTATTGCAGTGCACTATACTAGGGGCTGCTCTTGAAGACCATCTGGAAGCTACAGATGATGATGCCTTGGTATGCCCATGTGATACTTCAGGCTCTTGGTATGCCCATTTAATTACTTCAGCTAATATCGGCTCTGCACTGCTTACTAGTAGGCTTATTAGTAGGTGCAATTCATGGTGGTGCCATCTATAAAGCTCTTCATAGCATAGCGCCTGGTTAATTGAAGACTTATGATCCATAATTGCTGCTCACCATATATAGTCTAACAGAATTGGCAAGTTCTGGGTCCCATCAATGAAGTAATGCCACCTTTTCTATTGTAATGTCTGCCCACTACAATACCTTTCCCCCAATATTCTGATGAGCCTCACCCCAACCATATTTAGATGAGCCCCTCGGACTGACCCTTTCCCCGGGCTTTGGGCTAGACTAGAGAAAACAGCCAGTCCTTTGAGGGTTGTCTGATCTTAAAGGATGGTCAATTTCTTCGGACAATATTTTTGTACGTAAAACAAAGTATTGTTTTATTGTAAATTTTAAAATTTGAATTTTTTTATATTGTATGTCACTCTGAGCCACAATGGACTTAGGCAGCTTGTGAATTAAATAAAATACGGCATAGGATGGAACCACAGTATAATCACGTGACAGGGAGACATCACTATGATTTGATCACCCTATATTGAAAATGAAAATTCAGCCTTACAAGAGGCTCATAATATTTTGTAGAATAATTTTAGTGCCTAAAAAGAATACATTTTGTATTTTGTTCAGATTCAAGTCAGCTTTGTCCCAGAACACAAAACAGCTAAGTTACAATAGGCTACATTTTAAAAGTCTATTTGATTTTCTACAGGATGCTCAAAGATGAATCTTAATGCAAGTCTCAGAAGGCATAAAATCTCTTTTTACCAAAATATGAAACATTTACATCTGTTCGTTTGGGCAAATACATTGTATTTTCTTGATAGTTTGAGTGCAGGAGTAGGCTGAGCTAGGATGAGCAATGCAGTGATCTGTTTGAATGGAAATCTATTCAGAGCAAAGCTTTATGAGAAACTCAACCCCTTCCCATTGTGGTAGATGTGACTGCTATCAGTATACTATGACCTAGAAGAATGGTTTGTTGCATAGTTGCTATCTATGGATTTCATATTTGATATGTTTTTTCCCTGTAATAAATATAGGCATCCAGAGTTGACTTTGCAAACTATGTATGACTCCCTTAGCACCCTAGAGAAAATGGAGTATTCCCTCTGTCCAACAATGATATTTTTCCACTGTTAAATAGACTTAAAAGTAAATACAGTAATAACCTGAATAGCCAAAGAAGCAGTCTTAAGATGATACATCCTATTTTGCTATCTTGTATATTCCTATGAGTTACATAAAAGAATTTGGACTTAGACTTTTCTTTGCCTTTTTGCAAAAACAAATCTAGTCTATTAATATGTAATACTTACTCTGTCTGGAACAAAATGATTCAATCCAAGACCATATGCATATGTATAAGGTTTCCCGGAATATTTTGCATAGTTTATTTGTGGAAACTCAAAAGCTATAAAGCAAAATAAACACATTTAATTGGTTTCTTGTATTTGCTAAGATTGTCTTTTTTTAGCTTTTTGCTGAGCTTAGCCTTACCTTGTCGTGGTCCTGAAAAAATAACTTCTGGATCCAGCCAGATAGTATCATCACTGTGCAGAATTGCTGTTGCTGTTGTATTAGGTAATGTGATTAGATTTTTTCCTGTATCAGCCTAGAACATCCCCCACAAAAAGAAAGTAAGAAAAATATTCTATACTGTACTCCATTTTTCAACATTCCACCTATTCTTCCAACAATATAAGTAAAAGATCTCAGAAACTCTTTTTTTTAAAGTCTTGGTTTTAAGACGGGAAACTGAAACATTAATTCAATAGTACTGTCTCAAAACATTCTCTTTTTTATTATTCCTGTATGTAAATGCCTCTTTTCCTTGGGAAAATACAAAATATTGCGCTTGAAAATAATATTGCAAAGAACATCTGAACATTATCTCACCGCCAACCAGCCTAATGTACATTACATTCTCTATGAAGTCCTTGCTAGCAAATGTGTACACATTACATGTGTAACATACTGATTTTCTTTCCAATATATAATATTTAATTCTTACCTTCTCAATATTTAAGGGAAGGACATACCGTCGAACTTCAGGTTGAGGAGCTTTTTGTGCATTTTTCTTCACTTCTTCCCAGTTTTCTCGTAAATTGGCTAAGTATAAGTAATTGTAAACAAATTCATATCTATAGAGGAATAAAAGACATCAGCTTCTCAGTGAACAAGTCATGGGATCTAGCCTTACAGTTACCTATTTGACTATGGCAGAATTATAATTTCTGGGTCATTGAAATGCATGTGCCAAAAAATAATCACTGTATGTAAATTTATATTTTTCTCATTAATGGCACCTAAATGAAGGACAGCTACAGACAAAATACAGAGTCAATTTGGTCTAGTAGTGGTTAAGGCACCAGGCTAGAAAGCAGGAGACCATGAGTTCATGTCCCTCCTTAGCTATGAAAGCCAAGTGGGTGACTTTGGGCCAGTCAGTCACTCTCAGTCCAACCAACCTCACCAGGTTATTCTTGTGGGGGAAATAGGATAAAGAAAGTGTGTTGGATATGTTTGCCTCCTTCAGTTATTTATAAAAATAGTAAAGGTGGCATATAACTAAATACATACATACATACATACATACATACATACATACATACATACAATAACCACGAGAAAATGAATAAAACTGCTACAGTAGTTCTAGCCAAATCAAGACTTTTTCAATATCCTGAAGTATCTCATGAAAAGTCACATATATTTTGTTAAATTCTTCGTCATCACAGCATTATTCTGTGTATGCTGACACACAGTCTACTTTGTTTCTTACCCTTAAAAAAACCCTGACCTTTAACAAATGTCACTTGTACTGTTAGGAATAAATTTTACCTTCTATTCAATCAAGAGTTCCTTACCATGGTTGCCAAAGGCAAACTGTTGCTAGTCCTATATTTGTGTGCTTCCTTTGTTTTTTCTTCTATTTTTATGTGTGCCACTAAATTAACTACCTCTTGACTTTATTGTATTATTATTGTTTGAACAGTATAATAAACTGATGTGATAATCCCTGAAAGCAATCTGTTTTACTGCAAATACACGAAGAAACGTTACTTGAAAACAAAAGCTAGTCTTCTGAACTAACATTCTTCAAAGAAAATTATGGCACCGGCAGTCCAGTAACTGGGCTAAGATTACTTTAAATTATAGCTGTATGGTTTTCTGTACACATAGGTTTTTCAGTACCTACCCTTTCCATGTACATAAATCCACAACAAGAAATCCATTATCCTCATAAGTATTAATATGATGGAAAAGATTAAAAGGTGAAGTTCTGTATTTGATGTTGAGGTACTCCCCATTTTTCTTGTCAGCAACATGCATCCATACCTTTAAAAATGAATATTAAAACTTTGTTAAATAATAAAACTATATTCTTCTTGTGTCATTGTGTGTTTGTGTATATGTATGTATGCACGTGTGTGTAATTGTGTGTGTGTATAAACACACAAATACACACACACACACAGCATAACAAAGGGACAAATGAATTAAAAAACACTTACCCCCATCTTTTCATTTGACTCAAAACAGTCCATGTAGTTGGCTCCCCAAAGACTCCAGGAAGAAAGAAACTTGAGCAAATTAATTTTCACTGGAGTTTCCACAAACACGATGTAATTTGGAGTTAGCCCAAAACTGTTAGGAAAGACAGTTGATCGTATATGATTATCATATATGAGATGGCATAGCATTTTGTATATGCACATGAAATTCAAAATGCATCTGTTCATTTTTCAAATGCCAATAGTTTCATTTTTGCTTCTTGTTAGGCTAAATGTATCAGTGTCAAATTTGAACTCAATAAACACTGTTTTATACATATGACAAGAATGTTGGGTGATGTCCTACAGGGCTGGAAGGTTCTTCCCTCAGCTCAAAGGAGCAGGTTCACAGCTTGGGGGGGGGGGGGGGGCAGAACCTACATTCATCATTGTCACTAGTCTGGATAGCTATAGTGATAAAGAGTGCCTTTCATCAGTTTCAGCTGATTTAAAAACCAACTATTTGGAAAGAAACAGCCATGTAACCATTACCCATGCTCTGATAATTTCCAGGTTGGGTTATTACAAAACATACATGAGGCTGCCTTTGAAAGTGGTCTGCAAACTTCCATTAGTTCAGATTAGAACAGCTAGACTGACCAATAGAACTGGCCAATACTTTATTTTAGTATTTTAGACCAATACTTTATCATGTACAATGTCTGCTGGTCCATTTCTGGGTCAAATTCAAAGTGTTGGCTTTGAACTATAAAGCCTCATACACCTATCTGGATTTTAAGCTCTATCCCATGAAGTTGTCCTCCATGTTGCCCTTTCTATTTTCCCAGGGTATTTATACAGTGTTATAACTGCATTTTTTAATTTTAAAATAGTGTTTTAATGCATATTATTTGTTTTTCAATAATTGTCTTGCTCCTGCCCACTTAGAGGAGTATTTTATTTGTATTTTATTTGATTGTATACGGTTTAACTTGGATTGCATTCTTTAGGGGGTTTATTGTAATAGTTTTGGCTATTAGATGGTTTTAAAATTAAATAAGTAAAATGATAAATAACTATTTTATAAAGCTATGCTTAAGGTGTTTAAATACATCTTTTTGAGGAGATGTATGTTTACCTGTGCACATAAGACGGCTTGAATCTCTCACTACAGGGAAACTGAACCACCACTTCACATTTTGTCATTGGATCTTTCTTATCTGAGAAAGACAAAGATCAAGGGTCAATGCATTTATCCATGTTTAGTTGTATAAACTAATTAATGAAAATTCAAATTCTAGTGAATAAATAAGCATTCAGAATTTAAATACGTTTTGATTCTTTGAATATTAGGAAAAGCCTTTTTTCAGAAGTAAAAGTATTCTCAAGTTTTAGCTATAAAAATCTATATCAAGTTGGTTTAGTCTGCACTGGAAGGGAGAAACATTCTGATTTTAGCAGCTGCTGCTTGAAAGTGAACAGACCTGCTTGAAGGGGAGGTATCCTTACGATATTATAGGCAAAGGACAAATTTTTTCCAAAGCAGTTGCCAATATTATAAACTGTTCCATCATTTTCAATATGAGGGTGTGCTGTGACCCCATTGACTGAAACATATTTGCTGATATCCACCTGAAAGAATATAACAAAAAGATAATTTGGGGAAAATCCATACATTGGTCACTGACAAAATGCATTCATTAGAAGCACATTACATTGTGTTGAATGTATTTTATTATCTTAAATAAAATAGACATAGTAATTTGCTTATCCTTAAAAATCAATATTTTGTGATTTTTAAATAGAGCATAACTACAGCAGATTGATCAATCAGGTGGGAATAGAAAGCATATCCTAGAAGGCAACTTAACAGAAATGTTATGTTGTTACAAAACTGAGCCCTTGTGCTCAGAAATACAGTATTTGCAAATGTTCTGTGGAATAACAATGGAAATGAGTTTCTGAACAACTACAGGTGCAACTTTTGTGAATTTAGAGAAGGTCATAATTCTCTCTCTAGCTCAGAAGAACTATTTTCTTTCAGAATGTAAACAAACAAGATTCAAAGAACATACAACATAGAATAATAATAATAATAGGATTGGAAGGGACCATGGAGCTCTTCTAATCCAACTCTCTTGCCCATGGCAGGAGATCCTACACCATTCCAAACTTCCTTTGGGTTTGATGGGATGGATACAAGGGACCATAGAATATTATTACAGGAGTACAATTGCATTCACCTGCATCCAGCACATAGCATTCAGTTGAAAGACATTTACTGGCCAGAAACAGGATGTACAATTCAATTGCTGAGCTATGGTTACTAAGGAAATATATCACATAACTCCTCTGGAATTACAACAGCACTTCTGCTTCTATTAAAAAATCTTATGTGGATCTAGCACTAGTTCTAAACAGTCTTATTTTTATTTTTAACAGTGCTTTCTGGTAATTTCTTCTTGTACTAAATGAGAATAGATTGAATGAGATTCTAATCAGCAGATAGAATATACTGTATAAGACTATATTTCAATTAAATGCTCTATAAATACTTCTTCAATTACTGTTTCCATTTTAGATGTTCTGTAAGTGATACATTATGAGTGCCATCAATACTCATTTCCAATTTTAACGTGTGTCTGTCTTTAATCTATAAAAAAGACCTTTTTAATTGTTTCCAGATTTTCTGTGTTGATTTTTGTTATGAAGTTTGTCTCAGTACAGGCATAAAAATCTTCTCCCACAGGATACACATTCACCAGGGCATTGTCAGTGATCTCCACACCTTGGAAGTATGAAAAAAATCTGCCGGACACAACCACAAAGAAAGTAGATTATTTCTAGATTGCTGCATAATGCAACAATATGTTTCAGGCTGTCCATAATTATACCTTTATTTTTTTTTTCACCTGGAAAATATATTTTTGCATGGATCTGGGTAAGCATATGTTCCAAATTCTGTGATTACTATTCTCTTCTCAGTCATTGCTCTAACATAGGCATCGGTTCGAACAAACCTATAAAGAAATAAGACAAGATTATATATGATGTTCCACTTTACTTACATCTTACCAGTTCATTTCTCACTTCTATTAATATATTCCAGAGCCACCTCTGGGATGAAATCCAATCCCAAATTCATAAATGAGGCTAGTAAATATTCCATCCAACATCTAAAGAAGCAGAACGTGGATGAGAAGAAAAAAATCTTCCTTTTATTTCCTCCCAATAATCTTGGAGAAAGTGTTGCAATGTTCCAGGAAGGACTTCTGGAATTGATGAAGGCAAACAAATAGAGATTTAATCTGGATGAAGACACTGGATTCATTCATGACACAACAACTGTCCTACTTTCTTTGGACTTAATATGGGAATACTTGCAATAGAGAAGTCCAATTGACTTCTGCATGAGCCATGCTTTCCTCTTGCAGATATTCATGTTAAAAGAGCAAATGCTGTAAGCAAACAGCAGAGTTTTCAGGTGGCAAACATGCAGAATTTTTTTAGGAAATACTGGTTGAAATATTGTCTGAACAGAGATACTCTGGAAGAAACATTGATTTGGATAAAGATACACAAACAGAATTGTACAGTAGTCCTTATGTTATGACTGTAATGGAGACTGCTCATCACGGTCATAACTTGTGAAGATCATAAAGCAGGTTGCTCGTACTAAGCAACTAGTCATAAGTCAAGGACTACCTGTATATTCATTGTTTATGTGCTTTACAGTCTTCATATTTCCTCCATACAGTTTCTGAAACAGATTTTCATTGTACAGAACCTAAGTAGTCAAAAATTTATATTTTGTTTTTGGAACAGAATCACCTTTTAGTGTAAATTAGAGTTTTATGAATTGGTTAGAGTGGATGAGTTGCTAGATTGCAGAATGGAGAAAGCAGGCAGGAAGTGTAACTTACCTCCTGTAATAAGTGACATGGCCTTCCTTGAAATCAAACTTGTGAAGAAGTGCTTGGCCATCAAACAAATGATAAAACGGTTCTGATCCAACTTCAAATAAACCAGGCCCACATCTGAGCAAACTGCCTTTCAGCCAAACTGGAATTTTACCTGTTGCAAACAGAGCAAAAAATATTTACCAAAAAAAGTTGAGAAATAAATATCCTATTGAAGTTTCATGCTACAGTCTTGAGACTCCTGAGCTGTCAGCTTTCAGCTAAAGCTATACAATACTGGGTTTCCAGCATCTCTCAGCATTGGTTATGGTAGCTGATCACATCTGGGATTGCAAGGCTGAATATTTGCCTGGTTATCTGCCTGCCTTACAAGCCTCCATTCTACATCTTTTGGGAACATATTTTAAAAAGTGGAGGGCTGCTTATAGCAAGAATAGAAGATCTGAGTTTGTTAAAACACAGGAGTTCTTTTGGATTTGGTATTAAGTGGCTTATGGGAGATTGTTACCTTGCTTTGGTTATCTGTAGATTATTAACATCCAGATAGGACCTCTATACTATGCTCTGCATGGAACTGCTTTTATAGTACCAGAATGAGAAGGGACAATTTAGGTCACAAATCTTACTTAATGCATTAAATTTAATTTAAGTACTGCCAACAAATTGCTGCTCAGCCTCTGGTTGCACACAACCAGTGAAAGGAAGATTACACTGAGAAAAAGTTTAGGCCATCTTAAACAGAGTATACAGGTAGTCCTTGACTTACAACCATTCATTTAGTGACTGTTTGAAGTTACAACAGTACTGAAAAAAATTAAGTTATGACTGTTTTTCACACATGACTACTGCAGTATCTCCTGTAATCACGTGATCATTTAAGCCCCTGGCAAGCAGCATGGATATTTAACAGTTGTACTGTCCCGGGATCATATGATCACCATGTGTAACCTTCCCAGCTGGTTTCCAACAAGCAAAGTTAATGGGAGAAGCCAGATTCACTTAATGTCTGCATGATTTGCTTCACAATTGCAGTGACTCGCTTAACAACTCTGGCAAAAAAAGATCGTAAAATGGGGTGCAACTCCCTGAATTGTCTTGCTTGGCAACAGAAGCTTTGGCCTCAATTATGGGGACTACCTGTATAATTGCCAATCCATTCCTTCACCTCTAAACTTTTCCTTAAGATGTAAATCACTTGGAAATGAGCAGCTCACATTTCAAAATGCTTGTGTGCTCTTTCAACATTAGCAAGATGAACAACCTATAGTCCTATGTCCACCTGTGAGAAAAGCTGGGATCTCTGAAATAAATAAGACTCTCTTTAGCATACAACTTTATACCATACCTTCACAATGTAAGTGTCTACAGTAGAAAAACCCTAGACCTACACTTTCATTTATGGGGTATGGATACAAGGATGCATAAGTTTTGGTCTTGGGTGCCACAGAAAATTTTATTTCACCTGGAATTCATTGTTTTCTTAACATTAGTCCTTCTTTGTTTTGGTATCTGTTGCTTGCTAGTTTAACTACTGTATAACTGTAGCCGACTGATACACAAGGATTACAGGCTGAATTGCTGCAGAATTTATAATTAGAACAAGGTATAAATCAAGTTTATTTGTGGAAATAGATTCAGAAATCTAAACTTACATCTACTGTAATTAAATTAATATTGCGAATAAAATGTAGTTTAAGTTTATATCTACTTTCAATCCCTAAAATGATTCCCAGTTTAACAAAGTTGCATTATGGCAAACTATCAAATATCAGCAAAAGGAGAGAAAAAAAGCACAGTATAGTTTAGTGTTGTTTAGTGCTCAACCTGATGTCATTCTGAAATTTTGGACTTCAGATCCCATCAACCCCAGCCAGCATGGCCAGTGACCAGGTACTGTAGAAATGGCAGTTCTAAACACCTAGCAAATACAAATCTATATGGTCCTTAATTATGTAAACAGGGCTTGGTTTTCTACAATAAATTCTATCTAGTTTAGTTATCTACAACTCAAAATGGTTTCATTTTCATGAAGGTAAAAGAAAGCTGCAGAAGCTGTAGAAAGTTAAAGATGCTACCAAGGTGAGTTCAACTCATGAGTATAGCTTTCTTGACAATTGTACAAAAATGATTTCTCATTTCTTTTTCCCAGGCTAGGCTGTAACACTGGACTCCTATGTGCCAATTAGGACTGGCTGTGCTTCGCTTGCAAGACACAAACCTGTAACATGAGCCGTTATTGGTGAAGATAGTTCTTCTGCAGTCTCAAAAAGCTTTTTGTATCCACCAGCTGGATGCTCAAATCTGCAAGATATTAAGAAAGTCAAAGGTGATTGATTTAGCATTTTCTTTAATAGTTTCCCCAATAATTGGATGAAAGAAGAAATTTGGAAAGACTTTTATTTTAGCACAGTTGTTGTGTTTCGAGATACCTGCTCTGAAATGAATATTTTCAGCAGCAAGTATAATAGTCTAACAATATCAAATTCCTTCAGCAGATGAAATTATACTCTTATGTGTGCCAATTATTTTCCTATTCCTGCAAAATTGCATACAGTAGCATTATTTTCTGTAGCCTCATCATAAGCCCTTTTTTTTTTTTTTTTTTGAAAACCAGTTTTCAGCTATGATTTCCTAGTGAAGCTCTGGATATATACTGTATAATTTTGAATAGAACAGTTCTCCATAAGTCAGATCATCAGAAATATTAATAAAAACATGATATGTGGCTCTCCTCTTCAAAGGAAAAAAAACTATTACACCTAAGAACCAAATAATTTATTATTAATGGAAGTTTAATTCAACAGACCTTTATACAGTAGGTTCAGTTTCAATAGTTAAAAGTAGAGAAATAACTGCTTCTAAATGTTCAGTTTTTCACCATCAGTAGGATTTTTATTTGTTTTCTTCCATAAAGTCCCTCAGATTCTTAGCACAATGTCCCTCCTGCTTCTAGAAATAAGCTATTTAGCATCAGGACTACACTTATTTAGTCAACATTAAATTTTATTCATAGAAAATCCTAGGGGGTACTTACTGGCTGGACATTTTTTCCTCAGGAAAGAATGGAGATTTTCCTTAGCCAAAGATGGAGCACCGAAGTAAGAGATTTGTGCTGGATATTTATATGAACATTGTCTTACTGATGGAAGCAATTACCTAAGGAAACTTATGAGCCAATCAGCTTGCCTCCAAGAAACAGAAGCATCTTTCAGGGCTCAAATTCTGCTGGAGATTTTGTCCTGCTGTGGTTTGAATATTTTCCAGGGACCTAAATCCCCATAGCAGAAATGGATTAGGAAGAAACAACAAGAGGAAACAAAGAAAGCTTATTGTCACACAGTCTGTAACATGCTCTTCTTGGAACCAGCACTTTGCCCTATTTCCAATCTTCCAGCTTAGAGACACTGGCATACTGCTAACTCAATGTTAAGGGGAAAAAATAGTAGTCTCCCAATGCACCATAGATTCATTGGTTACCTTCTTCTATTCAGTAGGAGGTCTCAGATAAGCATAATAAACAAAAGATTACAGCAGTTAATACAGAATTACTTTGAGTCAGGTAACCTATACACACTTTTCAATATATTTTTAAAAAGCAACTCTCCACTCATCATGTTCCTCATCATCTATTAAGGACACAGCACAAAAATGTGATCTGCCAACATTCCTTTTCTTGTTCCCTGGACTTCTTGTTTGCATATTAAAAGAATGGACAAAGGATAAAGGAAGAATGGGTTAAGGTTAAATAAAATACTTTAACTGTCACTTAGGACCTTCAAGTATTATCCAAATGCATCATGGTTCTGGTCATTTGTGGTGTGGAGGTTTTGTCACGTTGTGCAAAGCCTAATAATGCTTTCATTTATTGACAGTTCAAAGTTATGATGCTTATGACTAGTTTTCATACTTATGACCATTGCAGCATCCCCATGGTCACACGATCAGGATTTGGAGGCTTGGAAAATTGGCATGTATTTATGACAGCAGCACTGTCCTGGGATCATGTGATTACCTTCCTAGTCAGCTTCCAACAAGCAACGGGGGAAGCCAGATTTGCTTTATGACCAAATCATTCACATAACAACTGTGGCAAGAAAATGGGCCAAAACTCACTTTAACTGGCTTGCTTTGAAAATTTGGACTCCGTTGTGGTTGTAAGTCAAGGATTATCTATATTGGTTTTAGTACTATGGTATTTTTTGTGATTTTGTGCCTCTTAAGATTTCTTGGTTTCTTTTCTCAAGTCTAGTATGAACCTTTTGCCTATTTATTTTAGGATAAATAACTATCCTAAAGTAGGATTTCTTTGGAAATTAAGAAGTTTTTCTTTGGAATTGCACAGGAGCCTTCATTGATCTTTTCAGGAACCTTCTCACAGATAAATATAGTTTGTCTATGGATGGATGGACTTTTACATATTGTATTTTTACATATTTTTCAACCTAATTTATGGGTGAGCAGAGTTGCCAGCAATTAAATAGCATACAAGCCCAACAAAGAAAGTTTTCACAGGTATTTATATGTATGGTATTCAGCTTTGTTCGGGTATTTTCCCACGTCATTATAGTTGTGCTTTTAAAGTTGTAGCGATGTTTCGGCAGAATCTCATTTGCCATCATCAGGCTTGTGTGTTCGGTTCATCTGTGTGTTCTGCTTGATTGGTGTTTCTAATCTTCTGTCTGTTTTGTAGTGGTTTTTTGTCTTGATTGGCTTGGCAACATTGTGTTTCATGTATTGGGGGCTTTTAGTGTGGCTTGGCTTCAGGTGAATGGCCGGCTATTGTTTATTAGGAAGCTAGGTTTCATCTGGGTGGCTGGTTGGGGTGTGTTTGGGCTGGAGGTATTGGGGTGTGTGTGTCTGTTTGTGCCCAGGTGTTTGCCTGGCTTGTGGTGTGGAGATATTTTTGTTTGTGAGTGCAGGCTTCCAAATAATTGACAGTCTGGTGGAATCATCTCTTCTATTCATGCTTTCAGGTCTTTTTTCAATCTCTATGGCTTCTCTGATAATTCTGTGGCTGGGGTTTTCTATAGTGGCTAGGGTTTTGGTGCCATTGAAGTCGATGCTATGACCTGTTGTTTCATGTGTTGGACTAGTGAGGAAGTGTGTTCCAGCTTTTTTACTGCATTTTCACCGGCTTGATCCACAAAATCACCAGCTTGATCCACAAAAACACACTGAGACATAATGGACACCTAGAAGATGAACAGACCTATGGAACAGCTGTCCTGCCCTACATAAGAGGTACTACAGACAAAATCAGTAAGATACTACACAGGCATCACATCACGACTGCCTTCAAAACAGACAGAAAAATAGCAGCCATCCTAAGAAACCCCAAAGATAAAATTGACCTGGAAAACCAAGGCATATATGAAGTCCCCTGCGCATCATGCCCTGCCACATACATCGGACAGACCAATAGAATAAGTACCCGCCTAGATGAACACAAAAATGCAGTAAAAGAGTTGGAACACACTTTCTCACTAGTCCAACACACGAAAGCAACAGGTCATAGCATCGACTTCAATGGCACCAAGACCCTAGCCACTATAGAAAACCCCAGCCACAGAATTATCAGAGAAACCATAGAGATTGAAAAAAGACCTGAAAGCATGAATAGAAGAGATGATTCCACCAGACTGTCAATTATTTGGAGGCCTGCACTCACAAACAAAAAAATCTCTACACCACAAGCCAGGCAAACACCTGGGCACAAACAGATCCCCCCTGATACCTCCAGCTCAAACACACCCCAACCAGGCACCCAGATGAAACCTAGCTTCCTAATAAATGATAGCCATCCATTTACTCAGAGCCAAGCTGCACTAAAAGCCTCCAATACAGGAACACAATGTTGCCAGCCAATCAAGACAAAAAAAAAAGCCACAAAACAGACAGAAGATATTAGAAACACCAATCAAGCAGAACACAGCAAACTCCAAGACCCATAAACACAGACCAAGACTCCCAACCAATCAGGATGAAGAAAAAACCATTCTGGCACAGCAGTAGGCTAGCCCCAAATTTAAAACTGAAACGGCTGTGAAAGTCTGACTCACAGACACATCAATACAGAAGCCTGATGATGGCAGATGAGATTCTGCTGAAATGTTGGAAGAAGGAACAGCCAACAGGGAATGGGAGTGTGGCTCCAGAGGTGGTGGAGGAGGCTGGGGAAGGGCAGAGGCCGGCTGAGCAGTCAGAGGAGGATCCAGGCCCATCCCCTATCCATCCTAGGTCACGCAGGGAGGAGAGGATCAGGGAGAAGTGAGGTCTACTCAAGAGATTACCATGATCCTCCTCGTGGCTTGAAGGTGGGAGCTATGTATATAAGTTTGCAACTGAGCAGTTAGAATTGCTGAAGTCAATTAGTGTTCACCTTGAAAGAGGCTTATCTTTGCTGGCATTCTTCCCATGGACTTTTCTCGGTTATTTTCCTGGAGTTCATAATTAGTTATCTCAGCTTGCTTCAGAACTCTCATCAACGCAGTTTGTTTTGGTTTTCTATTTGCCTCATTATTTACTTTTGTGACTTTAAACTGTGCCTAATAAAACAGTGAAGTTAAGTTGAAGGCTTTACTGGACTTTAATATATGTTTTGGGTTTTGGGTTATTTTGAGAGACTACGGGTCATCACATTTTGACTTCAGCCACCCCTTCAACTTATTTTTTGCTTTTTGTGGGGTGACCATGGATCAGCTCAGAGCAGAGATTGCCCAGTTAACCCAGCAAGTGGCTCTTTTGACTGCACAGGTGGCACAAATGCAAGCTGCCCAGCCAAGCCGAAAATGCCTAGTGACAGTGCCAGATAAATTTGATGGTTCGCTGGCCCAATTTCCAGCATTTTTGGGACAGTGCCAGCTTTACATGAGCCTTCGGCCTGAGGACTTTCCCACTGACCGGGATAAGGTGGGGTTTTTGATTAGTTTGTTGTCAGGCTCTGCAGCACGTTGGGCAACGCCTCTGCTGACCCAGCCCAACCAGGTGTTGGACAATTATGCCGAGTTTTGCCGTCAGTTTCAGGCCATGTTTGAGGACTCTGTTCGAAGCCAAACAGCAAACAGACGTTTGGGAGAGTTGAAGCCTGGGCGTGGCTCACTCATGGATTATATTGCTAGTTTTCGGGTGGTTGCTCAGGATGTACAATGGAATGAGGCAGCACTATTAGACCAGTTCCAGGAGGGTTTGCCGTTGGAGCTCCTGGATGAGTTGGCGCGCACTGAATGCCCTCATACCCTTCAAGAGCTCATGCATTTGTGTCTTTGTATCGATGCTAGACTTCGGCACTGACAGGTGCGATGACAGACAGAGACCATATCTGTTTCCAGCAAGATGGCGCCCTTGGTGGAAGTGCCTTTGGAGGAACCCATGCAGTTGGGGGCTGGCCGCCCTCGCCTGACTCAAGTAGAAAAGAATAGACATCGTTGTGATAGTTTATGCCTCTATTGTGGCAATTGAGGCCATTTTGTGGCCAAGTGTCCTGTTAAGACATCCACAGCAGCGACACCTGCGGTGGCGGAAAACAAGCATCGCTCAGCCTACGGGGGTCTGCAGGTTGGGGTGTAAAGTCCATAGGCCCACCATCTTCACCAACCTTGCCACCCTCGCCACCTTTGACATCTTCGACATCTCCACCACACTCACTATTGGTGAAGCATCTTGTGCTGCCAGCAAGTGTGTTCGTGCCTGGTGTGGGAGCGGTGGAGATCCCAGCTTTGGTCAACTCAGGGGCCACAGCCAATTTCATGGATGCTCATTTTGTCAAGCAACAGGTATCCCCACCAGTAATGGTGGAGATGATTGATGGTTGGCCCCTTCGTTCGGGACCTGTGGTTGCTGCAACCAAACCCCTTTGCATGCGTATTGGGCAGCATGTGGAGGAAACCGTGTTTTATGTTGCCACAGTGCCTCATTTTCCGGTGGTGCTGGGTTTGGAGTGGCTACAGGCCGATGATCCACAGATTGTCTGGTCATCTGGAGCTGTGCAGTTCCTTGATAGGAAGTGTGCCAACCATTGCTTGCGCTCCTGTGCAGGGAGTGTGGCTACACCCATGGACCTGGATCTACCTGCGGAGTTGGTGGACTTTGCTGATGTGTTTGGGGAGAAGGAGGTGGATCAGTTGCCTCCGCATTGGGCATATGACTATCCTCAAACACCCTGATCCAGGCCAGCTTCCGATGTGGTTGTTGATGCAGGGCTCCTCCAGGCCTATGCTCCCGCAGGCACCTTGTTCCCATGAGCTTATTATTCCCGGAAGTTGTTGGCTCCAGAGCGCAACTATATGATTTGGGACAAGGAGCTACTGGCGGTTAGGGTCACTTTTGAGACATGGCGGCACCACCTGGAGGGGGCTTGTCACCAAATCGAGGTTCGGACGGATCATCGCAATTTGGAATACCTACGTACAGCTCGGACATTGAACCAGCGTCAGGTGAGATGGTCCTTATTCTTTGCTCGATTTGATTTCCGGGTGTCCTATGTTCCGAGTGGAGGGAATCAACGTGCCGACGCCCTATCTCGGAAGCCTGAGTATACCCGAAGGGAGGATAAAATTTTGCCCTGGTGATTCCATTGGAGCAGTTTGCAGCCACCGAGGAACCTGTGGACCTTCAAGTGAGGATTCAGGAGGCACAGCGGCAGGACCCATTTGTGACAGCTCAACGTCGAGAATTGGATGAGAATTGGAGACAAGAGACTCCTTGGGCGTATATTGGGGACCTGTTGTGGTTCCGTGATCGCATTTATGTGCCTGGAGGCCCTCTTCGTGGCCTTATCCTACGTCAATGTCATGATAGTCCGGTGGCAGGACACTTTGGGGTATTCAAAACACTGCACCTCATCTCTAGGACATTTTGGTGGCTGAGACTTAAACATGATGTGTCGGGATATGTGGCGTCCTGTGGGATCTGTCACCAAGCCAAGTATGTTCCTGTTGCACCCCCTGGTCTATTGCAGCCCTTGCCTACGCCAGAACGACCGTGGGGGGCAGTTTCATTGGATTTCATCGTTGAGTTACCACCATCGAATGGTGCCACAACCATTTTGGTGGTGGTGGATATGTTGACTAAAATGGCCCACTTTATTCCGTGTGCGGGTCTTCCATCGGCCAAAATAACGGCTCAATTGTTTATCTCCCATGTTTTCCGGTTGCATGAGTTACCAGACCACATGGTATCAGATCGGGGGGTACATTATACGGCACGCTTCTGGCAGACCCTACTCGTGAAACTGCAGGTTCAGGCATGTCTGTCATCTGCTCATCACCCCAAAACTGATGGGGGGACAGGGAGAGTGAATGCTATTTTGGAGCAGTACCTCCGCTGTTTCAGCAATACTCAACAAGACAATTGGGTGGAGGTGCTGCCGGTGGCAGAGTTCGCTTATAACAATGCTCAACATGCATCCACCCATGTGTCCCCTTTCTTTGCTAACTATGGGTTTCATCCATGACTTTTCCCTTTGCCCCGTCTGATTCCCCAGTTCCGGTAGTGGATACGTTTTTGCAGGAGTTAAAAGCTGTGCACCACATGGTCCGCGATCAACTAGAGAGAGCCAAGGAAGGCTATAAATGGTTTGCAGACCAACATCGTTGTGATGTTCCACCTTTAGTGGTCGGCAATCGGGTTTGGCTCTCTACTCAATATTTACCAACAACGCGACCATCGAAAAAGCTTGATCACCGTTACTTGGGACCTTTTCCGGTCGAGGCGGTGATCAATCCTGTGGCTTATTGTCTCTCCCTGCCACAGACCATGCGAATCCATCCTGTTTTTCATCGTACCCTGTTAGTCCCTGCCTCACCCGACAGTCCGCATAGACCGGCTCCATCACAGCCAGCCCCAGTAGCCCCTCTGGGAGAGGAGGAATATGAAGTGGATAGCATCCAAGATTCACTCCAGTTGTGGGGCCAATTTCAGTATTTGGTGGCATGGAAAGGTTATGGACCTGAGGACTTCACCTGGGTCGATGCCACTGATGTTCATGCTCTTTGGTCCAGGACTTTCACACGCAATTTCCTCAACGTCATCTGCCTGGTCCCGGGAGAGGGGCCCTGCGGGGGGGGGATAGTGTCATGCCTCTGGTGGAGTCTGACTCTGAGGAAGAGGAGGAACAGCCAACAGGGAGTGGGAGTGTGGCTCCAGAGGTGGTGGAGGAGGCTGGGGAAGGGCAGAGGCTGGCTGAGCAGTCAGAGGAGGATCCAGGCCCATCCCCTATCCATCCTAGGTCACGCAGGGAGGAGATGATCAGGTAGAAGTGAGGTCTACTCAAGAGGAGATTACCATGATCCTCCTCGTGGCTTGAAGGTGGGAGCTATGTATATAAGTTTGCAACTGCGCAGTTAGAATTGCTGAAAATTAGTGTTCACCTTGAAAGAGGCTTATCTTTGCTGGCGTTCTTCCCATGGACTTTTCTCGGTTATTTTCCTGGAGTTTATAATTAGTTATCTCGGCTTGCTTCAGAACTCTCATTGTTTTTGTTTGTCTTTAAAAACCAATAAAATTTAAAATAAATAAATAAATAAAAAGAACTCTCATCAATGTGGTTTGTTTTGGTTTTCTGTTTGCCTCATTATTTACTTTTGTGACTTTAAACTGTGCCTAATAAAACAGTGAAGTTAAGTTGAAGGCTTTACCGAACTTTTAATATATGTTTTGGGTTATTTTGAGACTACGGGTCATCACAATATATATAAAATGTCTGTCTGATGAATGTGGCAGGGCATGATGTGCAGGGGACTTCATATATGCCTTAGTTTTCCAGGTCAATTTTATCTTTGGGGTTTCTTAGGATGGCTACTATTTTTCTGTCTGTTTTGAAGGCAGTCTTGATGTGGTTCCTGTGTAGTTTTGTCGGTTGTACCTCTTATCTAGGGCAGGACAGCTGTTCCATAGGTCTGTTCATCTTCTAGGTCTCTATTATGTCTCAGTGTGTTTTTGTGGATCAGGCCTGTGATTTTGCTTTTGTAGAAGCCATTGGCTGTCAGTACTTTAGTCAGGGTGCATAGTTCAGTCTTTATGTGTGTCTTGTCTGTCAGGCGTTTGGTTCCGGCAATTAGTGTTTTGGCCACGGAGTTTATCTGTGCTGGGTGGTGGTGGGATTGGATGTTGAGCAGAGGTGGTATTCAGCAGGTTCTGACCAGTTCTGGAGAACTGGTAGCGGAAATTTTGAGTCGTTTGGAGAACCGGCAAATACCATCTGTGACTGGCCCCGCCTCCATCTATTCTCTGCCTTCTGAATCCCAGCTGATTGGCTGGGTCTTTTGTTGCCCTGCACAGGAGAGCAGAGCTGGAAAGCAGGTTAGTGGGGTGGGAAGGGAATAGGGTTTTGGCAGTAACCTTCCTCTGGAGTGGAATGGGGAATTGAGATTTTAAAGTATCCTTCCACTGCCACGGCCACCAAACCATGCCACACCCACCAAGCCACGCCCACAGAACCGGTAGAAATTTTTTTTTGAATCCCACCACTGGCGTTGAGGTAGCGGTTGGTGTTTTCTTCTGGTATATGGTGTGTCCTAGTGTGCCATCTGTTTTTTTGTAGATTAGTACATCTAGGAATGGTAGTTGTTTGTTTCCATTTCCATGGTGAATTTGATTTTGGGGTATGTGCTGTTTAGTTGTTAGAAAATCGTTCAGGTTTTCTTTTCCATGGGGCCAAATAACAAATGTGTCATCAATGTATCTTAACCATAGTTTGGGTTTGTGGGTGGCATTTGCCAGGGCTCTGGATTTGAATTCTTCCATGAACAGGTTTGCAATAACGGGTGACGGGGGTGATCCCATGGGGGCTCCTTCAATCTGCTTGTATCTTTGTCCTTTGTATATGAAATATGTGTTGGTTAAGCAGTGTTCTGTTAGTTCCATGAGGTGTTTGGGTAGTTGGTATTTGTTATTGATGATTTCTAGGGTTTCTTTCACTGGGACTTGAGTGAATAGTGAAACCACGTCGAAACTTACAAGCAGATCTTATATATAATCTTATATATAACCCTGACTACATCCTTGCTACAATTGCTGTTGAAGCCACCCAAATGTTACACAGACTTGCTTTGAGAAAAATGAAAAATACAATGTCAGCATCAAGTCAGAGAGTTGTCAGCTGGCTTTGGCTAGGATCTGGAAGGCTGAAGTGTAGAGTTGTAATTGCAGGAATGTTCCAATCTCGGATGGCAAACCTCAGATAAAGAATGTTTCCAAGCAAATACAACTCAGGCAAACAAAGTCACTAATCTATGGATAAAGGAGGATTAGAGAGGGGAAGTAGACATATGTTAGACTTTATATATAAAATGTATATGTATATGTATACACACACACACATATATTGCTTTGACTAGTCAGGCAGTAAGATTGTTACAGGCATCAGGTCTTATTTACTCCATAAATAATAGAATTCATATTTAAAGCACTTAAATGTAATTTGATTTATATGCCATTTTTAAAATTCAGCTACTTAACCCATATCTGCTAAGCGTTTCTATTTACTTAGCTTGCTCAACTAACATTGGTAATTGGTTAAAACTTTTTAATTTTGCTAATTAAAACACATTAGCTGCATCATGAATTTTATTTTGATATGTTCCCTTTTGTCTTTTTTATTTATATTTGTATTAACTGGTTTTTGTAAGCAGTTTTAACTATTGATATTTTTAATACGCCATTCAGATCCATCTTCTGTGAGATGGGCAGTGATAAAAGTTTAATAAAATAAGAGAATAAAATAATTTTTCCACTATACAAGCTCCTTTCTTTACTTTCATAGTTATAAAATAGAATATAATATTTCTGCTCCTTTCAGAAGACTCAAGGCTCACTGGAAAAGCTTGTTTACATTAGAAATGGTTCACATAGTGGAACATAGAAAGGGAATGAAATAATGTCCTTTAAATTCTTCCATTTAAAATTCAAGTCTGTAGATGTACAGTAATGCATTTTCTAAAACATTCTTTTATACACAATATGAGTTATCACCATAGGTTTCATTAAACAATCTCTTCAGCAATTCTTAACAATCTGATATTTGCACATATGTATCATAAATAGAAAATACTTAGAATGAAAACACAAACAGGAGTAAGATGAGGAAGATAGCCTGAGCAATCTAATTCTACTAAAGCAGGGCTGTCAAACTTGTGGCCCACAGGCCAGATGCATTACACGCTGGCCATGCCCATGCCTGGTTTAGCAAAGGGGGAAAAAGTCCCAATACGTCACGTAATGCTGCCGTGATGCCGTGAGTTTGACACCCCTGTACTAAAGCAATATAAAAAATGAACAACTAACTTAACCATAACAAAGATGTGAGCACATATGGACAATAGAGGGCCATTAATTACCATTTCAAACCATTAGAAAGAATGAATGAATTATTGCTTTATGGCTGTATAAGCAATATTGTTCATTTTTTCTAATCAAGAGTTCAATTTCTGCAATAAAAGTGAGACTGGCAATCATGACCTTTATGGCCATGCTTCATGCTCACTGTTCACAGCTGTGTTATTTAACTCAGCATTAATACATACAACATATAAATAGATTATATACTGACGATCAACATTAACACAGTATTGTGGTATTCAGAATACAGTATGTTTTTTTTAAAAACAGTGCAAAGAGTTACAACACGTTTGTATTTATAATTGTTACTAGTATATTTGTTTGCTATTGGTATATTGAATATGCTCTTCATCTGTATCTTATTAAGCATGAAAAAATGGAACTATTTACAATTTTGGAATTATTTTGTAAACAATGGCATTTATAAAACACACTTCAGGATTAATGAAAAAAAATTCATAAAATGCATACTTGCATGAATGTGCTTACTGAAAGATTTCTAATGTACACTTTCAAAAAGTTTTTTAAATAAATATATAACTGAGGTACAGATTAACTTTTCATGCTAACGTGTTTGGACTTTCTCAAGCTAAGTATTGGCTGTTTAATTGTAGGCTTGTGATCGAACAAGACAGCTTCACTTTCTGAAGTTGGAAATCTGCTCCGATAAATCTCTGGATATTCCTTCTGGAACTGTAAATCAAAACAGTAAATCATCATGCACGTTACAATGTTTTTTAGCCAAATGAACTAACAATTCTTGCAACTAACTTGCAACTAACAATTTGCAATTCTTGCAAATATTTATGCCTAAATCACAAGTACCCTTAAATGTACAATGTAAACTTGTACATATAAATGTAAATTCCTACTTCTGGTCATGCACCTAGATAAAAAATCACGTTGCAAGAACTGTCTGATATTCTATAGGCCTACCTCTTTACCTGTTTCAAAGGTTAAAGAATAAATTATTTAAAAGCTCATTATTTGTGTGTGTGTGTGTGTGTGTGTATGTATAAAATAAAGATAAGATTTATAAAAGATATGGGCAGTGATTTGCAATGGTTTTCTAGCTGAGACACTAAACACAACAAGAAAATTGGAATCAGAAAACTGTATTGTCGGGTCTTTTCTCAGCAACCAGTGAATTTTTATTCAAGCATCTCTAAATTTAAAAGCAGCCAAAAACCAGAAAGAGATGGCGTGTGTGTGTGTGTATACGTTGTGTATTCTGACAGAACTTGGAACAGAAACAAAAGTTGGTTGTGACCTTTCTACCATACTTAATAAGGAATAGTTCTTTCATTTATGTATAAAATGACATAGCAGATGCATTTCATGATTGGGAGTACTAACATATTCATGTGAGAATCAGGAATCATTGCTGTTCCTCTTAAATGGAATGTGTACATATCTAAAGCTGCCCTTTAGATATACTGGAGTGCAATCCCTAACACATATGTCCAACAGTTTTACTAATTCAGAATCTTGTGAGTTGTAATCCACCACATTTAGAATACATGCTGCTGCTATAACAGATGTCAAACTTTAAAGCCTAACTATGTTATAAAACACTGTAACGGACCTTTAAATGAAGTTTTTTCAACTCTTTGGAATCTTCACAAAGAATGTAAGAGGGAAAAATAAAGAACAGTAACTTAAATGCAGTGGCTTAAACTCTGCTAATTTAGAGCCAGACTTGAGTCATGAGATTTGTTTAATACATTCTAGGACAAGTATAATCTATGAACCAATTTGTTCAGAAAAAAAAAATCCCTCCGTAATAAGCTCTGCCATAGATGTTCTACTTTGCCACAAAGAAGATTACAATAAACTGTGTCAGGTGAACTTGAATAAATCAAGTAAATATTTAGAAAACAATTGTCTAGTATCATATGCAAGTTTTCATAATATGTTCATCTTAAGAGTATTAATAATGTCAGAGATGATGCTAACTGCAAAACACAATGTAACAATCTAACACACACTGGATTAAGAGAATGTGTAATCCCAAGAGTAAAGAGCATTTCCCCAAACTCTAGTGGTAATCTCTAATTTGCTCTTAACAGGCAACCTGTGGCACTTCAAGTAACTGCTGAACTATAAATTGTTCTTGAGGAAGCATTGCCTGTGATGAGATATCTGGAATGCCATAGATTGTTTGTTCCTAATATAACACAATGTGGCAGAAAATTTAGTTTTCAAAATGCCCTGCCATTTAGTCTGATTCTATGTGTCATTTTTAAGATTGCAGCTCTGGAAAAGAGGATGTTGTGTTTACCCATTATGGGTTTTAACACAACAGTTTGGGCTGGGGTAGGAACTGTCATCCTGCCATAGTAGAAAATTCCTCCATGTTGTACTCATCCAAGAAGATTACAAAAAGAGAGGACCAATAATTTTTTCACCACCTTTAAATGAGCTGATGTCACCTCATATCTTTAACAGTGATACAAGCCTGGTCCAGTATAATAGCTTGTTAAAGGTTCTAGCAGGGGACTAGATAGTGGAAATCTGATATAATGACAAATCTAAAGCAATAATTTAGATCAAAGTTATTCTTGACAAAAAGTAAAGATTCTTAAGACACCACTATTGCAATTGCAGTCTAAGTCCTTTTTGCACCACAGTAGTTAGAGTGGCAATAAAAAGTGGGACTGTAGAAAGCTTTAAAAAATAATCTAGCTAAAGGGATGCAGCCCCGTTTTCTACAGAACACATTTATTACCAGAAAAAAATATTTTTGTTATCCAGATCTATCAAAAATAAACCAATCTCCCAAAATTACTTGAGGCCTTCTTGCCGAATAATGATGTCTAAACAGTTCACCGATCTCATTACCTGTTTAAGTTTTTTCTTCTTCTCTTTCAGAGATAAATTTCTATCTTTAATAATGTTTTCCAAAAGTTCAGCTACTGCTGCCTGAGATACAGAAATCTTCTGTTCGTCAAATTCCTGAGATGTAATCCTCATGCAATAGGAATAACTTGGAAATATGGTGCTCAGTTCTTCTTCAAGACATTCCATCTGCAAGCAAGCAAAAGCAAACAAATGGAACAGGAAAGACAAATGGATGACACCACCAGTTCTGGCTAAGAGCAAGAACTTTAATTCTGAAGCTCTAATCTGGGATCTAAAACAGTGGCTAGTGAGAAGATCTCTGATAAGCCAGAATTCTCTCACAATTTAATATAAGAATAAGATAAACATGCTTAAAGCAGCTGAAACATCTCAGGAGAATACGATAAGTAAGAAAATAATACGAAATGAATTCTACAACTAAAATAATTTTATTTTGATACAGGAACCTGTAATTGCAATTCTTAGCCTTCAATTCACTAATATACAACAAATGCAACTTTATTAAATTCCCCTGATGGCATTAAGAAAAAGCTGGAAAGTCACTATCAACTGAACTATCAAAAAGCACTTCAGATAAGATGAATCATTCCAATATCGAAATATATTTTAGGTTCTAAGGCTTACATTTAATGAAGTCTGATTTACACACTAGATGACATTTCATAAGTAACTTAATTGCTGCATATTTTTAAAGGGAAAAAAATTATAAGATTTAAGATATTATCTGAAGCATATTTTCATATACAGATGTCATGGTAGGTTTAGAGAAGTTAAATAAAATTTCAAAAACTCCTCTGCTTTTGAGATAGCCTCTGAACAATTTAATGGGCCCAATTATGAGTTACTGAACTGCTGTGTGCATCTGAGTGTACAGAATTTCAGAAAATTAAAAACCTTGGTAACTGATTCTTGCTCATAACCAGTTAGACTAAAAATTTATTGAAAACCAAACTGAATGATGAATGTTATTTCCACAAAATCTTCACTAGGAACTAACTTATAACAGAACTCTGGCAATCTATAGTATTACTATACATTCAATAATGGTTTATATTCACATAAAACATTTTTTCAACGCCTGTTAAGCATGAATAGAGTCTTATGGTTTATTTGAATCTTGGTGGTCAGGATGCAAATTACTGCAATTGTTAATTTTTTGTTAAAATTGTTCAAAAGTTCAAGACAGCAATGAACGGAAGTTCACTCTTCATGTATTACATTGCAAACTGGCTATGGAAAATAATAGAAATGCCAGATCAGATAAATCATATCTGATGGGCATAAAATAATCTATTTAGAACAAAGTCTCAATATGGGGAAATACTGTATATACCGGTAACATTAATGCAAAGCATTTTATTTAAATCTGAAAAGTAGCAGTAATGGTCAGACAAGTTTGAAGAAACAATTCCCAGACCATGGCTATTAAAGCAAATTATGTATGTAACTCTGACTCAAAAGATGTTAATAACTGTTTTCCTTACCTGAGTAGTTTTTAATGTTTCAATGTGATCTTGAACTGCAATTTGTAAATATATAGGGACTTCTAAAATTTCCTGTTGGTGATCCATTAGAAAGGAAACTAATCTTATGGCAAGCCACTCATCTAGATCCACTTCTTTCTCACAGCGCAGTATACATCGAGAAAATGTCTGTATCATCTGGAAGCATTTAAACATACAGTTATAAAACACCAAGTATTAAAATAACTTTCTGCTATAATAGAGAACACCATATTTGATTTTTAGTATGCAAAAAAAAGTACATAGCAGGACAGCATAGGGCAACACTAGTTAAATTTTCATTAAATAAAAATTACATTACATTTAATATTGTTGACATAATTAATCCCCATATGTTTTAATATCTCTTTTATACATATACATTAGGCGGCAAACTTTGAACCGTCTCTAAGATTTCACTCAAGGATTTGGAGTGGGCGGGTGGGGGCTGCAACACATCCAACTTAGCATTTTTGGTGTTAATTTGGATGTTACAAGCAACAAAGAACTGCATGCAGAAGAAAACAGAGTTGCATGTAGGTAATTAAACAGACTGTGGGAGGACAGGTGAAATGTTTCCTGTCGCTTCTGTATCTAGTACTGAAAGTGTACGTGGCTAAAGAAGATCTCCCTTCTTTGGACCCTTACTTACTAAAGAGATTTATTTATTATATTTATATGCTGCCCATCTTACTCTGCAAAACGTTCTATCATTAATAAAATGTTTATCTATGAATCTTTCTAGCACCAGCTATGAAGGTATCAGCTTGGATTGGTTCAAAACAGATTCTGAACATGGAAAATGGCATCATGACAACTAATCAAAGCAGCTACCTTCAGTCTTCAGAATCGGGGCCAGCTGCTGGAGGATAATAGTAGGAGAAGTCTACTGCTGATGCAACCAATTTCAGGCCTCACTTTTGAAATGAGAAAGCCAAGCAAGATAGGACAGCAGAACTTATTTTTGCCTTAAATTACCAGTAAATACTTGGGCCCTTCTCTGTCAGTCTATACAAGGCCATTAAGATGTTGGCAGTTGATCTGGCATGCAAGACAAGGCAGGAAGGTTTTTATCTATGAATACATTTGTCAATGAGGCGACATGAATACCCTCTTAAAAATCATTACGAGAAATAATCGTACCAAAGATCTAGTGCCTATTGAATCATGAAGTCGTGGCATATCAACATTTTCACTCATCCGAGAGATCATGCGCAATAAAAGTTGAAGTTTTCTGCGATTTGGTGGTGGAAGCAATAGACAGCAAATCTGCAGAGCTTCGATTGCAACTCTTTCTAAATGAGGCTGCAACAAATCTAGAAAATTATTAAATCAGAGCGGCATTATTTTTGCAACTTTCCTAGAAATTAAAATTCCCTTTTATATCATTAATGCAAGTAAAGTCTGATTGATGTGCATATTATTTATTTGTTGGTAATCTAAACTTTTATCTAGAAACATAAGATAACTTACATGGGGATTTTCCTTAATTTTATCCCCACACTAATTCTGTGAGGTAAATTGGGTTGAGAAAACTACTAGCCTAAAATTATCTTCCATGGCTGAGGCAGGAATTGAAGTTAGGTCTCCGTAGGTCCAACACTTTAACCACTATTGGACACAGCCTCTCCTATTGTCTTCCATCTATTTAGCTGCTAAATGATTAGTTATTTAAAATCACAATGCAAAAGATTCAAGTTACTTAATGTCATTTGAGTCATAGAAATACCAGCATTGGCAAGAGAACATAAACATACATTTTGCATTAACATGCATTCTAGAAAATACTGATGCTTGCAGAACAGATAGTATTAGCTTAAAAATTCTTTTACCTTCACAGGCTAATGAGTCACTTAAAATACCAGGATTGGCAAAATCACCCCCCTTTAAAAAAAAAAAAAGCAGATAAGCAAAGCTAGTTAGTACAAATGCATACAGACATGCTCCACAAAGCAATCTTACGTGATCTGCCAGTCAGCATAAAGAAGCTGGGAGAAAACATGTATTCTGAAAGCTGTGTTGCACTTTTGTGGAATCTTTTTTTGATGGCCATATCAGAACCCACATATTTACTTCCTGTTTTAAGAGCCAGTTGGCTAGTGCTTTGAGTTTTGGGACCAAGGTTTACTCGATGTGGTTTAACTGTGATCTCTGCAACTGGAGCGTGCATGGCACACTGTCTGGAGTTTTTAATTCCATATAGACTCCGAGACTGACAAAGTTGCTTTGATTCCAGGTTGCCACTAGATTTCTCTCGGTCAGGAACACTTGATGCAGGAACTTCCTTGAAGCCGTGAGTCTGTTTTTCACTGTTATCCAAACATAGATCCAATGCAGAGACTGGTTTACTCTCACAGTGCAAGAGTTTGTTCTCATTACTTGTCAGTGGCACAATATGTATTCCAGATCGAGAAAATTGTTTACTACAATTGCTTGAGGTTGTATCTGCAATTCCCTCCAAAGAGTGACACCTTGCCTTAAGCCTCAGAGGCAGAGCTTGTTCATTTTTCAGTTGTGAAAGATTCTGACAACTGCCACCTTTTTGTACATGAACAGTACCACTTTTACAAGTCATGTTATGGTGCTGAAAATTCATACTGCATCCTATTTCATTTGAATGCCTTTTAGAACCTTTATCAGAAGTCTCAGATTCATCTTCTTTGTCAGTGTCACGCTGAAGCAAACTTAGCAGAAGATATTCGGTTGACTTGAACGAGTTTAAATGGCAAGGTTTTGAATGTACCAAATCGTTCTGGATACCAACATTTCCACTGGATCTGTTTGGGATTGTGATGTAGCCACACAAAACTATCAGAAAATGAAATACAAATTCAAATGCAGGCAATTTAGAAGCACAAGCAACATAATCAGAAAAATTAAAATAGAGATTAATGTTTAAAAGTTAGTGGTGTTGAAAGACTGTATGTTCAGTCAAAAGGTATTCAGAAACATACATGCAAAGGATAGCTCACATATGCAAGTGTACATAATGAATCATATTATGATTAGCAGTCTGCACAAAAGCTAAGATTATATTATATATAGTAATTACACTTTATACTTGATAACTTGTTCTGTAAAACTAGACACACTTCTTTCCAAAATTAATATACGGTTGTAGTATCTTAGGTCTTCTCAACTATATACCGGGATTCTGCACCACCCTGATATGAATGGATACATACCTAAGATCTTCACAAATAATTCATAATACTGAAAAGTAAGCAAAGGTTCAGAGAGACTAAGAAAATAATCAGCAACTGTTTTGAACACATCTCGCTCAAAACCCGTGTATGTTGGCTGACTCAGGTCATTACATCTAGGCCCTGAAATGCAAGAGGAAAGAAATCTCAACAACACTGATCTCATGATATTTCAAGTCCTACGAATAGCAGGGCACTGCTTTTCTAACATCCTATATTAACAATTCATCAGATGAAATATTTATAAAACTAAATCGGATATTACTGGATACAAGATCTTATCAAGATCTATGTATATATGATATAGCAAAATCACTAAAACCTGTTCCTTATAACGAACCTGTTATAAAGAACAGGTTCACTGAAACACGCATTATTTTTGATGCATGTTTTTCATTATTCTATATATTATATTCTTTTTATTGGCACTTTATCTCACATTCATCTTCTAAATTCAGATACTGTAACATTTAGAGCAAAATAATTTAATGGAATCTACAAGTATAGTCAGGTCAGACGAGGAGACCGCAACTCATTGGTAGCCTCACATTACAATGAACAAGGACATGCATTCAATTTTTCAGCTACTAAGATTGCTGGCCGAGGAGGTACAAAGATACCCAAGGAAATGATTGAAGCTGGGAAATGGGTCCTGATTTACCATGAGCTTATCAGGTACTTAGGAGTCAAGGACTTGACAATATAAGAAACAACAGCCAATGACTTAGTAACTGGCCCTTAACATTCTAATCAACAACTAAAAAGTGACACACAACTATACACCACATAAATATTACACATACAAATAGCCCAAAAGCTCAGAAGACTAAACCTCTGGTCCTAGTGACCAACCCAGATTGGATCCTGCTACAAGTATAGTGTTCACATTATTGTTTACTTTTCTTCTTTTTGCATTGTATTTTCCTTATATACTTCTAACTTACAGTTTGCCAAACACTTCATAGCTGACAATACCCAGTGAGGAAAATCTTCTGCAAGAAAAGAGGGAGATAAAAGATTTACCAGCTATTACTTTTATACCCAAACTACTGAAACTTATTTGTTATATTTGTATTTCATCACTCTTCCAAGGATTACAACAGCACATACAGAAAATGCTTAAAAAGCATATAATTGTAAACTTCATATTTACTATACCACAATTCACTCATGGCTATTTTTTTGTGATTGAATGGGAATCTGAATGTAACTTACCAGTTCCCAACACTGATTTTTAAGGATAAACATACTTCAAATAGAAAATTGAGAAGTGAAACACAATAGGTCAACTTTTTAAAATTTTACTCATAATTTTAAACTGCATTTAAAATTAAAATATCTATCAAAATGCTAGAATCTCTATTAATGACATTATAGTTTTCCTGTAAATGAATGCAGATAAAGCTTTTATGTTTAAGACAGGTGCCTACATCCCCTAATACAAGATACATCACACTTTTGCTCATGTTTAAGCTGGACATAGCTTTAAAAATTACATTATAGCACTTGCCTGATTTATCTTGCAGAAAAACAACTCCATGTTTGGTTGTATTAGTCATGTTATATATTATGTAGCGAGGAATTATTTGTGCTGGATGCAAGATGTGTTCTAAAGAAGGTATACCTAAAATTGTTTGCAAACTATGAAGAGGAAAAAATGCAATCAATTCAGAAACCTTTTCTCAGCAATTCTCAAGGAAACAGGTTTGTAAAAATTCAATATATCTTGCTTTAGGCAACTAAAAAATGGTTAAGAATTACATTTTACATAGCTTTGTCAACCAGCCAAATTATATACCATATATAAGATTTGACTGAATCATGGGGTGACCAAAAGAGATAAACATTTAATATAGCAGAAGAATTATTATTTTGTGGTTCCTCTTTAGCTTTCATTTAGTCTAGTTTCATTTAGACTAGTCTAAATTCTAGAAATGTGCAAAATTTATTATTCTAAATATGGAATATTCTGGGGAATAACAAATAATGCTGATCCATCTGTTTTGGACATAAGTAAATAGTTTTCTCCAAGTAAATGTTTTTGGAGAAGTTGTTTGTAAATCTGAAATACTACAAACTACTTTCTATACTGGAAGGTGTAAAACTGATAAAGTAGAAAGGCTGAATTGGTGAGGTCTGGGGGAAAAAGGATACTCCTGTGTTCTACAAAATGGCCCATTTTTGAAAAGTTTTGTACACAATTATAAAATTCCCTGTATTACTTAAAGCATCCTAGGGAGAGAGCATTAGTAAGATCACAAAAGGAAAAGACTGAAAGCTAACAAACTCATTTTACGGTAAGTCCAATAGCAATTTGATGAAGTTCTATACCAATACTACAACTAAATAGTTAAAATGATTTCATTTACCTATTTAAGTAATTTAAATAAAGAATTTTTTATGATACAGTAGAAGTGTAGTAACACAAGCTTTTTTCATCTGTTTGGTATGTAAGTTTTCATAAATTTGATTTTCAAAATATTATGAGAGCAAGTGCATATAACACAAGTTTATATATCAAGAAATTGTCCTGAAGAGATACTAGAATAATCATTTTCCCAGAAATTGTTATTCTTATTTCTAAAATCTATGGGAAAAAGGAAATACATCTGTTACTTACTGTATCATAACAATGTTTCGCCAAATTTCTTCTATATCTGCTTGAGTTATTTGTCTATCATTCGCTACCCATTGTTTATCATCTTCATATTTCACATTTTCTTTGTTGTTCTGCAAATATGGAATTACAAGCACCTTGTAAAAAGCATGAGACTTTTATTCAAAGTTCAGCAGAGAATACTGGTAATTTTAGTCCATAATCCATTTTTTTGGTCCCAACTAAGCTAGCAGGAAACTGCCAGCAGTCACAGTGACACTTGCTTGTAGACCAGATGACCTTTACAATACTTATTTCAAAATGCAGCAGTAAACTTTGGAAAGTGGAAACCATTACTTGCCATCTTTTTTTTGGCAGAAAGGTACATATAGCCCTCAATTTATGACCTCCAAATTTGAGCTCCCAATTTCCATTGCTAAGTAAGACAGTTAAGTGAGTTTTGTCTTAACTTACAACCTTTCTTGTCACAATTCTTAAGTGAATCATTGTAGTTGTTAAGTTAGTAATATAGTTGTTAACTGAATCTGGCTTCCCCATTGACTTTGCTTGTCAGAAGGTCGCAAAAGGTGATCTCATGACCCCTGGGGCTCGGCAACTGTCATAAAAGCATGCTAAATTGCCAAGTGTCTGAATTTTGATCATGGGGATCCTGCAACAGTTGTGTGAAAAATGGTCATAATTCACTTTTTTCAGTGCCGTTGTAACTTCAAATGGCCACTAAATGAACTTGTTGTTAGTCGAGGGTTATCTGTAATGCGTAATTTATACAAAACAAATAGAAACCTTATATGACTCAAACCTCATTATTTGTGCACAACAGTTGGATATAATTGTAAATAAAATTGGCAAATCAAGCTCACTTTTGGTGGGCCAAAACAGAAACAAGTGCCTAATCAAGACAAATTATTACATAGACCTTTTAAAAATGATCTATACTTGTTAAGTTCAAGAATAATCATTTTTTAAAAGATTGCAAAGTCTACCCAGAAGAACTATGTCTTCAGGATCATCTAAACCTGAGGGAAACGATACTCCATATAAACACTTCACCTTGATAAGGCTGTCCCAGTTGTTTAGGTATTAAACTGTAAACACAATTAATCAATAATAGATTACCTGACATTCCTGAAGGTTATGTTTTTTAGGAGTTCTCTTGGAGTACTGAGGTAATTTAAACATGCTTTCTGTTTTTTTGGGTACATTATGCAGGGTTTCTTTCAATGGATATCGACGTGGCAAAATTTTAACAGGGGAAGCTGAAGGAAATCTATAATTTGACACAGGAAATATCAATGTAGCAATTTAATTGATATGTAACAAAACTCTTCACAGAGAATTTTGTCCTTTTGCAAGATAGATTGAAGATAAAAGAGTATTTGGAAAAAACCAAAAATTTTCAAATACATCAAATAAATAATTTTCATTAGGAAAATAGGTATATCCGTCACTTTTTGGTACTAAAATATAGATTGTGCCATTTTACAAGATACAGCACTCTTGGTACAAACAAAGCATTTATTATATTGGGTTACTAAATTTGATCTTTTGAAACAGATTTTTAAAAATTCCATATTGAATTTATGGGTAAAATATATAAATATCTCTGTTCCAGTAAGCCACAAAATAAGGAAACCAGTCAAACTTTTACAGTCAATATATGATCATTTTCACAGATTCTGTCAATAATTCTGTAAATTACCTGTACAAGTTATGATTGTCGTCCAGATTTTCTGAACCCCATCTTCCTTTTATGTCCTCAATCACATGATTTTTAAGAAATTTCCTTAACAGCTGAATAGTTTGCTGCCTAGTAACTTCTGGACCAAAATTAATATTATTCCTGAGTAATGCATGAAGCCAGTCGATTGCTTCGGCAGCAGTAAAACAATTTCCATATTTTCTAAAGTGTTGTCTGTGTTTCTTTTGTGGCATTTGTGCCCGAAAGTATTTAGTAACTTCATTCCACTGTAAGTCAAGAGAAATGAAATTGTAAAGGGAGAGGACACAGAGAAATAAAACACACATTCGTTTATATATCAAATTTATGCTAAACCTCTTTACGTTTTCAAGTTATACAGTGCAAAAAGTACATACAATGGTTTGTTATTTTTTTTTTTTACAAACAGTAATTTTAATATATTTGACTCTTGTGTTGCAACCAAGACTTTACTAATATTGAGTAAAATCTTCACTTCAGCTGTCGAATCTGGTGAAATCTTGTTACTACACCAGGGCAAGTTATAGGGCATGAAAAGACACCTGAAGACCATTTAGAAATGCTCTGAAACGTGGATTCTCATGGAGAGCAAAAGAAACTCGGCTGAATCCTGATGTTTTGGGGGTTTTTTTTGCACTAGAGATTTGCCTGATCACCGTCCAGTGACGCTCCTGTCACCGATGCCAACGTGAATTAAAACGTGAACAAACCACATCTTCGGAGCACCTCTCCAGATTGGCCCGTGGATTAGGATTAAGTTTGTAAAACTTTCACGGACTGCGCTCTACTACAAGCCAACACTTTAATGTTGGGCTCGTACGTCAAGACAGGCGCACATGCGCCCAACACAACAGAGATCAATGAACTCCCATAAGAACTGGCTCTCCAGAAAGCACCCTCCCCGCTTTTGTTTTGTTTTTTACCAGCTTGGTGGCGCGATAAGGTCCGGGAGAGACCACCCGATTCTCCATCGCGGCTACAACATAGCGCAGCCAACGAACACAACGGCCAACGGCAGCTGTGAAAACGTCCACACAACTGAGCAACCGCTGCCTGGAGGTTTGAACTGCGTTCCGGAGTTTCTGATTGGTGAAGTTGCGGGGCCGCGTGACCCAGACACCGGAAGCCAGGTGCGCGTGCTCGGAGGTGTCACGTGGAAATGGGGGCGGTTATAAAAACGGAGGAAAAGTGTGTGTGTAGGGGGCGGGGGCGGGGCGTTCCACTTCAGTTTCTTGCGTTAACGGAACGCGGGGTGGGAAGTCCCGACTATTTGCTGATCAATTCTCGGCCCTTTGGCTAAGATCGAGTGTAGGGGTGTGTAGAATCTCAGGCTAGCTGAAGGGCTGGGCTGAGTAGCACTAGCCAGAGAAGAAAAGTGTTTAAGGCTGAACTAGTCCTCTTGGATTGGCTCTAAACGCACACCGTTTAGTATTTTGTGCAAATATTAAAACTTGAATTTTCGGAAGATTTATTACAAGTCTTTTTTCCCCTTGGCCGAAAGAGGTGAATGCCCTCAGAAGTCTATCCAAAGTGGTTTTTATTTTAAAAATAAAAGTTGTCTCCCCCCCACTCCCCCGCAACTAGTCTCAACTGTCAATAACGGTCCTTCAATCTCCCACACCATCCAATACAACTGATGAAGCTTCCATCAGTAGGAAGCCAAATGTCTTCAATCAGTCCAGTTGCCTTTTCAAAAATAAAAACCCCTTTTGATATAACTATGACCTGGGTGACTGAGAATAGATCCTCAAAGTCTTGCACACCAATTTGCTCATACTGATGTGCCTATATGTCTGTGTGTGGGAACTTAGCTGATTTATTGAATTTATTCAAATTATATACAAATGTAAAAGGGGCTTAAAATACTGTATATCCCTACATATTGCCTCACTTTGAGTTTCCTGCCACCAGAGTTCCTGTCTGAGAGTAACCACCACTACCATCTCTACTCTTGGGTCACAACTGATGCCACACATGAAACTCACGCCAAGTGTATTTTGAGGAGTAAACTTCCCTCCTTTCTGCTCATCCACTTCTTGCTTACAAACATCAACCAGTCTTCTCCACTGTAAGATCCTGGATGAGGGAGGCCTTACTGCAGATTAATAGTGATAAAACATTTAATAGTAAAGCTGAGTTTACCATGAGCCAAGGGCCCCCATACCCCACACAAGGTTGTGTGCTCTCTCCACTTCTCTTCTCCTTATACACCAATGACTGCATCTCAAACAATCCATCTATTAAACTTCTGAAGTTTGCAGATGATACAGCAGTGATTGGTCTCATTTGCGACAACGATGAATCCGCATAGAGACAGGAGGTTGAACAACCAGCCTCATGGTGCAACTGGAACAATCTGGAACTGAACACATTCAAAACTAGAAATGGTGGTAGACTTTAGGAGAAACCCTCCCATACTATCACCTCTTACAATACTAGACAACACAGTATCAATAGTAGAGACCTTCACATTTCTAGGTTCTATCAAGACCTAAAATAGACACCTAACATCAAAAACATCATCAAAAAAGCACAACAAAGAATGTTCTTTCTGCGCCAACTCAGAAAGCACAAACTGCCCAAGGAGCTGCTGATATAGAGCTACAGAGGAATTATTGAGTCTGTCATTTGCACCTCTAGGACTGTCTGGTTTGGTTCTGCAACCCAACAGGACAGACACAGACTTCAGAGGATAATTAGGACTGCAGAAAAAAACAATTACTACCTTCCATTGAGGACCTCTTTACTGCATGAATCAAAAAGAGAGCTGTGAAAATATTTACAGACCCCTCACATCCTGGACATAAGCTGTTTCAACTCCTACCCTCAAAACGACGCTATAGAGCACTGCACACCAGAACAATTAGACAGAAGAACAGTTTTTTTCCGAACGCCATCACTCTACTAAACAAATAATTCTCTCAACACTGTCCAACTATTTACTAAGTCTGCATTACTATTACTATTAATCTTCTCATCACTTCTATCACCCATCCCTTCCTACTTATGACTGTATGACTGTAACTTTATTTCTTGTATCCTTATGATTTATATTGACTGTTTCCTAGTATGATTTGATTGCTTATTTGTACCCTATGACTATATTAAGTATTATACTTTATGATTCTTGACAAATGTATATTTTCTTTTTATGTACACTGAGAGCATATGCACCAAGATAAATTCCTTGTGTGTCTAATCACACTTGGCCAATAAAGAATTCATTCATTCATTCATTCATTCATTCATTCATTCATTCATTTAAAGCCATAGAGGGTCAGATGACCAACATTAGGGTGAGCCCAGAGGGCTCAAAGAGGAAAATAGTACATGGCATCAAGTGCATTTCCCCAAGAACAGCCAGCCCTGTCTCCTACTGAACTTCTCTCTGCCTATCAAAGCTGAGATTATAAACAGACTACATCAGTGCTTTTAGCGGGGGACTGGTTGGCTCTCTCTTTGGGACACAAGGCCTGGTTTCCTTCTGTCTCTTGACAACAGATAGATTTGCCGCCATATAGGAATGAACAGCCACACTCGGCATGATCTGTTTTTATGGAGTTATTCATTTGTGTCTATATATACTCCAGAGGGGTGTGTTTATGTGTGTTTTGTTTCCCCAGAAAATTGCTGTGGTGCCTTTATAAAAACCCTCAGTTGAGAATTAATTTGGCCACTTGTGTTGAATTAAAAAGGTTTTTAAAAAATACTTTTGAAACTCTAGAATATATTTGGAAGGAAATGTTAATCTATGTCCTGCTTTTGTTGCAGAAACTCATAAGTATCTTTTCCAATTTTATCTTTACAGTAACAATCCTGTGATAGTGTCTGGATAGAGAAAGAGTGCATGTGGTACTTTTTCAAGAGGCAACTGGACTTTCTGGTTTTTCTTTGAAGATGTTTCACTTCTCATCCAAGAAGCTTCTTCAGCTCTGACTGGATGGTGGGGAATGGAAGTCAGAGCTGAAGAAGTTTCTTGGATGAGAAGTGAAACATCTTCAAAGAAAAACCAGAAAGTCCAATTGCCTCTTGAAAAACACCTTTGGGACAACAATGATCTGGATGACTGAGAATCTCCATAAACATTTAATACATGTGTAGCAGGATCATGGAGCTCAATGCTCCAGTTGATTGTTATATCTTGTCATGTATCCATCCATCCATTCAAACAGAATATATATTATATATTTTCAAACTGGATTGGCCAGAAAGATAAGTAACATAACATATAAACACAATTAGAAATCCTGAAAGTAGGTAAGTGTATACTCATTTCTGATAGCAAGAACTTCAGGAAAGATCACGGGATGTGCTGGGGCTTTGGATGACTCATTTAAATTCTACAGTGTGATCACTGTTATTAACTCTATATGTAGTTTATAAAATATATAGGTATATAAAATAACATGTACATAACTTTGTGTACTATATGTTATAAATGTTTAAAATATTGCTATCACAGTTAGCTAAATAAAGTGTTCTTCAAGCTCTGGAATAAAATAAAAGTTTACTATACTTTATTCTGAGCGATCCCTTAACTGGATGTTTCTTTCTTTAAAAAAGAAAAAAAGGAAAACACTTTTTATTTCCCTTTTCAAGAAAAACAAAAGTAAAAAATATTTTACGTTGTAGCCAGATGGTGTTGCTTTCACCATGCAATTAAAAAAGAGCAGCTCTCTTAACACTTTGCCCCAATTTTAAATAGGAATGACTTTGTGGTTGTGGTATGTGGTTTGAATGCAAATGCCTTTTCTTGCTTATCCAGAATAGTAATACTTTCTTCCTCAGTTTCAGAAGGTAGTATCTTCTAGTGATCATTCATTCCTGGTAGGTATTTCTCTGGATTTCTAGAAATATTTAAATGTGTATTTAAATTTTAAGAGTGCATTGAATAACATTAATATTTATAAACTTTGCTATGTTGATTTTAAGTGCACCCAATTATGACACCCTATTATAGATAGAGAGCCAGTTTGGTGTAGTAGTTAAGTCACTAGATTAGAAACGGAGAGACTGTGAATTCTAGTCCTATCTTAGACTCAAAGTCAGCTGGGTGACCATGGGCCAGTCTCTTTCTCTCTCAGCCCAAGGAAGCAGGCAATGGCAAAGTTTTAAAATGTTGCCAAGAAAGCTGCAGGAAATTATCTAGGCAGGTGCCAATAATCAACATTAACTCAAAATATGTGTGTGTGTGTGTGTGTGTGTGTGTGTGTATAATACATTAGAATATATATAAATTGTTGTAAAATTTCCTTTCTTTTTTAGATGTGTGAAGGGTCCATATGTAGGCTGAGAAATGAGCCCAAGAAATTCTGTGCATGTAGATTTTATGGTTTTATAATATCCCTGTTTATTATGCAGACAGTTGAGCAGAGACATTTTCTACTTTGGTCAGTGAGTCCTGTTTCCAAATAATTGAACTTTTTAAAAAATAAATACAATCCATTATATCTTTTATTACAGAATCAGTTTCAGGGTGGGCAGATCCTAAAATAATTCACAGCTTGTTTTCAGGCATTATTTTTTTATACTTTATACTCAGCAATAGCTCACAATGTAATATTTATATTGGAAGAGTGAGATCTTGCCTGAGATTTTTGCTAATATACAGTATACTGAATGTGATAGTGCTGATTACTTGGATCCATTTCAGTCCAGGATCACGCTTGGCTTTGTGAAAGTAGCAATTTTAATAGCTCTGATAGATTAGTTTATGGAATATATCCTTGGTTTTGCTGCACTGCTCGGAGGCTTTAAAGAGCATTAACCACATAATCCTTTGGATAGTTCTTCCTGGATGAATATTTTTTCAGAAGTTGATGTTTGAGGACTTGTGCTGCAGCTCATGATAAGTGGTTGTAGAATGTCACAGGGTTTTATCTAGTCCATTAATATTAAAAAAAAAACATTTCAATAAAATGAATAGACAAAGCCTGAGGTTAATTAATACTGTAATTTTCATTTTCATCTATAGAAGGAAGCTCTTTAGATTTCCTGAATTTAAGATGGCAATTTTTGGATAGATGAGGGAAATAAACTTTGTTAGCTCAAGCCAAGATAGGTGTAAAATTACACTGGAAGCTCACCAAATTTAGATAAAAGAATGCATACAATTTTAATCTATAATGCTGGGGTTTTTTAGGTGGTTGGCATTAATTGGAGAATAGCTCGTATGGTAGTACTTTTATGTCATTGCACTACTACCTAGAGATACCATGTTATTTCTCAATTATTAATACTCTGAACAGATGCTGAACTGCTATACTGTAATGGGTTATTTATGTTTCAAGAAAATTCAGCTGGTTCAGAACATGTCTGTCTAGATACTGCTATGAGCTGGCTAAGCACTCACTAGAGTTCAACATTTCACAATTACATCAATTTCCAAGATTTCCAAATTTAGTGCTAAGTCTGCTTTTAAACTTCAGTATTTACAACCAGAAATGCTTGTAGACATGTTTTCTGTACAAGTTTGCCTTCATTTAAAGTCACTGGGATTGTTTTTCACTTGCCTACCATAAAAAAATGGCTGCAAGATTGAGGATACAGGAAGAAAAGGCCTCATACTTCTGAAATGAGCATTGATTGTGGGTATTAAATTCTTTCATTGCAGAACTTCTGTGCTATAAAATAGGGACTTGTTTCTGTTGGGTTATAAAAAGTTTGAACTGCTGGTTTTATTTGTAGTGATTGATAGTGTTGAGAAACACTGTTTCATGCTTCAAAAATCCTTCAAGGTTATTATTATAAGCTCTTAACAGTAGCTTAAAAAACTTGGCAGCAATATAAGGTAAACCAACTAGTCTGATTTAGGGCAGAATTCTTTATTTTTGTCCTAAATTCAATAGACTATGATTTAATTATTTTATCATGTATTGATTTTTCTTTGATAGGAGATACAAGGTCAGATATACTAGCTTTTGTACAGCAGCAAAGTTAATACCAATGTTATAAAATTAGTACAAGTGCAGTTGGAGAGATGGAACACAGGTACACTTTTTCAAGATTGGACCATGCAAATAACAAATATATAAATATAAATAAATAAATAAATATAAACAAATAAATAAGAAAAATTCAAAGAAGGAAATACCTTTTCCTTTCATATCTACTTTTTTAGTTGACATGTTTTGTGTTTGCCACATGATGGTGCTGTTGAATTCCTTTTTTAGGCATGTAAATAAATTATAGAACCTGAGCTATTTGAATGTTTATCTGATATGCTAGTATCATGGTAACAGAATTAAAAATGAAAAAATACATCAGAAATTATTATAATCTTGTTTTTATAAGATACAGGTGATAGCACAGCCTTGGTTTCTTTCCAAAAATTCCTAAATCCTATGTAATTGTTGGAAAATCATGTCGAATGTTGAATGTTTGGAACGGTTTATTCCTTTGCTGCTCCAGTCACTTCTGAATTTGTTAATTAGAATATCAAGGCAGAAAAATATGGTGTGGTATTTCATTAGGAACAAAATATACACACAGTTTTTGCCTTTCATATACTTTAACAAAACTTGACATAATTGAATGTCTAACGTGTGTATGTAAACATTGTGATACTTAAAATATGTCATTTTACCTCCATATGCCTTTTTTCATGTGATAGGTCAAAAAACATTGTACTTTCTTATATAGCAACTGTCTTAGAGAAGAACCTGGGAATTTAGCTCTAATAGTTACAGTTCTTTACACTGCTAGTTAGCTTTTGGCATGCAATTTTAGGGTGAAGTTTTATTTACTTGGTAGTTTTAAAAACTTGTTCTTTTAACTACAAAATAATTGTAAATAAAAAGGTGATTTGAAACTGAGGTGGTTGAACCAGCGTCCTTGAAGACTCTGCTGTGGTTGAGAGCTTGAAGACTTTCCTCATCTCCAGTGCTCAGACCATGGCATAACCTCTATCCTGTGGTTTCCTGGCAAGGAACAGCCATCCACAGTACAGATGGGCAGCCTCTCTCGTTGTCACCAATCTTAGACCCATTCTGTAAGAATGATGAGAATTAGCATCAGGTACAGTCATCATCCAGTGAATTTCATTGCTGAGTGGAGACTGAGTTTAACATTTCCTCAATTCTAGATCCATGTAATCCTAGATCTGTCTAGTAATTTTGTGATGGAGAATCCCCCACCCCCCCAAACTCAGGCCTTAGAGTGGCATGTAGGCAGATGTACTCTGAAAAAAAATGAACAGATTCAGAGTAGAAATTAAATCTGAATTTATTTAGCTAACGTATAGGCTAATTCAAATCTTTCTATAGCACTATGAACATTTATGACACTATAGGTGTGGTTTTAATTAAGCTGATTTTAATGCATTTTCTATTTTGACACTTCCAATTTTAGTACTCAAGTAAGTGTAAAGTATATGAAATGTCAGAGTTGATAAGCATAATGAAATGAGATGAAAATAAAATCAGGGCATATTTGAGTAATGCTACGGAAGCGTGCCAAGCTTCCCACATCCATTTAGTCAGAGGAGTTTCTGCAGGAAGTTTATGATTATCAACAGATAGGTTTATTCCACCTAAGGATACTGAGAACAGGTCTTTTCATTAAATGAGAATTCATATTGAATATAAAACTTTGTCCCTAGCAGTTTAAGTAAAGTGACCAACCGTCCTCCTTTAGGGAGGACAGTCCTCTTTTGTAAGTTCTGTCCTCTCTCGAAAAGTGTCCTCCTACATGTCCTCCTTTTTGAGATTTGAAGACTAATCTGTAAATCTCTGTATTTGATCGATGCCAATCTGATCTGTTCTGTGTGATGTGATGTATTTGTATTTGACATGGCGATTCGTCAAGGCTCGGTACAGTGCGGCGAGACGCGATTATGAGACGCATGCGCTCCACACAAGAGAATTGTTTTGAGAGAGTGTGCTATGCGCAAGAGTGCACTGCGCGCAAGTGGCTTTTTTTTTCTTCAATTTATTTGTGTCCTCCTTCTCATTGTAAAAAAGTTGGTCACCTTAGTTTAAGGGATGTAAATCTCCCTTGAAATATAATAATGGCTTCCATAACTAGCCATATGATTATTTCTGGAACATTAATGTTATTGTTAGGGATAGTTAACCATCACAGTCAATAATGGTGTAAAATTTGAGTAGAGTAGAGTAGAATAGCATAGCATAACATAACATTTTTTATTGGCCAAGTGTGATTGGACACAAAAGGAATTTGTTTCCAGTGCATAAGCTTTTAGTATTCATACAAGCAACAAAATGATAAATCGTAACATACAACATAAATCATAAAATACCACCAACAAAGTAATAGTCATAAAATACCAATAGGAATAATATAGGAAGCTTAACATTAGGAGGCCAAACAAAGTCATGCTGTAATAACATTAAACTTTATATTTTCAGGTAGAATTTGAGCTCCACCATTGCTAAGGGTTTGTGCTTTGGGAGTTTGTTTATAACAATTAGAAATACCATAACTGGCAACTAAGTTTCATAGCACTGCAGTTCTCTTATAGTAGACATGACTGAGCTGGTGCCGTCGTATGAAATGAAACCTCTTGAACTCCCCATTAGTGCAATAATATTTGTCTAGCATACTGAGCCAAGGTACCAGGTTTGGGAAGAAAGACCTCAACATTTTCTATTTGCAGTGGAATGATATTTCTCAGCATTTCCCTGTATCTGGGGATAGATATTAATAATTCCCTTTGTAGAGGGACATTTGAGGCTTTGTCAACAGGATTGACATTTAAAGGATTGTGTTAGATTCCATCAGTAGTATCCCATAGTTCTTGGAAGATAAATACCTGAAACTATATATCTTGCTAACATGAACAGAGATTCAAAGCTACTCTCAAGAACTGACAGGCCATTCAGACTGAGTTTACTCTCTGCGAGATGAATGGGAAGAGATACCATTAATCCCCAAGGCAAAAGAAGTCTCTACAAGAAGGAACAAATTATGTTCCAAAGAGAGATAGCACCAGCAGTGCTGTGTGTGATGTAATTAGTCTTCTGTCTGAAGTCCTTTTCCGCCCCATTTGGCTACAAGCTTGTAGACTGAGTTTCGTCATCACAACATCAGGTCTGTCCCTTGTTCAAATGTCCTTTGAAACTCTTTCCAGCTCTCTGTGTTTCCTGCTTCATTCTTGCTTTAAGGCATAGTTCATCAAGAACTTAATTCTACTGTGCTGCAAACATATCTGTCAACCATTCATGCAATTAAGAGAAAATATCTGCTAGCGTTTCCATGGCATCAAAACATTTCAGTAGAACAATCAGCCCACACAGGTTCTAAGAGCTCTAAAATAATACTTCAATACAAGATTTTGAGTGAGCTCTACATTTATTACAGATGAACACAATTAATTCCTAACTGGCCAACTAAATACTGTTCTGCCATATGCTGTTGACATTTATTTCATAGTACTAAAATCTCCTTAATTCAGACTACTGATTAATCAGTCTTTGGATAACTATAGGCAATATATATATATTTGACTTGTAAAAGTGCACATCCTGTCAAACTGGGTATTAAGGCATGTCTTATATATCATCTGGAGGTGTAATTTCTGTCTATAGGCTTTGCCAATCTGTCCACTTCATTCATTATCACCATATGCTATAATTTTTCCAAATGATGTAGAAAATATGTCTCATAATCCAATGCTTTTTTACCTATAGTATTAAATATTCAATCAGCCTTTATCTGGGAAACTGATCAGCAGAACTGAAGGACTTACTTGCATGCCAAAAATGCTCTCACATAATCACCGAAGCTGGGGTAACCATGTCCTGTGTTCATGGTAGCATCTTCTGATAGAAGTCTCATTTCCTTCTATTTTTTTTTCTTTTTTTACTTCAACCTTTATCACTGGTGAAGGAATTTTAGTGACATGGTCTTGAAATACATGTGAAATATTTTCTGGGAGATTTAAAATCTTTCCAGATATTTGTACCCCTGCAGCCAATTGAATCTAACCTGATCTTTGCCTATTACAGCATTTTGCCAAGTTTCATGCCGTGAAATGTGGGAAGATTTTTAGTTCTAAAATAACTCATTCGCATTTCAACGATATTATTTATAGCAAAACAATGAAAGCTGCCTGCTTATCCTGTAAAATTCTTTGATTGAACGTATGTTTCTATGATTTTTGTACAAAAGCAGCATGCTGCTTGTCTATATTCCACAGGCATGCTGCATAGGCATGTGCAGCATGCTCTAAACTTCTTTGGTTGGTTCTTTGCAGGGTAGCTTATTCATGCAGGACAAAAGCAGAGAAATGTAGCAAGTATGAAAACAAAATGTCCCTCCTTCCCCCGCTACTGTATCTACCTTTATATATGTAGATGAGAAGAGCATTTCACGAACTCTGATCCTTTTCATTGATCCCCTCTTTTATATCAAGAAGATTTCTGTTGAAAACCCGGCAGAGCAAAATCAGGATGAAAGTTTTGAGAACTCTCAATGAACCCCATGTTCCACAAATAGGTTTTCAAGAAAAATGTTCTACATTTGAAATTTCCAAAGCATTTGCTCACCATTAAGACATTCATCGCAGTTATGCATTTGTCTGAAAAATGAGACCCAGTTCATAACAAAATTCTCACACATAAATTCCTTTTAAAGTATATTAATTCCAGAAAGCAAAAATTGGAAAAGGTATTGACCTTCCTGGCTTATTCGGTGGCTATCAAAAATCTGTTCAAGTGTTGTACCAGGATTTGATAAATTGCCAAAATAGTGAAATGGGCCATTAATTTTAATCTGGGATGTTGTAAAATTATTTGCTTCTGGGGAAGAACTTTCCTTATAACCTTTCTCCCTTCCCAATCCTTGTGGCCTTTCTCATTTTATGTACAGATATAATATGTATCATCATCGTTGTCATTGTCATTGTCATCATCATGTCACAATATTTAACCCCACCTAGAACAAATGTTTAGAGCAAACAAGCTATGTAATTATTGCTGTGGAGCAGGAAGACATCAAGGATGATCCCACGAAGTGTACAGTACTGCTAATGGGAAAGGCTTTTTAGGATACAAAGCAAGGGAAAGCAGGAAAACAAGGATAAAGTCTGTCAATCACATGGCTATCCCATGTTTTAAGCAAGAAGTAAAATGCTTCCGAATTACTTTTGTGTTATTTTTTATTTTCCCTTTTGCAATTGTATCTTCAGTTGATTTGATCAAGATCTTCGTTTGCCTCATATAATGGTCTTGACTGTACTTCGGGAAACCTTCAGGGATTTATCAGTTGATTCTTCCTGATTGACCAAATGATTTCCAAGGCCTTTTTACAAATGAGAGAGATGCTTTAATATTAGCACTTTGGACATTCATTCTTATCCTCCTTTGAGATGAAAAGATGCCAAAAGATGCTACATCCCCTGTTTTTTATTCCAGATGTATTCTTACATGTAACAAGATCGTATACTTATTCTCTCATTCATCATTGTTTAGAGAGTCATCTGCTCTGGCAACAGAGGAATGGAATAGTTTATTTTAAAAATATTAGGGTTGAAGGAAAGGTAATGCCTCCACCTATATCAGTTTTGTGAAAATAGGCATATTTTAATAAATGAAACAGGAAAAGAGCTCTTTTGTGTACGTTCCTTTCTAGCCACTACAGTACTATTTGCTACACTTTTTTCTTAGTAACAGACAAGCTTCTTAAAGCTGACATGAAAGAATGCCATTTCTTCAATCAGGCATTCTTCCTACCAGTTCATTTAAATCAGGTACCCATGAAAGAATTCCTTTGCTTTGGGGAAAAAATGAAAGTCATCATAGCACCAAGTTTGCACTGCATGGAGGTTGGGGTTAAGATAGTGAGATCCAACTTGGTCACTTTCCTTTGACTGCTCCTTGTAGGTGCAGAGAGGCCAAGAAATGACCTGGAGGAAACTTGCAGAAAGGATTACAAAAATACACATCTTTTTTTAAAAAATGGCCAAGATTGAGAAATTGTAATATATAGGGTCACAGTCCGTCTGAAAAAGGAGGTTTGAGACTTCCAAATCTTTCACACAACAGTCAATACAGTCCTAGGCTGCATAAACAGAGGGATAGAATCAAGATCATATGAAATGTTAATACCACTTTATAATGCGTTGGTAAGGCCACACTTGGAATACTACATTCAGTTTTGGTCACCATGATGTAAAAAAGATGTTGAGACTCTAGAAAGAGTGCAGAGAAGAGCAACAAAGATGATTAGGGGACTGGAGGCTAAAACATATGAAGAACGGTTGCAGAAACTGGGTATGTCTAGTCTAATGAAAAGAAGGACTAGGGGAGACATAATAGCAGTCTTCCAATATCTGAGGGGCTGCCACAAAGAAGAGGGAGTCAAGCTATTCTCCAAAGCACCTGAGGGCAGGACAAGAAGCAATGCGTGGAAACTAATCAAGGAGAGAAGCAACTTAAAACTAAGGAGAAATTTCCTGACAGAACAATTAATCAGTGGAACAACTTGCCTCCAGAAGTTGTAAATGCTCCAACACTGGAAGTTTAAAAAAAGATGTTGGATAACCATTTGTCTAAAGTGGTGTAGGGGTTCCTGCCTAAGCAGGGGGTTGGATGAGAAGACCTCCAAATTCCCTTCCAACTCTGTTATTCTATTCTATTGTAGTGTTGTGATCCAGCTTGTAGTCCAGGGGTATCAAACTCAATTTCATTGAGGGCTGCATCAGGGTTGTGTTTGACCTTGGAGGGCTGGGGGCGGGGAACAGCATGGCGTGGCCAGTGGGCATGGGCATGGTGGGCAAGTCCAGGATGTGGCCATGGTGGGTGTGACACTGGACTCGTGTCGGGGACACCTGTGGTGGCCAAGAGTTAAGGCAGGACTTCCCTGAGACCGTCCTTCACTCTCATTATAATCTCCCTTCCTTCCTTCTTTCCTTCCTTCCCTCTTCATTCTCCTTTCTTCTTCCTTCCCCTTTCCTTCTTTTTATCCTTGCTCTCTTCCCACCTTTTCTTCTTTTTCTTTCCTTTTTCCTTTCCTGTCCCTTCTTGCATGCTCAAATGCAAAAGGGGAAACATGTCTCCTTTTGTTTTGTTTTTAGTTTGTTTTGATAACCCTCTGCCAGTGAAAAGGGAACCCGGGGGGGCATGCGCAGCACCCCGGGCTTTCACTGGCAGATGGCTGCAGGAGGCTGTCCAGGCTGAAAATGGGGCATGGGGTGGCGGCGCATGCAGCTCCCCCAGCTCCATTTTTGCTAGCAGAGGCACTGCGGGCTGATCCTTTGCTGTTTTTGGGCTGGTCTTGTGGGCTAGATCTAAGCACCCAGCGGGCTGGAACTGGCCTGCAGACCTTGAGTTGACATCCCTGTTGTAGAGCAACTGAAGTAGAGCAGTTTATTCTATGCATGGAGTTGGACTCAAATCTCCCCAAATCCCAGTCAGCATATTGAATTCTTAAACCATGGAAGATGGAAATCATAGGTTATCAACATGAACATGATATGTTATAAATCTAATACAACAAATTTCAGAGTGCATGAACTGTGAGTAAGTGGTAGAAAAAGAAGCATAAAACCCTAGCCCGCTATATGCATGGAAATTGAATCTGGTAGAATGAGTGAAAGAAACACTTTAAATACATATCTTCTTTTTTCATCTTGGGTTGAATATTATGAAGTGCTGTTAAATGCCTGAGTAAGTTACAAGTGACCAATAAAGTAGAATTAATTTTTCTTTCTGTGAACTGCAGATACTGTAGATGTTATGCTTTTGAGTGATTAGAGCGTTAATAAATTCATAAAGACAAAAATAACATTATAAGCACAGAAGGTTATAAAAGGGAATGCAACCTGACTAATGAGTTGATGCTGCTGCATCAGTCCAAAGACATTTATACACACTCTAGTTTCTGTAAAGTAGAGCTACTTAAGTGGGAAATAGTAAATGTCGGTTGCCAAAGCTAGTGGTTTGAAGACAAGATAATGTATTGGATTGTTTTTAAATACTCAAAAACTAAATCATTTTTTATGCCATAGTTGCATAAAACTAAAACCAGGTTGTGACTCAAGAACTAGCTGCCAGAACCAGGCCTACGTGTCCTTCTATCCACGTTACATCAAACATCGTAAAGTATTGTCACCATGGTTCATGAGCCTGTCTGCCCAATTGTGTTACCTGCCAGCTTCTGGAAGAGAAATTGCAGCAAGTCGGTGTGATAAGTTTTATATCAAAATATATTGTATTCCTTATACTGTTTCCATTTTCCCTTAAAACATTAACAGAATCCACAGTGGACTGAGAATCAGTTTCTCTACTAGATAATTGACAGTCAAGCTGAAAGTAAGTTAATCAAGTAAAAATAGCAATAGGGGCAAAATCTTTTATTCAAACTTCCTCAAGCCCCCAAATAATCCTCCTATCAAAGAATAAGGCCTGTAAACACAAACAGAGTTAGTTAAATTAGGTCTCCCAATAGAACTGCACATTCACAAGAATAAACATTATAGACATACTTCTTATATACAAGTGTCACCCTGGAATTAGCACGTAGACATTTCCATACCCAGGACAATATCCCCTATATCAAAACTGTGTTGTTGTACCCCATTTCTCTACAGCTACCCTTAAAGGCAAACTTCGCTTTTAGGAATACATATTTCTTCTTTCCTCACAACTGTCTGGATCTCATTTTTATTTATTCTTGAACAATCCTGGCTCAAGTTGGAACCAAAATATTCCTCTGACATCAGCTTAGAATCTGATCAGCCAAGAATGTTCACTCTTACTTTGTATTTCTTCTTGTTTACTTGCTTTGAAACTTGACCACCAATGCACCATAGACCCCAATATTTCCCTCATTATCTCATCTTATGGAGCCATATCAGTTTGCTTTGGACTGCATTTTTACTAAATGTCACCTGTGTTTAAAAAATACTAGATGAAGTTGGGGATCCTTAGGAGTTGGTCAAGTGTTCAACCATGATAATATATTCTTCTCATTTGTATTAGGTTGCCACCTAAAAATTCTGCATCTAATCTAGTGCAGACAGGGCCAAAGTGGGGTCCAATTGGTTTCTTAGGCAAGTGGCATAGGACTTGAGCTTTACAGGAAGTTTCAGAGTCTTCTCTGTAGCACCCAGACTGGGAATGCAGGAGTTAAGCAATGTGGAGTCAATGTGAGAATTGTTGCCTGAGGCAGAAAACAAAGCAAAACATCATATAAGTTATTATTATTATTATTATTATTATTATTATTATTATTATTATTATTATTATTATTATTATTATTATTGCAATGTCCTACCTGTCAATGAATACTACAGCTTCAACCATAACAACACAAGAGCACACAATAGATACAAACTCAAGGTTAACTGCACCAAACTTGACTGAAGAAAATACGACTTCAGCAACAGAGTGGTCAATGTTTGGAATACTCTACCTGACTCTATGGTTTCTTCCCCAAACCCCAAAAACTTTAACCCTAGACTGTCTACTATTGACCTCACCCCCTTCCTAAGAGGTCTGTAGGTCGTGTGCATAAGCGCACCAATGTGCCTACCGTCCCTGTCCTATTGTTTCTTTTATTTTTCTTATATGTACCCATTTCATGTATTCATAACTATTGTTAGGGATAACATTGTTTACCCTAACTGGTTTGGGTAAAAATAATAAATAAGGTATCATGGTTTGTTAGTTAAAGTGTGTGTAACTTTAACTGCAAGAATGTAATTAAGGGTGTGGTTGTAAAAGCACTATATAAGAAGCGAGGCAATTGCAGCTCGCTCTCTCTGGCTTGAAGATCCCTAATTACTGGATGGATTGATGACTGCGTTCTTGCTGGAACGGGGAGAGAAAAAGGAGTGTTGATTTTTCTCAACGGAGAGAAGATAAAGATTGGACTGATTTATTGTAAATGTACTGACATTGGCTATTCAACACGGACTTTGCAAATAGAGTATCCCCGACAAGACTTGACTGAAATTGATATAAGACTAATGGACAGTTTATTTTGACTATGATATAATTCTTAAATGGAATAAACTATATTTTTGATAGCACAAGCGTATCTGTATTTTTACTGCGTGTTAACTAGAAAACTTATCTCACACATTTACCTGTCTTCCTATCTGACTTCGCTGCACGTTCTGTTTAGTTTGTTTTCCTTAACACCCGTTGGGGAATCCAGGCTTAACAACTATGTATATACTTATACCTATTATCTTGTAAGCGATTGACAAATCAAATCAAAGAAATAAATAAATAAAAATAAATATTATTCACTGATAAAACCCTTATGATTTCTACTTTTAACTTGTTCAGAGAAGGTCATTTATTCAACAGTCCTGTGAATATATAGTTCCTTGAGAACTCTCATTTATAGCAAGAGGCGAAAGCAATATGTGATGCTGAAATTAATACAAAGTGGCACGTTGAGTTTGGTTTGTAGATAATTTAAGTCAATGGGTCAGGTGTGAAGGTCTGACATCTTGAGGAGGCACTAAGAGCTTCTTCACAGTTCAATTGATTTCATAAAGGTATATAAATCAGTGAAATAAAAGGGGCTCTTGTGGTGGCCTAGCTGTTTGCTGACTAGCTAAATTTATTTTTCAGAAGTGTTCAGCTCAGTGTAGCATATCTAGACTCCTATCTTCACACTATAAGACTACCAGCTGATCAGAAATAAGACATTTTAAAATGTACAGTGACATCTCAGTAGTTACAATGGACATTCCTGCAGGATCACTGAGATAACCGAGATTGTCAAATATTTTCTCTGGCATAATTAAATAGTCAAACTGATGTGTTATTTTGAGCACTTTGTGGCTGAGGAAAAATGAGGGAGATGGAAAAAGATTCAGAAAGCATGTACATTAAATAAACTACATTTTATTTGGTTTTACTTTGTGAAACATGATTAAACTCTGGCTAGACATAAAGGAACCTTTTTCAGTGACAATGTGGCACAAATCATTTATTTGCCAGGAACAAAATAATTTGGAATAAATCTTTTTTAGTAATTAGAGTACAATTACTCCAGTACTAAAGAGTAATTGTGTAATTAAAGACTACAATCACAACAATAACAATGAATACAGATAGTCCTCGACTTACGATCATAACTGAGCCCCAGATTTCTGTTGCTAAGTGAGATGTTTGTTAAGTGAATTTTGCCCCATTTTATGACCTTTCTTGCCACTTTTGTTAAGTAAATCACTGCAGTTGGTAAGACGGTTATTAAGTGAATTAGGCTTTCCCGTTCACTTTGCTTGACAAAGATTGCAAAAGGTGATCACATGGCCCTGGGACACTGCAATTGTCATAAATGTGAGTCAGTTGCCAAGCTTCTGAATTTTGATCATGTGACCATCGGGATACCATAACAGTCATAAGTGCGAAAAATGGTCATAGGTCACCTTTTTCAGTGCCATTGTAACTTTGAACAGTCACTAAACAAACAATTGCAAGTTGAGGACTCCCTGTGCAAAATACAAAAAGAAAAAAAGAAAAGGTGCCAAAAAGAAGAGAATAAGAAAAAAAATAGACACGTAGAAAAGAAAGACAAAATAATATAGTAAAAAAAAGAAAGAAATATGTAAAGGACATCTCCCCTTTATCAGAAGTATAAACAATTTTAGTAACATTACTTTCCTTAAGAATAACAAATGGTTTTTATATGTATTTTATTATTACAGATAGTCCTTGACTTACAACCATTGGTTGAGTGATCATTCAAAGTTACAATATTACTGGAAAAAAATGACTTAAGAAAAGTCATCCTGGTTTTCACACCTATGACCATTGCACTATCTCCATGGTCACTTCATCAAAACTCAAGCACTTGGCATGCATTTATGATGGCTGCATTATCCCAGGGTCATGTGATCACCAATTGTAACCTTCCCAGCTGGCTTCTGAGAAACAGAGTAAATGGGGAAAGTTGGATTTGCTTAATGACTGCATGATTCACTTGACAGCTTCAGTGATTCACTTAATAACTGTGGCAAAAAAGGTAATAAAACAGAGTGCAACTCACTTAACCTCCTTGCTTAGCAATGGAAATTTTGGACTCAGTTGTGCTCATATTGGGTTATCATGACTGACTGACGATGTGTATGTGGGATATTCTGCAGGGATAGCTGAAACCTGATTTGTTCAACATCAGGAAAGGCAGCCCCATTTCTGTCAGTCAAATAAACTTTGAATGTCATAAGTTGTACAGCTAACGTGATTATATTCTGGGATAATGGCTAAGGAAAGGCAAATAAAAGATAACATTGTCATTCTGCGGCACATTGATTATTTTGGTGAATGAGTCTTTGATTTTGTTTGAGTAGTGAAATAATTAATGCCAGAAAAGCACAGGTAAAATATGTGATATCACAAATGACATTGACAGATGCATTGCTTTCCTAATGAAAGAGAAGAAATCTTTGATCCTTTTAAAAAAAATATATGGAAAAAACAGGGAATTCATTCAAATGAAATAGCTCATGCACAACTTTTTATTGATATGCAGAATGATGCTTCAGGCATCTACTTCTGACAGCCTGTTTAAAATATGTGAGGGAAGGAGCTTTCCATAATATGGTTATGCTTGTATTGATTTGCCTTTCAAGCAGTTATGTATTATTTGTACTATTTTCAGCAATAGGAGGTGTGTGTATGTGTGTGTGCCTCTTGTGTGCACGCATATGCATGCATGGGTGTGTGTGTGTGCATTAATTCACTACCCAGTTATAAGGGCTGAAAGAGAATACAATATTAGGAGCATAAAGGAAACAAGTTGCATGTTGAATTTTATACAAATTGAAATAGGACCGTGCTTGTACCAAATATTCAGGAAATGATTGGGTGATTGGCTCTAAAAATAAGAGTCAGACTTACCTGACTTCAAAATATACATTAGGGCAATTATATCAGGGCAACTCAAGGGATTTACTGTGTGAGTATGTGTCTGTGATTGCCTGGAGAAGTCTCTGCAGTTTTCTTAGCAAAATTTTTCAGAAGTAGGTTGGCATTGCCTTCTTCCTAGGGTTGAAAGAAAGTGACTGGCTCAGTCACAGTGATGACCCGAGGTGTGGCACAAAGGCAACACAGTCACATAAGTAAGAAGAGTCCCTTTAATACCTCTAACTTTGCCCCCAATGTCCAGGTTACCTTCGGCTGGAGAAAAAAACTCTCCCAAGAACAGTCTTTAAGTGGAAGAAATTCAGACTGAAAACAAAGTACATACAAACTGTAAATAAAAATCCACACAGACCATGCTGCAGTAATTAACTTGACAGGGCAGGATAAGGAATTCCAGACTTGAAAGGCCAGCAAAACACACACAGTTGGGAAGACGCCAGGAACCCAGATAAGCCTCGACAATAACAGATAACTCAGAAGTTGCTTCAAACAAGTTGCTGTGCGCAATCTTCCTTTTTAAACATTGTGTTCCCAGCTGCAGTTAATGAAGGGAATCAGGGCCCTTTCCTCCCCCATAAGTTATGCAACTCATGTTGCTCCCTTCTCTGTTCCTCCCTGCATGCTCTAGGATGAAAAGGAGGTGGGCCTGGATCATCCACTGAATTCCCTCTGCCTTGCTCTACCTCTCCCCTGCTCTGCCCACCCGGACTTTGTCCTTCCCCAATTTCTTACACAGCCAATGGAACCACACTCCCACTCCGTGTCAGCTGCTCGGCCTCCTCCTCGGAATCACATTCTGACAGGGACATGACAGCCACCAGGTAAACATGCCATAGGATGTAAATGGATATATAAGCTAAAGACAGGTGTAGATGGGACTGTTACCCATAAAGCCAGGTTAGTAGTACAAGGGTTCAATCAGACAGCAAATGACTATGATGAGGTGTTTGCACCTCGTCTGAAGGCTACTACGTTAAGGGCGGCATTAGTGTGGGCAGCTAAGGAGAAATACATTGTAAATCATTTAGATGTAGAGACAGCTTGTCTGCATGCACCGTTGCAACACACTATATATTTAAAGAAACCTTTAGGAATCAAAACTGATAATACAACTGGTTGCTGGAAATTGAAAAAGAGTCTTTATGGTTTGAAGCAATCAGGATATGAATGGAACCAATGTATAGTTAAAGAATTAACTAAGATAGGTTTTGTAGCTGGCATGGCTGATCCATGTTTGTTCAAAAGAGAAAGTAATGGTGTAATTTCATTGTTGCTATTATTTACTGATGACATAGCATTAATCACCAAAACTGAACAAGAAGCTACTGAGATAATTTCACTATTGGAAAAGAAATTTAAAATAAAACAATTAGGAGAAATCAAACAATATCTTGGTTTAAAGATAGATAAAACTAGGGGAGGATACAAGATCTCACAGGTAGATAAAATTAACCAATTACTAAAAAGTTTTAAAATGGAACTTTGTAAGCCGGCTAAGACACCAATGAGCCAGGAGTTTAGCCATAGTGATGTTCAAAGTCCTGTTTTTGATAAGAACATTTATCAGTCCTTGATTGGTAGTTTATCTTATCTCAGTAATTGGTCAAGGCCAGATATTGCATACAGTGTTAATCAATTAGCGAGATTTAACGTTGAGCCAACTGAAAGGCACTGGCAAGCTGCTAAACGTGTGTCTGAAACAAACAATGCATTATGCATTGTATTTGGAGTCTAAAGATGAACTGAGTTTAACTGCATATGCTGATGCAAGTTTTGCTACAGACATAAACACATGAAAATCTACATCAGGTACTGTAGTATTATTGGGAAAGGTGTTGATTGGATGGAGGTCTATTAGACAGAAACATCTAAGTTTGTCAACAATGGAGGCTGAATTCTCATGTTTATCTTGATTATGTTCAGATTTAGTTTTGTATAAGCAATTATTAATTGACATGGGAATTAATGTAACAGATTCTATTGTTGTTTATGAAGATAATCAATCAGCAATACAGATAGCTTCAAATATTGCTGTTAAAACAAGAACGAAACACACAAATTTAAGATATTTAAATGTGAGACAATGTGTGCAAAGTAAAATGATTAAGCTGGAATACTGTATGTCAGAAAACAATATAGCAGATCATTTTACAAAGGCCCAGGGCTCTATAAAGCATAAGGCTTGCTGTGAGGATTATGGACTTAGAACGTAAGGTTGTATATATTGTCCTACCCAAAAGAAGAGAATGTTAGGAATGTAAGTCACCTAACAGCTATTTGGGTTGGAAATATATAAACCAGGATAGACATTTTAATACTGTATCTTTAAGAAAATGCAAAACTGTAATTGGGTGTGGTTTCTCAAATGGCCATAAGATGGAGCCAGAAACTTGGGTTGTCTTAGTCTTAGTCTCAGAAGAGAGTGTGTGTGAGTCTCTGTTTTCCTTCTGTTGGAGAGTTTTGCCGTTCCTCCATTTTTCCTAATTGACTGTTTTCATGGATTTGATGTAAGTCTGTTACTGAACTGTTTTTGATACTGGAAGTTGTTATTGGATTATCCCTGGACTGAAAACTGACTGATTTAACCTGTGAATGACTTTGGACTGCTTATTTTGAACTTTGGTTAAAAGTTTCTGGAAGTAAAAACCTACATTTACTGTACAGTATATCTGTGTGCTGTGTGTGTATATTATTCAAACACTTCTATCACTACATCTCCCTGTATGTGCTCATTCTCCTAACGGGGAATTACCTCAACAGAGGTCTTTTTGAAGGGTAGCAGTATTGTCTGTGGTGTTGAATAACTTTACATCATCAGCAAAGAGAACGCAGTTGCTCTTAATATGATCACAGAGGTCATTTATGTAGAGTATGAAGAGAGTTTGTCCTAGAACACTGCCTTGGGGGACACCACTGTTGACAGGTACAGAATTTGATAGGATTCTCCCAATTTTGACCATTTGTTGTCTGTTTGACAGGAATGCTTCTATCCAGTTGTACAGGTGTCCAGAGATACCATAAGATTTTAGTTTTAGGAGTAGTTTGTCGTGTACCACTGAATCAAAGGCTTTACAGAAGTCTATGTAGATTGTGTCTATTGCATATTGTATATTATGGCAGATGAGATTCTGCTGAAACGTTGCTACAACTTTAAAAGCACAACTATAATGACATGGGAAAATACCCGAACAAAGCTGAATACCATACATGTAAGTACCCGCGAAAACTTAAGAATATCTATCTATCTATCTATCTATCTATCTATCTATCTATCTATCTATCTATCTATCTATCTATCTATCTCTTTGGTTATTCGGGTTTTCTCCTGCGTAAAATTGGAAGTATCTAGGCGACGTTTCGATGAAGTCTCATTCATCATCTTCAGGCTTGCGTCTTCGGCTTTGTGCTTCTAGGAGTAATGTGAGCTTGCAGCTGCTTCTTCCTTTTAACTGCTAGTGGGGGTGTGACTTGATTGGGTGGAGGCTTGGCTGTGTTCTGATTGGCTGGGGTTGTGTTCTCATTGGTTAGGGGTTTGGCTGTGTTCTGATTGACTGGGGGTGTGTTCTGTTCAGGTGGGGGCTTGGTTGTGCTCAGGTTAGTCTTAGTTGTTGGGGGATTTGAGCTGGTGAGCTGTGATCCTGTTGTTTGGCTTCATGTTTGTGGTCGTGCCACATCTTCATGGTGGGCATCAGTTCGCTTCATGTTTGGGTCGGAGGGGTTTGAAGCGGGTAGTGATGCAGCTGCGGTACAGCTTCTGGTCCGTGGTCGTGTCTCATCTTCTGTGTGGGTGTGAGTCTGCTTTCTACGTGGAAGTGTGGTGGTAGCATCTTGTGTGGCCCTCGTGGGTGTGGGTCTGGTGTCATTCTTCATGTTAGGTACTCGTTTGTTAATGAGGGCGGGTTTCCAAATGGCTGGTAGGTGGAAGGTATCATCTCGTTTATTCATGCTGTGTGGGTGTTTTTCTATCTCTATGGCTTCTCTGATTATTCTGTTGTTGAAGTGTTCAGTTTGGGCGATAGTTCTGGTATTTTTAAAGTCAATCTCATGTCCTGTGGCTTTGAGGTGTTGGACCAGGGAAGAGGTCGGTTCTTCTTTTTTGATTGAGTTCTTGTGTTCCTCAATCGTGCACTTATTCTTCTGTTGGTTTGTCCGATATATGTGGTGGGTCAGGCGGTGCAAGGGATTTCGTATAGTCCTTGGTTTTCTAACTCGATTTTGTCTTTAGGGTTTCTTAGGATGGGGGATATTTTTCTGTTTGTGAAGAATGCTGTTTTAATGTTGTGTTTTTGGAGGATCTTGCTGATTTTGTCTGTAGTGCCTTTTAGATATGGGAGGAGGGCTTTGCAGTTCTCTTGTTCTCTGTCTTGGATTTTGGTTGGGGTTTCTTTTTGGATTAGGTGGGTAATCTTTCTTTTCACCACAAGCCTGGCAAATACCTGGGCACAAACAGACCCCCCCCGATACCTCTAGCTCAAACACAGCCCAACCAGGCACCCAGATGAAACCTAGCTTCCTAATAAACGATAGCCATCCGTTTACTCGGAGCCAAGCCGCACTAAAAGCCTCCAATATAGGAAACACAATGTTGCCAGCCAATCAAGACAAAAAAAGCTACAAAACAGACAGAAGATATTAGAAACACCAATCAAGCAGAACACAGCAAACTCCAAGACCAATACTTAATTGTGTAAAATATGCATAGTAAATGGTTGTTTTCAAATATGTTGTTTCTAAATTATTCAAATCTGTTAGAACTGAATTGCAAGCTTTGTTTATTTAATTTTGCAGACAAAGAATCTAATTTTTCCTAGTGTCTTTGTAACTATGCAAGTCTTATTAAATGAGTTTTGCTATGCTGGTGTAAGACTTGATCTAGAATTAGTAAATGTGTTTAGTCTGTGTTATATGTTTTTACTAGAAGATAGCCTTAAAAGTATAAAGAATATCAGTAATTGAACATTCTTGGTTGAATGACTACATGTACAATAATTCACTAAGGCTCGAAAGGAAATTGAATGTCAACAGTGTTGCAATTTTTAGTACTGTATTTATTCATTCAGACATAATATTTCACCCTTCAGTGTTTTCATTATAGAATGGTTTACTATTAAAAAAAAGATAATAATAGATCAGGAAAATTGAGGGTATAGCAGCAAAATGGTAGGAGTGGAAACAATCTCTGATGAAACCATTATTTAAAAATCATGATGTATAAAAATTTATTTCTGTGAATCAAAACACCAAAAGACCAACTTTGTTCTCAATGGCAATGTCTTTTTCTTTTCTTTTATTGTTTTGTTGCTGGAAATCTGGAGAAATAATGTATCATACAGCAGGGGAACTGTATGATTTTAATTAACTTCATGGAAGCTTTGAAATAAATTCCAGTGAGATGACTTGAGGAATGCAGAATTGTAAGCAGGCTATTTTCCCATTATGTTACTATTACAGAAGCTCAGTGATGTAACATTTCATGTTGGCTTGATGATTGATTTAGCATAAAGTGGAAAGAGACAGAATATTTTTAAAAAATATTTGTGGTATTAGTTCTCACACTGATGTTCCATGTTTTGTGTTCACAGGAGAGGATATGACTTCTGAAAAAAAAACCACATGAACAAACACAGCAGTGACTTTGTCTACAATATTTTTAACCCTCACATTTCATTGTGTGTTTATCCTGTTATCAATAACCTAATTCTGAAATATTATTTATTTAGAAGATAGATAAGTCAGGCTGTGACTGTTCTGAAAGAAAAAAGAAAGAAAAGTCTGGGTGAATACTGAGAACTGGAAATGCAAATAACAAAATCTTTTGAATACCGTTCTTTGCTGTGCAAATAGATTCAGAGCATACATAAATGAATTTGTAAATACCTTGAAAACAGTGTGGTGATTACTAGAAGTTGGCATTGATTTGCCAAAATGAAGTCTTGCCAGATTAATTTTACTTCATTTTTTAAACTATTACATTGTTTAAAGCATGGCCTGTTCAATTTCTCTCAATATATACTTAAAAAAAACACACAAGAATTTACAGTATTTATATTTTAATTTGGTTAATCTGAATTAATATGTGTTAATTTATATATACCACAATGTATATACCTCTCTTTCTCCCCCCCAAACTAAGGTGAATATTTGCCTAATTAGAAAGATAAATAGCCAGTAATTAATATATAATTGCAGAATCTATTTCAAAATGGTTCTAGATTGGCTTGTAGAGAATTTATTTTTTATGGCTATCACATTCAATCTGCAGGTTCTCATTTAATCTAATTTTAATTATTTGAGTCACACCCACCCCTCAGATGCAACAACAATGGAAGAAGCATCCGCAGTCACCCTGTACTCAACTGAGATGTAAGTGAAAATCTCAAGAAAAGAAGTCGCCATCTTTAGGGAAGCCTGTGTAACAGATGATAGCAGCACAATCCATGTGAGGGCACTTTGAAGGTCTGAGAATATTGACTGGCCAGGAGTCTGTTTGTTCATTTTAACCTGACATGTATTACATCATTTGTAGATTACATAAAAGGAATCTCATCTCTCTGAATGTCGACAATGACAGTTTTTAATAATGCAGGGTCTGGGTATGTTGACACAAACTATCATAATATTTTGATTATGTAGAAAATGAAAATGTATAAATATGTTATCTACCTCCACATATATATTACAATTTTGTATAGTAAGACTTATTAAATTATATCTCATTAGATTTGTCTGTGTTCTATCCCATATCTTACAACTTGGATATATTTATGCCTAATGATGAGAACTAGAGAATTGATTGCCACAGACTTGCTAGCTAAAATGTATCCCTTTGTATACTTGATGGATAGTATCATGTATACAAAGAGACATTGATTTTAATATATTACATATATATCAAAATATAGATTATTTTGATATACCTGGGCTATATCAAAATCAATGTCTTTTTGTATACATGACACTATCCATCAAGTATATAAAGAGATACAGCCTTGCTACCAAGTTAGGGAAAACAGTGAATAATAAAAACTGATTCTGCTACTAAAAGGATGTTATGTTATATTTCCTTCCCCCTCTGCCTGAGTGTAATGTTTTTAAAATATTTCAGGTGTCTAACATGATTGTGACATCAACACCAACATTCAACAAATTAATGGTCCACAATTTAATTTGCAGTCCCATACTTTATCATATTTAAGTCAGAGCAAATTTGCTGTTTGGATATGTCAATTGATGTAAATGCTGCCAAAGACTTTTTTTTTTTAAAGAACCATAGGTTTTTTTTTTGCTGGTGAAGTCTATTAAGGATTGGCATTATCTGACACTTCTGAAGATAAATCCATAAAGCAGAAGTACAAAATAATCTCTTTGCTGTATCAAATATTATCCTAAGGAAATGGAATTAGATAAAAAGAAAAGTTTTTGCATTCAGATGCCTTCCACAGATTTCCCATATTATCCAGACAACATAGCCAATTATTTTATTGTTGTAACAAGTCTCCTTAAATTAGGCTTTCTGCTTTCTAGCCTCAAAATTATATGGATTTATGTTTTTTTTTGTTTCTGTAACTTTTCAAGCTAGAATAAAGATTTATTAGATATTTCTGAGTAGCTTAACAAGAGGATAAATATAATTTGGCTATGTGCTGTTGAGATAATCAATTCACTCTGAAAAGAAATAAAATTATAGAAGTAAAGCATCTTTCATAACTGAGGCCAACCAATATGGTATTAAACTATTCCATGGAGAAAGAGAAGAACTATGCAAAAAGGGACCCAAAGGAAAGATAAAGATAAAAGTTAATCTAGATATGATAATAAAAACATTCAAACACTAATCACAATATACCAAGCTGAGCAAGGAAATGCAGAATTAAAGCTCAGACCAGAAACAAAAGTAGATGGTATTATTCCTGCAAGATTTTTTTTTAAAAAATGTAATAGTGAAATATAGCAACCAAAAAAACAATACAAGAGGAGAAAAAGGGGAAGATACATACTAACAAGTAAAAGATCTCTAAATATTAATATAGAATTAGCCCAATTTTAAATATAAATATAGTCTATATAAGCCATATTACTCTACCTTTTCATTTTTTACAATTAAAGTCATTTCAAAAATTTGTAGAGGACTTTTTTTCTTAAATCTACTCTTTAATGTCTTGCCAAGAAAGAGATGCAAAAGAACATAACCAAATCATCCCAGAGCCTCAGATTTCTTAAAACAGCTTTACCCCCCACCAGCAAATCTGATATATTAACCTTCCTGTTTTGGATTTGAACTATGTTGTTCTGCTTGTTTTGTTAATAGGTCTCTCTTCTCTCCACCAAGTTCATCCTCTTTGGTCTCTATATGTTCTGACAGAAATGGTAGCAAGAAGCAACATGGAGTTGCCCTTGAAGATCACTCGGAAACTTCAACTGTCCAATTGAATGCAGCAATGCACTCAGTAGTGGGGGCCCCCTGGTTTGCCCCTCTTACATCTCTGTTGTGTGAACTGCACTGGCTTCCAGTTTCTTTCCAGATGCAATTCAGTGTGCTGGTCATCACCTTTAAAGCCCTATGTGGCACAGGGACAGGTTCTGCAGGACCACCTTGCTTAAGGATATCTACTTGTTATCAGATAGGTCAGATAGAGCGGGCACTCTCCTAGTTCCTTCTTCTAAATATTGTCATCTGATGGGAGCTAGGATGTGTGCCTATTCTGTGGCAGCCCTGCACTGTGGAATACTTTGCCTCCGGAAGTTCTGCAGATGTCCACTGTTTTAGCCTTCCGTAAGTCTTTGAAGACCTGGCTTTTCCCCTAAGTATTGGAAGAAGACTAGATAATTACACATTAGAACTGATTTGGCGCTAACTTTGTTGTTTTTAATGTTTTAATTGAGTTTTATAGTTTTAGTATGATTTTATATGTTTTTTAATTTTTGATTGGGAGCTGCCCAGATTTGATTGAAAGATGGGCAGCTAAATAAATATTACATATACATACAAAAGGCAAAATACATTGCTAAGGAGAAGACATGAGACACTAGGCTATCAGATTCTATTTAGATTACAGTAGAAGACCACATGATCTTGAGGTTGAATCTAGATAGATCTTAGTATAGAGCTTCATACCTCCATATTATTTTCAAAACCCATTATCCTTGGAAATCAGCACATTTAAGTGCCAGTGTCGTGAAATGGTTAAGGTATTAGTCTAGGACTGACAAGATCCAGTTTCAAGTCTATCATTAGTCATGGAAGTTCACTAGGTGGCTATTTACCTCAGGTAATTGTTGTGGAGGAAAAAGGAGGGAGCAAATGTACACTATGACTCTCTGAGCTCCTGAATTAAAGGTGTTTTCATATACCTGCCTGTAAAATAAAATTAACAGTTGTGTATACTGTAGAAGTCACACATAATGTCCATATGAAATATATCTTATGGTTTTTAACAAGCAAAGAAACATCTGGGATATGTTCCCCCAACTGGGCTTCTGTACCAGAATTCATCTGGAAGACACTTGGTTCAGGGAAGCCAATCTAGAAGAAATGAAAAAAATGTCCAACTTTCTAAAACATGAAAAAAGTAAGCAAGAGTGTTTGTAAATGTAACTATTGGTCATTTCTGAAAGGTAAAATTTTGAATAAGGATTAAAGGATTTTTAAAATTCAAATACAGAAAGGAACTTTCCAAAGTAAGAGAAGCTCCAGTTTGTGTAATGCAAATCTCATAATTATCTTGCTTCTAACAGAAATAATTTATAATATAAACCTTTCAAATACTAAATGTTGATTGCATTAAAGAAGCATTATTTAATATCCACATAATATTGCTTTAATTGTGCAGCCTTCATAATTTTGTTGTTCCATTAGTGTGGAATAGATGTGATTTTGCACTTCAATTTGAAAAGTGCAGTAATAAATTAGTTTCTACAGCTTCGGTACAGGCTAGGCCTCACGTAGGCTGAAAGCGTACCAGGAACAGAGATCATCAAGAAACACGTCATCATGGGCGGATAACTGTAATGCAGGCGCTGATTTGTTACCTTGTACCTTTCACACTGACCATGCACTGTAATTGGATGTTACTATGTGTGCACTAATATTCCTTCTCATGTAACTTAATGATTGGATAGAATTCACTGCTTGTGACGTATCACTGTGTGTTTTTTAATAAAAGAGCTTCCCGAACTTGTGATCGGGGCAGCTCATCCAAGATAGAACCTGCGTTGGTGTCTTTCTTGATGCATTCGACCACCCAGTGGGCAGCCTTCCAAATGCGGAGCAAAGCCGCAGAAAAGAACTATTTTTGTGACATATTTTGCTCAGATTCAGAATACTATTTCAACAGGCAAATCTTAGTTTAAAGGAAGAAACCGGAGTCAATGCCGGTCAGAAAAAAAATCTACTTAAAAGGATCATCAGAAACTTTTAATCTGCATGCAGCAAGTATGCCTCTCAGAGTCACTTGTTTTGTAAGCAACTTATCTAAATTTGATAAATAAATAAGTAATGCTGTAACACCATAAAGTTGAGCTCCTGATGTTGCTGAACACAAGCCTTTGGAACCTTGGTTTCCTAGGAATGGTGAGGGAACAACATCTGGAAAGATATTTTCACATACCTGCCTTAAAAATGAACATTTACTGTGGAGTAAACCAGTTTTCTGTGTAGGTTGATTAATCAGAGTTCTCCTGAGCTAAGATATTCTTTCTGCATCTGATGATGTATTTTGTAATCCAAGAAAAGTCATGCAACAATAAATGTGTTAGATATCAAGGAGCTGTAAGATACCTTATGCTTTTATTCTATGTATATGAACAGTGACTGCTCATATTCCAAAGCCTGTGAAAATTTCTCTTGTTCTTCTTTGGAAAAACTCTGCAAACACAGAGTTACTGAAGCTTTTTTAGCAACAGCTTGTGCAACAGTCAGATCAAAGCAACTAGAGCCACTTGTGAATAACAAAACTCAGTGACTTTATTATCTACCACTTATGTTATAAGAATCTCACCAGACAGCTTGTCTTCCCCTGGGATTGACCAGAAAAGGCTTCCATGGATCTTGGGGGAATTCAAGTTTATGCCACTTGCAGCTGCACAAAAACTCCAAGTAGGTTCTCACTTGACCCCTCCTTCTAGCCTGGCTGGCAGTTTCTCAACATCTGTATTTAGTAACATTTAGGAAAGCAATCATTAAATGATAGCTGAACAACAATAGAGAAACAATCAACATATTTAGCCATGCTCATGCACTATGATTGTGTTTGTGCAATCTGTAAGATCCCTCAGCTAGTTAATTTAAACTTGAAATGATTGACAAATTGAAGGATAAACATGCAAGAGACAATACTTTAGGAATTTGCATTTCACAATAGCTCAAGGTAAATGATAACATATTTTAGACCTAGCCAGTGGTTACAGGATATTGTGTTACTACTTCAAATACCAGAGAAATGCACTTCTTCCTTTAAGCTAGGCCTTCCCCAACCAAGAGATTGGATGTCTATAGATATTGGGTTTAGCTCTCCTACACCTCTGCTAGCATGGTGAATGGGGAGGAATAAAGTCCCTGATAGAAGTCCAACATGGCTGAAGGTCATCCAACACTTTCCTGTTTGCAAGAAATGTTGCTGTGAAAGGCTCAACCTTGGTGGGGCTGATTTAATTAAAATTTGGGGTGGGCATATGACAAAAGAATGCTTTTACCATCTATTGAAGGTGGACTCATGTAGTGAAAGCATGCTTCCTCTTTCAGGTTCATAAAGCATATCACCAGAACTTGTCCTACGCTCATATTCTACCTTACATTTAAATCAAAATATACATTTGTTCAATAGCCAAATATGCTATAAAATTATTTTTTTTGTGCATTTCATCTTTTTCTTATAGTCTTTCTTGTTGAAAAAAAAATTGAAAGTAAATGTAGTATAGGATAGTCTGATTTGAGAAGACCTATAGGTTTATCTTCTGAGTCTGCCAAAGAGAAATGGGATAAATTTAACATGATGTTAGGCTGGCAGAGTGCTGAAGCCTACTTAACTCCACATTTCCCAGTGGAATCCTCTTGATTTGTGTGGATTACAGCTGTCCACATTCCCAGACAGCTGCCATTTGCATAGCCTGGAAAAGGCTAATGTATAGGAAGAAGTCCTCCATGAATCTATTTTTACAGGTCTTTTCTCCCACAGGCACTTAATCTCTTTTTTTAGAACTTCATTAAAGAAGAAAGCAATTTGAGGCAGAAGAATGAAGTTGTCACTTTCTAATCCAACCTCTTGAAAGTGCCCTTGAGATTCATTGAGGACAAGATCTTTGGTTTTCTAACTTAGTGTGATAAATTAATAACATCTCCAATTGGATGCCCTATCATTATGAATAAATTCTATACAGATAATATCACACTTCTCTTTCTCTCGCTCCTCCCCCCCACCTTTATCTATCTATCAAAAGGGCACCTGGAATTAGCGTAGGCAGATAAGAAGAGATTTCTTGAGTCCAAAATTATAATCAGTAATGATTTCTATAATTATAAACAATAGATTTGCCTCATCTCCAGAGCTACTGTAATCCCAAATTTACATTTTAAAATTCTATTTTTCCATACTTTCAATTGCCTTATCCCTATTTCTGACCAGCATTTTTAAAAACCTGGGAACTTTAATATGTGTTCTTCAACCGCACATATCTTTAAGTTGTCAGGTTTGAAAAACATTGTTTTAGACTACACCTGTTTTTTGTTTCCAGAAAGAGCCACACATCTTTGCATCATTCACTGGATGAATCTCTGGCTTAATGACGTTTTGATTTCTTCCTGATAGATTAACTCTGATCAGTATTAGCTTTAATCTTGTTTCCATCCCACTGGATCTCTGATTATATTATAGCTTTCTGTGTGCCTAGAACTAGATTTTTGCTAACAATGCTGGAACCTCTCCTGTTCTGTTCCATTTCTTATACACCGTTACTGCCAACTTGGTTAAATTACTGCTCCTAAGAAGCACATTTTGAAGAAGATTGTAACCCTCAAAGAATGAATTAGTTAGAGCACAGCCAACATTTTAGAGCGGCAAGAAGACTGCCAATGTCTATACCTTATAGCTACATTTGGCATCAGTAAGCTTTGAATTTGTGAAACGCTGCCTTCCCTGCTTCTAGTGGCTCAGTGCAAGAAAGAGATGGCAGATTTGCCACAGATATACTGTCATAGTGAAGCTGGACAGTGATCAGTCTTCACATGGGCTTTTGGGAAGATCATATCAAGGATAGTTTCTGTGCTCCTAAAACAACCATTGCTTTGGTGGCCAAAACCTTATTTAACTTGGAGGAGGAGGAGCCAAATGCCATAATGGATAGGTCATACCAGGTATGAGGGGTACTTTGTTTTTTAAACTCTATTAAATGTATTCTAGGGCTTGCATATCCTTGCAGGTGTCTGTGTGTGCTTATTTTTCTATTTCAAAATAGTGGGGATTTATGCTGCTGGATTTCTTATTCTTTTTTTTTTTTTATAGAAACAGTCGAAGAAGGCTAACAATGGTATAAGAAAAAAGATTGAGGTCAGATGCAGCCCTACTGCTGCTGATTGCCCATTGCCTACCCAGAGATTTGGTTAAGGCCACTGTGACTCCCTGTATATTAGGCAGCTCTAATAATTTCCACCTGTATTTTGTTATAGACTAAGCTAAGGTTTCTCAATCTTGGCAATTTTAAGATGAATGAACTTCAACTCCCAGAATTCCCTAGCTAGCTGGCTGGGGAATTCTGGGAATTGAACTCCATGTGTCTTAAAGTTGCAGAGCTTGAGAAACTGCACTAAACTATTTTTTATATCTGATTACAGTGGTACTTCGGTATTATTAATTGATTCTAGGATAAGTACCTGGATAAGTACTAAAAATGATGAGTACCAAACTAATTTTTCCCATAAGGAATGAAGTAGTAGGCAGCTGTCACCGACAAGTTTTAGCCTGTGTATTAAATACCAAACAAACAATGAGTACCAGGACAAAATGTGTTTACATCAAAATGCGCTGAGTACCAAATTAGATGAATTTCTAAGCAGTTGAGTAGCAAGGCACCACCGTATTTTTAAGTTCCCCACAAGGGGAACTTATTGTAAATAAAAAGAGCAAGAATAATAAAGTTGTGGTTGCTGCTCTATCTTGATCAGAAGTATCTGACAGTGAGGATCCTGTGGGTACTGTCTTCCATAAATTAGTTTGCTTCTCTCAGTCTCTTATCTTTACTTTCCATTCCTATCTGCTCTGGCGCCTTTTGACATTGCCAAATATTTTGCTTTCCAGGCTGATTTCACTGTGAACTCTGCCTAATAGGCTGATCTCTGGACAGAGGTTTGGCACCTGATGTAAAAGGCTTCTCTTGGTAGGGACTATGGCTCAAGACTCCCAGTTACAGGTGGAGTGTGCAGTTCTGGGGATTTGATTGAGATTCAGGGCAAAACAGCACTGTTTCCCCCCACCTCTATTTATTTCAGCTACTGATAAAGCAGAGCCTAGAGAACAGCAAAGTGCTTTTACTTTCTCATCTCATACCTAGCTAATTCTGCTACATGTCATTGTGAATGATTTCTCCATCTTCTTTAAGTCTCAGTTGATAAGAATTGTTTGCCTTTAAAACACTGCAGGAATATATAATTTTTTTTTCTAAAGCCAAGACTTCAGCATAAAGTATTTCTAAGTGTCTTTCTTTGTGCATGTTGGTGGGCTATGATATTGGTTAATATTGAGTTTATGTTCTCCTGCTCAGGTGATTTGGTGACTGGCATTTCTGATGGGCTTGGATCTTCTATCTTTCAACCACCATTTTCCCCTGAGACTTTTCAGTGTCTCCTGGACTTCTGGGTGCTTCTTTGAATGTGCACTGCTGCATTTGATGAGTTTATGACCAATTGGGAATTAGAAAGCCTTCACAAGTATAAACAATGACCAGTTATTTTTAGGATCATCAGACAAACATTCTCTATATTAAAACTATGAGGCCACCTGCTCCTGATTATATTGTAGGTGCCAGCCATTGTTCAAACCTCTGTTTCAGATCTTCCTCTAATTCTGTTTTTTTATAACCCCTCCCTTCTCTCTTAATGTCAACTTAGTCCAGCAGTCTCCCATGAAAGAATCTTTCTTGTGGGAATCTAAAGTTTGATGTAGTGGTAAAGGCACCAGTTATAAACCGGGAGATCATGAGTTCTAGTCCCACCAAAGGCATGAAGCCAAGGCTGACCTTGAGCTGGTTGTTCTCTTTTAGTCAATTCATTGCAAGATTATATAAAAAAAAACAGGAACTTTCAGCTAGCAGAAAACATAGTAGGCCAGGAAATCCAGGATGAAATGGGTGACCTGGATAGCAACCAACAGTTGGAGAAGGGGGCAAATGCCAGGCATGGAAGTCAATTGGAATTGGAGTTGCATTTGAATGGAAGGAAACACTGGAGACCAACTGCCCTGAAGGATTTAAGAAGGCACAGCTGAGAGAACAACAGTTTTCATCTGAAGCTGTGAAATGCAGCCATTGAGTGAAATCTCAAAGAGTGTACATGTTTATTGGAGAATATACAGTATATAATGCCCAGAGAATGTCCAAAACACAACTAAGTCTTGAACATTCCACAAGACTTAGAATAATAGAAACACAAAGCTGCAAGAGATTTTGGAGATCTTCTAGTCCAATAATTGATTGTACAACCTTTAAAAAAAACAACCTCCAGCAATGGAGCAGACACAGCTCTGTGAGGTTTGAGTAATCATTCTTACTGTAAAAAAAATCCCTCCTTGTTTCCAGGTTGGATTGCCCTCTGTTGAGCCATAAAGAGAAAATTTGTAGCTCAGTGCTGAAGTGAGGAATCATTGGTGCTCTCTGAGCTTGATTATTTTCTTACAGATGTTTTGTTACCCAAACTAGGTAACATCATCAGTGCTAGCTAACTGATGATGTTACCTAGTTTGGATAATGGAATGTCTGCATGAAAACAAAGCTCAGAGAATACCAAGGACTCCTCTATTGTTATTATACAAAGAAATAATATTTGTTATTATATAAAGTCCTGGTTACTGGACTTTATATCTCTTTATTGGGAAGAATACACAATTCCACGCTGAGGGCAAGCCATAAAGCCCAGGTGAATACTGTAAATAATTGTTCCAACCCAAATTCCAAATGTAGGATCCACTTGTTAATGTTTGAAACTCTGTCATGTGAAAGCTTAGAACTATCCTGGACAAGTTGAATGACATGAGCAGATGTTTCAAAAGGCTAAACCACTACAAAGTACCACATAGAACTCCTCTTGCCAGACTTCAGGTGTATGTGCTTCACGTTTTAGCTTTCCACCTCGCATGTCAGTTGTTCTCTATCTAATGGTGTAGGCAGTTAATCCAAAAACCCCGAGCAAAATGGCAGTGGAAGGACGATCCAGCCATGTGGGAACATCTGTTACCATGCCAACCTTTAAATTTAAAGCTGTAACAGAACAGATATTATGATGTTGGAGGTTTCTCCAGCAGCAATAATAAAGGGAATACCTTCCCTCCATAAATGTCTCTTTAGGACAAAACATCAATAGAATTTCAGAATCCTTTACTGTTCCAAGAGTACAGTGACTGCACATAATTTATTGTAAAGGACAGTTATTTATTTCTAAAAGCTTTCCTGTAGATTAATGATTTATGTTCTTGATTTTGCTCTTGAATTTTCCTCTGTAAAGCAAAGGTCTAACATAAAGACTTATTATTTTTTATCCTTATGAATCTCTTTCAGATTTTACCTTTTTTCAGGTTTGGTTTTTATCTCTTCCCAAGAAAATATGGTCACTGCAAATAGGTCCCATAGTTCTAAATTTTTATTTAGTTTATTGAAAAGGTTACCTTCTGTCAGGAAAGGCTGCCTCACAGGACTGTGAAGACAAATACATGTCCCTGGTACAGTGTATGAAAGATTCATGTTCATCTTTCTCCTTACCTGATACTCTTGGCTAGGTTGATGTTCAGTGTCCTTCAAAAGGTTACTGTGTGAGAGATAAACACCAATAAAAATATATATTTTGGAACTAGTTTGGTGTAGTGGTTAAGGCACTGGGAAACTGTGAAATCTAGTCCTGCCTGAAGCACAAAGCCAGCTGTGTGACTTTGGCCCAGTCACTTTTCCTCAGCCCTAGGAAGCAGGCAATGGTAAACTATTTCCAAAATCTTGTCAAGAAAACTGCAGGAGCTTGTCCAGGCATTCACCAGAAGTCAACTTAAGGCACAAAACATAGCACACACTAAGTAACTATAACACCTAGTTCTTGAACTCCCTCTCCCCTCCCTCTCTCCTTTTTTGGTTTTCATTGAAAGATTTATCAAAACTGCAAAATAAGGTTAGATAAGATGCTTATCAGCGACAGGCATGAACTGATAAACATATTGCATGAATTCTAAGAATATAAAAAATTTGCTCATGAATGTGGCTAGCAAGTATTCAGTTATAGCTTCAACCCTTAGTATGGGATTGGTGTCAGTTCTTCCTGGTGAAATTTCTAAAATTTTCTTTTAAATGAATCATTATACAAAATCATAAACACAGATGCAAACTTCAATGGCATATGTGTCTCCAGGGGATTTTTACAAATTTTGTCCAAAAGACTTGCAATATAAAAATATAATAATCTAGTCAGAAAACTTTAGTTACTTATTTATATTACTTATTTATGTACAATGATCTACCTGGAGTTCCAGTAATTTGTCACAATAAAACAATATTGAAACCATACGCAATAATGTACTAATATGGCTTCAGGAGAGAGGTTATTTCTACAGCATAGGATGTAACAGAAAAATATTATCTGTGAGCCCCCCCGCTTCTTATGTTCTTGCTAATGGGGAAACATTGTTGAGGGGTCTACTGTAATAAATCCAACAGGGTCTCCATTGAGATCAGTGAAGGTTATCTTTTATTGTCAGCATTGACATAACCATCTGTCATGCCCCTGACAGGGAGTGGGAGTGTGGCTCCGGAGGTTGTGGAGGAAACTGGGGAAGGGCATCCCCTCTTCATCCTAGGGCACTCAGGGAGGATCGGATAAGGAAGAAATGTGAATGGCATGGTCTATGGGGGGAGGAAAGGGCCTTGATCCCCTTCATGGGCTGCAGCTGTGAGGACTGTTTAAAAGGACAAACTGCGCATGAGCCTTTGCTGGAAGCAAAGCGTGAAAATATTTCTAGTTTGTCAGTTTTTATCTGAGTTCTGGCGTCCTTCCCAGTGTGTGTATTTCAAGATCAGTGGATGTCTTCAAGTCCTTGTCCTGCCTTGTCTCATGAATTGCTTCAGTGTGGTTTGTGTTATTTTTTTCTATTTCTATTTTTTTCTATACGTATTTTGAGTTTGAACGGAAGTTCTTCCTTTTCACACCTGTTTGTGGGGGAGTTTTTTCTCCAGTCAATGATAATTTGACTTTTGAAGCCAAGTTGAAGGAATTAAAGGGACTTCACCTGTTTTTGTGACTTTGTTGCTTTTGTATCCTTCCCTGGGTCATCACACCATCCAATATGCATGGATGGGTTAAGTTGGAATCTAAACGGGTACAGCATCATTTCTATCAAAAAAGGAGGTAGGACCTTTTCCCTCACAGTGTTGATCACCTCGTCACATACACATTGAAAGTCATCTGAAAGAGTAGGGAGGGACATGGATTCAGCCTACATGTGGCAGAGGTTCTGCTAGGGTGTTTCCTGCACATCTCATTAGACTCCATAGGCTGAAAGCAGTTCTAGATAACACTGAAAAACGTTGCCCCAGGCACCATGTCAGACATTGCCCATGAAAATTACATTTACAGATATATGAGTGACTCTAGTACAGAGTTGTCCAGGTATCATCCTTAGTTAGGAAGAAACCAAATTTAAAATACTTATAATATATGTATTCTATTATAATACATGTAGCTATCAACTTACCTGTCATCAACTGTTGTATGCAGTGGGATTTATGTCTGACAAAATGTCTTTCGGGTTGCATAAGAATATAAACTTATGCCTCAAAGAAGGATTATAGCAAGAGCAATACCACCTAGACTTATATACCGCTCCATGGCACTTTACAGCACACTCTGAGCAGTTTACAAATGTTAGCATATTGCCCTCAACAATCTGGGGTCCTCATTTTACCAACCTCAGAAGGATGGAAGGCTGAGTCAACCTTGAGCCAGTCAGGACTGAACTCCTTGTTGTGTGCAGAGTTAGCCTGCAATACTGCATTCTAACCACTATGCCACCATGCACGGATTCCAGAGAGGTCTGGCCTTGAAAGATGTTGAAGCTGAAGCTAAAGCATAGATCATTGAAAATCCCCATCCTATACATCATTAAAATCTCTAGAAGTGAGTGGGATTATTATTTTTGAATCCTAAGACTTTCCAGGAAAGTCTCAAAACAATCTTCAGTGAGTCACAATAATGATAAGTTGCTATGCTGGCCAAGTATTCAAGACTGCTGCAATAATTCTCCATTTTAGAAGAAACGTACCTCCCCATAACAGAGCGCTGGGCAACTAAATCAACTGGATGATATTTTCATGGGTCTTCCTGGGTTCTAATGTGTGAATGGAATAGTGACATCTTCTCACTTGGTAGGATACCCCTTCAGAGCCAATGCTGATTGGCTAAATTCTTTGCTTCTTATATTTGACCAATATTTTAATATTTAAAATGACAGCTGACTTCCAAAATGTGAATTAGCTGGTTAGTAGAACTATCAGAAGAGAAGATAGAAGTGGAATAGGAGTAGTAGCAATAGTGGTAGTAGCAGACTTTGGCAGCATGACATAGAAGCAAAGAAGAAGCTGAAAGTAGGGGGACAACCATGGAAAGCCTTCTCAGAAGACCATTGTCCGGGATGCTTTTGTGTAAAAGATGGTAGAGTCTCCCAAACTATATTTGCAACCAAGCATATTTACTCCGTTTGTGATTATGGAGATTCTCAACCATCCAGGTCATGGTTGTCCCAAAGGTACTTTTTCCAAAAGGCAACTGGGCTTTCTTGGTTTTTTTCTTTGAAATGTTTCGCTTCTTATCCAAGAAGTTAAGCTTAAAGAAGCTTTTTGGATGAGAAGCGAAATGTTTTCAAAGAAAAACACCTAGAAAGTCCAGTTGCCTTCTGGAAAAAGCACCTTCCTGTTAACCTTCTATTATTTCTTATCTTATTTTGCTGTGCTGGGAAAGTGATGTTAACAGTATGGAACAAACTTAATTCACGTTCTACTTCACTGGCAGTGCTATAGGAGAATAACAGTAGCTTCTGAAATTATTGCAGGTGTCATGTCAGATACCTACATTTTTACTACTTGGACAATTGTAGTTTCAGTCCATTGCTTGCAATATGGTTCATTTCTAATCTTTCAGTAAAACAAATGGATGTACCATGGGTGAATAAGTTAAATTTTCAAATTGGCACTACCATTCTCTGAAAGTATTCAGGAAATCAGAAATTATCATATATGCAGCAGGAGAAGCAAATATCTTTCTCTGAAAATTCTCTTTGGTTTTTAATATTCTTATATTCAGTATAACATGAGTTGGAGAACAGGCTGAGATGGGTGGTACCGTATACAATACAAGCTAAATGGGGCATTCTCCAGATCCTTTTATTAGAACATGTCATTTTGTGGTACCTAGGAAATGGAATGATTTTCATGGCTGTGTGTTACATTGTCTTGGAAATTCATTTTGTAAGTTATAGTTATTTTTTTAAATTTTTTAATTCTCTGTGTACCCTTCTAGTGTCATGGGATGTAAAAGTAACCTTGAAGAACGTAAGGAAGAGCCACAACCAAGATGAAAGAAATGTGGGTTTAAGGCAGAAATGCAATTTGAGAAAATGTCTCAGACATGACCTTTCCTCGTTCTCTTGAAGATAAAAGGAGAGAATGGGGAGGCACATTCACACTTGCAAGACTCTGTTATAGTAACATTAGAATAAAAATAGTGCTAGTATTCATAGTGCTAGTCTGACCTACTTTGGAGGATTGACATGAGCCTTGCCTCCTGGATCACCAGGGGGATGGTGTTCCACAAGGTAGGGGAAGAGCAGAAAAGGCATGCTTCTGAGATCTCCCTAGATGACGGACATTTCTGGGTAGGGACCTGGAGCATACCTAATCTATCCAATCTGGTAGGATGGGCAGAAGGTCTCTGGCAGAGGTGGCCCTACTAATAATCTGGTCTCGTGCTATGTGGATAACCAACACCTTGAATTGTGTCTGGACAGAAACTGGAAGCCGGTGCAACAGGAGTCTAATGAGAGTGAAACTAGAACAGGGGTATCAAACTCAATTTTATTGAGGGCTGCATCAGGGCTGTGGTTGACCTCTGGGGGCTGGGTGGGTGTGGCTGATTGGGTGGGCGTGGCTGACTGGGTGGGCATGGCCAGCTTGCCGCCACTCCCTAAACTGCTGGCATGTTTCCTCTTTGCATTGGATAGGCTGGGCCAAAGCCACACTGGCCTGATCTTTCCTCTTCGTATTGGGTAGACCAGGATGGCCTCGCGGGCCGGCTCCAACCACATTGCGGGCCTTGAGTTGACACCCCTGAACTAGAAGAACCTACCTCTGTGCATGCCACTGCATTGAGGACTAATTGTAACTTCCAAGTGGTCTTTAAGAATAGCCCGACAAATATGTTTTTTCTTGCATGATGTGAAGATTTAGTTCAATAATGCTGGGTTCCTATTTTGAGCAATTAGCATTCTGTAAATATGCTAGTATTCTCCTTGCAGGTTAAACAGCAGAAGTGGATCACGTATGTGAATCACTGGATGGCTTCAGTGTCTTGGCAAATCTTCATGCTGATAGTACCGCTATCACAGAACACATATTCTAGTTACCCAAATTGTGATACAATTCCACTATGGGTAAAAGAACCCTGTGTATATAATGTTCTGTTATGCATTCAGACCATTTCTCTCTAGGACTTCTATACTGAGCTGTATTTCTGACAGCCATACAAAACCAAAGTTAAGATCTCACCTATGCTTATGCATAACTGCAGGCATAAAAGTATAGAATATTTTTTTTTCTGTCTTCCTATCCAGGATGTTGTGATTTATAATTGCAGGAAGGAAACTGGAGCTGACAAACTGTGATGTGTGGGATTTTAATTATATGGATTGTAGAACTTTATAAGAATTATGCCTAGTGCATAGAGACTACCAGGAGCACTTTAGTTAATAGCAGAAAAAGCCAGCTGAAGTGGCGGCATTTTAGGCTTTTGTGTTGTCATCAACAAAGAAATAGGGGACCTTCAGTGTTTCTTTTGTTCTCTGGATGTTACTTTGCACATGCTATGATTTTAACAGGTTTCTCAATTTCATGACTCAGAGATCCTTCCCACTCTCATATTATGCCTAAAACTGAAGCAGAATCTTTGAAAATCCAATGCTGCATACATATTGGTCCATTTCCTATCATTTTCTGAGCTTCATTATGAGAAATCAGTTATTTAACTGACAACTAGCCTTCCTTCCTTCCTTCCTTCCTTCCTTCCTTCCTTCCTTCCTTCCTTCCTTCCTTCCTTCCTTCCTTCCTTCCTCTCTTTTCCTCCCTCCCTCCCTCCCCCCTTGTAATAAATTCATCAATTTGGAGCAATAAAGATTGACTTCTAATTCACACAAACTTGGGCTAGCTGCAACTAAAACTTTTCAGCTTTTTCATTACAACTATAATCCAAGGAGGCTGACAAGATCAAAGTCCCACCAATATATATCTAAATTATTCCTCTTACATCTTCCATTTTATTGACTTACTTAGACCTAGTCTGTTCCGTAATTCATTTTCTTAAAAATTCCTTAGGAATGCTATTTCACTGATGGTGCTATGTTATTGATCTGAATAACATAGATAAAGACTTCACAGGTGTATGTTTACATATGTACAAGAGCAATAGAAAATTCTGCTTTATATAAAAAAATGGGACAATTTTGCCTTCTAAGCCACTTGCATCTTCACAATCAACTTATTACTGTATACCAAGCAGTTATTATATTCAGGTTGAATATGTGCAAATCTTGAGGAGTGGGGAAGCTACAGGTATCGGTTCTTCAGGAATGCTATGCAAGACTGATTTCAAAAGTGTGCTTCAAATCCAGCCTAGCCTTGACACATCCCATTTTGGGTTAGATTTTTAGTGTCTACATGCCACAATGTTACTTCTGCAGTCCAGAGGATTGAGGTTTAATAGCTGTACCTTGCTGTAGCAGATTTCAAGCTTTTGCAATGTAAAATATTGTCAGCCATTCAAGATAGGCCTGGTCAAGAAAAAAGACAGCACAGAGATTCCAGGGATGATCTTTTATTGTTGTAGAGTATACAACAGAAGCTTAAAAACGTGTTCAAGTTTATCTCTATCCCATGTTATTCTAAACAGAATCAAGGCTGGGTTGTTTTGACATTCTTTTTCACATCCTTTTTAACCATTGGACTGTAATCTCTTCTCCAAATGCCTTCTTAATGGCTCTTTCATACCTTTCCCAAGGTCAGCGCTGAATTCCTTTACACAATATATTGTTACTCCTTCTGATCAAGTCATGGAAAATCCATGTTCTGTTCATCAGGAAATAAGCTTTGCACTAAGTAGATTAAGGGGAGGGGGAGAGTAGTCATCTAGACCAGTGTTCCCCAACCTTTCTTATGCCGCGGCCCGGTATCCCCAACCTTTTTTATGGTGCGGCCCGGTACCGGCATTAGCTGGGCGCCGCCATCTTTTTTTTTTGATGAAAAAGTGCTTCCGGTGAGCTTTCTACCGGAAAAGCTCACCGGAAGCACTTTTCATCAAAAAGATGGCGCCAGCAAACCAGCGGCCCGGTAGGACTTGTTCCATGGACCGGTACCGGTCCGTGGACGGTGGTTGGGGACCCCTGATCTAGACAAGGGAAAGCTCATCAAAAATATTTTGCTGAGAGCTCCTTCAAACTCTCAAGTGGAGCCAGGCTATTTGGCTGGGTCCTCAGAAGATATCACTGAGCAAATCCTTAACGAATATGAGACAGGCGGCTACATAAATTAAATGAATAAATAAATCAGCTGCCAGGCTATTTCTTTTCCCCGAGCCTTCCTCATTATAACTGTGCATAATATGGCCCTTCATCTACAGCCCATTCTTTCAACTGGCCAGTACAAACTAGGCCACAGAGACTGTTATGTTCTAAAGTTCTTAACTTCAAGGAAAGCTAAAACAGCTTTTGGTTAAATTATGCCACAACGGATTGGAAGCATGTGAAGCCTTGTTGCTGGCATTTCAAAAATGCAGACTGAGACATTCCAGCTATACAGACTGCAGCAAATCCTTTGTTGAAACCGTTGGAATAAATTGACAGGGACAGAGCCAGGGTTCAAGAAGAAATGATGAGCTAGTGTGAGGGAAAGCATAAGAGACCTTGAGAAGCTGGGGAAGTAGCTTGACAGAACAGCCATTGCTGTTCCTAGAGAGAAGCATGAAGGAGAAACTCAGAGCAACCACATCTTAATTAGATGTGATTGTAGATGTAAACAGTGCAGGATAATTATTTTTGAAAGGTTTTCAAGATTTTGCTATAATGACCAGGAATAAAGGGTTTTAGTTTTTGTTTTTGTTTTAAATCTAGGTGGTTTTGTCTTCTGAATCTGCCAGCCTCACTGGGCTTAAATACCTGTCTTGAGTAGAGAAATGGAGATATACTTTTGATAGCCATCCTGAGTTTTCAAGAGAGAGAGAGAGAAAAAGGAAGCAAAATGGGTAAAAAGGGTATTTTAATGGAAGCAAATAATGCAGCAGGCATGGAATTGAATGGCATGAATTAGCATATGCTGCTCAAAAAAAAAGTCCACTCCATTTGCATACACTGTTTCATTTGAAAATGAAAAATGGCATCAAATTATTTTCATTTTATCCTGGTGCTTTGAGCTAGGATGATAGTGCTTGCTATGATGGTAATAATGGCTTGATGGTATTTTGAAGTTAGTTATATAACTTGTCTCACAGCAATGAAGTGAAGTTCTGTTTCAAGGCTTCGCATTGTGTTAGAAACTAATATTGTGCTTTTGGCTTTTTAACCTTCTTTTTCTCATTCATTTCCCATAATCTACTATTGGAGCAAGAATTTATCTTACACAAAACAAAACAAAAAATCCTATTATTTTTAAAGATGCCACTCCATCTTGTGCTTGTTTTTAAAAAACAACTGTTTGTTAAACTTTGGAATTTAATCTTCCATTTTCACACCCCTAATTCCAACTTTGAAATTTATTGTTTGTCTATGAGGTGAGTGAAAAGTGGATAATTAAAAAAAGAGTTCCACTAAAAAAAGAAACCTTTCTTAAAAACTGTTTTTCATGATTAATTCGTTGTATCTGTACTAAGAATGAGGAATAGATAATGGCACTACTTTATCTTTTTTCTCTTATAGGTTGCTTCTTTTTAAGTCAAGACAGAAAGAAACAGTCTTTTTTTTTCAGATGGATGTGAGTTCGTGATTTAGATGAATAAATCAAATGTTAGCAGAAATTCCTTCCATATTAACAGTTTGCTAATTATCTACAGTTATTTGAATTTAGAACAAAGTACTTAGTAACGAGGATGCATTTATTTATCACTTTGTGTGTGTGTGTGTGTGTGTGTGTGTGTGTGTGTGTGTGTACAAAAATAAAAACCAGCCCATCAGCAAAAAACAGTGGTGAAATCTCCCAACACAATTGTATCCCCAACAGAGCCACTCATTTCCTTAATGTAGGCCAAAGCTTGGGGAACAAGCCTTTTTAGGGTAGGGGCACCTTAAATCAATTTAATTCCAGGGGACAGGCAATGCGACAGAGAATGCTTACTTTTTTGCTCTCATCAGTTTTAGGGAATGCTTCACAGATATATCTCACAACAAACCTACCCTGGCTGCCAGTCAGAAATTACTGCCAGGAAGAAGAGAGTCCCTCAAATAGATATGTCCTATGTCATATATGGCATTGTAAGTATACCCAGCAACATGAATTGCATCTAAAAACTTACCAGTAGCTAGTACAGATCACAGAATAGATCACAGAACAGGTACATTGTTACATGTGCATACTGATGCATGCCCAGTATTGCCTTGCTGAACTTACTGGAGTAGTTGCCATTTCTGAATGGTTTTCAAGGGTAGCTGCATACCAAGTGTGTTGAAGTAGTTTGCATGTGAACTCACCAAAGCATGAAGAATGAATGAAAGGCCCTTTTGATCCAGGAGTTGGCACAACTGGCATATGAGATGGATCTGTGAAAATCCTCCCCACCCCATAATATCTTCTACCTGCTCTTCAAGCAAGAGCTGAGGGTCCAGCTGGATAACCAAGAGTGTATACTAGTCCTAAATGGGAAGTGCAGCTCCACCACAACTAAAGGTAGAAGTCTCCCGCTTCAGGTAGGCCCAACACCTACTAGTCTTGCTAGGATTAAGCCTGTATCTGTTCTTCCCCAAATGTTCCAGGTATTGGGACAAAAGTAACCTTATCATGAAAAAATACTGATAGTAGTGTCCTCATCGTGCAGATTATCGAGGAGGTATCCGAGAAACTCTACCCTTTCAGTGCATAGTTGACATTTATTTCTTTTAACCTTGAGACCGGCATCCATAAATCTATGTAAAACCAATTTGAGACGCCTTTCAAGCTCTTCTCTATTTGGGGCAGCAATTAATACGTCATCAAGTATGGTACAACCCCTTTTATTCCCTGTAAAAGTCTCTCCATTAGACTCTGAAATATACCGGGGCTACACTCACTCCGAACTGGAGTCTGTTGCATTTAAAGGCACCTCGGTGTGTAACAATAGTCTGTGCCTTTGCAGTTTCCGCATCAATGGGTAGTTGTTGATACGCTTGCGCTAAGTCTAACTGCGAAGATCTTCCCGCCGCCCAGGAATGGAGGAGATGTTGAACCACCGGCACCGGATAAGCGCTCTGTTGGAGTGCGTGGTTCAGAGTGGCGATAGTCTCCACAAATTCTGATTGACCCATCTGGTTTGATGGGGTTACGATTGGGGTTTCCCAACGGCATGGTCAATAGGCTCCAACACCCCTTGGGCTATTAACTTATCAAGTTGCTCGTCAATCTTGGGTTTAAGGGCGAACGGCACCCGACGAGGCTTAAGGCGGATAGGGGCTACTTCTGGATTGAGGCTAAATGATATAGGGGTCCCCTTGTACTTGCCTAATTTGTCCGAAAACACATCGTGGAATTCCTGGATGATGCTCTCTTCCCAATCGTTGCTTCCGGCCTGGTGAATGCCGGCCACCTCGATCCTGAGTGGGGCGAACCATTGTAGGCCTAGTAAACTGGGCCGATCACCATCGACGACAGTTAATGGGAGTGACACGGCACGATTTTTAAAAGATACTTGGACTTGACTCACTCCGACGACTGGGATCGTGTTCCCTTGGTAATCCCTGAGGACAATTTTCTGTGTCCTGAGGTCTTGACGACGGATGGCAGGGATCAGCTGTTTAAGGGTCTTCCAGGAAACCATCGAGAGGGACGATCCAGAGTCGACTTCCATCAGGTAAGGTCGGTTTCGATGGCCACTTCCACTCGGATCTTTTGTTTGTCTAATGACGAAGCGTGGCGATAATAATAGTCTGGTGTGTCTCTTCGTCTTGCTGGAAGAGCAGATGTTTTGCTGCTGTAGGCATGGTTGTTCCATTGGTTATTCAAATGATCCCGATTTGCAGGGAGGTTCCCTGTGGTTTGGCGGAGGTTGTTCTCCTTTCTGTTTGTGCTGGATTCCCTCTTACTCCTGCAGACCCGTGCGATGTGGCCTCTTTTCCCACAGGAACGGCAGATTGCGTCGAGGAATTTGCAACCGGATCGCGGGTGGTTTCCCCACAGCCCGCACATGGGTGCTGAAATTTTAGAGTTTGTTGATCTCGTTCGGCCCGAAGTCTGTTAACCTCTTCTTCATCACTCTCGGACTGGGACTCGAGGTCCTCATGGTGCGCTGTTGCTGAGTGTCTTTCTAGTTGAGGCGAGGCTTCACGGGCGGAGTGACGGAGCGGTGCGTTGGTGCGGCGCATTCGAGTGGCTGACTTTTTGGTTGCCTCTGCTGCAGTAGCGTCTGCAATGGCATCTGCAAGATCGATGTCCCCTTTTGCCATGATCTTGCTTTGTACTGTGTGGTCATCTAATCCCAGAACTATGCGGTTTCGCATAGCTTTTCTAGCTCTGAAAAACCACAGAGGCCTCCCAGGTTTCTAAGGTCAGCGATGAAGTCTGCAATACTTTCACCCTTCCGCTGATCCCGTTGATAAAATTTGTGTCTCCGGACCAACGTTGGTACGGTAGGGACATAGTGAGCCCGTAGAATAGGTTCGAGGTTGTCCCAATCCATTGATTTCACCTCAGCCGGTTTCGCGGCGCTGCCATCCTAAATACGGCTGGTCTACAATGGGTCAAGAACACCGCCCGCTTCTTTCCGGGTGTGGCGTCTTTCAAATTGTTGGTTTCTAGAAACATTTGAAACCGATCCATATCGACTCCCAGTCTTCTTTTCCGGGTCAAAAGGAGCGGGTGGTATAGCGCCACCTGACATCCTGTCGATGTAGATGTGCTCTTAGCCACGTGCTTCGGTTGGTGCTCTGTAAGATTTAGTCAGCTCTTTTGTCTCGCATCCCATCCTCGTCGCCAGTGTTATGTTTGAGGCATGGGTTAATGAACGGAGACCAGACTGTAAACCTTGAACTTCAGCTCTTTATTTAAAGCATGTTAACAGAGACCAAAACCCCCCCGGCTAGCAGTCACTCTCTTATAGAGTAAGCTGCTATCCGGATAACCAATGGATAGTGTTGTAGCGTTTGAATCTTGGCGCGGCCCGCCAACAGCCAGTCAGATTGCTCGGAATGAACCAATCATAACTTGCCATTATATGGGCCAATAGGAAGTGCAGGATTACGATCCTGCTAGGCAAATGAATCTTTATTAATTACATTTCTTTAGTTCACAACACAGATCATGCTGCATTTGTCCTGAGACAAAAATCTAACCAGAACCAATATCCAATCCTTGGTATGAATTGGGTTTGGATGACTTGGGTCAGGTCCAAATCATCATGTACCAGACTCCTATCAGGTACAGAATTGAAGTCCTCAAGGTGATGACTCCATTGCCTACCTCACAATGGAATCCAGAAGTTCAGGCAGACGTATGGCTGCACAGCAAGGAGGCCAGTACATCAGCAAAAAACATAGATGCCATCTAGAGCCAAACTTCAACCTGTGGTGCTCACATTCAGTTATCGGTAGCTGTCAAGACTTTTAGGATGGCAACACTAACCCACTATTGCCTTGGAGTGGTGGCAGATGCCAAACTTGAAACTCAGGCAATGTCAGGCTCAAGGAACCACAACAATACTGAGAACTGAACAGAGAAGTATGTTTATTGCCACATGCCTATTTAACAAGACTCTCATCAGACTATAACTACATTCACTATAGAATGACTAGATAAGCCAGAGGTGTCAAACTGGTGGCCTGTGGGCCAGATGTGTCATGTGTAGTCCATGCCCACCCCAGCTCCGCAAATGGGAAAAACGTCGTGAAACATCACATGACGGCAGTGTGGCGCAGCAATTTTGACACCCATGAAATAAGCAATCTAAGGTTTAGGCAGGGTCTGCTTTCCAGTGCTTCTTCCCTCCCAGTAATTCCAGGCAAGTCAGTCTTAACTCCACCTCTCACTTCAGCTCCAGATTAACCATACAAAGGCAGATTCCAAGAACAGACCCTTTCTGGACCATGTAGTCCAGGGTGTCAAATTTACACCGTCATGGTGTCACATGACATATTGTGACTTTCTCCCCCTTTGCTAAACTGGGTGTGGGCCTGGCCAGCATGTGACGCATCTGGCCTGCAGGCCATGAGTTTGATAGCCCTGACCTAGTCTCTCTGGAACACCATGTCTAGTTAGTTGCCTCATCCAAGGTAAAGTCATGAATGAGAATGATCTTAATACAAACCTAGCACACTAGCTATAGACCAGCATAATAACTATAAACCAGCATAATAACAGCAACAGTTGGAGACCATGGCCTGTGAGGATCTGGTGACTTAGAACTAGGGAAAAATGCTGGAAGATGGACCAGTCTTTATGAATGACCCCCCCCTGTGGAATTAGGGTCCAACCTGACATTCATTTGCAGTGATTTGAAGCCCATGATCACCTAAGATCTGGTGACCAACATTGAGAGTGAGTACTAAACTGAGGTAGAAATTAGGATCAATCTCAATAATTAACCAAACCAGTCTTGAAAGCAACCATTCCCTAAGGCTCCCACAACCACAACTCCTCCAGATGTTGTATTTTAACCTAAGTGTTCTAAATTCTGTACAGTGGTAGATTTGTCTTCTGTACAGATGCAGATAGATAAACTCCACAAAACATCCATAACAAAGTACTTTTATTGGTTCATCAGGTATCCTCATAACTCACATTTGTGATGAAGTTCTTCTTTAATGATCAATCCTTTGCATATCTGTCTTGTAGGTAAAAAGATGATTATCTGCTATCCTTTTCCCCTCATATCGTAGCGATAGAAGTAGAACACTTACCACGAGTCCGTGAGTTCAGCCAAGAGTGAGGAAAACTTCCCCAACCCCTCAAGGTTCAATTTAGTGACCAATCAGGATTACAGATGTGGACACGTGATGTAGACTACATTTCCCAGGATACCTTAACTACATTTACCATGATGAATTCCCTTAAGAGGACAGCTCACAATTGCTATCTAACTATCCAATTTCCATACACTGGCTAGACAGCACACTAAATTATATACAAACACTCAAGGGTAACCAAACAATGGCTGTTAATCAGAAGTGCATAGACTACGGGCCATATAAAATTGCCATGCAATCCTTCAACATATTTGTAATTTAATTTGATCATGGCTGTTGAAGGTAGACCATAATGCTGAAAGTTAACTAGCCCCTCTAATTGAAAATGCATATTAAAACCAAAGAATAATCTCTGGTATTCTTTAGGTGCATCAATATCACTCCTTTATAGTATCTCCAACTACCATTCAATACATTTCAATTAAACGTAATGGTGTGAAAGTGGGATAAAACAAGGAAAGATGGATTGCCCTCTTGACTTTTAAAACTATCCCCTGATGGATGCTTCTGCTGGCACCAGGGAAAGTTCTGGAAGTCTTCAAAGGAATGCTCCTAAGCCTTCACTGGACTGCAGCTGCTTTTCTTTGAATTATTGCAGGGCTCTGAAAAACTGTGCCAGCTTTTATATATCAGGTTTACTCGATACAATGATGTGATAACTGGAATTATGTGAAAGATTAAAACCAAACAGCTTACAGTCAAAAAAAATATCAGGGAAACAACCAAACCATATCACTTCACTGCTGGTTCAATTTTCAGATGATTTCAGCTTTCAGATTTGAATGTGTTTCAAAGGCTTTGCATATGATCTTACATGGTCAGTCACAGTAAAAGAAGCGATATATTTTCGTGCGATGCAAGATTGCTCTACCGGAGAAAGATCTTAGTTATGGGCAGCAAATGTATTCATATTGATTTTATTTCATAAATTAGCATGAAATGAGACATAAAAGAAAAAAAAACAACTGTACTAGAGCAATAGCAGGTTAAGTAATCTGTTTTGACTTTTGCAGCATGAGAGAATCAGAATGATATAATGAGTAAGGTGTTGGATTTGGGCTCTACTCCACTTGTAATGATGAATGCTCACCGAACGTCCTTGAATCAGATCTTAGCTCTCCAGACAAAGCCCATACACATACATGGAATTGTGGTTTGGAAAGTTTACTTTGACTTATTTATTATACAAATTATATCACACAAATTCTGTCCTTAAACTGATCATTAAATCTAGTGCAAATAATTGTGCTATCTTCTCAGTTTTGGAATAGTAAGGCTTCTAAAAAAAATAGATAATAAACTGATATCCTAGATCCATTCATTAAAATTAGGAAAGCAAGTTTCTTTCTAAATATTTAAAATAACCCTCTTGCTATTCTCCAGGCATAGAGCCAAAGCTTTCCATGAGATGACATATTCCATGGTTTAGGAACATAGTTCATAATCTTTTTGAGTTACAGTATTTCTGTCCCATATTGTGTTAACACATATTCTAACTTGAAGTCAAAAGAAGGTAATAACTGGACAAGATAAAATAATATCAAGTCTAATGTCCACTCCCTTTTAAATATTCTCTGCAGGGTCCAAAAAATGGAAAACAATATTTTCTGATTAATTAAAGGACTGAAAGAAAGGTAATGCCTCCAATGTAATAGGTCACCAGGAGATGGCCGTACTGGTATGCTAGAAACTGACATAGTCTTTAGCATCTGTTACAGCATTTTAATTGGAAGATTGCTGTGACAAAAGTTTGACTTAGTTTTGTCTATGAAATGAAGCCTGTGGTCTGTCCAATGAAATTCACCATTGTTCATGGAAATGACTGAGTTGATGTGGGCACTGAACATTTCCCGGTCAAAAATGTAAAGATGGTAGACTTTGAAAAACTGATTTGTGTGATCAAAAATTAAATGGATGACTGTGACAGCAACAACAAAAAAATAAAAAAAAAATGATTTAAAGACAATTTAATTGGCAGATCAAAGAAAAATTGCTCTTAAGCTTGGCACTTCACATGAATGTGTAATCTGATTATTGATGTTCTTCATAGCAGAAGATCAGTTCCTAGCATGTTGACAATTGTCATGTTATAAATGATGCCTTAATCACTACACAAAATTGGTTCGCAGTTATATTTTCCTTTGGTGCAGAGGTGGCATTCAGCAGGTTCTGACCAGTTCTGGAAAACAGTAGCAGAAATTTTGAGTAGTTCGGAGAACTGCCAAATACCACCTCTGACTGGAGATTTTACAGTATCCTTCCCCTGCCACACCCACCAAGCCACGCCCACAGAACTGGTAGTAAAAAAAATTGAATCCCACCACTGCTTTGCTGTAATCTTAATGTTGACAGCTCCCCTAAAACTCCAAACTCCACTTTGGAGTGTGTTCATTTTGAACACAAATGGACAATTAAAACCATACAATTAAATTGTAATCAAATGAATTTAGAAAATGTGGGTTTATTGTAACAACATAACAAAAAGGGTCTTCACACCTCAAGAGACTTACACCTCACAGTTTGTGAAACCCTGATCTAGAATCTATCCATCTATTGTGAGCATCCTGGCAATAAATGTTTGTAGATCTCCACTGGTGTGAAATTGAAGAAACTGAGGTAAGGAGAGGATGTTTTCTGTGATCATCATCATATTATGAAAGAGTAGAATAGCCTGGCATTGTTGCCTTGTGGAAACAAATTAAAATAAGCTCTTCTGGAGAGGTTTTTTTAATTAGTGAGTGCCATAGGACTGTATATATTGCTTCAATTAGGCTCTTGGATTTAATTTTTGTATTATGTTGTAATCATTGTACTATGGATATTTTATGTTGATATTTATAATTAGTTTTGTGCACCACCAAGAGTCGCACAACTATGGTGGTCAAACAATTTAATAAAATAAATCAAACAAGAAAATCCATTTCTAAAGCTGCTAAAATGCACAGTGTTTCCCATTGTCAGTCCTTCAAGGTAGATCAAACTAAGAAACCAAAACTATGAAAGCTACTACTACTTTTATGATAAGGTTGCAGTAATAGACTTGCATGTCTGAATGAGACTCCTTCACCTCCCTCTATGTTCAAGAGAAAAAGACAGGTCAAGCCTGAGATGTTTTCTCAAACTATAGGTCTGCCTCAGTCTTTCTTCTGTCACCCCATTGTTTTGGTTTTAGCTCATCTTCCTGTTTTCAATATTACTTTTACAGTCCATTACACCCATACAATAACATCAATAATTATAGGAATGTATGCTGTTGTTGAAATAGGAATGTATGCTGTTGTTGAAATGCATGCTACAAACCTAACTAAAGATTCTGTTTTGTGTTTGTTTAGCAGAGCCTTGCAAAATTATTTTGCAGTAGAATAAATGCTTCTATATGCTGGATAATTATCTGGCTCACTTTTTCTTCCTTAAGATGAATCTATGAACTAAAACTTTATTTGCAGTTATACTTTAAAATGTTTAATGTTTTCTATATCTACTTTTCCTTTGATCCCCCTCCCCGAATTTGAAATCTGTATGATTATTGCTGAAAATTAATATACACTCATGGAATAACATCTAATGTTGCATTAGGTTTTCTAATAATAGTCTACATGAACCAGGTCCAAATTACTCATAACCATTTAATTCTGAAGATGGCTAGAAAGAAAGAACATTTATATAAGAAACATTTATATAAGAAACATCCATAATATGAACAGAAAATTGAATAGGAAGGTTTATTATAAGGGTCTCCAGTATGGTTGACTGGGGAATTCTGGGAGTTGAAGATCTTAAGTTGGACATACTTGGTTTATTTGGTAAATATCCATACTGGTAGAATGAAGAAGTCATTGTAATTGTCCTTAAACCAGGCTGTGGAGCTGAGGTATGATCGGTTTGAATAAATCCCTTTATTCAAAGGCAATATTGATAATAGTACTGTTACATTTATTCAGACCCAAAATCAATTATTATATTCAGAAGACTACAAATGCTTGCCTTCTATTAGTATTTTTTTAAGGGAAAGGATATCATGTTTGTTCATTCTCTTTGCTATTCTTTATAATTTCAAGTTAGAATGCTATTTGAGATCGGGCAACCAAAATAATATTCCAAAGGTGTCTATACAATAAATTTATTTCAAAAGAATAATGAAAATGCTTTGCTTACTAGGTTGCTCAGGTAAATGCTATACATCCATTTTATTGGATATCTCTAAGATTAAATGCTGTGTTCCAGGTAAAAAATGTATTCATCATCATAATGACATTTTTTTTGCTATTGCCACAATGATATTTTATTGTTATTGTTTTCATAATAGCTTCAGTTGTTTGTATTACTGTTTGCAGCTTTTCCCCCATCATGTGTATTATGTTTTGCTTGTGAATACTATGGATTACAAACAAGAATGGTCATTTGTGGGATATTCCAGACTATTTTGCCATTGGAATTGTTGATGGCAGCATTCTGAGATGGTTTTGTTTTGTTTTTAAAAAGGAATGCTCTGGGAAACACTGAAATATTCTGGGAAAGGACCAGGTTGTTTTGCATACAATTGGTCAATATATTCTTGCATCATTCACATCCTTTACAATGTAGATTAAAAAACATATGTAATGCACCTGCACCTACTATAAGACCTATCCCAAAAATAAGCCCTAGGTAAGCCCCACCCACCGTCTGGTTGTATGAGTTGGGGTGAGGTCAGGGGTGGAATTCAAAATTTTTGACAACCGGTTCTGTGGGCATAGCTTAGGTTGTAGGCGTGGCTTGGTGGTCATGTGACTGGGTGGATGTGGCTTGGTGGTCATGTTATTGGCCAGGTGTGGCCAACTCAATATCACTCACATCGAGGCACGCATCTCCTCGCCTGGCCTCTCATGACTGTAGGGATGCTGCAACAGTCGTAAGTGTGAATAATGGTCATGTCACTTTTTTCAATGCCATTGTAACTTTAAATGGTCACTCCACACAAACAAAGTACCAGCAAAGGAGGGGAAAAAAACTCCAGAGACATTCCTGAGACAGGAAGTCTAGTCCTGCCAAAAATGTAACAAGGGTAATGGAGAGGCAGTTTCTGTAAGGAATTCCTTATAGGATTAGGCCAGTAATTTCTTCTAACAACTGGTTCTCCGAACTGCTTGGAATGTTAACAACCAGTTGTTATGAATCCCACCCCTGGGTGAGGTGCAGGTGTAAAAATCAAACTAGGGCAGGGGTGGGTAGAGAATGGAGCTGCCCCATGCATGCTGCATCCACTTACCTTAGGATCTCTGCAGCCAGGCCTGATTTCTTCTGCAGCCTCTTGCTGCGGCTTTCAGCCGGATGCCATGTGTTGCACCGTGCTGATGCCGCCACTCACAGCAGAATGCCACAATGCTCATCATACCAGTGCTGCTGCTCATGGCAGAATGCTGCAAGGCTCGTTGTGCTGGTGTCACTACTTGCAGCAGGACACCTTGAGACTTGGCACACCAATGCTGCCACTCGTACGTGCAATGGCACAGCACGCCACCCAGACTCCTGCCGCTCGCAGAGGCACCAGCGCAACAAGTGTCAAGGCATGGGAGGCTTGGCTGCAGTAGTCCTAAGGTAAGCAGGTAAGATCTCCCCCGAAAATAAGACCTGGTGCTTATTTTAGGGCTGAAAAGAAAATAAGACTGGGTCTTATTTTCAGGGAAACATGGTAGGTACATCATACTTGATTCCCAGAATCTACTTATATGCCTGCTTTGTATAGTCATGCCATATTTTTGGATTCTAATCCCTTTCCTATAAGTGCTGTTGGCTATCAATAGCTTGTTGAGATAAGAATTTGTGGCAGTTGTAGTGTAAACCCTGAACCCTGCTGTTCTATTTGCAGAGTTAAATTTCATCATATGATGTTTTGTGATTGTTTTTCAAATACTTAGGAAAAATTTGAATGGAAAGTTTGATTTCCCCTGCTTCTTATTTCAAAACTCCTGGTTATCATAACAATCCAAGGATAACGTCAGTGTTTTGGCATGAAAATGAGATCCATATGCAGGAAACAATGCATCTTCAACCATCATGGACCAATCAATTCCTACTGTTGCTAAATTATAAGTAATCAGAAATCATATACTTCAGCAACCTCTTTGCAAACCTAGAAAAATCAAAGAGTTAGAAATGAAAAGGCTGAAGACTGTTGCTGAAGACAACTGCTGTTAATAAATAAGAATACAAAACAATAACAGCAATAACCATCCTGATGAAAGAAATATGATTCAATGGCTTATGCAAAGAGCAAACAGAATTAGCTAATGAGGTCTTAGTAAGATCTACAAGCAAAGGATAATAGCTTCCTCAGAAATAATTATAACTCCTGCATAAGAAGGAGAATAAGACTGGAAATTACATAGAACAGAAGGCCTTGCCTTCTTAATGTCTTCCAACATTCTACTACAAAGCAGGGGCTCTAAAAAGACACAGCTCTGAGCTGTTTGATTGGTTCATTGTCCCCATCTGATCAACCAGATGGTTTGTACAGGAAAATATAGGCCCTACGGTGGGTGACACATCTAGCATGGTGAAGAGCTTTGATTGTAGAGGGTCCAGAGCATGTGTTGGTTGTAATAAGATGATGAACCTGGTAGGAAATAAAGAAATCCTCTATCCCCCTTTTCTGAAATTTTGAAAAACCAATAGGACCAGCTTACAAATACAAAAGTAAGGTGAATCAATTGGACTTCTTTCTTCCTAGTCTTGTGAAGTTACTAGAGTTGGATTGAAGAATATTTTTCAGGACAAGGCCCATACATAGTCTTTTCTGCACCAACTCAGAAAGCTTAAACTGCCCAAGGAGCTGCTGATACAGTTTTACAGAGGAATTATTGAATCTATCATCTGCACCTCTATAACTATCTGGTTTGGTTCTGCAACCCAACAGGATAGACATAGACTTCAGAGGATAATTAGGATTGCAGAAAAAACAATTACTACCAACCTGCCTTCAATTGAGGACCTGTATACTGCACGAGTCAAAAAGAGGGCTCTGAAAATATTCACAGACCCCTCACATCCTGGACATAAACTGTTTCAACTCCTTCCCTCAAAACGACGCTATAGAGCACTGCGCACTAGAACAACTAGACACAAGAACAGTTTTTCCCCGAAAGCCATCACTCTGCTAAACAAATAATTCCCTCAACACTGTTCAACTATTACAAAGTCTGCACTACTATTACTGTTAATCTTCTCATCACTCCTTGTCACCCATCCCCTGCCACTTATGATTGTAGGACTGTAACTTTGTCGCTTGTATCCTTACGATTTATATTGACTGTTTCCTAGTATGATTTGATTGCTGATTGTACGCTATGACTATCATTGTGTTATACGTTATGATTCTTGATTCTTGACGAATGTATCTTTTCTTTTATGTATACTGAGAGTATTTACATCAAGACAAATTCCTTGTGTGTCGAATCACACTTGGCCAATAAAGAATTCTATTCTATTCTATTCTATTCTATTCTATTCTATTCTATTCTATTCTATTCTATTCTATTCAAAAGAATGACACAGGTTAATTTGAATTAATGCACATAAAATAATTATTTTTAACTAATTACCTGTGTTAATATGGTTATTGTATCTGTTCTTAATCAGGGGTGTCCAACTCGCAGCCTGCGGATTGGATGCGTCATGCTCTAGCCATGCCTATCCCCGTTTTAGTGAAGGGGAAAGAAGTCACGATACATCATGTGATGACAACATGATGATGCAAGTTTGACACCCCTGTTCTTAATAATGTTCTCTTTTAATAACATTACAGTTTTATGGCAAAATCGGGAGAGCTCTGGGAAACAACACCAAAGGTCTCTGGGCTACATACAATGCTCTAGATTCAGACTGGGTATATGGAAGGAAGATCACATAAAGCTGCACTCATTCAGGGAAAGAGTTGAAATATGAAAGACAGCATGTGTGGTGTCAAAAGCCAATCCCCTCTCCATGTGTGTGTGTGTATGTGTGTGTGAAAGGAACCGTGTCATCCCTACATTCAAAAGTGTGAACTTTTAATCACAAGGCCACGCCTATCACTGGAAATTCATACCGTAATGTAGGAAAGCTATATAATTTTTTTTGAAATAAAAAAGAACATGGCTAACAGGATTTGCAAGATAAAGGGATGAAGAATTTATTGCAGAAATATATACAGGTTTATACAGGTTTAGTGAAGCAAGAAGAAACAATAACAGATGGTTTCTATGCAAACCAATTGATTTGAGTGTGGCATAGTAATAGCCATAATTATAGCATAATTGGATTTGATCATGTAAACATGGTAGACAGTTTAAAGGATTAGTGTGTTCTTTATTCTTGAAGAAATAGACTAGCAATCACTGTTGGACACAATTTTGACCACTGAATTTGACTGCTAAGACCTTTAAGTAGTCTGGATTCTCTTTGGTCTTAACACCAATACTTCTTGAGCACCAGTTTTGGATGGAATATGGTGGAAATCATACCAAATTTTATTAATGCATGTAACAGAAGCTGTCTAACCACCTACTATATTCTGTATATTTAGCATCATGGGCTGAAGAATAATTTGAAGCCAGTTGGTTGTGAAGAACCTTGACAATGGAGTGTCTATGTCATGGTTGTCCCAAAGCAGAGGTGGTATTCAGCAGGTTCTGACCAGTTTTGGAGAACTGGTAGTGGAAATGTTGAGTAGTTCGGAAAACCGGCAAATACCACCTCTGACTGGCCCCACCCCCATCTATTCTCTGCCTCCCAAGTCCAAGCTGATTGGCTGGGTCTTTTTTGTTGTTGCCCTGCACAGGAGAACAGAGCTGGAAAGCAGATTAGTGGGGTGGGGAGGGAATGGGATTTTGCAGTAATCTTCCCCAGGAGTGGGGAGGGAATAGAGATTTTACAATATCCTTCCCCTGCCATGCCCACCAAGCCAAGCCATGCCACACCTACCAAGCCACGGCCATACAACTGGTAGTAAAGTTTTTGAACCCCACCACTGTCCCAAAGGTGCTTTATCCAGAAAGCCACCGTACTTTCTTGTTTTTTTTCTTTGAAAATGTTTTGCTTCTCATCCAAGATAGTTTTAAGAACAATTGGCCATTGTACACAGAATGCACATAGGTTATTGCAGTTCCCAAATAAAGCCTTCCAAATGTATTGCAGGATCTCCAATGCCTTGCAGTGTGATGCCATTATCAGATGTATTTCTCAAGCACTTACAGATAAGAAAAATCTTTTCAGTGTCCTGACAACCTCTATATATTTAATTTCCAAGACTGATGGGTCTTTGGTGCTGTCTGAGGTTAGGTTTTTCTTTCTTTGCAGACGTTTCATTACCCAAACTAGGTAACATCATCAGTGCTGCCTAGTTTGGGTAATGAAACATCTGCAAGAAAGCAACCAATCTCATAGAGCAGGGATGTGAAACTGGTAGCCCGTGGTTCGAATGTGTCACACGCAGGTCACGCCCACCCCAGTGAATGGGAAAAATGTCACAAAACATCACGTGATGGCCATGTGATGCGGCAAGTTTGACACTCATGTCGTAGAGCATCAGGGATCCCTCATTTCAACCTGAGAAATGAATGTTCTTTATTTTTATTTCCAAGATTTCTAGCCAGCAAACCCAGTATCCAGACCAATTGATAATTCTGAGAATTATAGTTCTAAGATATCTGGAGAGAATCCAGTTAAAGAAGACTAGTAAAGAGTTCCTCATAATCAAACCTTTCTATTTCACAAAATGATGAGTCTGTGAAGTTGAACTCTCCAAAATCAATTTATCAATCTATGGGTTCCCTTTCTGTTTTCTGCTGTGGAGTTCCTAAAACCCTTGTGTTACTTCTGTAAGAAAATTTCCATAGCTTCTATGGGATAATACCACATTTGACACTGGGAAGCTTTAAAATCTCCTAAAATCCAGATAAAGCATTTGAAAGCAATCCAGGTAAAATCCAGATAAAGCAGTTGTTTCTCTCATAGCAGTTTATTTATTCAGTTATGATCAGTAAACTAACTGAGATGCCATTTAAAGATTCCCCAGATAGAATGTAGGGAACTAAAGGTAAATGTAAGGCTAATAGGAAATGCCTGTTTCTGAGAATAGGTAGTTGGAAATGCTGTTTAGAAATTCTCCAAGGGATGGAAAGTCCTGTTGGAGAAAAAGTTGTACTTTGGGTTTCACCTCCCTTGATGACATATATTTTCAGAAGAAAGGGTTTGAAAGTGTTTTTGTTATATCCACTTTGGTGATGCTAGCAAGTCTACTCTTGTATATGCTGCCATGTCCACATCTGGCATTGTCCTGAAAGTAAAATGGGAAAGAGCAAGGAAAGTGTAGAAATTTCTAAGGAGCAGTATTTGAAAATATTGTCCAGGGGAAAAATGCGAAGGAAGGTAACAGAGAAAGCTCAGTTATTTCTAGTTATTTCTTCATTTTCTCAGCTGAAAAGCTTGTGTCCAAATCTGGGATATGATAGAAAGCAGGAAAAAAATGTCTTGGGGAGGTCTGAGATTGCTATTTTTCTACTGTAATAAACTGCAGTGAATTTCTTTCCTTCTGTTTTGTATCAATGTCCCTTCTGTGTGTACATGCAAATGGAGGTATATTTGTATCCCAGCAATCCATACCTTCTTCAGCCCATTGCTTGTTCAATTCAAACAAAAAAAGTAATAACTGTACTGTTTGCCTCATTCATGAAACCAAGTTGTTTTTTTAAAGGCCTATACATGTTTAAAAATTTAATAAAGTTCATTGAGCATCTTGCAAGATGTTTTCAAGGCATTTATCACTTTTGCAGTGTGCCATTTTCACACTATATATTGTACAGGGATATGAGTGGGAAAGATCCATAGTCTATGAATACCAGTGATGCATGGAAGCCTCTCAGGAATGAAAATAAATATGATCAGTATCTTTTAGCATGAAAAATAGGATTTAATTTATTTCTAAATAATAATTGATTCAACAACTATGGGGTGGCTACAATCCAGCGTTAGTTCATGGGAATAAGAGGGCATTTTTTTTTAAAAAAAAATTAAACAACATTTTAAAAAAAATTAAAATGTTTTTTAAAAAACATTTAAAATGTTTTTTTTAAAAAACATTTTGTAAACAACAAACTAAAAGACTCAAGGTCCATCCCACCCCTGAAAGGACCTAATGGTAAAGACTGTAACGATGACACCATTAAAGCAAACCTCTTTAACACATTCTTTGGCTCAGTATTTGTAAACAGCAATGGATCATGCCTAGTATTTCCTAGTCGAACCACAATGATCTAATAAATATTGATTTTACAGAAGACATTGTTAAAAAGCACTACACAATCTAAAACCATCTCTATCTATTGGACTAGACGGAATATGTGCTTACTTCTTAAAAAAGCTATCCACTGCCATAGCCAAACCTCTAAGCATAATCTTTGAAAAATCTTTCAGGACCAGTTCCTTGACAAACGTATGGTCACAAGCCATGGTCATCCCCATTTTCAAAAAGGGAGACCCCAGCCTAGTTGAAAATTACAGACCAATCTCCTTATGCTGCGTCACCTGTAAAGTCATGGAATCAATTATTAACCAATCCATTATCCTCCACTTAGAGACAAACAACCTACTCTCTAATAAACAATTTGGTTTCAGAAAAAAACTATCCTGTAATCTGCAACTCTTACACTGCAAAAACATATGGACTACACAACTTGATCAGGACAAAACAATAGATGCAATCTACATAGAGCCTTTGATTCAGTGCCATAAAGCCTTTGATTTAGAGCCATAAAGCCTTTGATTCAGTGGTACACGACAAACTACTATTAAAACTAAAATCTTATGGTATCTCTGGACACCTGCATAATTGGATCGAAGCATTCCTGTCAAACAGACAACAAATGGTCAAAATTGGAAATGTCCTATCAGATTCTGTACCTGTCAACAATGGTGTCCCCCAAGGCAGTGTTCTAGGACCAACTCTCTTCATACTCTACATAAATGACCTCTGCGATCATATCAAGAGCAACTGCGTTCTCTTCGCTGATGATGTAAAGCTATTCAACACCACAGATAATTCTGCTACTCTTCAGAAAGACCTTGACTATATATCAGAATGGTCAAACAAATGGCAACTTCAAATCTCAACAAATAAATGCTCTGTCTTACATATTGGCAAAAATAATAATAATCAGAAAATAAAATACAAGCTGCATAGTCAAGACCTTGTTGATGATCCAAACTCAGTCATGGACCTTGGAGTACTCATCTCTAATGATCTAAGTGCTAGAGCCCACTGTAACTACATAGCCAAAAAGGCATTAAGAGTTGTTAACCTAATCCTACATAGCTTTTTCTCTGGTAATATCACACTACTAACTAGAGCATACAAAACATTTGCTAGACCAATACTTGAATACAGCTCATCAGTCTGGAACCCACATTATGTATCTGATATTAACACAGTAGAGAAAGTCCAGAAATATTTCACAAGAAGAGTTCTCCACTCCTCTACTCATTGCAGAATACTTTATGCCACCAGATTTGAAATTCTAGACCTAGAAAACCTAGAACTATGCTGCCTTCAGTCCGATCTAAGATAGTATGTAAAATCATACATTGCAATGTCCTACCTGTCAATGAATACTTCAGCTTCAACCATGAAAATGCAAGAGCACACAATAGATACAAACTCAAGGTTAATCGCACCAAACTTGATTGCAGGAAATACGACTTCAGCAACAGAGTGGTCAATGTTTGGAATACTCTACCTGACTCTGTGGTTTCTTCCCCAAACCCCAAAAACTTTAACCTTAGACTGTCTACTATTGACCTCACCCCTTTCCTTTTTTTTTTTGTAAATTTTATTTGAGTTTTCACAAAGAGAAAAAAAATACAAATAAAACATCTTTTCTGAAAGTAGCGCAATCCCAGGTTACATTTCTTCGTACAGACACAAATTCAGGTTCATGCTCATTTTTATATTCTATTCCATATCTTATTACTATTTTACATTTTCTGCATAGCTTCTCCCCTCTTTTAATTTTCTCAATTTTATTTTAATTATCTCATTTCAATTCAAATCATTGTATTTATATTTTTTGTCTGTCCTGTTTCAATTATCTATTATCTTTTCTCATTAAGCAAAATTTCTCCTGTAGTTACTGATTGGAGTATGACGCCTTTATATCTTTTCCCTAAAGTTTTAACATTCAATATAATACATAACTTCCATTCAGATTCTGCTTGGTACATTCTTAAAATACACACTGTATTCTTAAAAAAAGAAAAAATTATAAATGTATATAATTAAAACAACATTCCATTCCAATTAAATTCTATCATTAATATTAATATTCATTAAAGTCTTAACATCTTTAACATTACTTTTCAATTAAATATCATACTTCTATGGGAACAATTATAAACTTTCCATAGTTAATTCTCCCCCCTTCAGTTATATTTTATAAAACATTAACTAATGAAAAATGTTCCCGTTCCTTCCTAATTCAATTTTCTCATTTATTTTATTTCACTTATTTTATTCACAAACATTTCACTAAATTACACTAACTATTTTATCCCTCATTTTAATCATACGTTGTTTCCAATTTTCTAAAGTTATTTCTATTACTAATATAACAATACAATCTTATGTACCTTTACAGAATCCCTTTTTCAGTTAGATTTTCACCCATTATCTCTAAATAGGTCCTGTTTCTCTATATCTTGCTCCGGTCCTTTGTAACTTCTTTTCCTTTCCTTCTTCCCTCTCTTCTTTCCTCTCCCCTTTTTACCCCCTTGTCTCTCTACCTCTATTTCCCTCTTCTGTATTCCCCTTTTCTGTTGCTTTCCAGTATTATACTTATTTTTCGAATTATTTTTCTTTTCTTTGGTTGTTTTTTTAAGTCTTAAATTCTCCATTCTCTTTCCCCCTTTCCTTTTTCTTCCCCACATAAAATTGCTTGTTCATTAAAGATGGCTTCTTCTTTGTCCCAGTCTTCTAGTTTTGCAGTCGTTTCTTGTTGTTTCTCATAGTTCCAAATCTCCATTTCTAAGAATTGAAAAATGAAGCCAAAAGAACCCTTCCCTTCTTGTGCATCTTCTTTGTACTTTTTAAGTTCCATTTTCAATTCATCCAGAAGTGGTGCCATTGTTTTAAACAACCACCCGATTAATTTTAGTCATTCAAATATAATAACCAAGAATCCAAAGGTCACTAAATAATCCAAATACACGCAAGCTGTTTCTTTTCTTTTTTTCACTTTCTCTTCCTGGGGTTACTATTTAGTTGCAAAGTTTCAGTTAAAATGTATCTTTTAGAACAGTGGTCCCCAACCTTTTTTGTGCCGCGGCCCGGTACCGGCATCACAAAATGATCCGCGGCCCGGTACCGGCATCAGCACGCATGACAAGGCAAGGCAAGCCGAGCGACCGGCCAGCCAGCCGTCCCCTGCTTCTCCCCGCCACCTTCAACTCCTCCTTTGTACCTTTGTCGATGGGCTTCGCTTCGGGATGGCTTCAGAACGGTCGCTCGGCTTGCCTTGCCTTGGGTGCTGAAAGAATCCTCGCGCCTTAGTTTTGTTCGAAGCCCCCCCCCTTCGATGAAACTAAGGCATGAGGATTCCTTCAGGACCCAAACGCCGCTTTCCAACTGGAAAAGCTCACCCGGAAGCACTTTCTTGTCAAACAAGATGGCGGCACCCAGCAAACCGGCGGCCCGGTAGGAAATGTTCCACGGACCGGTACCGGTCCGCGGCCCGGTGGTTGGGGACCCCAGTTTTAGAAGTCTTGTTGAAGTTTTACTGTAGATTCTTTTTAATTCCAGGCAGTCTCCTCCCTCTTCTAGATCCTGCACTTATTCTTTTTCTCTCCCTTCCTGCTTATGAAAAAGAAAATTTTTAATGTCCAGAAATCTTTATTATTCCTTTGGCATTTTGTTTTATTTTCAGCTTAATTGCCTATTGATGTCAAAGCGGATTTTTCCAATTTCTTATTTAAGTCTCTTAGTTGTCAGTATAGGGAAGGAGAGAGAAGAAAAAAAAAGCCAAACCTTTCCCTTTTCACTTTCCTTCGCTGCTTCCGACTCTTCTTTGGGAGCGATGTTATTTTTTGTAAGTTTAAATTCCAGGGTACCTTAGTTGTTGCTTTTACAATTTAACCCAGTCAGCCAAAACTTTCACTTCTTATCTTCCTCCTGCACATTCTTTTCCGGTTGAGTTCTCCTTTGTGGTGGCCATTTCTGACCACCGCTGCAACCGCCTTCAGGAAAGGGAGTAATGGCCAGCTGAGGAGGAGAGATGCGGCTCTCCTCAACCCTGCTGGTCGTCTCCCCCCTCTTCACCACCTCTATGGGGTGGCTTAGCCCTGAAACCAGCTGGCTCGGGGCGCTCCAGCAGCGAGCCCAGACAGAAACCGTGCACAATTGCGGATTTCTGTCTATCGCCGAAGCCCTTCAAACCAGAAGACGACCTCACCCCTTTCCTAAGAGGTCTGTAGGGGGTGTGTATAAGCGCACCAACGTGCCTTCCATCCCTGTCCTATTGTTTCTTTTATTTTTCTTATATAAATCCATGTATTCATAACTATATTTATACTTATACCTATTATCTTGTAAGCAATTGACAAATCAAAATAAAATCAAAATAAAAAATAAAATTTGAGGAGCCTCTGTGTCGCAGTGGTTAGAGTGCAGTACTGCAAGCTACGTCTGCAGCCAGCTGCCTACAATTTGGCAGTTCAGATCCCACCAGGCTCAAGGTTGACTCAGCCTTCCATCCTTCTGAGGTGGGTAAAATGAGGACCCAGATTGTTGGGGACAATATGCTGACTCTGTAAACTGCTTAGAGAGGGCTGTAAAGCACTATAAAGCGGTATATAAGACTAAGTGCTATTGCTATTGCTATTTATGGTGACATCACCAGATAGAAATTACCCAGAGCAATTCTGACTGATTTGTTTCTCCAGGAGGAGGAGGAGGAGGAGGAAAAACTGGAAGCCATGCTAAGCAGTGTTATACAAAGAATCACATTTCATTAAAAACTGTCCTTCAATATGTTAAAACAACAATTATATTGGTAAGTAATGTCTACTAAATCATAGTATAGTATGATTCATACCATAGTATCAGTGGTGGGATTCAATTTTTTTTATTACCGATTCTGTGGGCATGGCTTGGTGGGCATGGCTTGGTTTGGTGGGCATGGCAGGGGAAAGATACTGCAAATTCTCCATTCCTTCCCCACTCCTGGGGGAAGGTTACTGCAAAATCCCATTCCCTCCCCACCCCACTAACCTGCTTTCCATCTCCATTCTCCTTTCTGCTTTTTCCGTTCTCCGTTCTGCTTTCCAGCTCTGTTCTCCTGTGCAGGGCAACAAAAGAAGACCCAACCAATCAGCTGGGATTCAGGAGGCAGAGAATAGATGGGGGTGGGGCCAGTCAGAGGTGGTATTTGCTGCTTCACCAAACTACTCAAAATTTCCGCTACTGGTTCTCTAGAACTAGTCAGAACCTGCTGAATACCACCTCTGCATAGTATAGATATGAGATTAAGCTCTACCTACAAATTACATAAGTCCATATGGTTGTGATAGCCAAGTCCGGCCCTTGGTCCTGTCTCAGTTTACCTTTCCAATAAGCAACCGGATCGGAAGATCATTTTAAAGCAGTTTATGAGAGTACTCTGATAAAGTGGGTTCTCTCTATGAAACGTGAGAGCCCCAAGACCCATTTTACATTCATGCAAGAATAAAGTGGATTGGACAAGATAAAAGTAATGATGTTAGTTAACAAGTTATAAAATCCATGTCTTGTGCTCCTCAGTCATCATAGGTTAGCAATGGCTCTCCAGACTTTTAGGCAAGAGATGGTTGGAACTGAATTGTGGACTTTCCGCGTCCAAATGAGATGCTCTAAAGTTATGTATGGCAGTGAAAAGCACAGATGACATGGAGGAAGTAGACTGGACAGACTGAATTATCCCCCTCTCTCCAAGTATTAGAACCAGGTGTCATTGATTGGAAGGAGATTTAGAACAGTCCAAAAAAAAAAAGTGCTGATCTTCAAGGACAGAGAATTCATTAGCACACAACTTGGTGAGGATTACTGAACTGAATAGCTTTAAATGGGATTGGATGACTCTGTAAAAGACAGGTTTATTTGTTTTCAAAATCGAGTCCTATCACTTCGGAATTGGGGAAGCATGTCTTCAAATACCAGTTGCAAGGAGACAAGAGTGGGAAAAGGGATATATTTCCATTTCCCGCACCTGGTTGAACACAGAGAAACAATGCTAGTTTAAGTTGGACCTCAATCTGCTAAGCAGAACTGTTTTTTGTTTTTATGCATCACCAAAACATCCATACATTGTAACAGAACAGAATAACAAAGTTGGAAGGGACTTTGGGAGGTCTTCTAGTCCAATCCCCTTCTCAGGCAGGAAATCTTATACCATTTCAGACAAATGGTTGACCAATCTCTTCTTAATAATTTCCAGTGTTGGGACATTCATAACTTTGGGAGGCAAGTTATGGACAACTTCTAGAGGCAAGTTATCACTCACCTATTTTCACCTTTGTTTCTTTGTAGGCTAAAGAATTATGGGAAAACTGTATAAACTTACTATTTTGAACTACTGTTATTCCATACCCCACACCCCTATATTTGATACCACTTTTACAATTCACTCATTCTAGCTGAATGGGTAAGAGATGTGGAAGGGCATGCATATGAAGGGCATGATCTTTGGGGATTGGCTGTGAATTAGTCCATGTATTAAATATTGTTGGTTATGAATCAGATAGATGGCAGTACCGGACATGACCTTTCCAAATCATTTTTCCTAGGAGATGCAAAGCTGTTGTATATCTTTAGTCTCATATACTAGAAGGCTAAAAAAAGTAACTGAGCTGGGTTTTAAAAATCCTTGGTTCAAGGAAAACTTTCCTTCTCAGCTTTTTGCCTGATGCAATCTGATGATAATATCTCACATCCTGAACATAAACTCTTTCAACTCCTACCCTCAATCGAAATGATGCTATAGAGCACTGCACACCAGAACAACAAAATACAAGAATATTTTTTTCCTGAACTCCATCACTTTGCTAAACAAATAATTCCCTCAACACTGTCAAACTATTTAGTAAGTCTGCATTGCTATTACAATTCATCTTCTCGTCCTTCCTTTCACCTATCTCTTCCCACTTATGACTGCATGAATGTAACTTTGTTGCTTGTATCCTTATGATTGTTTAAATTGACTATTTATTAGTATAATTTGATTTGATTTGATCGCTTATTTTTATGTTTCATAGTATGATTTGATTGCTTATTTGTACTGTTGTGAATCAATAAAAGTTGATATTCTAAATGCAAATCAGGGGTTGAAAACCTGCAGACTTGATTGGTCCTTGTACAACAACTTGGGATTGGGCCAGAACTAGACCCTGATTGGCCACTTTGGGAATACTTCTCATTGGTTAATAGTTTGAACCTGTTGCAAGTTCATTGGTTAATAAGGTAGCAGCTAACCCTATAAAAGGGCTACTGCTGCCCATAGCTTTGCTCTGTTCCATCCTGATTCCTGTTATTATTAAAGAGTTGAAGTCACTGGTCAGATGTCTGGTCTCCTTATTCTCCAAACTTAACACTGGTGACGAGGGTGGGATGCGGAGACCGAAGAGCTGACTAAACCTACAGAGCAACCTACAGAGCACGTGGTTGATCACGCACCATCAACGGCAACATGGCCAGCGGTGTCGTACCACCCGCTCCATTCGACCCAGAAACTGAAGATTGGGAGTCATACATGGATAGGTTCCAGATGTTTCTGGAGACCAACAACCTAAAAAATGCAACAGCGGGAAAAAAAAGAGCTATCTTTCTAACTCACTGCGGGCCGACCGTGTTTAAGATGGCAAAGTCGCTTGCCAGGCCAGCAGAGGTAAAAGAGATGGACTGGGACGTCCTCGAGCCGTTACTACGGGCTCACTACGCATCTACGGTGCCAACCCTCGTCAGAAGACACGAATATTACCGGAGGGACCAACAGAAAGGGGAAAGCCTTGCCGATTACATCGTGGACCTCCGAAACCTGGGAGGCCTCTGCGGATTCGCAAATTTAGAGGAAGCTCTCCGGGATCGCCTGGTTCTGGGCCTAGAAGACGGCATGATCCAGAGTAAAATTATGGCTAAGGGAGACATCAGCCTCACCGACGCTCTTAAGGAAGCCTCGGCCGCAGAGGCGACCAAGAAGTCGGCAGCCCGAATGAGCCGCACCGACGCACCGCCACGCAAACTCGCCATGGATACCTCACCTCGCACAGAGAGACACCCGGTATCCACTCACCACGAAGACCTAGAGTCCCCGTCCGACAGCGATGAGGAAGAAGTCAACCGACTGCGAACGGAGCGAAACCGGTCCACACAACACTCATTCCGACCGTGTGCCGGTTGTGGGTCCAATCACCCACGATCCGGCTGCAAATTCCTCGACGCACTCTGCCGCCATTGCGGGAGACGAGGTCACATCGCAAAGGTTTGCAGAAGCAAACAGAATTCCAAACCCCGACAGGCCGAATGCCAGTCTTCAGGATTCTTCGGCACACACCGAGAAAAAGTGAACCACTCCTACAGAAACAAACCGTCCACCACTTCCACCAGGCGCGAAGAAACCCAGCGGGAAGAGACCCACCAAACAATCACCATAGGCCACGCTACATCCCTTGATGCTGGGAAAATCCGAGTGAAGGTCGCCATCGAAAACAAACCTTGCGTGATGGAGGTAGACTCGGGATCTTCCCTCTCGATGGTGTCGTGGAAAACACTCCAACAGCTCATTCCCGCGATCCGCCGCCAAGACCTTAACCCTCAAAGGGTTATAATCAAAGATTATCAGGGAAACAGAATTCCCGTTGTCGGGTCCCGCAGATTCCAGGTATCATTCAAGGACCGCACTGTCGCACTACCACTGACTGTTGTGGACCGAGACAGGCCTAGTCTTCTAGGCCTTCAATGGTTCGAGCCGCTCGGAATCACGGTTGCCGGAGTCCACAAAGCCGAAAGCGTCGATTGGGAGGAAGACCTCGTGCAAGAATTCCAAGACGTTTTCGCAAACGGACTAGGCAAGTATAAGGGGACCCCAATCTCGTTTAACTTGAACCCTGAAATAGCACCCATTCGCCTTAAGCCGCGCCGAGTGCCGTTCGCCTTGAAGCCTAAAATCGACGAACAACTCGATAAGCTAATAGCGCAGGGCGTACTGGAACCCACCGACCACGCCCGTTGGGAAACCCCAATAGTGACGCCTATCAAGCCTGATGGGTCCTTAAGAATTTGCGGAGACTACCGGGCTACATTAAACCACGCACTACAGCAAAGCGCTTATCCAGTACCGGTAGTACAACATTTGCTCCACTCTCTGGGCGGCGGGAAGGTTTTCGCCAAACTAGATCTAGCCCAGGCGTATCAACAATTGCCGGTAGACCCAACCACAGCTGAGGCACAAACGATCGTAACACATAGGGGCGCATTTAAATGCAACCGGCTCCAATTCGGGTCAGCGTCGCCCCTGGAATCTTCCAGAGTTTAATGGAAAGGTTGTTACAGGGGATAAAAGGCGTTGTCCCATATTTCGACGATGTACTCATCGCCGCCCCTAACAGAGACACTCTAGAAAAAAGACTCAGAGAGGTTCTACGAAGATTCCTGAATGCAGGCCTCAGAGTAAAAAAGGATAAATGCCAGTTATATACCGAAAGAGTAGAATTTTTGGGATACCTCCTGGATAGCCAAGGAATTCATCCCACCGAAGACAAATTACGAGCAATTAAAAAGGCACCCACTCCAAGGAACAAGGCAGACCTACAGGCGTTCCTTGGACTTATCAATTTCTATAATGTTTTTTTACCACACAAAGCAACAGTAGCTGAACCATTGCATAGACTATTAGACAAAAAAGCAACGTGGGTTTGGGGGCAACGGGAACAACATGCTTTCCAACAAGTAAAGAAATTGCTAACTTCGGATTCAGTACTTATGCAGTACTACGAGACTCTGCCGCTCACTATCACGTGTGACGCGTCGCCTTTTTGGGGTTGGGGCAATCCTGGCCCACGTGTTACCAAACGGAACGGAAGCCCCCATCGCTTTTTTCACGAACCTTAGCTAAAGCTGAACGGAATTATAGTCAGCTGGACAAAGAAGCTTTAGCTATTGTGGCTGCAGTTAAAAGATTTCATGAATATGTTTATGGCCGTGCATTTACAATAATCACTGATCATAAACCGCTACTGGGGATCATTGCGGGTAATAAACCAACCCCGTATATATTGTCCCCCAGAATGACCCGATGGTCCGAATTCTTGGCGGCCTACAACTACACCTTGCAACACCGCCCGGGGAAATCGATTCTCCACGCTGATGCATTGAGCAGAACACCGCTTCCAGACTCTGTTGTGGATCCAGCCCCAACCATCTCAATGCTCCAGATCGAAGCTCTACAGGCACCACCCTTGACGGCTAGAGACATTGCTTTTGAAACGAAACGCGACCCAGTTCTGCGACACATACTCTGCTGGGTTGAACGGGGGTGGCCGACGGACCAAATAGCACCTGAATGGGCGCCTTTCAAAGCCCGCCAAACCGAGCTGTTTTCCCAAAAGGCTGTATCTTATGGGGCGATCGAGTCGTAATCCCTGACAAATTGCAACAGACTGTTTTGGCGGTATTGCATGAGGGACATCCGGGTATTGTGCGGATGAAATCACTCGCACGCAGCTACGCTTGGTGGCTGGGAATCGACAAACGAATCGAGGCCTGGGTCGCTACGTGCCAACGTTGCCAGGACGTCAGCAACGCCCCACCTAAAGCAAGCCCAACTGAATGGGAAACGCCGAGGGGACCGTGGTCCCGTATTCATATTGACTTTGCGGGGCCTACCAAAGGGCACACTTTCCTGATTACTGTCGACGCCTATTCTAACTGGCTCGAGATTCATCGAATGCACAAAACTACAACAGACTCAGTTATTAATAAATTAAACAGACTATTTGCCACACACGGGTTTCCAGACGTGTTGGTCTCGGACAACGGCCCTCAGTTCACTGCATTGCCCTTTGAACAATATCTTGCCGATCGGGGCATCCGCCATGCGTTAACCTCGCCCGCGCACCCTGCGGCGAATGGACGTGCAGAACGCATGGTACAATTCGTAAAAAGACCCTTCACAAAATGGAATTTGGCAACATCGACGAGAAAATCAATCGAATTCTCTTGTTGCAACACATCATGCCTCACAGCGTGACCAACAAAACGCCCGCTGAACTTCTTATGGGGCGGAAACTCCGATCGCACCTTGACCGGCTCCACCCCGCTTTCACACCAGAAAAGCCTTTCGGTTCCAGCAGCAAATGCCGGGAATTTAAGGTAGGCGATTTAACCTTTGCCAAAAACTTTTCCGGCGACCCGCTATGGATACCCGCAACCGTTACCCACCTCACCGGGCCTAGATCTTACCGCCTGCTTACAGACGATGGGAGGGTGTGGAAACGCCACATAGACCAGCTCCGGTCGAGATTACCACCCAGCGGTCATGGCCCCCGGTTTCTCCAACTCAAGGGGGAGGAAGCATCGAGGAGGGTGACTTTGATACAATTAATAGCGGGCCAACGGAGGCCCTACAGCTCAGCGAAACACCGGAGCGTGAAGCGGGAAGGGAGTTGACTTTGCCAGGGAACTCTAATACGGGGAAACTGAACTGCTAAACCCCGAAGAAACACGGAGTAGCAGAGACAACCAAAGCGAATGCAGCACGGAATCGCCGTGCAGCAAAATAGAATTTAATAAAGGTCATCCAAACGCTCCACGGAACCGGACATTAGACAAAACCGGTGGAGCCTCGGAATCATCCAGGCAGACCAAACGGCCTGCCTATCTTGAGGATTTTATTACAGCTCCCCTCAAACGGAACCCAAGGGGAGGGGTGTTGTGAATCAATAAAAGTTGATATTCTAAATGCAAATCAGGGGTTGAAAACCTGCAGACTTGATTGGTCCTTGTACAACAACTTGGGATTGGGCCAGAACTAGACCCTGATTGGCCACTTTGGGAATACTTCTCATTGGTTAATAGTTTGAACCTGTTGCAAGTTCATTGGTTAATAAGGTAGCAGCTAACCCTATAAAAGGGCTACTGCTGCCCATAGCTTTGCTCTGTTCCATCCTGATTCCTGTTATTATTAAAGAGTTGAAGTCACTGGTCAGATGTCTGGTCTCCTTATTCTCCAAACTTAACATGTACCCTTTAGCTACTGTTAAGTATTATACCTATGATTCTTGATGAATGTATTTTTTTTTCTTTTTCTTTTTATGAACACTGAGAGCATTTGCACTATAACAAATTCCTTGTGTGTCCAATCACACTTGGCCAATAAAGAATTCTATTCTATTCTATTCTATTCTATTCTATTCTATTCTATTCTATTCTATTCTATTCTATTCTATTCTATTCTATTCTATTCTATTCTAATAATGTCGCTTGTATGTATGTATGTATGTATGTATGTATGTATGTATGTATGTATGTATGTATGCCATCCATTTCATTACTTTTGAAGCATCATCTTTTTGGATTCAGTCAACAATTGTGCACAACCAGAGATTTTGAAACATCTATTGGGATATATAATAAATATAAGTACCAACCTGTTGTTCCTATACAGGTAGTCCTCAACTTACAATGGCAATTGAGCCCCAAATTTTTCTTGCTAAATGAGACCTTTCTTGCCAGAGTTGCTAAGTGAATCACTGTAGTAGTTAAGTTAGTAACATTGTTGTTAAGTGAATCTGGCTTCCCCATTGCCTTTGCTTGTCAGAAGATGGCAAAAGGTAATCATAAGACCCTAGGAGAGCGCATAAATACATGCCAGTTGCCAAGCATCTGAATTTGTTCATGTGACCATCAGGATGCTGCAACGGTCAAAAAGTATGAAAAATGAGTATGCCACTTTTTAAAATGCTGTTGTAACTTTGAACGGTCACTAAATGAATTGTTGTGAGTCAAGGACTACCTGTATAAGCTGATACCTAAAAGAACAGGATATTTGCAAGTTTCCAATGTAGTGAGTGTGAAACAGGTGGAATCAGTGGTGGGATTCAAAATTTTTTACTACCGGTTTTGTGGGCATGGCTTGGTGGGTGTGGTGTGGCTTGGTGGGCGTGGCTTGGTGGGCATGGGAGGGGAAGGATACTGCAAAATCCCCATTCCCTCCCCACCCCACTAACCTGCTTTCCAGCTCCGTTCTTTTGTGCAGGGCAACCAAAGAAGACCCATCCGATTAGCTGGGACTCGAGAGGCAGATAATAGATGGGGGTGGAGCCAGTCAGAGGTGGTATTTGCCAGTTCTCTGAACTATTCAAAATTTCTGCTACCAGTTCTCCAGAATGGGTCAGAACCTGCTGAATACCACCTCTGGGTGGAATGTTACCTTAACTTATTAAAATACAGTGTTTTAATAAATAGAAAGAAGTAGTGGGCAGAAGGATGACATTTGAAAGGTGAGGCGTGATATCTGGAAAGATTCTGCACAATATATTTTTTTATTATTTGTTTTTTTATTTATTTGTTTGTCAAACATGTACTAGGTAACAGGTATAAGTATGAACAAAAACAAAGGGAGTAAATACAGATAAGTGTATCTGTATTTATCTACCATAAATTTATCTACCATACCTCAGAAAAAGGAGCAGGTAGCCAATAATGGTACACAGCACACAATGACCAAAGCACACCAATTAAGTGACCATAGATGTCGTGCTGAGTAGACACATCTCAAATCCGAGATATTGGTTTCTGTGCTCTGTTGTCACTTACTTCTTCGAGTCCTTTGAATCTGTATTGGGATTATACCGCTGTAGGGAATGCATGCACCACTAACATTGCTGAGGCATATCATTCTCACCAATGTCTTTAAAAATTCCATTCAAGAATATTTTTACGATTGCCCCCTTTTGAAAAACTGCTATACTTGTGATGAGGTTACCCTCCTATATAAAGAGGAATGTATTGACCACCCCCCTAATTTATGTTTTTACAGTTTTATTGCATGAGGTAGGTTGTGCTGCCGTGCTTAGATCAATGGGATACTGCAGTGCTAATCAATGTTTCAAAGCTAATACCTTTTTTAAAGCAGAAAAATTCCACACCAGCCTCACTGACTACTCCCAAGAAAGTTAATCATTCCAGAGGGATTTGAGTCATCTATTCTTCTGAAGTAAACTAATCCATGTAGAAAACAGCAGAGCACTTGTGAAAATAACTTACCACAATCCCTGAGCCAGATTGGACTCTTCTCTCTTATGCAGGGTCCTTATGGAAAAGTGTGATATTGATTTCAAGGCATTTCACTCCCAAGGAAAAGGGTGAAGGGTTATATCTTTAGTCCATGTTTTCAAAAGCACAAAATGGTTATCTCCATTAGACAAGAACTTGACCTTTATGTGGTGCTTAGCATCATTTTTAATTCAATAAACCAACCACCCAGAGACAGATTATTTCTTTACAAGCTTTGAAATAATTTATTTCTTGGTGTCTTCATCATAACTTGATATGAGGGAATACATGGATTGTCTTTCACCTGTTGTGGAAAAAACACAACAGAGAGCTGGGAGTGATAAAAGGTTGATGTTTGAGATTTTTCTCTCCTCTTACAAAACGTGAATTCCAGTAGGATAAAATTGATGGAATGGTATCTTTGAGTTATTTATCTTTCAAAAACAGAAGATACCATCTTCTGTTATCTGTGTTATAGTTTACGGAGACTGCCCAGAGTAGGAATCTAATCATTCTGTAAAGTTGCTTTTACATGAACAGCACAGTTTGTAGCAAATATATTATAGAATATCTCTAGGGTATTTTGGTGACACAGATTTTTCTGGTCCGCGTTCTGCAGTTGAGCTGCATGAGAAATGTAAAGATTAATCTAGTTTGAGGAGCACTTTTTGTATTTCTCAGTTACCTTCAGAAGTCAACTTTGAAATGGCCTGAATGGGAATCACTAATTAGAATGGGAATTAAGTCCCATGATCTGGCAGAGGAGGCATGCTGTGGGTCCCATCTGTTAGGGAATTACCCTTGGCAGGTCCCAGGAAGTGGGCCTTCTCTGCTGTGGCACCTGCTTTATGGAACCTTCTTCTACTGCAAGTGAGGCCAGCTCAACCCCTTTTAGCATTCTGCAAGTCTCTCAAGATCTTTTCATCAGTCCTGGGATCCCAAATAACTGGAGAAATTTTGCAATGGCACCCTTAATTGTGGCTAACACCATCTTCTCCATTTATGCGCTTTTTAAATACAGGTGGGTCCTTGATTTATGGCCACAACTGAGTCCAAAAATTCCATTGCTAAGCAAGACAGTTGTGAAGTGAGTTTTGCCCCATTTTACAATCTTTCTTGCAGCAATTGTTAAGTGAATCACTACAGTTATTAAGTTAGTAACACAGCTGTAAAGTGAATCTGGCTTCCCAATTGTCTTTGCTTTTCAGAAGGTTGCAAAAGGTGATCACATGACTCTAGGATACTGCAACCGTCACATGTACATGCCAGTTGCCAAGTGTCTTGAATTTTGATCCCATGACCAAGGAGATGCTGCAATGGTCATAAGTGTGAAAAATGGTTATAAGTCACCTTTTTTAAATGCCATTGTAATTTTAAATGGTCCCTAAAGAAATAGTCGAAGCTACCAGTAGTTTTTAATGATGACCTTTTTAATATTTATATATTTATATTTATTGGTTTTTCTTTTTAATTAAATGTTGTAGACTGCTCAGAGTCATGCTCTTGTGAGACGGGCAGCCATATAAATATGATAAATAAATAAAATTGCATAACATCTAGTTCTGCCACTGGTTCAGGACTGGATGTATGGCACTACTGAAAAGTCTGGAGTTATTCAGCTTCCAATCCTGATAGTTACAACAACATGAACTATGGTTGCTATTTTGTGACACAAAATGAACCAAACATGGTGGAGTTTGGGTATGTATCCTTTCAGGGCACCCAATTACATTACACCTCCTGAAAATTACACATCAAATGGCGATAGTGTTTGAAATTATGCTATTTTAGCACTTCATGCATCAAGAATGGACAAAGGCCATCACTGGGTGAATTTGTGGGATGATTTTTGAAGGGATTGTTGGAGAACTTGGTCTACTATTTTAAGTTAGCAGTTCTAATATTTCCTTTCTAGCCAGGCCAGAATGCAGCAGTCTTTGGAAGAAGACTGTGATGAAAAGAATCCTGATTTAAAATATGTTGGGGAAAAAACAACATACTGGAGAAGAAGGCATACAATTTTAATGTATTTTGCTATGGTTTAAATATGATAGGGAAACCACAGAGCAGGGTTTCTATAATTCTTTACAACCCCTTCATCAGCAATGGCCATGTGAGATGTTGGATGACATTTTTTTTTTTTGGAGGGTGACAATGTAACATTTTATTTGTGTACTTCCTCTCCAGGAACTGATCAAGCAAGGTGCATACCTGTTAAACCTTTTAATGTAGGTCTCTCTCTGTATGTCTAATTGGAACTGGCACATACATGTTGCCTCTTTGTGTGTGTGTCTAATGGGTCTGGGTAAAGCTATGTTGCATCTTTCTATGTATTTCTACCCCGATTTAGCATTGCATTTGTGTGTGTTTCTATAAATGTGTGCTTTGGAAAGCACAGAGCAAGTTGCGTATCCTCTGATCTGGGTCAGATGTTCAGGAGGGAGAATGAATCAGCTGGAAGCATTGCAAGCTGTGGCCCAACTGCCTCCTTCATTGGGATGTATGGGGAAAATGTTTTGGATTGATTCTTCTGCAGCCTCCAATCTGTTTCAATCCATGTTCAAATCCTACTTTTCCTTGTTGGCTTTTCTTGCCAGACCAGATTTGACCTTGTTCTGTCCTAATATTTTTTGTGGGTGGGTATCCCTCTGACAGGTAGTCGAAGTCTCCAGTGTGAGGAAGTTGATATTTACCAGAAGTTGAGCCTACCCATATCGTGTAAAATAATGGGATGTTCTTTGAATATGCAAAATTCCTTTTTGTTCCTGGTCAAAAGAGAAACCACACTCATTTTAATAAACAAAGTCAGTTCGCCTCCTGTGTCACAGCTTTCTAATAGATGAACAATATACCCTGAGTCCCTTTGCACAATTTCTTTCTAATGTTCCATTGGGCTGGAAAGAATAACAAATAAGAAATGCATTTGCAAAACAGATGTAGACTGAAAATTGATTGATCTTCCAGCTTTAGTTTCAATGTGAATTCTTTACGAGGCACCTGAGCCTCAGCGGAGGTTTGGCTATAAATAGTTTGGATATGTCAATTTTCTTAAAGTTTACCACTATGCTCAACTATAGTTCTAAACCTTGGTGGCATTACAAGTTGTGCACAGATGCATTAAAAACACTTCCTATTCCAGATAAAACCTCTGGATGAATCAAAAAGAGCCAGTTTGGTCTTGTTCTTAAGGCACCTGGTTAGAAAATAGGAGACCATGAGTTCATGTTCCACCTTTTCCATGAAATCCAGCTGGGTGACTGTAGGTCCATCATTCTCTCTCAGTTCAACCAGGGGTGGGATGCTGCTGGTATAACAACTGGTTCGGTGATAGTGCGCAGGCACATGAATAGCAATGCAAAAATCCTTACCTGCTAGTGGGAGTAACACAACTGAAGATCAGCAATCCGGTCTTCTGTGCTGATCAGCTGCGATGATCAAGGTCAGTATAGTGCAGGAATGGGTGGTGGGCCTACACGATTGTCAGAGCGAACCAGTTCATTCCCAGCTGATTTTCAGAGCTAGGGGTTCGCCTGAACCGGTCTGAACCGGCAGAATCCCACCCTGAGTTCAACTCATCTCAAGGATGAGTTTTGGGGAAAATAGGAGGAGGAAGGTATATTGGATATGTTCACTGTCTTGAGTTATTTGTAAAAATGATAAATAATAATAAAAAAATAATAATAATTAATTAATTAGAAAGCACATCGAGAAGACATTGACGAAGCTGGGAACTTATTTTAGAATTGCATTTTGATAAAGGAAATGCCAGATCAGATGCAGTGGTTAAGGAATTAGACAGGCCTAGGGAGACCCTGTTTTCATGTCAACCCTTGTTCATAGGTGATTTGGACCAATTTGTCTCTCCACAACTAATCTACAGTATTTCATTAATTGTTCTGAGGACAGAATTTTCTCATGTCAACTACCTTGCACCAGAAAGGAAACAGGAAACAACCTTGCAGAAAAGCTATGCTATAAATCTAGCAAACAAACAAATAGTGATCATGCATTTCATCTAACAATCATCCATCTCCATTTCCCCTGTAAGTAAGAATTGAAAAATACTCTGGTTTTCCTTTTCTGTTGCTTTGAGGTTCAGTTTAAGTAGGCAGGATATCCTCAAGCTTAAGGAACTAGATTTGATTCTAATTTGTCTGGCTAGCAGCATGAAATAGTAAATTTGGGTGGCTGCAACCTAGCTGATAGGTTTCTGTGTTTACACATGACATTGCACTCTAATGTTCTCTGCTCTGTAAGCAAATAGCGACTTTCCCCAATATGGCAAAAAAGGAGAATAAACACTATTGGCCAAATAGCTGAGGTTCTGAGCCAGTTGATGCTATTTGAATATCTGGTTTGTCCATCCTCTTGGCAGAATTCTTATTACTTTCCTTAGCATAGCTTGTTTAAGATGGATAGCACAGCGAACCGCTTCCCTTTAGATACAGCCCTGTTCTGTTTAATGTTTAGATGTATAGGCCAAACCCTGCTTGGACTCTTCATTCTAGAGAAGAATCACTCATGGATTCTGAAGCTGTGAGTTAAAGTTATTTTGGAAATAGCACAGCACTTAGACCTATACTGCTTCACAGTACTTTACAGCCCTCTCTAAGCGGTTTACAGAATCAGCATATTGTCCCCAACAATCTGGGTCCTTCTCATTAAAATGCATTTAATTAGGGTATCAGTTATATTGTCTAATTATCACAGCTGCTAGAGTCTAACAAGTCCCACCCCCCCAATAAATTGAAGTATTCTCTATTCATAACCTTAGGAACTTTAAAATGTATGGATTTCAACTCAAAGTTTTGTAGTCACCAAGCCATGGCATTTAACCGGGAGGCAGGATTTCTACCAAAGCAGAACTAAAGCTTCCTGTAGGAATCTGGCCGCTTCCTTGGGCTCCTACTGGCAGGTCAGAGTCTAAATAGAGAACAGCTGCATGAAAATTATAAAAAAACAGGTCAGGTGGAGGGAAGACCCTCCTTAGAAAGCATCTAGAACAGGGCTGATAAACTGGCCTGCAGGCTGGATGCGTCACACACTGGCCACACCCACACCCGGTTTAGCAAAGGGGGGAAAAGTCCCAATACGTCACATTATGCCGCCATGACAATATGAGTTTGACACCCCTGATCTAGAAAATATTAGCTGGAACATTTTCACCTGTGTGAAGGAACAATAGTTCAATGCACATTATAAACTTTAGAAAGATGGCTGGTTTGATTTTGCTGTCTTCCCACACAGAAACTCTCCGTATTCTTATAGGGAGGCCATCCGATGCTTCAACCATTGTTATTATGGATAGAAGGAATGTATACAGGTAGTCCTCAACTTACAACCATTCATTTTGTGACCATTCAAAGTTACAATGTTACAAATAATCCCAGCAGAGATTATACTACCTGAGACTTCTCAGAAAACAACAACTGAATGAAAAACTGCTGGTGACCTTCTACTGCTATACCATAGAGAGCATTTTAACTTATTGCACCTCTGTATGGTTTTCCAATTGCACAGTGGCAGATAAGAATGAACTCTAGAGTTGAAGACATTATATACGGGAGTCTCTGTGGTTAAATTGGGAGAAGACTAAAAAGCAATCTTATTTGAAAATTCCAGTCTGGCTATCGACTATTGAAGCATTTTATTATCCTATAATATATAAAAAGGAGCAAACATTTAGATTTGGTGAAATATTGAATGAAAAAGGTGAACTTAAATCTATGCAAAAATTAGAGGAACAAGGTATAAAGATGAATTGGTTTTCATATGCGCAAATACATTCAAGGTATGACAAAGATTCTAAAACGGAAGGCTTCTATGATAAACTGACCGATTTAGATAAGATTTTGACAGGTACTGATGAAAAGGTGATTAAAAAATTATATGGATATTTATTAGAAATTAAACTAGAAGAACAAGTTAAAGAAACTATGATTACTTGGGGGAAGAATTTTGGATATGGGATTGATCTAGAGAAATGGCAAAAATTGTGGTCTCAAAATTATAAGATGACAATGTCAACAGCATATAAAGAAAATTTGTATAAGACGTTTTACAGGTGGCATTTTCCCCTGACAAGAATAGCAAGAATGTTCAAGAACAAATCTGAAAAATGTTGGAAATGTCATCCACTACCAGTCTCATATTACCATATGTGGTGGACTTGTGCGGATGCCAAAAAATATTGGACTAAAATCCACACGTGGTTGGAAAAAATGACAAAAAAGCATATAGACTTGAAATCAGAGATATTTTTATTGGGAGTTTTGCCTGAAATATATAGTAAAGAATTGAAATACCTGATTGTAAATGTATTAACAGAGGCTAGGATTGTATTTGCCAAAAACTGGAAAAATGAGAAAATACCATTACAGGAGGAAATCATTAAGAAAATATTGGAATGTGCTGAAATGAGTAGATTGACATTTGAAATCAGAGAACAAGATGATAAACAATTTTATAAAATTTGGGATCTATTCTATCAATGGTTAGACAATAAAACATGGCAATGAAATATGTAGATTCTTAGAAAATAATAAATATATAAAGATGTATTCTTTTCTTATATCTACAAAATGATTGTAGGATAGATTTGAGATGATAATATGAACTGTCATAAAACAAATTAAGTAAAATATGGATTATTTCGTAAAACATGAATGAATAAAAGTATAATCAAATGATTAACAATGATATTAATGTACTTAATATTTGATTGAAAATATGAGAATATATACAATGTAATTGTAATTTAAGACTACAAAATGGAAGCACAAAACAATTTGTAAGCCAACCGACACACACCATATATATATATATATATATATATATATATATATATATATATATATATATATATATATATATATATATATATATATATATATATATAAGATGGCTTGATGTTTTTATGTTTCGTCTGTCTATGTTTGTCTTAAAAACCAATAAAAATTTATAAAAGAAAGAAAGAACTCTAGAGAGTTAATGTCATTGCCCAGAAGATCATTGGTTGCCCTCTCCCCTCTTTGGAAGAGCTTTATAGCTCCCGCTGCCTTAAGAAAGTTCAAAACATTCTCAAAGATCCATCTCATCCTGGGAACCCTTTTTTTTTGAACTATTACCATCTGGCAGACAGTACAGGATAATAAAAACAAGCACAAAGGGCCAAAAAACAGCTTCTATCCCAGGGCAGTAGCTCTGTTGAATTCTACTGTATAGTGCAGTGTTGGTGCGGTGTCTGGGGTTTTCGGTTCAATGTGTGTGGGGGGAAGGATGTGTGTGTGGTTTCATGGTCATGGTCATGATGTGCACTGAAGATGGTGTTTGATTTTGTTGTACGAGATGCAATGACAATAAAGTAAAGTAAAGTAAACAATGGCATTGAAAAAAGTGGTGCTTGTTTTCCATACTTACAACCATTGCAGTATCTCTGTGGTCACATGATCAGAATTCAGACATTTGACAATTGGTGTGTATTTATGATAGTTATACTGTTCTGGGCTCAGGTGATTTGCCTTTTGGGAACTTCCTGGTCAGCTTCTGAAAAGCAAAGTCACTGAGGAAAACCAGATTCGCTTAACAACTGCATGATTTGTTTAACAACTGCTGTGATTCACCTAACAACTATAGCAAAAGAGGTCATAAGATGGAACAAAACTCACTTAACAATTGTTTTGCTTAGTCACTGAAATTTTGGGCTCAGTTTTGGTTGTAAGTTGAGGACTACTGATTACTGACAGTGAGGAATGACAATATCCATAGGAAGAGATCGTCCAGGCCAGAGGTACAACAATAGAAAATGGTTTCCTTTTATGATAGATTCTTTGGAAGAATTGTGTTGAAAAGCTAGATCCAAAATAGAAAAAAGTCCTGCATGAATACAGTTCATTTAGTGCATGTTCAAAGTTTAAAACGGCACTGAAAAAAGTGACTTATGACCATTTTTCACACTTACAACCATTGCGGCATCCCCATGGTCACGTGATAAAGTTTCGGATGTTTGGCAACTGACTCAAATTTATGACAGTTGCAATATCTGGACTCATGTAACCTTCTGATAAGCAAAGTCAATGGAGAAGCCAGATTCACTTAACAACTGTATGATTATCTTAACAACTGCAATGATTCACTTAACAACTGTGGCAAGGAAGGTGGTAAAATGAGGCAAAACTCACTTAACAACAGAAATTTTGGGTTCACTTATGGTCATAAGTAGAGGATGACCTATTCAGCCGGTTCGCACCGGATCGAGTGAACCAGTAGCAAGGATTTGGCATGGGTCGCCGAACCAGTAGTAAGTTCTGGCTGGCCACGCCCTCCACCCGGTCACCTGGTCGCCGCTGGCTCACTTGGCCCGCCCACCTGATGCTTGCTCACCCTGCCCGCCTGGTGCTGGTCCCTTAAGATATTTCTTTCTTTTTTTCCCCCCTCCCAACAATCAGCTGTTCATACGATCAGCTGTGCCAGGATTCCCCTTGCTGAGGCCCAGGAAGGCAAAAAATGGAGGGAGGGACTCAGCCCCCCTTCCATTTTTTGGCTTCCTGAGCCCCAGAGGAGACTTCTGGGACCAGAAATGCCCCCCAGAGGCTCTTCTGAGGCCAGGAAGGTCCCAAAATGGAGCATGGAGGGATGCTGTATGCCCCTCCCATGCTCGGTTTTTTTCTTCCTGCGCCCCAGAGGAGCCTTCTGGGAGCAAAAATGCCCCCTTAGAGGCTCCTCTGAGGCACAGAAAGCCCCAAAAACGAGTGGGGGTGGTGGTGGTGGTTGCAAAAAAAAAAAAAAAAAAAAAAAAGCCACGCCCACCCAGTCACATGGCCACGCCCACCTAGCTACACTTACCAAGCCATGCCCACAGTAAAAATTTTTGAATCCCACCACTGGTCCTGTGGTTTTGGTAAGTCTTAATTCAGGGTCAAATAGAACGCTCTTGGCCAAGGGCTATCAAAGGTAGTCTGGCATCAGTACAATCCAGCTACTATCCAGCTGTGCTAATCCAATATGATTGTGAGAATGAGCATTTTGTATGGCAGTCTTAAATTGGAAGAGTCACATATAACATATACATAACTAACTCACAAGAAACAATAATGATAAGATATTTTCCAGCATATACCTTAAAATGTGGAGGCATTTTCCTTTCCTCCTTCCCCTTTTTATATTGTAAAAAGAATTTTATTTTTAAATCCATCATGCAAGTCTTAAGAATAGCTTTCGCTCTCTCTGCTGTGAATGCTTCAAATGCTTACTGCACACCATGGCATTCTTTGGGGAACAATGTTATGAAAACTTCAATTTTTTGATGTTGGCAAAGTTCAGGAATCTCTTTCAACTTCACACTTCTTTTCAAGATAAAAGATTAGATACAAGAAGCAAGGTTTATTTGGACATTTATTTGACGGTGCTCATTACCCAGCTCTGCTCTAACCTTTGGTAGGAAATAAGGGGAAATGATGATAAAAATACATGGTTTGCTGACAGAAGAGATCCTTTGGACAACTGGAGAGTTTGTCCAATATGGGACTCATCGTTTGCATCAGATCAGTGAATACACAAAGAAGATAGACAGATGATAGTCAAAAAAATTTGGGGGGGGGGGGTTGTCAGCTGGTGCTCCATTCAAAATCCAAGAAAGAAATACTTAGACCCTTTTAATTAGAGAAAATATATCTTTTACTGGAAGTCAAGTGGTAGCAACAAAAGAATTCTGATTCTGAGGAAATAGGCACGTAAATCACATATACAAAGAGATGGCAACGTTCCCACCCCCCAATAGTTCAAATGGTTCTTCCAATTAAAAGTTGTGAATATCATCATGTGGACATCTTCAGGTGATGATGAGGCTTCTGTCCGTTGACCTTGGCATAGTTTGATAAAGGTTTGCAGCTGCGCATAGAAGAGAAAGCTAAGCAAGAAATAGAAACCTAAGCAAGAATGTGCTCTCCCCCCCTCAGTTTATACAGTACTAGTTTATAACACCTCCAGCTCACTTCCCATACTTATCCCCCCTCCTCCCCCCGTTACTTATGACAGCCGAAAGATGCAAAGCAAAGGGAGAAAATCTTGAAGGCTGACAGGGTTTCCTGAAACCATATCTACAGTATGATTTCTGGGGAGGAGAGTGTCACATAAGGTTTAAGGTTATATATCTTTGTCAGTGGTGGGATTCATTTTTTTTTATTACCAGTTCTGTGGGCGTGGCTTGGTGGGTGTGGCAGGGGAAGGACACTGCAAAATCTCCAGTCAGAGGTGGGATTTCCCGGTTCTCCGAACTACTCAAAATTTCCTTTACCAGTTCTCCAGAACTGGTCAGAACCTACTGAATACCACCTCTGATCTTTGTATATAGGATTGCTGTCATGTGTAGAGAATATACAGGATGACTTTGATGGAGACAGGAAACATCTGTAACACTTTCCGGGCCTTCTGGAAAGGTATGAAAACACAAATCAGCACCCTGAAAGCCCTTCCTCCATCTTTTAATTTTTAACATTGCTTGTCCTTTAAATTTTATATACCGTTTAATGTTTTTTTTAAATGTTTTTATTTGTACACCACAAAGATAAATCATGATAGCTAGCTAACTAGAAAGATAGATAAAATAGATCATAGGTGGGGAACTATGACCACTTAATGACTTGTGGACTTCAACTCCGAGCATGGCTGGCTCAGGAATTCTGGGAGTTGAAGTTCAAAAGTCATAAAAGGGATTAGTTCCCCACCTCTGAAATAGATAAACGTAGCTTAAGCCCATAAGGAGAGAGAAGCTAAGCCAACAACAAGACAAATTTCTAGGAGCATCATTCCATGCAGAAAAATGTTCAGTAACCTGAGGTCTCTCCTAGCCTGATCAAGTTGTGACATTATGTCAGGGGATATACTAGTGAGTTTGTGTGTGTGTGTGTGTGTGTGTGTGTGTGTGTGTGTGTGTGTGAATCCATCTCACTCAGTTAGTAATAAGCCCGATTGAACATAAAGAAAGCTGTTTTAAACAGACACTTTGTGAGTTCTCGTATTGTCAGCCCTACGAGGTAGACCCAGCAAAAAACAGATGCTGTGCAGGCCTAAAACTATCTTTATTAGAATGGCTATGATATAATAACAGAATTGTGCAAGGCTGAGGGTGCTCTCCCTACTCCCTGTTTTATCTTCTTGAAAATTCCTGTCTGAGATATTTTTCGTACACTTCTCTCTTCATGTGGGCTTAAGCTATACTTATCTGTCTGTTTGCCTTAGTAACAGATTTTCCCTCTTTCCATCAAGGTCATCCTCTACACTCTATGCATATGACAGCAATCCTATACACAAAGGTATACAATCTGAGGCCTTGTATTTATGTGACAGAAGGGGAAACTTTTAAAATATGTCAGAAGTAATCAGATTAAGTGCAATTCATTTCAATGAAATCAAATCAAATCTAGAGGTGTTTTTTTTCTTTCAGCCATTTTTCAAGCTGAAGTGCTTCCCTATCTCAAATTTCCACTTTCTTGTGAACTGGACAGCTATAAAAACATAATAAAATAAAGCATTCAAAATTATTCCACTGTCAAGTATTACTGGGAGGAGTGGGAAAGAGGAAAATTACATTCCTATTAAATATAAATTAACCTGAAAAAGACCCTTCTAAATGCATGAGATTGAATTGCATGTAAAGTCCAAATCAGAGGTGGTATTCAGCAGGTTCTGACCAGTTCCAGAGAACCGATAGTGGACATTCTGAGTAGTTTGGAGAACCGGCAAATCCCACCTCTGACTGGAGATTTTACAGTATCCTTCCCCTGCCACGCCCACCAAGCCACGCCCACAGAACCGGTAGTAAAAAAAATTGAACCCCACCACTGCCAAAGATGGCTATGAATTTTTAATGTTTGTTATATGGTTTTTTTGTGTGTTTTTTTTAAATTAATGCTAGCAGGGATGATCAACTTTCTATTCCACGTTCCATCATCCAGCTTGTCTTTTCCAAAATATTAAGTGTTGCCATTGCTTAATCACATCAGATTAATGAAGTCACCAGGATTCATTTAGAAAGTAATTGAGAATGTCTAATTTTAATTAAGAGTTTTGATTGCGGATGCTAATGGAATAATAAAAATGCTTTCAGAGATGTATTTTTTACTATCATAAAACGTACTATCTAGATTTATTTCACTTTATTCATGGGAAACAAAATAAAGACAAACATTGTGACTCTTTCATAATCAAGGATCCATTTTGCTTTTTAGTGTGCAATGTGTTTTCACTTAACAAAAAGTGGTTTAAGGTTAAAATTTGATAAGAATAAATGCTATCCAGTTTCAAAGGACTTTTTAGCAACATACAGAGGATTTATCACAATGATTGATTTGTTATTTAGAGCTCATAAATTTTGTTTTCATCCTATAATTTATATTTCTTGGAATACACAGTAACTAAATTCTATTCTGGTTACTAATGGGAAGTGCCAGGCAACAAAAATAATAAACAAATTATATTTAGAAGAATAAAATCGTTTAAACTCTTATTCAGCTCACAATTTTCTTATTCGCATTCAGAAGCCTATCATTAATTTCAAAGTGTTTTCCTTCTTTTTTATATTGAAGCACCCCATGGGAGTAAGCTTCAGATTACAAGAGAAGTATTGTCCTTCTGCCTTTAATAACTTAATTCCTACTTACCTTTAATAGATAGGAATTAGGGCAGCATCTAAATTTATCTGTACTAAATCCCTCTGACAAAGAGCAACTTCTGAAATGCTCACTTCTCCATCATTATTAAACATAATGTTCACTAGCTGTTGGTACATGCTACTCACTCTTCTGGCATGCCAGAATGGCGGATGTTGAACTCCACCTACTGTTAGCCCATTGCAAATATATCCCTTATCTGTGGTTGTTTTGTTTGGACTTAAGCCATCTTAAGCCATTCAGAGCAGAAATGACCTCCTGTACTTTCTTCAGTTCTAGTGGCTGCTCCAATTCAGATTCTCCTTCAGCTTCTTGGATGAGAAGCGAAACGCCTTCAAAGAAAAACCAGAAAGTCCACTCGCCTCTTGAAAAAGCACCTTTGGGACAATTAAAATACTATATCCAGCCTAAAGAATATAGCAGGAACACATTTTTATACAAATACCAGCACACCGGTAACAAAGAGCTCAGAAACATATAAAAACTCACTATCTCACAACCCCAATTTGCCAGCTGTCCCCAGGAACACATGCAGTTTTCACTATTGTTACTGGGCCAATAAACAAAAACCTCCTTTCCAATTGCAGCCTGCCTCAAACTTATTTTTCCTTTGCCTGTCTCTCTCTCTCTCTCTCTTTTCCAGCTTCGAATAAGACATGGACCAGATTTAACTTTCAATACTTCCATTCCTTTGTTTAACATCAGGGGTGTCCAACCTTGGCAACTTTAAGACCTGTAGATTTCAACTCCCATAATTCCCCAGCCAGCCATGCTGGGAATTGAAGTTTACAAGTCTTAAAGTTGCCAAGGTTGGACACCTCTGCTTTACATTTTTAAAGCATCTTCAAGCTGCAGTGCAGAAACATTGTCCTTTTCTTCCTGTGAAGCTGAACTATTGGCTCTCTCTTAGTTCCAAGTTTCCATGGACTTTCAGAGGAGCATAGAAAGGAAGAACAACTTGTACCCTATTGCTTTGATTACTGTAACATCAAACCATGATGGTACTACTAGGGGAGGGGGAAAAAAGAATGGGAAAAGTTTACTACCTTCACTGCAGAGGTGGTATTCAGCAGGTTCTGACCAGTTCTGGGGAAACAGAAGCAAAAATTTTGAGTAGTTTGGAGAACTGGAAAATACCACCTCTGACTGGCACTGCCCCCATCTATTCTCTGCCTTCTGAGTCCCAGCTGATCGGTTGAGTCTCCTTTTGTTGCAGAAGAACAGAACTGGAAAGTGTGTGGAGGGAATGGGATTTTGCAGTAACCTTCCTTCAGGAGTGGGGAGGGAATGGAGATTTCACAGTATCCTTCCCCTGCCATGCCCACCAAGCCACGCCCACCAAGCCACACCATGCCTACCAAGCCATGCCCACAGAACCGGTAGTAAAAAAAATTGAATCCCACCACTGCTTTACTGACTGCTTGCAGGAGATCACAAATTATCTTCATATAACCGCATGATGCTACTACAACCATGCAGGATTCACCTAAGGCGACTGGACTGGGATTGCTACAACTACTATTGTAAATTGTTGCGGCAGCGGTGGCATGCTACTGGTTCGGCCTGGTTCAACTACCAGTTTGACCGAACCGGTAGTAAAAAAAGCCTCCAATGATCAGCTGAGAGGAGGGAAAAAAAAGTTTCCAATGACCAGCTGAGAGGAGAGAAGAGAAAAGTGCAGGATCGGCCCTCCCACCTGTCCCTGCATTTTTCCTCTTCTTTATCACCTCAGCTGATTGGCGCTGCAGGCCTCAGCTGGTGTGTAGAAAGCTGTGTGTGTGATCACCGAATCAGTAGTGAAACAGGTAGGGTCCCACTGCTGGGATGGGGTCTCATTATGCCACACATTGCTTATCGATACTGTTAAGTTCGGAAGGTCGAGCTCATAGAGACGAGAGACACAGATTCAGTGAACAACCGTTCTTTATTTACTGGCTAGATCTGAGTAAAAAAGCAGCACTCACGGCAGCTCTTTATAGAGCTCGCCGAGGCTTGGCGGCCAATGACACCGCTTTGAGTTTCCCGCGATTGATTTCAACCAATCGCGGTAGACTCCTAGCGAGCCAATCACAACCGCCCAGACTGTCCAATCACGTAGTGGTTTTAGCGGACCAATAGGAATGCAGGGTTTCAAGCCTGCTAATATGGAACAGATACAGTTGCCACTCCTAATTGCCATTGTTAAACAAGGACCACTGTAGTTTGGGCTCCACACCAGTCTGGCTTTGTTGCCAACCCACTGCAATCTGAACTGGAGTTCCTGGAAGTGGCTTAAGAAACAGAGAGATAAAATCGGAGATAAGCAGCTTGGAACACAATGTGGAATTGTCCAGTTTTCCTTTCTTCCCTGCTCAATTCCTATTTCACGCTTTCAACTGTTCCTTTTATGTCCACGATACACCTTGAAGAAAGAAAAGGAAAGAAAAGAAGAAGGGAGGGGAAGGAAGGAAGGAAGGTTGGCAGTTCTATATTTTAAATTTACTGAAATCACAGCTATTTAACATCTACAGGCATTATATGAATTTTGCATCTGCTCCCCTGGTGCTAAATATATCTTTATCAATAACATTAATTTGTTCTATGGACTATAGAAGAAATAAGGCACTTTAAAAGTAATAATTAGCCAATTTATGGCCTTTGTTGTCTTTCTACTTTTAGATGATGACTTGTTTTTAAAAGTAACAAAAAACGTCCAACCACATATTTCTTTTTGGTGTTGTTTGGAGGCCCTGGACTTTGTCCCAGAAATCTAACCCTAGTGGACCATGCCTTGGTTACTGGAATTTTAAGGACTCTGTTGTCTTCACCCAGATATTTCTTCTGCTCCTTACTTCACTTACATCATCCATCATGGCTAGTAGCATAAGACTCCGATTTCTCCTGTGAGCTTACTAAATAGCTCTGTTTCATTTATTTTGACTGATTTTGATTGATTGATATCCCACCTTTATTATTTTTACAAATAACTCAAGGAGGCAAACATATCCAACACACTTTCTTCCTCCTATTTCCCCATAACAACAACCCAGGTTGGGCTGAGAGAGAATGTCTGACCCAAGGATCACCCAGCTAGCTTGCATGCCTAAACCTGATGTGGGACTAGAACTCACGGCCTCCTCATTTCTAGCTTGTTGCCTTAATCATATAGACCAGGGCTGTCAAACTCCCAGCCCATGGGCTGGTTGTGTCACACACTGACCACGCCCATCCCCAGTTTAAGTCCCAATACATCATGTGATGCCCGTGTGATGATGTGAGTTTGACACCTCTGATATAGATTGAATTGGCTCTCTCCTGGCTGAATTTACCTGAACAACTAAACACATCTTACAAAATCTTTCATAACATCACTCTCATCTTTTCATTAGCACCTTGACAAGATGACTAATAATTATTCTCGCATTAATTTAAGTTTTTATGTCTGCAAATTCTTTGATCATTGATGCTTGTTTTATACTCTTGTCCAAGATTGAATTGAAATGCAATGCCCATTTTTTTCACCCCTTCCTTAATTTATTCAAATGGACTTGGGTCCCCCCTTCTCTGTTCTGAATGACCTTTTATGAAATACTGCCTTGCATTCTTTGGGATTTGGAGTGAAAAATCAAGACAGACGTTGCTGCCAGTGGCTAGCGGATGGCTGCTTTTGCAACCCATATTATTTATGCTCCCATGTAGGTGGCTAGTATCTGTGGGGAAAGAGAAGTCCAGTTTCCATTTCTTTTCAACCCCTGATAGAAAACGATATACAGGGAAGTAAGCAAAGCAGCTTTATATGATTTAGTGTTTTGAAATTTACGGCAATTGTGAAGCACTAAATAAACTTTTGGAAGACAGGAATTACTCAGTCCCTATATTTTCATCCTAAAAGCATGGGAGTTTGTGTCTTTATTTGGGTATGAATAACTATTAAAGTTGTATCTATGTATGCCTTTCCATCCTGTCCCTTTCTCAAGGCCATTTATTGTTAACATTGTACTAAAATATAATCCAAGCCTATTATTTATTTATTACGTGAATGGTTCCTTCTACACGAGGCCATATAACAGCACCTCTTAGCAGAAACTTGCTGATCAAGGAAGATTTTCAATAGAAATTTCTCAGTTGCTAGGAGGGATCTTCATCCAATGAGATTCCATTTTTGTGATTTAGATCAGGGATCCCCAACCTTTTCGACGCCGCGGCCCGGTTCCGGCGTCAGCTGGGCGCCGCCATCTTTTTGACGAAAAATCACTTCCGGTGATGTCACCGGAAGTGATTTTTCGTCAAAAAAATGTGGCGCAGCGCTTCTGGTGAGCTTTTTCGGCAGAAATGGCTTTCTACCCGGAAAGCTCACCGAGCGCTGGCGCCGCCATCTTTTTGACGAAAAATTGCTTTTTTACCAAAAAGATGGCGGCGCCAGCAACCAGCGGCCCGGTAAGGCTTGTTCCGCTGGCCCGGTACCGGTCCGCGGACCGGCGGTTGGGGACCCCTGATTTAGATTGCTTTAGATTCACAGTTGGAGGAGGGGTTACATATGTACAATCACAATTCCACTTTGCTTGGCCCATGTAAGCTCAAAGTAATCCAACTTTGCTCACTATTGTACATTTTCAGAATGGTGGTTGCTACTTGCATCATCATTTTTATGTTTCAATAAAGCAAGCTTCCACCAAGTGGTTCATTCGTGCTTAATGGCAACCCTTATCTTTGGTCTAACAGCTGGTTTGATGGTGAATGTAAGGTATTAAGGATGAGACAGTGAGCTGCTTGGATTTAACCTCACTTTCAGCATGATCACAGATTGAGAGTTCCTGTTTTAGACAAAACAACCAAATCAGCTCCAGTTTTCTGACCAAGTACATATGCATTCATAAAGTTCAGGAAGGTAAGCATTTTGCATACTCATGGATATAATATATTCATTAGGAACCTAAACCTAAGAATAACCTGTCAAAAGCAGATTGTGGGTGGGAGGACTCCACAGCATGGAAACATTTAGTGCTAACTCTTTGCCAACCACTCAAAGTGTAAAGGAGATTTTGAAAGGAGAAAGTTATTTGGAGGATAGAGCTGAGAATGGAAACTGATCAATAAATAATCCAGAATGAATGATATTGATTATGCATTATGTTTGACTGATTTTGAGATAACACAACATTCTTCATCAGTTCTTATGTTCAGGGAAGAGTTCCAGAAGAAAGAGAGAAAAGTTGAAGGAAAGATCTTGGGCATCACATTTAACTGTGGTGTGAAACACCTTATCTTCCTTCTCCTTCTGCAGATGGTTGGATGAGCAAGCCCACACAGGCAGCATAGTGGTTCCTGGTATGGCGCAAACAAAAATACAAAAACAGGAATCAATTGTTCCTTTGTGGCTTCACAATAGGACAAGATGGAGAGATCTGCCATTTGGAAGTTTCATTTGCTGAAGCAAAAGGCCATGGTATCCAAAAGAAAGAAGAAGCACCAAAAGAAGAGTTTGGGAGAAGTTTGGACTGGGAACAAACTAGATGGGGGAGAAAACTTCCCAAAATAATGAGTCTTTTTACTGATGAGGTGGGGAAGTCAAGTCAAGAACACCAGAAGACTATTCTGATTGAGCAAGAAAGAAGAAATTTTATTTCAGAGCAGCAGCTGGAGTTGTGGCTGAATTCATGTGGAAGACTCAGAAGAACAGAGTTGAAAGGGGATCTTGGAGGTCTTCTAATCCAATACACTGCTCAAGCAGGATGCCCTATATCAGTGATGGTGAACCTTTTGGGCGCCGAGTGGCCAAACTGTATGCGTGTGCGTGGCATGCATACTCAAAATGCAAGGTGCACCCCCGCACATGCATCCTGCGCATGTGCCTCACCCCTGTGCATGCATGGCAGAGACTTGAAGGTCAGCTGGTTGGTGGGGGGCGCGTGCGCATGCACGGTGGAGCTGAGCTGGGGGAACGGTGCTCATGACCACAGAAAGGGCTCTGCGTGCCATAGGTTCGTCACCATGGCCATATACTATTTCAGACAAATGGTTGTCTAATCTTGTCTTAAACACCTCCAATATTGGAGCACCCTAATTTCTGGATGCAAGCCATTGTACGAATTAATTGTTTTCTGTCAGGAAATTTCTGCCAGGAAATCTCTCCTTAGTTCTAGGTTGGTTCTCCCCTTGATTAGTTCCCAACCATTGCTTCTTGTCCTGCCTTCAGGTGCTTTGGAGAATAGGTTAATCCCCTCTTCTTTGTGGCTATTAAATATTGGAAGACTGCTATCATAGTCCTTCTTTTCATTCAAAATAACCCCATCATGATTCTCTTTGGTATAAGATGGGGATAAAAGGATAGTCGGTGTGACTTTTAAGACACTATTATTTACAACAATTACATAGAATTTCTGGAATCCTCCCAGTTTCTCTTTCTTGACTGGCTGTCTCAAAGGGCTGGTAGACCAGATTTTCCAGCTCCTAGTACAAATAATTCTCAACTTCACTCTTGCCTTATCTCTGGTAATAATAGATTAAACTCTAAAACAGACGTATCACAGTTAAAAGAAAATTTCTGAACCCCCCCCACCTACCCCAAGGTGTGACATTTTGATCCATCTATTGGATCCATCTTATCCATCAGCTATTGACTCCCCAAAAGCTGCTCACTCTTGTGCCATACAAATCCAAGCATTGGTTCAAGACCGAGATAGAAAAAGGTTTTAAAAATGACACTGAACAGCTCTCCTTTGCAGGAAACAGGCCAGTCAAATTAATTGGAATCCTGAATAAATCCTGTTTTAACCTTACTCCCCGGTGAGGTGTTTTTTTTTTTAAAGAACAAAGATACATGGAAATGGCTTAGAAATACTCCTACAAGTAGAAAATGTCATCCAGGGTAATGCATGCAAGAGATAAATTAGGGAAAAGAATGAAGAAAATACTGACAGTTAAGTAGTTAGTAATTCTATGTTATTGAGGTTAAGAAACTGGCCCAGAAAAAAAGGAAGCAGCTGGGATAAGAGCTGTATATACTGGACTAAGGGCTCTAAGGACTTTTGATTCATATCTTCAATTTCTGACTATTTACTTTTCCAAAACAGAACTGAATATGATAGACAAAATAATTTGCACTTCCTTTGTTTTATTATGTCATTGTGTGCTCACTTTAAACAGCTCTTACTTATAAAGCCAAGTTATAAACTATTTCTCTTTGTACAAAATGTACATTTACAAATATATGCTGCCTTTTAAAGTATATGAAGTTGATGAGTAATAACTAAGTTAACACCCATTCAGTTCATTGGGACTATTACAAATATGAGTAACTTTGACTTTAATTCCTTGTGTGTATAGTTATTTGGCTTAAAGATCTGCTACTGACAAAATTATCATCAATAAGCATTCAGAAATAAATTATTGAATAAGCTCCTTTTTGGAAGGAGCTCTATAGTGAGATCTTTCTAAGTTAGTTGGAGAATACTGTATTCCTCCTCCTCCTCCTCCTCCTCCTCCTCCTCCTCCTCCTCCTCCTCCTCCTCCTCCTCCTCCTCCTCCTCCTCCTCCTCCTCCTCCTCTTCTTCTTCTTCTTCTTCTTCTTCTTCTTCTTCTTCTTCTTCTTCTTCTTCTTCTTCTTCTTCTTCTTCTTCTTCTTCTTCTTCTTCTTCTTCTTCTTCTTCTTCTTCTTCTTCTTCTTCTTCTTCTTCTTCTTCCATCATTGGATGTTGGTGATCCTGTTCAGTGGTGGAATTCAAATATTTTTACTACTGGTTCTGTGGGCATGGCTTGGTTGGTGTGGCTTGGTGGGCATGACAGAGGAAGAATATTGAAAAACCCCCATTCCCTCCTCACTCTAGGGGGAAGATTACTGCAAAATCCTCCCTCATCACCCCAAGAACCTGCTTTCCAGCTCCGTTCTCCCGTGCAGGGCAACAAAAGAAGCAGACTCGAGAAGCAGAGAAGAGATGGGAGTAGGGCCAGTCAGAAGTGGTATTCCAAACTACTCAAAATTTCTGCTACTGGTTCTCTGAACTACTCAAAATTTCCGCTACCGGTTCTCCAGAACTGGTCAGAACCTGCTGAATACCACCTCTGTTGTGCTATTGAGTTTTGTCCAAATCAGTTAGATTTTGAAGCCATGATATTCTTCTTGTGTTTGGACCCCATTTTTTAAGGATTAAGTAAAGTAAGCCGTATTTTTCCAGGTGTCGCATCACATGTCCAAAATATTCTAACTTTCACTTTTTATGGTTATGGTGATTTCCTTTGGCTTTCCCCTTCTCATTTCTGATTTTCTCAACCCAACGTCTATGTAACAGCTGGCTGTAAATCCACATTTCAAATGCTTCTAGTCCCTTCTAGTGTCAGAGACCAACTGTATTCCGTAGAGTGGAGTATATTCACCCTTTATAGCAGAATATTTCCACCAGTGCAACCAAATGTGTTGAATATAATGGTAACTGGCGGAAACTTAATTGGAAGCATTATGGAGAAGGAAAACATTTTACTATCTGCCTGACCGGGGAATTCCGGTAGTTGAAGTCCACACATCTTAAAGTTGCCAGGCTTGCTCTAAAAGGCAAGTTATATTGCAAATAGCAAATACAGGTAGTCCTCGACTTACAACAGTTCATTTACTGACTATTCAAAGTTACAATGGCACTGAAAAAAGTAACTTATGACCATTTTCACACTTACGACTGTTACAGCATCCCCATGGTCATATAATCAAAATTTAGATTCTTGGCAACTAACTCATATTTATGACTGTTATAGTACCCCGGAGTCATGTCATCCCCTTTTGCGACCTTCTGACAAGCAAAGTCAATGGGGAAACCAGATTAATTTAACAACCATGTTACTAACTTAACAGTTGCAGTGATTCGTTTAACAAGTATGGCAAGAAAGGCCATAAAACGGGGCAAAATTCACTTAACAAATGTCTCAGATAACAGATAATCAGAGTTGGAAGGGACCTTGTAGGTCATCTTCTTCTAGTCCAATCCCCTGCCTAAGCAGGAGACCCTATACTATTTCTGACAAATGGCAGTCCAATCTCTCCTTGAAGGTCTCAAGTAATGGCACTCCCACAACTTCCGAGGGCAACTTCTGTTCCATTGGTTGATTGTTCTCACTGTCAGAAAGTTTCTCCTTATTTCCAGGTTAAATCTCTCCTTGTTCAGTTTCCATCCATTATTCCTTGCCTGGCCTTCAGGGGCTTTGGAAAATAGCTTGACCCCCTCCTCCCTGTGGCAGCCCCTCAAATATTGGAAGACCTCTATCATGTTCCTCCTGGTCCTTCTCTTTACTAGACAAGCCAAGCCCCGTTCCTGTAACCGTTCTTCATATGCTTTAGTCTCCAGTCCCCTAATCATCCTGGTTGCTCTTCTCTGCACTTTTTCTAGAGTCAACATCTTTTTTATAGTGTGGTCTCACTTAGCAACAGAAATTTTGGGCTCAATTACATTCATAAATTTAGGAGTACCTGTAGTGGCTTGTACATCTATGGTAGCGGAGGATGGGGAAGGAGGACAGGGAACATCAGAAAGAAAAGAAGTCAAAAAGCAAAAGAACGAACAGTCAGTTGGGAGAGGAGGAGAGATATTTCTTTCCTTATTTTTAACCCGAACTTCACTATATATATACTAAATATATTCCCATCCTTGAAAACATTTTCTCTTTCTCATTGTTATTTTTTGGGTACTGAAATAACCAAAAAGAGAGAAAGACAGCAAAGCAGAATAAGGTTATCTGGAAACATCAATCTGTAAGGAGAACCTAAAGGTCCCGGGACCACAAGGTTAGTGGGGATGAACCTAGGAAGTCCCCTATTTTCTATCCTGGTCCCATTTGTCTTGCACTGTCCCCCCCGAGAAGCTATACTGTTAAGTTGGAGCAATTGGTGAAGATTGAACTTTTCTGGGAATCTTTTGGGCAATGGTAGCTCACCACTGATCATTTTGAAATTACTTTTATTGCGCGTTGCAGTTGTTATCTTTGTTTTATGATGATTGTTGAAGTGTGTTTATGTTGTCTAGGATTGTGATTTAGTTTTCATCCTATTGGGGATGCTTTATGATACTTTATATTGTTGCAAGCTGTTGTGTAGTGTACAATAAATCACAAGAGCAGCAGCAACAGCAGCAGCAGCAGCAATATAATAAGCTCATTTCCCTACCTGCATATGTATTTTAGGATCATAGTCTAATGGTCCAAAGCGCTGCCTAAACAATATGTTAATATGATTACATCCAAACAATGACAAATATATTTTTCTTGAATTAGTCATCTTCAGTATCTGCTGGACAAAAAGGTTGGACAAGAAGTCATATAAATGCATGAACTGTGTTCTGAAGGACAGCCTATTATAAACTCCACACCCTTCCTACATTAATATAAGGCAGTGCTCTCTGTGGCTATAAGCCATCTCAAATGCACAGATTGCATTGGACCTACTGTTCTTTTCTAAGCCAGCCTTTGATGTAAAGCAAAACCAGATGGTCCTGACTCATCTTGGCAGCACATAATTGAGAGGACGGGATGCACTGGAGAAGAGGCAGATGCCTGTCCTTCCTTCTAGGTGATTCTGAGAAGCCAGCTGTCCATAGCAATGGGGTCAGTTTTGCAAAACATGTAGATGGACAAGGAAGTAGGTCATGAATCTGGAGGATATTAGGGCAATCTTTGAGCAAACTAGGCCCTGATATATTTAATTGGGTTATTGCTCTTCAATGACTGTAAGTTAACTTTCCCAACCTATGCCTTCATTTTTTTTTCTCATAATAAGAATAAGATGGAGAGCAATATTCCAGAGAAATATATCTATGGATAACCAGAATTAATTGGACAACCACACTTTACTGGAATCGCACAATACCTTAGCATCAAACCATGATTTATAAACCATGATGGCTAGATTTGTCCAGCATTACTGGGCATACTTTAGAGTGATTGAATGGATGGGTGAGAAACATATACATGATCACTAGCTGCTTAAACCTGGTTCCAAAGAGACTTCTAGAAATGTAATTTCTTCTAATGCAAACGTCTATATTTATGTGGCATAATGCAAAGTATTCTTATTTAAGCCCCATAAAATGAAGTTTGTCCAGTGTTATTCTATAGATGGGCACAATTTAGAGTGATTGAGTGGATGGGTGAGAAACATATAAATGATTACTAGCTGCTTAAAACTGAATGTGAAGAGTCTTCACCAGGGGTGGGTTTCTACCGGTTCTGTCCACCTCTGTAGAACTGGTAGCTCTGAAGAGCAGCAGACATAGAACCGGTTCTATGTCTCCTGATGTTTTTGCTCACCTGCCCACCTGGGCTCTTACCTGATCTTTATTTTCTGATTTTTCAACTTCAGTTGCCGAACAAGGCACAGCTGCAGTTAAAAAAGCAGAAAAAGAGGGTTGTTTCAAAGGCTGGTTCTTTGCACGCAGCGTGCTGATGACGATTTACAGGCACGCACTCCCAGTGTGCAGGGAAGCACATCATAAATCACCGAACCTCGTAAATCCCGAACCGGTAGTTAACCCTGTATCCCACCCCCAACATAATCACCCCAAACATATCTATATTTATATGGCATAGTGCAAAGTATTCTTATTTTTATTTAAGCCCCATAAAATTATACTTGAATGAGACTTTAGTTATATTCTATACTACATGCAAGTATCACTTAGCTGTAAAAGTCTTTCTCTGTGTAAATTTAGTTCCAAATTCAATTTTCCTCTGGAATATTTGTAGCTTCTGCAAGTGATTCAGTTTTTCTGGGTTAGGGTTAGGTTTAACTTTAAAGAAAAAAAAATGTACTTCAGAGCCTGCATCTTTACTTCTAGTGCTTTACAACAAGGGAGAAAAAGACACCATTGCTTAAAGTTGTTCCTGACGCACATCATATGTGTGCCTACAGACGCTCTGATTCATATCGTGCCTACAGATCAGTGGTGGGATTCAATTTTTTTTACTACCGGTTCTGTGGGTGTGGTTTGGTGGGCATGGCATGGCTTGGTGGGCCTGGCAGGGGAAGGATACTGCAAAATCCCCATTCCCTCCCCACTCCTGGGGGAAGGTTGCTGCAAAATCCCATTCCCTCTCCACCCCATTAACCTGCTTTCCAGCTCCATTCTCCTGTGCAGGGCAACAAAAGAAGAGCCAGACAATTAGCTGGGACTCGGAAGGCAGATAATAGATGGGGGCAGGGCCAGTCAGAGGTGGTATTTGCTGATTCTCTGAACTACTCAAAATTTCCGTTACCGGTTCTCTAGAACTGGTCAGAACATGCTGAATACCACCTCTGCTACAGATCCAGATCTCTGGCCCACCCAGATGAAAATTCTTTGTAAATTATGATAAGGCTTTTTTAATTGTTCTTCTTTTCTCATAGCTCATTCAGAACCTGCAATTTTATCTTCAAATATCTTGTTATCCCAGGCAGAAAGCCCTGAAAGAGATGGTTGTATACATTTTCTCTTTTGCTTGAAATCTGCAGCCAGCTGTACCACAGTCCTCAGTCAGTACTTTTGTTACTCGGTTTTTCCACTCTGCCAAACAGCTTTTTTATGGGAATACTCACAGGAATTATTTAATATTAGCTAATGAGATGTACAACCTTTACTAGCCCAAACTAGATCTCAATGCCAGAGTAAAAGATTGATATTGAAAAAGGGATCTCTGATCCTTGTGGAAAGTCAATGGTCCAGCACTGACTTTCCACAAGTAAAAGTTTTGTAAGACAAATGCAAAAAGCTTTCCCCATTCTCTTTGAAAAAGTATTTTTGATCTCTGATTGTTCTCCTAAGCCTTGAGGATGTCTATGTTCCTTTTCCTGAGCTGCTGACCTTCTCTCTTTTCCATGCCAAGAGGCAAATTTCATAAAGAACTAATTAAAAAGATTGTAAGCTTTATCAGAAATCAAGACATCAGTGTCTGCACTGCTTCTTTGACAGGAAATATTAGTATATAGACTGCATTTTCCATGTCTGATTTCTATTAATAATGAGAAGAAGAAAACGCACCCCAGCATAAACTAGCATCTACAATTTTTTATAGGTTTTTTTCAATTTCTTCACAGATATGGCTTTATAATTTATTTAATCACTATAACTGAGTTGAAAGAAGACTGCTATTAAAACACCCAGTCCTTGAGCTGAATAATAAGCCACAATAAATAGTTAGTTTTCCAAAGTCTTTGTTCTTTCCTCATTGGATCTTGACTATGCCTATTTATTTCCATTCATATCCTACCTTTCTCCCCATCAAGAATCCAAATATCAAGAGAAGGATGTTTGTCTTTTTAAATATTACACTGAATGATTCCAGCTTCATGAGGCCAACCTTCAATCTTCAATATGATTACAAATGTGGTAGTCTTAGCCTGAATGCAGGGATAGAAACTAAGAGGCTCAAGCTATTTATTGGCCTACCTCGACCTTTTGCTATAGAACCATGCAGATTATTAACCTCTTTAGACTCTTTAGCTCAGTCTTTACATGAGATGATGGTGGGAATAAAAAAAAAGCCAAGATGGCAACTATAAGTGTACTAATGATGCCACATCTCAGTTTTATATTCGGCTCTCCCTGCAGAGTATTCCTTAAAAAATATTTTTATTTAAATTTATTATAGCTGCACAACTCCGGAGGACTCTGAGGAGCACAGGATTGCTTTGTTTAATATCCCGAATTGTAATTTCCCATGATAGAAGTACAGTCCTGCATTTAGTATATTGTGATTTGGGGGGTGGGAATAGTGATAGCTAGTCCAGACAGAAAGCACAGCTATGAGTGCTAACTCCATCTTTATTGTAAGATTACATTAATAAAATGATAGAGGCTTCCAGTTATGTCTGACTCTAGGCGGTGGTACTCCATTTCCTAGCTGAGGGACCCAGCTTTATCTGAAGATGCTTCCATAGTCATGTGGCCAGCATGACTATACACCAAAGTGCACAGAATACTGCTACTTTCCCACTGAAGTGGTACCTATTTATCTATTCACATTTTCATGCTTTCGAACTGCTATGCTGACAGAAGCTGGAGCAAGAATGGGAACTCACTCTATCCCATGGTGCTTGGGTCTCAAACTACCAACCTTCCAGTTGATATGCCCAGTATCTTAACTGCTTAGCCACCGAACCCCCCTAAGGTTAATACCACCTTGCAAAAGTGAAAGTATTTCTCTCTTCCTCTCATTTTATTCACCGGGAAACTAGGGAGGGTTCCTTTGGACTCTCTGCACCCCTCTCCTATGGAATGAGACATCTTTTATATCAGGGGTCCCCAACCGCCGGTCCGCGGACCGGTACCGGGCGCGGAACAAGCCTTACCGGGCCGCTGGTTGCTGGGCACCGCCATCTTTTTGGTAAAAAAGCAATTTTTCGTCAAAAAGATGGCGGTGCCAGCGCTCGTGAGCTTTTCCGGTAGAAAGCCATTTCTACCCGAAAAAGCTCACCGGAGCGCTGAGCGCGCCATTTGACGAAAATCACTTCGTGATGTCACGGAAGTGATTTTTCGTCAAAAAGATGGCGGCGCCCAGCTGACGCCGGAACCGGGCCACGGCGCCCAGCTGACGCCGGAACCGGGCCGCGGCGTCGAAAAGGTTGGGGATCCCTGTTTTATATGATGGTATTAGCATCTGAAACTCTTCCTTCTGTCACCCAAGGTCAGTTCCACATACTATTACAAGTAAGAAATGGACTGGATTCAGGATTGTATGTTTAAACTTTTGTTCCAAATGATGATCAGCCACTTACATGAATTTTATTCATCTCCTTCATTCACACAAACTATTATCTTGTGAGGAATGCTTCAGTCCAATAAAGATAGATGAGGCTGGCAGTAACCCCAAATGTTGAATTTCCTTGAAAAATGGAACTGTTGGACTATGAGGACTATTTTTCTGTTTAAAATAAAGTTGTTCAATCTGGTTCAAACACGCATCTGATATTTCTGCTTTTCTGGATAAGTGAAAACTCAGAGTTGCTTTCAGTAATTAAGACAAGCTGTAATTTGCCAAATGCTAATCTTCTTTGGCAATGATGATTGAGCAAAACAGCAATTCACTTGTGTAATATTGGGTTAAGCGGCTGTGATCATAACGTATGCCTGTCCACTGATCCCCCACCTAGTTCAGCAACAACCTTCAAAAACTCCCTTTTGTCAAAATGGGTCTTTCCATGCGCTGCATAGAATGATGTTTATCCAGTGATGTTGCATGGATGGAGCAATAATTCAATCACTTCCACTGGAAATGTACTTAAATTCCTTGGCTAGCAGGTATTTAGGAAGTTGCAACTTTTAAGTTGCTTTTAAAAATGGTGTGGGAGCAACGTGACTCATCCGGTGCTAATGGAAACCAGTTTGCGTGTCACCTCATTGAAGACAACACAGTACAGTATATGTTTGGTTTAAATGGAGCACCGAGTACTAGTTGTTCCGATATAAAGAATATTAAATGTCATAATAAGATGTTCCAGCTGGGAGCAATTGGTGCCATACACAATTGTATTATGCTAGCCTTACATTTCAGGCAATTTGCAAGCCCCGATTGCCTTGGGTCTGTACTTGATTCACACTGAGATTATTATATATTCTAGAAATAAAGATGGCTGAATCTAGTATCATTCCCCCCACCCCCACGCATTAAAATCTTGTGTTATTTGCAACACCACCATCGCCACCATCCCATCCTCATCTCATTTTGTTTTATTTTGGGGATCAAATAGTTGTAGATTTTTTTTTTTAAATTAAAATGACAGAAAAATGCTGACCTCCTCTGCATCAGCAACTGTTTTTAACAGGGCCAGCAAACTGGTTGAGCATAGAATAAACCTTAACATGTTTGCCTACCTTGTAGCTCTTGCAGATAAAAACACCTGCTTTGGGAAAGGCTGGGAAGGCAGAGTCACCAGCATCAGAAACTTGTTGAGGTCAGAGAATTCAAATCCAGATTTTTAAGAGATTTGTTTTCACTTCTTTCTTTGTTTGCATGAAGAAAATCTCTTGCTTTTACTTCCTTGTGCCTTTTTTTTTTACTTATTTGTTTAATCTTGGAAGTCCCCACAAAGAGTGAAAAATCTCACTCATCTATAACGTGGAGCCTGAAAATTGCTGTTTCATAGGACATGCATTTCATAGTGGCAGGTCTTTCACTGGGCTTGTTGCTCCAAAAATCCATCCCTTGTTGTGCACTGCCCAGAGTAACTTTCCGTGAGATGGGTGGCCATATAAATATCATTAATAAAGATATAAACTACTAGAAGCATATTTAACCACAACTGAGTGAGTTAAATGGACATCCTCTATCAAGGATGATAGAGAAGTTTGTGTGTTAAAATAATACACCACCACATATACAGATGTTTCTTGCCAGTCATTTTTGTGTGCAAAAGAAGAAAAAGAGTGGGGTTTGGAGATTTTTGTGAGTTACTCCCAAATTTAAAACAACTGTAAAATATTGAATAACTGGAACCACATGCCAGAATCTGATACTGAGATTCTGGAAATAGAAATTAATTACAATGGCATCATCTGAAAGAACAGGTTAAGGACAGATTATTATGGAGAAAATCTACCTATGTGGTTGCTAAGAGTCGATACTGACTGATGGCACATAATTAATTGGTTTATCAGATTGTGTGTGTGTGCGCACATGCATGTGTGTTATGTGAGAGAGAGGGGCCAAGTATCAAAATTACTAATATAGAAGTGCTATGTTGCAATTCTTATGTATGTGCATGAAACTGCAATGTTATATGCCCTTTGGTGGAAGTTCTATCGATACCTTTAAAGCCAGAAGGTCAGCTTGTGACCCACATTGATGCATGGGTCTTGCAAAGATCTGCTGCTTTCTTAGCAATCAGTTGATTGGTCAACTGCTGGCGAGCTCTGTACTATGCCCAGCACTAAGAAGCTCTCAAGCATTGGCAGGGCATGATCCCTGCAGCTTCCCAGTCAGTTGATTATGGGTTTCCACTACAGGAAGTTTGAAGCAGGAACTCTGGAAAGTTTTGTTTCTTTCACTTCTTCCCAGTCATCTGAGGTACTTATGGATGTGTGTCAATTTGGGAGAAATGCTTTGGTTTGTGATTAATAGCTATCCGATTACCCACATATGCAGGGGTGGGCATAATTTTTTTTAGCAACCTGCCTGGTTGCTGGGTGGGCGTGGCCATGGTGGACGTGGCCTAGTTGGCATTTTCACCTTCCCTGGGCTCCAGAGGCTTTCCTTGAGCCTCCAGGAGGGCAAAAACAGCCTCCCTGGGCTCCGGAGGCCCTCTGGAGGCCAGAAATGGGCATGTTTCTGGCCTTCTGGAACTTCTGGGAGACCCGCTTTTTGCCCTCCCAGGGTTCTGGAGGCTTTCTTCAAGCCTCCGGGAGGGTGAAAATGGCCTTCCTGGGCTCCGGAGCCTCCGGGAGTCCCATTTTCCCTCTCCCTGGGCTCCAGAGGCTTTCCTCAAACCGCCAGGAGGCCCATTCCCCCCTCCGCAGGCTCCTGAGGCTCTCTGGAGGCTGGGCCCATTTCTGGCCTTCTAGAGCAGTGATGGCTAACCTTTTCAGCTTGGTGTGTCGAAAATCGGGAAAAAGTGTAGCCTTCCTCGGGTCGTGTGTCACTTCAAGAAATATCAATAATTTGGTTTATGACGGACTGGGCTGGGGTGATCACACAGGGCTGTGAAACTCGTCTCCCTGGTCTCAGGGCTGCAGGTGCAGGATGTGGGGATCGGAAGGCCACCTTACAGGGCTGTGAACCTCATGGATCTCCTTTCCTCCTGTAGCATTCCTGAGGTAATGAAACTGACAAACCTCAGTTTATGGCGGTTAAAACTGGTTCTCTGCTGCAAAGATCTTGTGGCAGCGGTGACACCACGCCTCCACGCAACAAGCAGGGATTGGAGCAGAGCACAGACAGCCTCTAAATGTGCAGGTTTTCCCCACACCAACAGGCGTGTCAGTCAAAGTGCCTCGGTGTGTCACGAGTGACACGCATGTCATAGGTTAGCCATCACTGTTCTAGAGCCTCCGGAGGCCCATGTTTTGCCCTCCCTGTGTCTCTGCGTGGACCCTGCACTTACCTGGGATCCAAAACAGGCTGTGTGGGGACTTCTGGGAGGGGCGGGGTGGCGTGGGCAGGAGCAGCCAGTCATTGCAACTACTGGTTCGGCAAACCAGACATAAAAGTAACATCCGGTTTGCCCAAATCATTGCGAACCTGTAGCAGCCCACCCCTGCACGTATGTAGCTACAATTGGATAAGCAAAGTGAGAACCATAGAAGTGTGGCTTATGAGTGACACATAACTGTAAGAGAATGAGGCCTAAGACTTAAAAAAGCCAAGAAACCTGTAGGTTTCTAGTATATACATTGTGGATAGCAAATGCCTTAATTAAAGAAGAATAGACCAGAAAACTATCAACAGTTGTGCTATCTCTGCTTAAGATACAGTATATATATTTACTTGGGAGTGAGTTAGATAGCAATTCTGCACTGAGGCCTGAGCTATTCCATCTCCATTCTGCCTTTAGATGTTTCCAATAAAAAGGAATATTTGTAGCTCAGAATGGAATTATTGGGTCCTTGGTATTCTTTAAGCTTGGTTGTTTTCTTGCAGATGTTTCATTACCCAACTAGGTAACATAACACTGATGATGTTAACTTGTTGAGTAATGAAACGTCTGCAAGAAAACCATCAAGCTCAGAGAGCACCAAGGCCCCAACCCTGATGTTTTTGAAACCAACTTCAGGATTACCAGTCTGTTTGCAGCATGGGGGCAACACTGCCAATCCATATTAATGGCCCCTGCAAGACCTGATTGGGTGTAACCCTGATGCTTGTCCTTCCCCTCCTGACAGGGAAGGGAAACCTCCCTGGCTGGCACCTGTGTGGATCCATCTATTGGTGCTTATGCGTATACTTTTATACTTTCCTTCCTCAATAATCTCTGTGCCTTCCCATTTCCCCCCAGCTGTTTGCACACACACAAACCCTCTGCCACAATATCTCATTTGATACTAATCCAGATCCTTTCTCATTATCATTTCTTCTTTTATGGTCCCATTGTTATTCTGACATTGGCAGCTATCAAAGCAATAGGTTGTCCTTTGTAAATCCATGGAGATTTTCGCCATCATAGAAATGAAGTAGTCACATTCCTACCTTTCATCTTAAAGATTGTTTTAAAAATAAATAAAGGAAAGAGCATGGGAGCTTTGAAGTACTGTGTTCAGGGGGCATAAAACCAAGAAGAGCATACTAGAACATAGAATAATAGAGTTGGAAGGGACTCTGGAGGTCTTCCAGTCCAACCCTGCTTGAGCAGGAAACCATATTCCATTTCAGATAAATGATTGTCCAGTCTCTTTCTGAAAGTTTCCAGTGATGGAGCACCTAACAACTTCTAGGTTCTGGGTTGCTTCTTTCCTTGGTTAGCTTCCATCCATTATTTCTCGTCTTGCCTTTTGGTGTTTTGGTAAATAGTTTGACCTCCTTGACTTTTGTAGGAGCCCCTCAAGTGCTTCATTTAACCTGGCCAGAAATGGAAAGAATGCCCACTAAGAGATGCAAGGGCTAAATGGAGTATGAGCTTCTAGGGTTGAAGATAGTCCATTGATTTAATGGATCTTCATTCCATCAATTGCAAGATTTTATTTAAAAAAAAAAACAGCAGCGAATAGAGCAGCCCAGAAGCCGGGATGACATCCCCCCTTTCCTCTCTTAGCTGATGAAGCATGCCAGATGCTCCAGCCAAACATAGCTGGGGCTGTTACTAGAGCAGAAAGAAGCGTTGCAGATGGCTTAAGTTTGGAAAACAGTGGTTTTGAATCATGCTGGAAATAAAGGTGTGGGTTGCATTTGCAGTAGGACAGTTGTAGGAAGAACACGATGCCATCTGTTCCTGCACTCAGCGAGGTGGTAAAGTCCTGCACTGGTGATGCACCATGCAGAAAGAGAGGAGGATCTGTCCTAAACTGATGATGATGGCCTCTGTGAAGTTCTTCCCCAGTTTTGCACTTGATGAGTATCTGCATTTCCAAACCTGTAGTGTATTTAAATAAAGACTTCTAGGGCGATGTTCCTATTGGTTAACAGAAGCAACGATACAATTGGTTAGTAACGTTAGTACCTGATTGGCCGCCAATAGCGGCGGGAAGTTTAACTAAATGTCATTGGTTGCGAGCCATGGAGCAGCCGCTATAAAAAGGGCTGCTGCGGTTCGACTGCAGTTGAAGTTACTGTTATTATTAAAGAGCTGAATTCAACTCCGGTCTGTGAGTCTCTTTACTGGCGACAGAACACAAACTGTAATTCCTGAAGGATACATCTGGCTTTTTAAACTTCATCAAGCTTTCTCTTTATTAAGCTGAGGCAGGCAGAGCTGACTTCTCTGTTTAGTGATTATTCAAACTTGCAATGGTGCTTTAAAAAATAACTTTACAACCAGTCCTTGCATTTACGGTTGTGGCAGCATCCCTGTAGCCATGTGATGCCACTTGGGCACTTTGCAACCGCTGGCCTTTATGACCCCTACAGTATCCTGTAGTCATGCGATCTCCATTTGTATGTTCCACAACTGGCTTCTGACAAACAGAGAATGGAGAAGCCAGCTATAAAGGTTGACTCAGCCTTCCATCCTTCCGAGGTGGGTAAAATGAGGACCCAGATTGTTGGGGGCAATATGCTGACTCTGTAAACCACTCAGAGAGGGCTGTAAGGTACTATAAAGTGGTATATAAGTCTAAGTGCTATTGCTAGTAAAATCACAAATTTGTGGTCACACGATGTTTTCTTAGCGACTGCATTGCTTAGCGATGGACTTGGAGATCCCAATTATAGTCACTAAGTGAAAATTATCTGCAATGCTGAATTACAACCGGCGTCTCTCATCATTAGCCAGGCTTCCTGGAGCTGCTGGGAATTGTAGTCTCAGCTCCCCCAGGTGCTATCAGATTGTCTCAGATTCCTGGAGAGCCTCAGTAGAGGTAACAGAAGTTGGCTTTAAGGGCTGGACTGCCGTGCCAAAAATATTACCTCCTGCAGTTGAATTTGGTGGTTTATGCAAATATTATGACTGAGAGGGAGGCCTGTGCAAACCTCCGCCCTTCGTGCTAAGTGCTCACAATACGTAAATATTTTTTTTTGTCCTGCTAATGACAATGGATGCAACACTTGGTGGAAACACCTTCGTTCCTCTCACCCACAGGACAGTCCAACACCAGTCAACGTAGAGAAGAAATCCCCAAGTGAAACCCTCAAAAGGGAAGGGGACAAACACGTTCCACCCATCTGGTTGAGAAAGCTTTGCTTGTTAGATCATTAGAAAAGGAGAAAATTAGGTCTCAGCTTGCTAAGAGACACACTGGATGCCAAGAAAGGTGCAGTGAGATTTTCTCCTACAACCTTGACTCCAGGAATGCAGTGAAATACAATGGATGTTCACTGGTTATGGGGGCTAAGCTGACATGCTGTTATTTTATATCAGGTTGATACAGAGCAGAGCCTTATCTGATGTAAAAGATTTATGGCAGGTTATTTAAATAGGAGGCCTTTTTCTTAAAAAGCAACAACAACCCAGCTTTAAGATAGCAATATAGAGCTCTGACTTTGGATTAAAATATCCCTCCATGTCTGTGTCCCATTCTCCTGTGTTTTGTTTTGATATCTTTATTGTTTGTATATTTTGAACCTTTATGAGTGAAAGAAAAGACGTGTACAAATAATACAATGGAATAAATAATACACACCATGATAATTGTAACCTCCAGTGATTTATAAGACGTAGAAATAATTAATAGTCTTACCACATGATGGTGCTTTCAGTAGACTTGGCAAAAAATCAAGGGCATGGTAAACATGCATTCTGCTTTTTAAAAATGGTTTTAAAAAGCCCACTTCTGTTACCTTTTTTAAAAAAGAGGACTTTTAAAAACCTACACAGATTTTAAAGCTTTGTTGGTTGATGAATCAACATTTTGAGGAGGCTAAGAGCCACACTTGATGAGGCAATAAAATGGTCAGGGTCACTTCATACATGTGGGCATAACATCTATATTTTTTCTGCTGTCTTTTGTTTTGGATAGTGGTGGTTGGGAAAGGTTAGGAAGCTGTACCACCACTTTTCAGCAGTTATGCTGCTGAATTTCAGTGTTGTTATTAGAGAGTAGGATTGTGCAGCACTTGGAGTTTGATTTGAAGATGCTACAAATTACCTGAGATTGTGGAAGTAGGACCTAACAGCAATGCTTTAAAGCAGCTTCATCTTTTACTTGGATTGCCCCCCACAGCTTTCACCTGATTTTGGGAAAGGATATAGTTGCTTTAAGGAGTTTCAATAGATGCTACTTCCACATATCCCATGTACTTTGAAGCACCTTTGGAGAATTAAATTGAAAGCTTTTAAGAACTTTTTTTTAAAGACTCAATAGATGGAAAAAATATCTTAGGAGGCTACAAACCATTCTGTTCAATTCTAATGGACTCTGTGACATAGTCGATATCAAAATCTTGGATTCTTAGCAATTTGGATCTCTATAATTTCTCCATGATCCCAATATTAATTTTAAGAAACTATTTAGATCTTCAATAGGACAAAGGTCAGATAGCTTATACAGAACTCTGGTAAATAATATAGTGAAAAGGATTAGACAGTATCTCATTTCAGACACTGAGATCTATTATTAATTAATTATTATTATTTATTTGTATTCTGTCTTTATTATTTTTACAAATGACTCCAGATATCCAACATATCCAACACGCTTTCCTCCTCAAATTTTCTCCTCAGCAACAACCCTGTGAGGTCGGTTGGGCTCAAAGAGAATGACTGGCCCAAAGTCACCTAGCTGGCTTTCATAGCTAAGAAGTGACTTGAACTCAGGGTCTCATTCTTTCTAGCCTGGTGCCTTAACCACTAGACCAAAGTGGCTCTCCGAGTTGTGGTGTAAGTGCTGGACAAGAAATGGGAAGCCCAACTTCTAGACTTGGATGGAATAGGCAATTAAGTTATGGATAAAATTCCCAAACATAGAAATTTAATCTAGCAACCAGAGTTAACAACAACAATAAGATGGGAGTGTAACAAGAAAAACAGCAAGTACTAAATGTTCATTTTGGAGATTGGCCAATCCCTTTTTAAGTATTCACTTGAATATGTGAGAATTTGAAAGGAGCTGGAAGAGAGGGTGGGCAGGTTGATGATCTCCTGCAATATCTTGAACTTGTATATATATTATTTACACAATCTAACTACAAGAGAAGGGGCGGGGAAAGAAGAAAACAAAAGGTATAATTGTGGGTGGAAAGATAAAAGAAGATAAATATCTACAACATAAGAAACTAAATGAATGATAATTATAAGTATCCCACAGAAGAGAATATATATAACTTAGAATTCAACTGTGGAGACCTTGGTGCTCTTGGAGATAAACCATATCTGCACACCATTCAAAAGAGACAGTAAAAACAAAGCTAAAAAGGAAACATAAAGACCAGAATATATCCTCTCCAGCAACTAACACCCACATAAACAGGGTTAACATCAGAGATAAAAGAAGTAGTTTCTGATCTTCTTTACAGCAGTTATAAGTACAATTATAAATTTAACTCTTACTCTATGGTTATTTCATAACTCTCTTCTTTCTATAACCTATCATAATTATCAAAACCATAAATAATAAATTCACTCCCCTCCCCCATTTTAAGCAAAACAGGATCTCCAGTCAGGGATAAGCATAGATATTGTCTTTTCTCTGATCAAAGAAGTTAATTTAGCCATCTCAGCAGGTTCCATCATCTTCAAGTCTCCCTAATTCTCTTGAAGATAATTAGGGAGAGCGCAGGGAGACACATTTAGACCTGCAAGATTTTGTAACTCTGTAACTTTATAATAAATGTAGTATTAGCATTTATATCTTCGATTTTCCACCTGGATCTACCTTGAAGAGCTAACATTCTCTACCTTAGGAAAAACAAAAGACAGCTATTCCTTTTTAAAGATCTGCTGAGAGTCCCAAAATGTTCGTTTATGAATTAGTAGAGTCCTAAGAAACACCTTTAGCTTTTTTAAAACTTGAAATCATTGACTTGTTAAAGAATAAATCCTAATTCTCTATTCCAGGGGTGGGATTCAAAAATTTTAGCAATGGGTTCTCTGCTTGGTTGCTGGGTAGGCGTGACCATCAATGGGTGTGGCCTAGTCGGCCTACTGCACCACAGTGGGGGCGGGTGTTTTTGCCCTCCCCGGGCTCTGGAGGCTTTCCTCGAGCCTCCTGGAGGGCGAAAACGGGCCACATGGAGACTCCTAGGAGAGGCGGGTGTGTTGGGGAGGTCAGCCAGGAGTGGGATTTTGGGGTTCTCTAAACTGTGCAGAATCTTAGCTAGAGGATCTCCCGAACCCCTACCAGCCCTCCCCTGCTCTATTCTGGGTTTCATGCAAATTAAATTAATTTGAATAAAACTGTTTAGTTACCAGGAAATTAGATTGTTAGCTCATCCTTTAAAAAACCTTTACATTGCACATCCAAAACCATAGAAGTTTCTTAAGTTCCTATTGCATTAGATTGAACAAAAAAACAAAATCTGAATATATTGCATTCAACAGTTTTAGTAGGCAGGTTGCAATTAAAACCTTTAGATACAGAAGTAGCATGGGTAGTCAAAAAGTAAACCCACAATTCTTCCTTCAGCTTCAAGGGACCAGACTCAAAATTTTCTACTTCTGACACATAATGCAAAGTTTTAACTCTTTGAGAAAGGTTTTAATGTTGGGAAAGGTTGAAGAAAGAGAAGAGGTCGACAACCAGCAGTAAGGTGGATAGACTCAGATATGACTGTAGTAGCGATGTTGAAATGCTTCCTGAGAACCATTTTGTGGTATATTCTTTCATGGCTTGTTTTACTTGTGGTTAAAATATTCTACCTTGTGATTAAAGCATCCCCCCCACCCGCTGCCATTAAGCTTAGGCTATTATCTTACCACAATTAAATGTTTGAAATGCATTTCAAACTACCCTCAAGCTAATTGAAGCTCTGTTTGAAAAGATAAATCGATATCTTTCTTTTGTTGTTCTGCACTTGCCAAATCTTCTCGTGAGGAAGTTTTAAAATACTGTTCTCTAGAAGCTGGATTTCTCTCACCCCTCCCTAAAATAGGTGACATCACTATAGGTGCATGGTCAGAAATTAAAAGTGGACATGCTAATTTTTTTCACTTAGTTGACCAACAAGTGTGATATTAGGAAATGTCTTGAACAAGTGCCACGTAAGCTACATAAAAGGATGTATTCTTTTCTGTTAGCATTAAACAGTTTCCATATGTCCACTAAAATCATGAATGTACGTATAAAGATTGGGGCAACTTTGGGGATTCATTTTCTTTTTAAAAATCTTGTTTTTAAACAAGACTCCTCAACTTATGACGGCAATGGAATCCAGGATTTCCATTGCTAAGCAAGACAATTGTGAAGTGAATTGTGGGATGCTGGGATATTGCAACTGTCATAAATACATGTCAGTTGTCAAGCAACTGGATTTTGATCTCGTGACTGTTGGGAAGCTTCAAGAGTCATAAATGTGAAAAATAACTCGTTTTTTTCAGTGCCATTGTAAGTTTGAACGGTTACTAAACAGATTGTTGTAAGTCGAGGACTACCTGTAACGGTCCTGAATTTAAATTAAAGATTCTAGCAACTACTGTATTATCTGATCTACTTGTATCCCAAAGCAAACTAACAGCAAAATGATTATTGGGAAATATTTGGTTTATCTTTAATTAAATCATAAAGATGTATCCACATCATTGGAAGGTTTCCATATTTAACTACTAAAATTATACAGCAACTTTCAGTCTCTTTTCAGCTATAAAATTAGAAGATGCTCTCACTACCATTTTTACTCCTCTCACCGATTTCGAATTTCAACTGATGGAAATATTTTTATTTTATTCTCTTGCCAATCCATTTTTTTCCATTTGGGAGAATATGTTTCCTGCTTCAGAAAAGACTTTGGATTTCATCAATTTCAGTTTAAATAGAATGTGCCTTATTTTAGCTATCCCTTTCAAGGCTTCAACATTCCATGACACAAAATTAACTCTTTAAAAAAAATCCGAACTATGTTTTTAATCGGAGTGACGACCAGATTAGATCCCAAGTCTAAATTATGAATACCCATAAATTTTAAGAAAATAAACCCGCGTAAACATTATATAACAAGTTATTGCTAAAGAAAATCACAGAAATAAGTAACCTCTGGAAAACAAGCAAGGGCCGGTGGCCTTCCAGGCCTAGCAGGTTCCTTGGCTGCTCGCCTTTGAGTTAGTTGGCCCCCCACAAAAGTCTTAGATCCAGGTCCAAGTCAAGCCTCCCCTCCCACAGGGCTGGCTTTTGGCCGGTTTGCCATATCCAAGTCACATGTCTTGGATGCATGATTCCCTGCCCCCTGGAATCCAGTATTCACTTCTAGTTTCCAATAAAAAAAAAACACCTATTGCAGACAATGGGTCCCCTTAATGATTTTCACCAGAAAGGTTATCAAATTGGGCTGGTTATATAGCTAGCTCAGTTTGCCAGCATTATGACACATGACAGCATTTTTGGGCTTCATTATTATCATAAGTCTAGAACCACTTGTACATGTTTATTATCCATTAGGGACAATGCCTAGGGCCTAGAAACCTTTGGGGGGGGGGTGGCTGAGAAAATGTTTAATTTTTTTTGAAAAACATCTGAAAATCTGAAAAGCTATAGTGAAAACAGAAATTGAATAAATAAGTAACACCAAACTTGATTGCAGGAAATACGACTTCAGCAATAGAGTGGTCAATGTCTGGAATACTCTACCCGACTCTGTAGTCTCTTCCCCAAACCCCAAAAACTTTAACCTTAGACTGTCTACTATTGACCTCACCCCTTTCCTAAGAGGTCTGTAGGGGCGTGCATAAGCGCACCAACGTGCCTACCGTCCCTGTCCTATTGTTTCTCTTATTCTTTTATTTTTCTTATATGTACCCATTTCATATATTCACAACTATGTATACACTTGTACTTATTATCTTGTAAACAATTGACAAATCAAATAAATAAATAAAAATAAATAAATAAAACCCTGTACATATTCTACATTAAATATTTTGTATTATGTTTATAATTATTCCCTGGAATTTATTGAAGTCTATAGGCTCGTGGAATACTTTTTATATCTGTACACATCCAGATTATTCTTGCAGTAAGGGCCCACAAGGACAAATGCGCTTAGGATTTATAAAGGACTTAATGCAGCTTTACCTTGAAGCAATGCAGAAAGCCTATTATTCAAGCATCTTCTCTATTTTATGGTTTTTTGGCTCCAGTTCACTGGTCTCCTGTCTAGTCCCAGAATAATTAAAATGGTGTCTCCCCCCACCCTTTAAAAAAGTTGATTAATTTTCCAAAATAGAAAATCAAGTGGTGCCCTGTGAATCCCTGCAAGCTTGACAAGCCGATTGTTTTCTTATTATGCAGTTTTATCAGCACCCTCCCTCCAGTAGTAAGGGTCAGAATTATTTTGCTAGTACAGGTGAGCCTTTGAAATAAGAAAAACTGCTTATTTCTTAGAATTATCCAGAGAGTTTGCCAGGTAGCAAAAGGCATGTGGATTAAGCAAAGAAGGATTTTAGCCTGGTGCTGAAAGTTGGAAAACCTGGTACAGAAATCTTCAAAAAAGTGTTATAGGAGCTGTCACTTACAGAAACAGATGAACAGAGTTGGAAGGGACCTTGTAGGTCATCTAGTCCAACCCTACACCCAAGCAGACCCTACACCATTTTTGACAGAAGGCAGTCCAATCTCATCTTGAAAGCTTCCAATGATGAAGCACCCACAACTTCTGAAGGCAAGTTGGTTGATTGTTCCTACTGTCAGAAAGCTTCTCCTTCTTTCCAGGTTGAATCTCTCCTTGGTTAGTTTCCATCCATTATTCCTTGTCTGGCCTTTGTTAAGCCTGGATTCCCCAACTGGTGTTAAGGAAAACAAACTAAACAGAATGTACAGCGAAGTCAGATAGGAAGACAGGTAAATGTGTGAGATAAGCCTTCTCGTTAACACGCAGTAAAAATACAGATACGCTTGTGCTATCAAAATTATAATTTATTCCATTTAAGAATTATAGCATAGTCATGTAAACAGTCCAGTATATATCAATTTCAGTCAAGTCTTGTCAGGGATACTCTATTTGCAAAGTCCGTGTTGAATAGCCAATGTCAGTACACTTACAATAAATCAGTCCAATCTTCTCTCCGTTGAGAAATATCAACACACTTCTTCACTCCCGTTTCAGCAAGAACGCAGTCTTCAATAAGCCAGCCAGTAAGAGCCAGAGAGTGCCTTGCTGCTTATATAGTACTTTTACAGCTGCACCCTTAATTACATTCCTTTAGCTTAAAGTCACATACACTTTATCTGACAAACCATGATTCATCATTTTATTATCTTTACCCAAAACAGTTAGGGTAAACAATGTTATCCCTAACAGCCTTCAGGTGCTTTGATAAATAGTTTGGCCCCCTCGTCTCTGTGGCAGCCCCTCAAATATTGGAACACTGCTATCATGTCTCTCTAGGTCCTTCTCTTCACTAGACTAGCCAAGCCCAGTTTCTGCAACCGTTCATCGTATGTTTTAGCCTCCAGTCCCCTAATCATCTCGATTGCTCTTCTCTGCACTCTTTCTAGAGTCTCAACATCTTTTTTATAGTGTGATGACCAAAACTGGATGCAGTACTTGACGGACCATAAATGATTTTTTACCATACACAATTTCTGAATGCTACCTTTGGATTTGTAGGCATATGAAAGCACATTCACAATCCAAGACAAATTAACATTGCCAGGTGATGAAATACATACACAATTTCTGAATGCTACCTTTGGATTTGTAGGCATATGAAAGCACATTCACAATCCAAGACAAATTAACATTGCCAGGTGATGAAATACAGGTAGCCCTTGATTTACAATCATTTGTTTACTGACACAGTGACTTGTGACTATTTTCCACCTTTAAGACCATTGCACCATCCCTGTGGTCATGTAATCAAAACTTGGGTGCTTGGCAATGGGCAAGTATTTATGGCACTGATTATGTGATCACCATTTGTCACCTTCCCAGACAGCTTCTGACAAGCAAAATGAAAGCGGTAAGCCAGATTTGCCTAACAACCACATGATTTATTTAACAACTGCAGTGATTTGCTTAACAACTTTGGCAAAAAGGTGGTAAAATGGGCAACACTCACTTAACAACTGCCTTGCTTAGCAATGGAAATGTTGAGCTCAGTTGTGGTTGTGAGTCAAGGACTATCTATAAAACAATGCATTGCAGGAAATACGACTTCAGCAACAGAGTGGTCAATGTCTGGAATACTCTTCCTGACTCTGTGGTTTCTTCCCCAAACCCCCAAAACTTTAACCTTAGACTGTCTACTATTGACCTCACCCCTTTCCTAAGAGGTCTGTAGGGGGCGTGCATAAGCGCACCAACGTGCCTACCATCCCTGTCCTATTGTTTCTTTTATTTTTCTTATATGTATCCATATATTCATAACAATGTTTTTACTTATACCTATTATCTTGTAAGCAATTGACAAAAATAAATAAAATAAAATAAAAATGTTTAGATATGTTTATTTGGATCAATGATGGGGAAACGTATTTATTATTCAGAAGTAATGAGAGATGAAAAGGATGAAACTAAAGCTCTTGGACCTCTATCTGGCTGTTGACTCTGTTTTCATGCCCATGATTGTAGTAATAGTGAAGTGTATCTTATGTCTTTTCTGAACAATACATCACAACAGAAGTTTCTCAAGGAGTCCTTGCATTTTCTGTGACTGTACTTTAGCTATTTATATCAAGAATTAGGTAGTCAGCTTGGAAGGAAGGAAGGAAGGAAGGAAGGAAGGAAGGAAGGAAGGAAGGAAGGAAGGAAGGAGGGAGGATCTCTTTTGCTTGTTCTACACATTGGGAGTTTGATACATCTTTTTGCCTTTGTCTTAGTTTGGACAAGTCAATGAACAGAGCTAATATTTGCATGAGTTAATGGACAGAGGTAATGTTGTTGGCCCTTCACTTCCTGTTCCTTTGAAACCAGGGCCGTAATGAATATTTTCTGATCATCAAAGTCAAATACAAGAATGACCATTTAGGAAAGGGAATCTTTGGGAGTATCCAAGGGCTCATTCTGGGGTGATATAGCAGAGAGCACCAAGGGCACCATGCAAGATGTCCGCAGAGATATTTAGATATTTCTAAAGCTGGAGAGTCCAGTTCTCCCAGCCTCAAAAATATATATAATTAATGAGGAAACAAAAGAAGAGAAAGGCTTGGGGTAGCTGGAAATGATTTCTTTTAATAATTTTGTGTAGCTTTATTGAGCATGAACAACAAAATACTAGTGTATACATGCCTGAGACACACAGTAATCTACGTTCAAATATTTGTTAGTTGAAAATGAAGCTCTGAGTAGTATATTATTCTGTACTATTGTTTGCTGCTAGATTTAATCTATTAAGAATTCTATTATGTAATAACATTAGCTAATTTTATTATATAATTAAATGTAAAAATGTCATTTTAAAAGCAACAAAAATTAATACAGTAACAATAATATCAGTGTCAATTTTGTTTAAGGCATAAAATAATTGCAGCATCAAGGAAACCCATCTGCTGATTTAATAAGGAGAATTTTGTATAAGATGCGCAGCTATGTTAATGTTTTAAACAAAAAATAAAATGAGGATGAAGTTCATTCTCTGAGCTTGTGGGCTGGTTTCCGAATGTTCAGAGAACAAAACTTCACCCTCATCCTACACCCAAGCAGCAGATATTTTCCACCATTGCAAAAAATATAATATTTCTTCCTTTTTTCTTATTCATTTCAATATTTCCTGTGCAACCAAATGCAATGAATATTACAATTATTTGCTCTAAAACTAGCAATTATATTGAAAGGTCTTTTTCTCTAAGGACTTTATAAGGTCAAGAAAATATTTATATTTACTAAATAAATGATTCTAGTCTGAAGCGCTCACTGCATAAGGCCCTTTAGATTCTTGCAACATATTTTGGTCTGACCTTGTCTAACAATACCAATTATTTTTTTTCCTAAATTTAGTTCTGAAAGATCAGTCAAGTATGTAATTTCTAATTATGCCAACTGCTGGGAAAATGGAATTTTATATGGGGAAAGATACTTAAACTTCTCTGGCTCTCTCAATTCTATCATTCTGAAATTCTCATGAGGTACATTGAATCTAATTTTTATTCTGGTCAGCCATTGACATTCTATCATAGTCATTAGCAGAAAATGATTCCAGAGTACCAAAAGGTGGGTGAAGACATGATCTGATGTAGAATGCCCTACATGAGGTAAGCATATTATATTTCAGAGACTGTCTTTTCTTCCTTCCCGTCACTCACCTTGTGCCCTCTAACATAATTCAAGAAAACCTTCCCTGCTATTTCATCAGTGCTTGGAATCAGTTGGACAAGGTCATGGAAAGAAAAATGCAGCTCATGCTCGAAGGCCAACTGTAAAAGACATCCAGTCCAGGCTGCTGACACATTCAAAGCTCTGCAGGCAACAGGGAAGATCTGAAAAAAAAAAATAATAGGGTTTCTCCTTACTCTTTTTGCTTTCATTCCCTTAAACAAAAGCAAGAGTGGGAGTAATGGAAGGAGTACACATTCAGATTAATTCAAAGTTTATACAAATATTTATTGGTTTTTTGACTCCATCGTTAGCTGGTCTTCTGTCTAATCCCAGAATAATTGGAAAAAAATGTCTCCCACTTTTTAAAAATAACTTGATTAAATAACTTGATGTTCAAAAGGGGGGGGGGGGGGGGGGGGGGGGGGGGGGGGGGGGGGGGGGGGGGGGGGGGGGGGGGGGGGGGGGGGGGGGGGGGGGGGGGGGGGGGGGGGGGGGGGGGGGGGGGGGGGGGGGGGGGGGGGGGGGGGGGGGGGGGTGGGGGGGGGGGGGGGGGGGGGGGGGGGGGGGGGGGGGGGGGGGGGGGGGGGGGGGGGGGGGGGGGGGGGGGGGGGGGGGGGGGGGGGGGGGGGGGGGGGGGGGGGGGGGGGGGGGGGGGGGGGGGGGGGGGGGGGGGGGGGGGGGGGGGGGGGGGGGGGGGGGGGGGGGGGGGGGGGGGGGGGGGGGGGGGGGGGGGGGGGGGGGGGGGGGGGTGGGGGGGGGGGGGGGGGGGGGGGGGGGGGGGGGGGGGGGGGGGGGGGGGGGGGGGGGTGGGGGGGGGGGGGTTTGGGGTGGGGGGGGGGGGGGGGGGGGGGGGGGGGGGGGGAGGGGGGGGGGGGGGGGGGGGGGGGGGGGGGGGGGGGGGGGGGGGGGGGGGGGGGGGGGGGGGGGGGGGGGGGGGGGGGGGGGGGGGGGGGGGGGGGGGGGGGGGGGGGGGGGGGGGGGGGGGGGGGGGGGGGGGGGGGGGGGGGGGGGGGGGGGGGGGGGGGGGGGGGGGGGGGGGGGGGGGGGGGGGGGGGGGGGGGGGGGGGGGGGGGGGGGTGGGTAAAAAAATTAAATGTTGCCCTTAGAATCCCTTACAGGGATTCTATAAGGATTCACCTTACAAGGTGAATCCTTGTAAGCTTAACAGATCAACTGTTTCTTATCATGAAGTTTTATTAGGATCCTCCAGTAGTGAAGGTAAGAATTATTTCGCTACTACAGGTGAGCCTTTGAAATAATAATAATAAAGAGCTGGACTTGTCGATACCATTAGCAATCTTTAGCTCCCCTCAACATACCATCCTGTCTAAATCCTGTCATGATCTTGATTGGCAAAGTCCAGCTATGGAGATTAATGATGAGACAAAGAGGGGGGTGGATATTTGGCTTCCCCTTCTGAAGATAGACCAAATTACCAAATCTGAAAGCAAGTTAGCCAAATATGAAGGTAAACCCTTTTGATTTTATCTTCAGGAGGAAATAGATACCTTCAGAGAAGGATTTTCTTTAGTAGTTATTATTTTTAATGGGCAGCAGGGCAGTGGTGGAATTCAATTTTTTTTACTACTGGCTCTTTTTTTCCTTTTTTTAAAATAAAGTTTTATTTGGGTTTTCACACATACAAAATACAAGTAAAACATCTTTTTTGAAAATAGCATGGTCCCTGGTTGAACTTCTTTATACAGACACAAAACTCAATTTCATGCTCCTTTTTGTATTCTATTCCATATCTTATACTATTTTACATATTCTGTATAGTTTTTCCCCTCTTGATTTTCTCGATTATATTTTGATTATCTCATCTCAATTCAAATCATTATATTTGTACTTTTGTCTGTTCTGTTTCAATTTCATATTATCTTTTCTCATTAAACAAGTTTTCTCCTGTAGTTACTAATTGGAGTGTGACACCTTTATATCTTTTAATTACATCCATTCAACTCTTATTTAAACTTCAATATATACCTTAAGGTTATGACCTTCAATATAATACATAATACATAACTTCCAATCGAATTCTGCTTGGCACATTCTTATAATACACACTATATTCTTTAAACAAAAAGATCGTAAATATATGTAATTATAAACCCTCATTCCATTCCAGTTCAGTTCTATCATTAATAATCATTAAAATCTTAACATCTTTAACACTTCTTTTCAATTAAATATCATACTTCCTTAAAAACACATATAATCTCCATAATTAATTTTTCCCTTGTTTCTCTTCACATATGTTTTATAAATCATTAAACATACCTTTTATTACATTTATTTATTGACAAGCATTCCACTGAATTACGATAACTATTTTATCAGACATTTTAATCATACATTGTTTTATATTTTCTGAAACTATTTCTGTTTCTAATATAACCATACTATCTTATGTACCTTTGCAGAATTCCTTTTTCCATTAAATTTTCACCCATTATCTCTAAATAGGCCCTGTTTCTCTGTATTTTGTTTCTGTCCTTTATGACTTCTTTTCCTTTCTTTCTTCACTCTCATCTTCTCCCTCCCCTTTTTACCCCCTTATCTCTCTAGTTCTAATTCTCTCTTCTGCATTTCCCTCTTCTGTTGCTTTCTGATTTTATACTTATTTTTCACTCTATTTTTTTTGGGGGGGGAGTTGTTTTTCCCAATCTTAAACTTTCCATTCTCTTTCCCCACTTTCCTTTATTTCCCCCATCTAAGATTACTTGATCATTAAAGATGGCTTCTTCTTTGTCGCAATCTTCTTGTTCTGCAGGCATTTCTTGTTGTTTCTCATAGTTCCAAATCTCCATTTCTAAGAACTGAAATACAAAGCCAAAAGAACCTCTCCCTTCTTGTGCATCTTCTTTGTACTTTTTAAGTTCCATTTTCAGTTCTTCTAAGAGTGGAGCCATTTTGAACAGTTTTAAACAACCACCCGATTGATTTTAGTCATTCAAAACAATAACCAAGAATCCAGAAATCATCAAGTAATCCAGATAGTCCCAAGTTATATCTTCTTATTTCTTTTTCGACTTTCTCTTCCTGGGGTTTTTGTTGCGATATTTCAGTTAGAATGTATCTTTTGGAAGTCTTGTTGAGATTTTGCTATAAGTTCTTTTTTAATTCCAGGCAGTCTCCTCCTTTCCAGATCCTGCCCTTTTATTTTTCTTCTCTCCTTTCCTGTTTTCAGAAGCTTTTAATTATCCAGAAATCTTTATTATCCCTTTGACTTTTTATTTTCAGCATTAAATGCCTATTGATGTCAAAGTGGATTTTTTCCATTTTTTTTACTTAAGTCTCTTAGCTGTCAGTATAGGAAAAGGAGAAAAAAAACAATTTCCCCCCCTTTTCTCTCTCCTTCGCAGCTTAAAAATCTTCTTAGGGAACAATGTTATTGTTTTTTAATAGTTTCAATTCCAGGGTACCTTATTTGTTGCTTTTGCTGTTTGACCCGGTCAACCAAAACTTTCTCCTCATATCTTTATTTATTTTTATTTATTTATTTATTTGATTTGCCAATTGTTTACAAGATAATAAGTATAAATGTATACATAGTTGTGAATACATGAAATGGGTACATATAAGAAAAATAAAAGAATAAGAGAAACAATAGGACAGGGACGGTAGGCACGTTGGTGCGCTTATGCACGCCCCCTACAGGCCTCTTAGGAAAGGGGTGAGGTCAATAGTAGACAGTCTAAGGTTAAAGTTTTTGGGGTTTGGGGAAGAAACTACAGAGTCGGGTAGAGTATTCCAGACATTGACCACTCTATTGCTGAAGTCGTATTTCCTGCAATCAAGTTTGGTGCAGTTTACTTTGAGTTTGTATCTATTGTGTGCTCTTGTGTTGTTATGGTTGAAGCTGAAGTATTCATTGACAGGTAGGACATTGCAATGTATGATTTTATATACCATGCTTAAGTCAGACCCAAGACGGCGTAATTCAAGGTTTTCAAGTTCAAGAATTTCAAGTCTGGTGGCATAAGGTATTCTACAACGAGTAGAGGAGTGGAGAACTCTTCTTGTGAAATATTTCTGGACTTTCTCAATTGTGCTAATATCAGATACGTAGTGTGGGTTCCAGACTGATGAACTGTATTCGAGTATTGGTCTAGCAAATGTTTTGTATGCTCTGGTTAGTAGTGTGATATTACCAGAGAAAAAGCTACGTAGGATTAGGTTAACAACTCTTAATGCCTTTTGGCTATGTAGTTGCAGTGGGCTCTAGCACTTAGATCATTAGAGGTGAGTATTCCAAGGTCCTTTACAGAGCTTGAGTCATCAACAAGATCTTGACTATTCAGCTTGTATTTTATTTTCTGATTTTTTTTTTGCCAATATGTAAGACAGAGCATTTATTTGTTGAGATTTGAAGTTGCCATTTGTTTGACCACTCTGATACATAGTCAAGATCTTTTTTGTAGGGTAGCAGTATTGTCTGTGGTATTGAACAGCTTTACATCATCAGCGAAGAGAACGCAATTGCTCTTAATATGATCACAGAGGTCGTTTATGTAGAGTATGAAGAGAGTTGGTCCTAGAACACTGCCTTGGGGAACACCACTATTGACAGGTACTGGATTTGATAGTACGCTCCCGATTTTGACCATTTGTTGTCTGTTTGACAGGAATGCTTCTATCCAGTTATTCAGTTGTCCAGAGATACCATAGGATTTTATTTTTAGGAGTAGTTTGTCGTGTACCACTGAATCAAAGGCTTTACAGAAGTCTATGTAGATTGCGTCTATTGCTTTGCCCTGGTCGAGTTGTGTCGTCCATATGTTTTTGCAGTGTAAGAGTTGCAGATTACAGGATAGTTTTTTCTGAAACCAAATTGTTTATTGGAGAGTAGGTTATTTGTCTCTAAGTGAAGGATGATGGATTGGTTAATAATTGATTCCATGACTTTACAGGTGACGCAGCATAAGGAGATTGGCCTGTAATTTTCAACTAGGCTTGGGTCTCCCTTTTTGAAGATGGGGATGACTGTGGCTTGTGACCATAGGTTAGGCAAGGAGCTGGTTCTGAAAGATTTTTCAAAGATTATGCTTAGAGGTTTGGCTATGGCAGTGGATAGCTTTCTTAAGAAGTAGGCACATATTCCATCCGGTCCAATAGATAGAGATGGTTTTAGGTTGCGTAGTGCTTTTTCAACATTGTCTTCTGTGAAATCGATATGTATTAGATCATTGTTGTTATCTGTGGTACGGCTAGGAAATACTGGGCATGATCCATTGCTGTTTACAAATACTGAGCCGAAGAATGTGTTAAAGATGTTGGCTTTAATGGTGTCGTCGTTGCAGTCTTTACCATCAGGTCCTATCAAGGGAGGGATGGACCTTGAGTCTTTTAGTTTGTTGTTTACAAAATTGTAAAAAGCACGGGTGGAATTGGTGCTTAGAAGGTTTTCCTCTTGTTTAATGTGATAATTGGTGCATTCGGTCTTTATCTGGTGGCATAAATTTTTGTATCGGTTTTTGAAATTGGCAACGTGACCAGATTTGTTTTTCCGCCAGAGTGATCTCTTTTGGATTGAAGTTTCCTTATTGATATGGGTAATCTGCTTTTTTGTTTTGTTTTGGGAGTTGTTGTTGGTACATATAGTTTGATGACTCTTTTGACTTCAAGTAAAAATATGTTGTAATGGTCTTCAACAGTATTGCATCCAGTGAATAGAGATTGCCAATCAAGGGATGAGAGATCGTTGTGTATAAGATCATAGTTGCCTTTTTTGAAGTTACAATTGGGAATTACATCATTGTGGTGATTTTTGTGTGGACGTATGTTGAGACAAAAGTCAATCATATTGTGGTCACTACTGGAAAAGGGTTCTTTAGTTTGTATTCCGTAAATTAAATTCAAACTATTGCAGAAGATGAGATCGAGGCAGTTGTTTAGTCTAGTGTTGTTGGTTACTAGTTGTTCCAGTCCCAGATTTGTAATAGCATTGTAGAAGGTTGTGTGTATGATTTCAGTTGTACATTCATTTAGGGACCAGTCAATATGAGGTAGATTGAAATCACCAAGAAAGATAGGCAGGATGCAGCCCATGTTAGTAATGTATTTAGCTTGTTTACATGTTCGATGTCATAATCAGGTGCTCTGTAACATAGTAAGAATCGAATTGTGATATTTAAGGATAGTTCACAGATGATGGTCTCAGGAAGAGCAAGCTCCTGGGTAACTTGGATATTTTTTTAGATGTAAGGATTTTTTATAGAAGATAGCAACACCACCTCCTCAACGATTTTCACGATCTGATCGGTAAACATGATAGTCTCTTACTGTGGTAATGGAGTCGGGGAGAGATGCATTGAGCCATGTTTCACAGACAAATATAATGTCAAAGTTAGCCATATTTAGGAGGATGAGAAATTCAGGTATTTTATTCACGAGGCTTCTTGCATTGAGTAGTTTGCATTTAAGGCCGGCAGTAGTTGGAATTGAGGTAGTTGGGGGCGTGCGTGCCTAGTCTTGGGTGATGGTGGATCGGTTGAGGTAGGGTTGTGGTTGAGGGTAAAAGCTGAGTATTGGGTTGCGTGGCTTACTTTTGATACAGTCAGCATGGTAGTCAATGTACAGGTCCTTCTCTCCATTGTCTAGACGGTTTTTGAGTTCAATGCGGAGTACACGGGAGCGGGCACGTTGCTGTATGGTTAGGTCCGGGCGGCAACGGAGGTTCTTATGGTTGGTGTTGATTTTGGCGAGTGAGTTTATAGTATAAATGAATTTACGTTTGCTTGTTTCATTTTTGCAAATGACTCTGCACAGGCGTGGGGCTACAGAGCCGTCACTGTTATTGAGCTCTCGGCCAATGCGTGAAATGTCAAGTATTTCATCAGCGGAGATGGTTGATGCTTGATAATCCCTGATGATGTTTCGGACAGTTGTGATGTCATCATTGTTATTGGTGACCTCTAGACCAAATAAGATGGCGTTTGGACGTTTCCGTTCACGTTCAACAGCTTCTCTGATGAGGATTGGGATATCAATATTTGTCTGGGTTGTGTTTATTTGTGGATTGGGTTTTGGATTGGGTTGTGGTTGTTGGGTAGAGATGTGGTTTGTAGCTATTGGAAGTTCAGGTTTTTGCGTTGTTTCTTTTTTTTTCAAGGTTGGATATTCTTTCTTTTACGGCGTCCAGGGATGCTACTATGGTTTCAATGGTATCAATTCTTTCCAACAGATCCAGTTTGGGTTTGCATGCGTCCAGGGATGCTACTATGGTTTCAATGGTATCAATTCTTTCCAACAGATCCAGTTTGGGTTTGCATGAATTGCAGTAATATGGAAACTCATTGGATGATTCCAGGTATTGAATAAATTGCTCGGTTAATCCCAAGCAGTCATGATGAGTGTATTTCTTACACAGAGAACATTTGATGGAGTTTTCATTATCCTTTAGATTTTTGTAGCATTTAAGGCATGTGCAGGAGTCTTGTGGATCATTGGTGGGGATTATGTTCTCTGTAGGTAGTGCTTTGGCATAGGATTTTTTTCTTGTCATCTTCCTCCTGCATATTCTTTTCTGGTTGAGTTCTTCTTTGTGGTGGCCATTTCTGACCACTGCTGCAACCGCCTTCAGGAAAGGGAGTAATGGCCAGCTGGGGAGAAGAGATGCGGCTCTCCTCAACCCTGCAGGCAGTCTCCCCACTCTTCACCACCTCTACGGGGTGGCTTAGGCCCAAAGCCATCTGGTTTGGGGCGCTCCAGTGGCGAGCACGGATCGAAGCCTCGTAGAGACAAGGTTTCGGTCTGTCGCTGAAGAAGCTCAAACCGGAAGCCCAAAAATTTTTTACTACTGGTTCTGGTTTTTTTTACTATAGGAAAGTGATCGCTTATTTGGTGGGCATGACTTGTGGTCATGTGACTGGGTGGGTGTGGCTTAGTGATCATGTGACTGGGTGGGCATGCTTGGTGATCATGTGACTGGGTGGGCATGGCTTGGTGGTCATGTGACTGGGTGGGCGTGGCCAACTCAATGTTACTCACATCAAGGGGTGCCTCACCTGGCCCATCCCCTCCCAGCCATTCCTTGTCACCCAGCCTCAACTTATCTATAGTTCTGTAAAAATCTTGTTCACCTTTTTTGACTTTATTATCTGTATACTATAGATGTACTTTCATGGACCACTGAAAGGAGGAAATGGCTCACATGCTTTACTCAAGAGTGTGATAGGCAACAGGCTTTTAAGGGGCTGCCACAAAGAAAGGGGGGACAATGTGTTTTCTAAAGAAGCAGAAGGCAAACAAGAAGCAATGGATGGAAACTGAACACAGAGAAGCAACCTAAAACTAAGGAGAAACTTCCTGTGAGTGAGAACAATTAACCAGTGGAACTGCCTGTCTCCAGAAGTTCTGGGTGCTCAATCACTGGAAGTTTTTAAGAAAAGACTGGACAGCCATTTCTCTGAAATGGTATAGGGTTCACCCCAAGCTCCCTTCTAAGTATTATTCTGACACCTTTCCCAGGATTTCTATTCAGAGTTTGGCATCCTCAGTTTTCTTGCCTGAGCTGGGGGTTGGACTAGAAGACCTCCAAGGTCCCTTTCAACTCTTGTTAAACACATGTGTATTTTATGCTCTGGACTATTGACATTGAATGCATGTAAACCCTGAAAAATATGTGGTAGCCCTGGGCAAAAGAAAGGCAGAAAAATCACTCTAGGTGTAGGGACCGTGTAAAATATTAACACATGATAAATAATGGAACAATTAAAAATAATAGCACAGATTTTTATCTCTCTCTCTCTCTTCCTATTTTTTCCTCTTTCTTTCTTTCTTTCTTTCTTTCTTTCTTTCTTTCTTTCTTTCTTTCTTTCTTTCTTTCTTTCTTTCTCTCTCTCTCTCTCTCTCTCTCTCTCTCTCTCTCTCTCTCTCTCTCTCTCTCTCTCTCTCTCTTACACACACACACAGAGCACTTAACAGACAAGCATTTTGAAAGCAGCTCCTTTAAATTTCTCCAAGGCTGGAGTGGATTCCCGCACCCCCTCTGTCAGACCGCACTCTTTCTCACTCCTGACACTTTAACTCACATGGGGAAAGCTATACTTGCAGCGTCCATGGGGAATCCTTGGATAAGTTTTTAAAGGACCTGCTTCCAAAATGCATTTCTTTTACGTTGCAAAAGTGCTCCAAGGCTCGATTCACCCCACCCCCTCTGTCAGACCGCACTCCTTCTCACTCCAGACACTTTAACTCACACGGGGAAAGTGATACTTGCAGCGTTCATGCCTTTCTTCCTTTTCCACGGGGAGAAAGAGGACGTGGGGAATGGAAAGCTAGGAAAGTGATCGCAAGTGAGCAACCGGGCGACTGGGTTGGGGGTGTGGCCAGCCAGGGGTTGCCACCAGTTCGGCGACCCATGCCAAATAACCACTACCAGTTTGCCAGACTAGGTGCGAACCGGTTGAATACCACCTCTGCAGCAGGGACATATTTCTACCTGCTACAGAATTTTGGTGTAAAATCAAAATTAAGGGTTTGTTTGCCTGATCAGACTCATCTAGCTATATTCAATGATTCTATATTGCATGGATTGTGGTCTTATCAGTGGTGCGATTCAATTTTTTTTACTATTGGTTCTGTGGGCGTGGCTTGGTGGGCGTGGCAGGAGAAGGATACTGTAAAATCTCCAGTCAGAGGTGGGATTTGCCGGTTCTCTGAACTACTCAAAATTTCTGCTACCGGTTCTCCAGTACTGGACAGAACCTGCTGAATACCACCTCTGGGTCTTATGACATACCGTCTCCACACCTGCCATCAGTGTGTCTGCTCCTACTAAGCAGTATGGAGGTGAAAGACAGTGGCCAAAGCTAGTACAGTATTTATGGATTTGTAACCATGGAATTAATAATTCCCTGTCTACTGCTGAATTAAGCACATGTTCCACAAAACTGGCTGTTTTCCTTCTATGGTTAGCTTCTGATTAAGAAATTTCCAAAAATATCAATTTGTGTGTGAGAGTCTCAAATTGTTTCTGGTACAGTTTCCATAACAACTGTTAGGAACTTCCCTTTTGAACAGCACATGGGTTTAAGGGAAAGTTGCTTTATGATAATAATTCTCAGGAGGATGGTGGCAAACTATAGGGAAATTTGATATAGATTCAGTGTATTGATATGGATTCAGTTCAAGGCCCAGGGACAGGACAAGCCAAATTGTGCCTCAGATTCCACTGAGTAAAATGTTCCAAAGTCACCTTATGTTAGGCACAAGCAACCAGAGCCACTTGTAAATAGGTAAAGTAAGCAGCTTTAATGTTTTTTTACCTATATTGCAAGACATTCCCAAGCCTGGTAAAGACAGATAAAGTTTCATGGATTTCAGAGGAATCAAGTCTTATGCCTTTTGTGGTTGCACAAGGACTCTAAGCTAAGCCCATGCTTGATTCCCCCCTTCCACTCTAAATGGCAGTTTCCCAATGGTCAGACCCATCCTCAGGGAGGGTTGACAGCATCAAAATGGCAAATGCTATTTGGACAATCAAAGCCCCACTTTTTTTTTTTTTAAAAAAAGAGGCTACTAGCAATGTATGAAACACACTTTAAAAATTGGGCAGGACTTCATTCATCCAGCTACACTTGACATTTTGACATGGCTGACTCACCCTGGCTGCCTCTGCTGCCAGTGTTTCAACAATCTAAAATGCAATCCTGAATCCCTTGAAGAAAAAGTAAAGGCAATTAGAAATTCTAGGCAAAACTCACTCTCTGAAGCATGAAATCTTATTTAACCAGTCTATTCACTTTCACTATTTACAGAGAGAGGCAAAATATATATATATGCAGGTATAAAAGAAGGCAAGACAATAAGATAAAATAAACCCAATAATTGATAAATCCCATAACAACACATAAGAATAGATCAACTGAAGCTTTTTCAATACCAAAATTAAACCTCAAATTTGAACAAAAAACCCCCATGACATATTTGACAACCTCCTGATTATTCAGTAGAAAAAAACCTACACATTTACAGGCACTTTACATTAAACTGAGCATCAGAATATTAGGTTATTATTGATATTGGTTGATTTTTAAACTTAATCTTACTAAGGAAAATAAAAAAGAGCACGTATAATTTTCTAGATTTTATGATGCCCCCCAAAATATACTCCTCCCCCCTGTTTGGAAATTTTATTTCTTTTGCAAATTTAGCTAATGTCCACTAGAATTGCCTAAGAAAGCCTTGAACTGCACTAGTAAAATTTCCAGAATGTACTAGAAATCCCTTTCCAATCCACTGTAGATATTTTATTATTCATTTTGACATTGGTTATCCAACCACCTGCATATCCATGCAGACATATCATAATTATAGCTGTCTTAAGAGCTGTCAGGACTGCTCCTTTTTAAAAGATATCACTGCTAAATCTTTCAAAACTCTGCATATTTCTATACTGAATCAGATAAAAGCTGTCAAAATTACAGAATTAAAAGAAAGTGAAAAGTTGGACAAAAACAATGACTTCAAGCACTCATACTGAAACAGTGAATGAAATTCAGGAAAGAGTTTGCATTTTGATAGTTTTCCCTTTCCAGCTGAAATATTAAAAGAAGATCATTTGAAAAGCATAAAAATGAGACTACAGATTGCAAGCTGCTGATTGACAAACTCCCAGAGTGTACATAAGTTTAACAAGAATCTTCTTTAAAAATGATGTCTTAGAAGTTTGAATATCCTGACTGTATATCAAGTAGTTACAAAACAAATGTTGGCTAATTACTGTGCAGTTATAAAGTGTGATTATTTGTTGACATAACCAAACTGCATATACAATAAAATACTTGACTTTTGGTGCCTCAAACAAATTATCACATCTTATGGTATGGGAATGTATTCTTTGCAGATCTATTGATTTATGTATTGCTTTAATTATGTGATTTGTTTTTAACTGTATGGAACAGGGCTTAACAACTTTGTTTACTTTGTTCACATGAATGAAGTTTTGAGTAGGAGTTCTATTGTTCCATCATTTGTTGCACAGAAAGAAGAGAGCAGGGAAAATTGAGATGGGAAGAGGATGTTTCAACTGGCAGTAAGATAAATCTTTGTTGTATAAAAGCCCAAACCATTTTGGAAAGCTCCTTTTTAAAGGGATTATGAAAGGACCCTAACCCTCCTCAGAGGCACACCCAGCCACAACATAGAACAGGGTTGCAGTCTTCCTAGCTGTAATAGATCTACAGTCACCAATTCATAATTTATTTTATTTGGTTTGTCAATTGCTTACAAGATGATAGGTATAAGTAAAAACATAGTTATGAATACATGGATACATATAAGAAAAATAAAAGAAACAATAGGACAGGGACGGTAGGCACGTTGGTGCGCTTATGCACGTCCCCTACAGACATCTTAGGAAAGGGGTGAGGTCAATAGTAGACAGTCTAAGGTTAAAGTTTTTGGGTTTGGGGAAGAAACCACAGAGTCAGGTAGAGTATTCCAGACATTGACCACTCTGTTGCTGAAGTTGTATTTCCTGCAATCAAGTTTGGTGCGATTAACCTTGAGTCTGTATCTATTGTGTGCTCTTGTATTGTTATGGTTGAAGCTGAGGTATTCATTAACAGGTAGGACATTGCAATGTATGATTTTATATACTATACTTAGATCGGACCGAAGGTGGCATAGTTCTAGGTTTTCTAGGTCTAGAATTTCAAGTCTGGTGGCATAAGGTATTCTGCAATGAGTAGAGGAGTGGAGAAGTCTTCTTGTGAAATATTTCTGGACTTTCTCAATTGTGTTAATATCAGATACGTAATGTGGGTTCCAGACTGATGAGCTGTATTCGAGTATTTGTCTAGCAAATGTTTTGTATGCTTTAGTTATTAGTGTAATACTACCAGAGAAAAAGCTATGTAAGATTAGGTTAACAACTCTTAACGCCTTTTTGACTATGTAGTTACAGTGGGCTCTAGCACTTAGATCATTAGAGATGAGTACTCCAAGATCCTTGACAGAGTTTGGACCATCAACAAGGTCTTGACTATTCAGCCTGTATTTTATTTTCTGATTTTTTGTTGAGATTTGAAGTTGCCATTTGTTTGACCATTCTGATACATAGTCGAGGTCTTTTTGAAGGGTAGCAGGATTGTCTGTGGTGTTGAATAGCTTTACATCATCAGCGAAGAAAACACAGTTCTCTTCTCAATCTTGTTCATAATGGTGTAGTTTTTCCTCCATTGTTAATTTTTTTATAAGATTAGACTTATTTCAAGTACAGTTGCATCTTTATTAAAAATGCAGCTTTTGAGATAGACTTCAAAGCAGCAACTAATGTGTTGCCCCTTTTTTGTCTCTTAGTCAAAATTGTCACGCTACCCACCTATATCAGCTTTAGTTACCATCTTAAACATGTTTTCTTAACTATTTCCAGAATTCTATTCACTTGTTTCTTCATGCATATGAAGATACACATTTTGAATGTGTTCTTCTGGTGATTTCTAAAAGATTGATTTGTTTGGTTACTGTTTACAAAATTATGTGTCCCTTTTCAAAATGTGTCTTTCCCTAAAGTAACTTCAAAACTTTTAAAAACTCCATGTCTGAAAAATGTAAACTAAAAGCAGCATTGTAATGTATGTGCTAAAACCATTAAAACACTTTCAAAGGCTGGAAATCCAAGGATGAAGTCTACTTTTCTTAGAAACTATTGCAATCTCGGATGTTGCTGTGTGATATTTGAATTGTTCTTGTCAATTCATGCTTGTAAACACAAACACGAGTCCAACTAGCATTACCTTTACTTAGCACTGTTTTCCTTGCTTGGAGCAATCTGGATGATATTGCCAGAGCAATGAAGACAAATGGATGTGTTTGATAATACTATTTTGCGGCACATTTCCAAATCTCATCTTTTTTTGCCTGAAGTCACTTATGGAACAATTCCATGCATAGCTATTTCAGCATGGTTAGCTCCAGATTATGTATGTGTTTTACTTAGATTACAGATGGTAAGCCTGAAAATAATTCTTTGTGAGTCATTGTGCAAACTTGTTCAGCTCAAGAAGCAGAATAAAGACTCAACAGCCAGGTTGGTGTTAAAGATGCAAATATATAAATAAATCATATGTGAGAGTTCTGAATATTCAGTCTGAAATATTCAAGCAAAAAAGGACAGGAGAAAAGGACTATCATTTTTTAAAGTGCTAGTTGTTATCATGTTTACCTGGGATAAAAACAATTCTGGTAATTTTCTGAGGAAAGATCAAAAAGCAGAGATGATGAAGTAGCACTTTCTTCTTTCTCTCTCCTTTGAGGTTAGGTGGAATAGCCTTAAACAGATAATAAATATAAATAGATGTTTGTTTGTTTTTACCATCTGCAATGCAGAGTTAAATCTTTCCCATTGGGCAAAAGGCACAAGTTACTGATTTTTCACCTGAATGATTATAGCAAAGAATTTTTATGGCACTATTATTATGATACAAGCTTTTATATCTGCTTCAATATAGACATATAAGATATTTTGAGAAATATGGTACTCTGTCTCACAGGAATGTGACATGCATTTGAAGAAATGGAAACTGAAACCCACAAACTTTATGTCATTTAAAAATGTTAATGTTTAAGAAACCACTAATTGTTGTTGTTACTGTTGATGTGGCTATTTTTCTGTTACAAATGTATCTACCTCTGTAAAAATAGAATTATTTAAATAGCTTTTTATAGTATTTATAGTGTTCTAAAATGCAACTTCTTACATCATTTCTACACTTCTGATAAAGAGAGCAAACCGTTTAATGTCTTTAAATGAACTTTATTTTAAATTTGACTTTAGATACAGCCCATAACCTTCAAAAGCCCACCCTTGAAGAGATCTCCTGTATGAGTTTTCCATTTTCACATTCAGAAAGTCTGCAGTAGCTCTGATCTGAATTGTGCATTTGCAAAAAGTCAATAAACACTTCATTTTTTACTCTTGTCTTGAAGGCAAATCCAACAACTAGAGATCTGTTTTCGATATTTCACATCTTGCTGTATTCACTGATTTGTGTTCTTGTTTTTGAAAGCCTGCCTCTGCTCTAGAAATGTGAATTTTTCTAGCCATAAATCTAAGGAAGATATATTTCATTTCCCTCCTCCATTTAGGTATATTTAATAATTAAATCCTCCCCCCCCCACCATTCCTCCTGTATTTGCAAGTGAGATCAACCATGAGGCAAAGAGCAATTCCTTAGGGGATGATTAAAGCAGAAAACATATTTCAGCTGAAGAAATACTTCCAGCCGTGTGTCCTTTGAGGACCTAAACCTTGTCAGCTTGGCCCAATTCTCCTTGCAGAACAAACACATCCTGGTGGGTTGAGGGAAGATATTTCAAGAGATGTTGGATGAGAGTTAGCTACTCAACTCCTCAGGAGATTATTTGCAATCATTCTGGGTCATCACTTTTTCTAAACTGGTGATCCAGATACTTCAGTATTACATTTTCTCCAAATTTTAGCTCCAGAGTTAAAATAAGAACAATTGTCCAGTACCCATGAGAATTTATTAATTGCTTTTCATTGTTAGGATAAGGTGTGTGGTGGCACACCTGATTAGGACACTGGGTTGACCATTTGCAAACCTATGTTCAAAGCTCGAGTGCTGCTGTGTGATGGGTTGAGTTCCTGTCATTCAGTCTAGCTCCTGCTGACTTAATCATTTGGAAGCATGCAAATGTGAGTAGATAAATTGGTACCATTTCGGTAGGCTCATTAATGGGGACATAAAATCATACCTCAACTATGCATCCATCAGGCAACCAGGATGTCACCAGCTAATCCTTTCACCACGGAAGCCCTTTAATACTTCTGACACAGAGGTATGGTATTGTTAGGATCTTTAATTTCACATCAAGAAGGATTCATGGTGTTTTGTTTTTTTGGTGGCCTTTAGATATAGTTCTAGGGAGAACCACTTATGAACTTTCAATTTCCTCGTGTTTGGGTTGTCCTCCTGGTTTTCCAGGGATTTTCTTATGGTAACAAAATGCACACTCTGCTAGTGTAGAGATGAATCCAAGAGAGTAGCTCAGAGGCACCTGCAGGAATTAGGGCTTTTATCAAAGTGATTAAAAGAGTCCAGCCAACATTGACAGACCTCCTCTCTTCCTGGAAGTTCGTATAACATCAGGCCACATGGATCAAAGGAGGGAGCTGATGTCATGTTAATGAGAGGCTGCTTTTGTCATTTGCCTTCCCCTGAGCCCTCTGTGAATTCATCTAGAATAGCCCCAAATGGTCAGGTCGTCACAGCTGTGCGAAAGCTGCTCACAAATAACTGATCTGTACATGCTTAAGAAAATCCCCACAAAACAATATTTTTCTTGTCAGTTTTCATATTCCTAAAAATAGTCTTAAGGTGACCTTCCACCAACTATATGAAGTTCAGTCTTTCTGAGTATATGAGCCTACAGCATAACACGCCATTGTTTTTTTTAAATAATAAATAAATAAAGATTTTGTTTTGACCATACATCTGGCTATGCTCAAATTTATTTGAATAAAGTTTCTGTACAGATAGGCCTCAATTTGCAAACTAGTTGCTTAAGGACAGATTTGAAAATAGTTGCTTACAACCTCTCCTCAAAGTTTTGACTGCCACACACCTGAGATCATGTGATCACCTTTTGTGTACTTGGTAGTTGCTTCCACTTATAATTGGTTGCAGCATCAACCAATTGTAGTCACGTGATCATGTTTTGCAATTTTTCCAGCAAAAAAAAAAAAGCCATTGGATAAAATGGGTTCACACTTATGACCATGTGGCTTGCTTAACAGCGACATGTTTAATGACAATTGTCTGAACAGTAGTAAAACTGCGTTCATTTATGTGGTGCCTTGACTTACGACCGCGATGTCCTACTACTGAAATTCCAGGCCCAATTGTGGTATAAATTGAAGACTATAAATAGCTGTATCTATGACAGAGTGCAGGTCGTCCTCGACTTACGACTGCAACTGAGCCCACAATTCCTGTTGTTAAGTGAGTGTTGCCCCATTTTACAACCTTTCTTGCCTCAGTCATTAAATGAATCACTGCAGCTGATAAGTTAGTAACTCAGTTGTTGAGTGAATCTGGCTTCCCCGCTGACTTTGCTTGTCAGAAGATAGCAAAAGGTGATCACATGACCTTGGCACACAACAATGTTCATAATTATGAACCAGTTGCCAAGGATCTGAATTTTGATAACATGATCATGGGGAAGCTGCAAAGGTTGTAACTATGAAAACCGGTCGTAAGTCACTTTTTTCAGTGCCGTTGTAACTTTGAACAGTCAACTAAACAAATTGTTCTGAGTCGAGGTTTACCTTTAGGTTCCTTTATTTCAGTCAATGGCCAGCATAACACTGCAATAAGACAAAAACAAAAATTGTAAGGCAATAGCAGAAAAATGAAAGAACTAATAGTAATAGCAATAGCACTTAGACTCATATACCACTTCACAGTGCTTTTTTTGCCTTCTCTACGTGGTTTCTAGAGTCAGCATATTGCCCCCAACAATCTTGGTCCTCATTGTACTGGCCTTGGAAGGATGGAAGGCTGAATCAATCTTGAGCCAGTGAGAATCAAACTGCCGAACTGCTGGCAGATGGCAGTCAGCAGAAGTAGCCTGCTGACTGCAGTACTGCATTCTAACCACTGCGCCACCATGGCTCTTCTAAGAACCTAAGACAAAATGGAGAATAGCAAATTCCTGTGAGCTCACATTTGGATGTACAGGTAGTCCTCAACTTATACCAATTTGTTCAATGATAATTTGAAATAACAGCAGCACTAAAAAAGCAACGTGCAACCAATTTTCACGCTGGATTGTTGCAGCATTCCCATGGTCAAAGGATCAAAATTTGGGCACATGGTAAATGGCATGTATTTATGACACTTGCACTATCTTGGCGTCATGTGATCACCTTCTGGTGATCTGGCTTCCGACAAGCAAAGTCAATGAGGAAAGCCAGATTCATTTAAGGATCAAAAGATTCACTTAACAACTGCAGTGATTCACTTAACAACCATGGCAAAAAGGACACAAAATGGAGCAAAATTCACTTAGCAACTGTCTTGCTTAGGCAGAGAAATGTTGGGCTTAAATGTAGTCATAGGTTGAGGACTTCCTGTAATATAATTTAGGTATAAATGTAGATATAATAGAGTATAATAAAACAGATTATAACCACTGTTCCGATCTGGAAGGGAAAGGGCAGCCCAGCGGACTGCTCCAACTACAGACCGGTCAGGTTACTGTCACACACTATGAAGATCTTCGAACGCGTCCTCGATAAGCGCATTCGGGACATCGTCGACATCAGCGTCAACCAGGCCGGATTCATCAAGAACTGCGGCACCACCGATGCCATCTTCGGTGTGCGGATGCTGATGGAGGCTCACAGAGAGAAGAAAATCCCGCTCCACACCGCCTTCTTGGACTTGGAAAAGGCCTTCGACCAAGTCCCGCACGATCTCATCTGGTACGCACTGCGTAGATCACGGCGTGCCCGAGCTACTCGTACAATGGGTCCAACTCCTATACAGATGTCACAAAAGCCGTGTAAAAGCGGCAGCTGGGATATCAGAGGAGTTCAATATCACCGTCGGCGCACACCAGGGCTCTGCTCTCTCACCACTGCTGTTCATTCTGGTGATGGACACAATTACACACGACCTGCACACGCCCGCCCCATGGACGCTGCTCTACGCCGATGATGTGTTCCTGGCCAACCTGCGCAAGGCTGAACTCGAGCACCTAGTCCAACAGTGGCACGACCGCCTCGAGCAGTTCGGGCCGGTTGAACCTAAAGAAGTCCGAATACCTGACCACTGACAACGAAACGACAGGCTCCATCCACGTGAACGGGCAGGAGCTACGTGCGCCTCCACCTTCAAGTACCTGGGAACTACTCTTGGGGAAGAAGGCCTACTACAAACTGAGGTGGCAGCCAGGATCAACGCAGCGTGGGGCAAATGGAAGTCCGTCACGGGCGTCCTCTGTGACAAGAAGATGCCGATGCGCCTGAAGGCGAAAATCTATAATTCTGTGGTGCGCCCGTGGCCATATATGGCGCAGAGTGCTGGCCGACGACCAAAGAAGTCGAAAGCAGACTCCAGACAATGGAGATGCGAATGCTCCGATGGTGGTAGGCCTCACCCTACTCGATCGCGTCAGGAATGAAGAAGTGCGCAGACGGTTCAACGTCGTGCCCATCCCCACGGTCATGAGGCAGTCCGGCTACGATGGTTCGGCCATGTGAGTCGCGCCAAGGAAGAATCCATCATCAAATCTGCGATGAAGGTGATTGTCGGAGGAGCGAGACCGCGTGGTAGACCTAAGCAACGCTGGATGGACACGATCAAGGCCGATCTAGAGATCGCGAAGGCAGACCCGACATACGTGGCAGACAGAGAGGCGTGGAAGCAGTACTCAAGGACATTAGCGGACCTCGCCAGAGCGCGAGACAAACGCTGAAGAAAAAGAAGAAGAAGAAGAATAAAACAGATTATTTCTCAGGCTAAGACTAAGCCCCAGGGTTAAAATTAATATTTTGAGTCTGTCAAAGGAGGGAGAATTATTTGGCCAAAATCAAGTGCCATATCTATTGCTTTCAGTTTACTCTGAGAACAATATAATTTTGTCTGGCTAGTCAATGGAGTTGCTAGTGTTTAGAAAGAAACCATATAGCAGTAGAGTAGACAAATTTTCTAGGGTTGGAGTATCCAACCTTAGCAATTTTAAGACCTCTGGACAGAATTCTCCAGGCAGTCATCCTGGCTATGGCCTTCTGGGAGCCCTACACCTTATTTTCTAAAGCTGTGATTCTGGTCTCTATGACTCCTCATTTGCCAAATATTCTACCTGCCCTGTTGGTTATTTGAATTACAATCCCATCAGGAAACCAGATGCAATTTGCTACTTAATCTAAAACTAACCAACTAACTGCTGTTCTCCCTCTAATCCTCCTGGTCTGTGAGAAAGATAGGGTACCATAATCTCTACTATGCTTTTAGAAAATAAAATGGAAAAAAAATAATTTGCATAACAAAACCTCTGTGGACTTATAAAGGTATGTGACTATGCTTTAGCCCAGCTCTCAGTTTTAGTGTTACAGTGTCCTATTGTCAAGTGATGACTATTTGTCAACTTCTTTGCCTGTTTCCAACAAGTACAATCAATGGGGAAGCCCACAGGAAGTCAGAAATGATAATCACATGACATCCTTGCATAATGTTAATGCAGGATTTGCTTAATAATGGCAACTGAAAATACTGAGATTGCCGTCATGTGACATTGTGGTTTACGATCGTATTGTGTAGTGGCAGAAATTCCACTGCCAATTACCATTGTTAAGTGATGACTATCTGTAATCTTATCCAAAAATTTAATATGTTTAATGCAGCATGGATAGTCGTCTTATGTTATAGGTCATATAATATTAATTTTGAGATAATTCTTACGCATATACCTATACATGTCTGTAGTTATTAAAATATTCTTAGTGGTACAGAAAAGTCACAGCTTTGATACTGATATGTCTCTTGCATTTTCCTTTGTGTAGATTGGGAAGGGGAGGGATAAAATTAAGGGACTTCAGCATTCCCTAAATAGTATCTTTAAGTTGCATGCTTCTGTTGTTGCTTCATTCTTTTACAGGGTTTTTAATTTAATGGCCCCCTAAGGTAAAATTATCCATTCTGTCAGGTTGATTACCATATACATTTAATTAAGATATCCACCTTAGAAGATTGAGTTCTGGTTATGTCAAATACATTGTTGAAAATGTTTACATTTCTCCAGCATTCCGTGATGTATACTTATGATAGTAGAGAATTAAAAAAAAATATCTCTCCAGCCCTTAAATAGTTCTAGTCTCCAGTCCAGTGATGGCTGACTATATTATAAGCACACATATAAATAGATTATAGGGAAAAGTTAGCCTATAGTGGCAAAATATAAGGAGTCAGGTAGCACCTTTGTCAAACTAACAAATTTAATTAAAAGGCATAAGTTTTCAAGAGCTGCAGCTCATTTCATCAGCTACAACTCCAGAAATTAGAAGGAACATGGATCTAAAATATGAGGATAACTACAAAATCTCTAGACTGATACTATAGGTATTAGTGGAGAATGAAGAAATTATAGCAGTCAGAGAACAGATCTACACAAAAACTGTGCCTTATTTTGCATTATTGGTCTGTAATAAGTTCTTTCCATTTCATGTCAATGTATATGATTGCAATGTCCCCCTCCCTTTATCCAAATATTCATTTACAAAGTTAAAAAATACTTTTGGGGTCTAGGGAGGAGCCAAGGAAAACAAATTCAAATGAGCATCCAGACGAAATATAATCATACTCTGCTCTGTCAGGGAACTAAAGTGAGTTGGATTTCTACTAGGATTCTCAAATGCCATATTTGTCTAGAGGTTTTTTTTTTCAGAGAGTTCAAGAACTTAATCACTCAGTGAATGCATACGAACAGAGCTAACCACATCCTTTCACTGATGTCCCTCTGTGACATCACTCCTTGTAATCACTTGGGAAGCAACAGGCATCTCATCAAAATGTGGTAATCAGAAGCAAATTCAACAGGACACATAATACCAGAAATGATGCTAGGGGACATTTTTTCCCCTTTTGCTTTCACGTTGTGAATGTGCAGTTGGAGAGAGATTCTAGAAAGCAATTGTTGTAAAACCCTGATTCTAATGTTTCTCTTACACAGGCCAAGACAACAGGATTGATAATTAAAAATCTAGTTATTCTTTAATCACATTTCCCATCTTCTAGCTAGTTGTCTGAAACACAAGAGGGATAAGATTGAATTTATTCCCTCTCCCTCTTGGTAGCACTTCTTAGGAAGGTGGAGAGCTTTGGCACATTTCTTTTATTGCATCCAGCAAAGACTTACAGGTGTCACCCCAAGACCACTAAAAGTTTTCTAATGCCACTTCCAATTCAACATCTAAATATACTACAGTTTAGTACCACGCTCAGAGGCATTTTGTGAAAGTGAAGTACTTCCATACAAGGATTCTAGGCTAGTTACAGAGCTGTTCTGGATTATGTCAGCAATGATGGAGAATTGACTTGATTTCTTTCTGGCTCAGCTGCGATCTACATAAGCATTATGCAAAGTTAGGATTTTGCATTTTTTCTCTCTCTCTCCAAAGCTATAGCTCTATCACTGTTCTTGATTTCTTCAGCTCCTCTGCATAAACTGTTAGCCAAATAGCTCTGCAATTCCATCTCAGTGACCTTGGCAAAACAAACTTTGTAAAAGTTATAGCTTACAAGTGAAATGTTTGCAGTGGAATGTCTGACCTTTGTTTATTCAGAATACATAAGCTACAGTATATGGTATACTTCTATACTCTGACTTCAGAAACAAATATTTCTAATCTGTTGTTCTTTCTCAAGTCAGCAAGAACACGAGGGACACAAGAAAAAATGAAGTAAGTATGTTTTGCGAAACTGAACAAAAGTTTGCCAAAGAAACTGTAAACACTTTGGCTGTCAGGATTCCTGCAGTTACCCCAATTATTTCCTAATGTCAGCTATAACTCTTTGAATGAGTATGCGAGTCTACAAATTAAAAAAGGAGGGTATTAAATTATTGTTACCTATTAATACTTAGAAATCAGGAAAAAATGTCTCTTAGTTTAGTAACAAAGCAAGAGACAGAAGCTGAATAATTCCAGAAACAATAAATATAGCATTTTGTTACTGGACAATTGTTAGTATGGATGATAATTTTTAAAAACATTTAACCCAATATATCTATAAAACTAAGAAAAAATACACGAGGAAGGAACACATTCCCATTTCTATAGTATTTTCTTTATCATAAGGTGAATGTTACTTTTTGAAATTCCACGAAGGTTTTAAAGCTATTTAATGTTTAATTCAAATGCCATCATTATTCCTTCCAACAACAAATTCAGATGATTGACTACTTAGCTGGGAGCCACTCAAGATTAAGTTTTAATTCTTCTATATACTTCTAAAGCATTACAGCTGCATAGAAAACAAGTGATATATGACTTCAGAGGTAGGACTGCTGTGGCTGACCTACTCGCCATTTAATCACAAAAAGATCCTTCAAACATTCTTCATGACATTTCCTCTTTTCCAGTGACATTGGTAATAATAATTAGGAATCTAAGAGCTGTCCAGGGACCCACACATGGCAACCATTAGGGAAAAAATAAATTTTTGGGAGAAGGTTCTATCTCCAGTGGCTCCTGTGGTCGCTATCAGTCATAGAAATCCTGGTCCCTCTACTGCAGAGAAGGTGGCAACTTTAAGACCTGTGGACTTCAACTCCCAGGACAAATTAGTCAAATATCATTTTACCTGGCTAGCCAATGGAATTGCTTGTGTTTAGAAAGAACACATAGTAGGAGACTATAGTCTCCTAGTAGTTTTTCTAGGGTAGGTGTCCAACTTTGGCAATTTTAAGACCTGTGGACTTTAACTTCTAAAATGCTGGATGAGGAATTCTGGGAGTTGAAGTCCACAAGTGTTAAAGTTGCCAAGGTTGGACATCTCTACTCTACTGTTTCTCTAAGGAGAAGAAGAAATAGGCAGGGCCGAACCCTAATAATCCTCTCCAGTTTAGCCAGAACTCTCTCATAAACTTAACACTCCAGGACCAGTGAGTCCTGGATGCTAAACTAATCAGGAGCATCCCTTATGGGGAAAAGAAAGAATGCACTTCTTCTTCTGTTGATGATGCCACATAGTGCTTCTTACCATACAAAAAAAGTAAACTATCTCATTGTAGTTTGTGGTATTGTACATTTCTTTGCTGAGTTATCTTTCCTCAACAAGGTGCCATTGAGTTAGGGATTCAGCCTTAGATATAGTGGACATGGTAGTTAGTGGAGAAACAGTATGGTGTAGTGGTTAAGGTGTCTGACTAGGATTAAGGTTCAAGTTCAGACTCAACTAGTGAACTCCAGTGATTTCAAGCCAGTCATTTCCCTCTCAGGTAAACCCACCGATTGTTCTGGAAAATAACCAAAGGGTGGAGTGCTATGTCTACTATTTGGTTTTCCAGATAGAAGGTAGAACGTGAATCTAACAAATCAACAAATATAACAGGTTAGCTATTTAATCACCTTTGTGCAAATGTAGTTATACTTAGTTGAATACACTAAGAGATTTTCAGGGCAAAGCGCGCGCACACACAAAACCCATTTGAAAGAAGTAATGGACAAATGGATGTAAAAGTTAAAAGAGAGAGAAAGAAGACAGAGAAGAAAAATGGTGTTACCTAAATGAATAGTTAATTAAAATAATTATGCCTTTCTCCCCATCCAGTGCCTTTGCTCTTTCTCCACTTAATGTAGCCTTGTTAGAGATTATCTTAAAAAGGAAAAATTCCTCTCTTGAAAGCAAATTTTGAAAATCGTCACATTTTCATGCATGGTACTGCAATTAGCATTTCACTAATGAACTCCTTAAATTTAGTCAGCATAATTGGTGCCAATTTTGACAAAATAGATTAATCCAGTGGTGAGGAAGGCTCAGTAAAAGGTAGAGGTATCCTAAATATCAGCCCAATGGCTCCAATCATATAGAATTAAGATCAATCACGATGCGAGGCGCCTTCCATACAGCACAGGATGCTTGTAGTTGGAAGATATACATTATGCACAGATGACCTTAGCTGGATGAGGTACTGTGGATTAGGAGCTCAAGATGGCATGCATAGTACTCAGACCTCCCATATATCTACCCAAAAACAAAGTGAAGTGGGTCAGGGTGAAAGAAAATGCTTGGCTCCGTTACTCAGTGAGTTGCTGTGGCTGAATATAGACCAGACTGGGATGGGCGACGAGAACAACTTTATGACCTGTGGACTTCAACTCCTAGAATTCCTGAGCCAGCTATGCTCAGGAATTCTGGGAGTTGAAGTCCACAGGTTGTAAAGTTACCCTTGTTGCTCATCCCTAACCTAGAAGTTGGGTCTATTTATTTAAAGGTAGTCCTCAATTTATGACCAGTTGCTTAGTGATCATGCAAACTTATGACAGACCCACCCTACCCAAAAAACTATTTTTGGTATGATCCAGTTTTAAAGTTCTGTTGTCAACCCCTCATGGTCAGGTAACTACATTTATGTGTTTGGCAAACAATCTGTATTTATGGCAGTTTGTTGTGGCCTACTGTTTACTTGAGGTTTCTGTCAAACAGCAGCCCATAACAAAGCATGGGTTTGCTTAATGATCACTGCATTTGCTTTATAACTGCTGCAAAAAGGTTTGTAAAAACAGGTCAGGTCACATGGAGACCTGCTTTATCCCATTATGACTTATTTGCCAGACTCAATTATGGCCATAAGTTGAGGACTACCTGTACTTGACTTACATAGCTACCCATCTCACTTTTATGTCACTCTAGGCAGCTTCCAATAAGGCAAATAAAAACAGAAAATACATAATAGAAAATAAAAATACACAGCAACTGGACATGATTTAGCCATCATCCATACAAGCAGGAGACAGGATGTCACCCATACCCAGGGTTTTCCTGGGGCTCCTCCAGCACCTTCACAACTGCACTGTCATATTACATTATTATTGTATTACTAATTTGTTCAGGCTTAGCAGGATATACAGTAATAGGTAATATTTCCTATTATATCTAACTGTACTGTATTACCTATGCATTCAGCATGGCTGGTCAGACTTTTTACCTCAGACATTTAGTGCAAATCATTGTCTGGACCAAAATTAATAGTAAGATATTACTTGATGCAAAATCAGTTCAGAATGAATTGTGTAAATAGTGTGCAAAATATTAGCAACTTCAATTGCTAATTGCTCAGTTTCAATGACATATCCCTAATATCATAACTATGTTTAATTGTCTAAGTAACTAGTTATTTTTTAAATAACTTAGATCATATATAAACACACAAAAGGTGTACCAAAAATCTAACCCATGGACAACTTATTATATACATTATATTAAATATTTAAACTGGTTTCCATTTTCTTCTCAGTAGTTCCTTATTTGTTTGACACAAGACCTTTGAACTGTTCCTAAGTACAGTAACATTTTCTGTGGGACAAAAAAAATCATATTGGGATTAATATGGGGCCTGACTTTTGGTATACCCTGTGTGTTTGTGTGTATCTCTGGATGTTTGTAATTATAAACTTGATGCATCAGGTGAGAAATGAACGAAAATAAGTCTGTGCATGCCTAGAAAACATGAGATTATTTAGGACTATCGTATCTGAGTTGCAAATCTGGGTGTCTAGTAGATGGCTGCAAAAAGAGATGGGAGTCCATACATCTTAAAGTTGCCAAATTTGAAAAAAACACCGTTTTAGAGTCTAGTATCCAGAATGCTAGTAAGTTCTTGAGTCAGGGTATAGTTTCACCCAGGCGTCCCATATTAGTGGTAACAAGTAGTATCAAGGGAGATACAATTTTGCTGCCCTTGGGTAGTAATCCACATGCATTGAAGCCAAGGAGTGAATAACTAGGTACACATTTTTGTTTTTACTTGATCAGGATTGGTCTTTATTACACTCTCATATTAAAGCCATTTCTGTGGAAATTATCAAACAAAACTCTGAAATGTTCTAAGCAAAAGCCACGGTGTCACTATGCCTGTAAGCAACGCATTAAAGTTAGGAAATAGAGCTCTGTATTCAGAGCTCTGTATGGATTGCTGGAACATTGCAAATTGCTGCATTTTCTTGTTGCTAATATGTAATTAAGTGCTCTGTAAAGCACTGTGGGAGACAGAGCTTTACAAAAAGCTAACAACTGCAAAAAAAATCTGATTGCGTTTTAGAAATCTCCACAGCAAGTATTTAAAGCCAAGTATTTAAAGGAATAGGTGAAGATGCTCACAATAGTCTCCATATATTTTTGGGCATGTGTATAATTGCAATAGTGGTGAATATCTATAGCTCGGATGTAGGATGAGGGCAAAGTTTCATTCTCTGAGCTTGTGGGATGGTTTCTGAACATTTCGTGTATATGTGTGTATTAGTAATTTTCCACATAATTTCATATTAAACGTCAGATCTCTGTTTGCAACAATATGACATGTTCCGAATTAATTAACAACCCAATACAGCTCTCTCTTGCTCCATTTTTATATTCGTTTAATACCAAGATTGCTTTGTTCTAGGTTGAACAAAAATATTGAACAACCAACATTGATTAAGACAGCTTCTTTCTAGACTAATGAACAACAAGAGGAGGATTTTTATCAGAATTGCAAGTACAGAGGAGAAGGTTAAATCCTCCGTTTCTATTGGCTGCAGATCAGGTAAAATTGGTCCATCCTTTTGTTTAAAAAGTGGTTTCTGTTTATTTCTGTTTGTTAATTTGGCACAAAGGCTCTCTCTTCTGAAAAAAAAAATCAGTACCAATGTGACGCTCCATCCAACCCCAACCAAGGATTTGTTAAACGTATCATGTTATCATATCAGAATTTCCAGTTAAAAGGGGAATAATTAGAAGCCAACTTCTCTGAAAGGCATCAATTTTGCAATAGATTTAATTCTATTGCATGGATTGTAATCTATGCAGAATATCTATAGCTATTACATATCTACTCATAGTTCTCAAAAGAACTAGTTTACTAATTAGTTTTCTCCTTTTGCATTTGCATTCTCCTTGAGTAGTTGGCTGCTCAACATACAGGGAGAAGAGAAAGAAGCAGAAAGCATGATTATCATTTCAGATTATTTTAAGATTCATTTTTCCATAAAACAGACTTCAGAAGTCAAAGAATAATATATGCTGCTGTAGATTTTGCTGTTCTGGAATAAACTGATCTAAAATATTGCAAATACTTAGAAAATATGCAACTGAAGATTGGAATGTTTTAATTTCTTTGTTAATGCCTTGCAAAATATTATGATTAGTGATCTGTATCTTTTACGATTATTCTTCCATTTTGTAGGAACTTTGCTCTTCTTAGATGCTTTTTTAACTATTTTAATTTATGTTATTGTTAAATTAACTTTGCTTTTAATAGAATGCCTTGGGAGAGTGTCAGCTAGACTGGAACAATTAATTTAACCAGATCTATCTCCATGCTTATTATATTCATATATCTAGAATTTAAATAAGATGAAGCTGGACTATTAGAAGTATCTTTCACACTAATATAGATGTATTTTATGTATGTGACTGGCATAGGAGAGAATGGGAGAAAGAAATAAGACGTATTTGTTTCCTTTGTCCACTTGACTGATCCTTCAACTACTGACATACTCCAAAATGACTTGAATCAATATTCTGTCACAGAAATTTACTACCATGCGTGGAGGTGGGTTGGGTGTTTTTTTTTTTTTTTTTTTGCATGTTTCTGTGTTTGACAAATTGCGGTGAGGAAAAGTGATGATACAAGTGTCCTGACATCCTAGCGCCAACCCAGGTATGTAAGTCATATGTTCGAACATGATGTGATTTGTTCTACTTTTCCTTCTCCAAATATCAAGATTGGTTAAAAAGAAATGTAAAATATTTTGCTTTGCCTTTATGAGCTTTATTAAAAGATTACTTTTTATGTTGTTCTCTACCACTTGTTCTGATGCGTCAGCTTCCTAGAAGATAATAAATGGCACCATGCCAAAACGGGACTACAGAATTAACTCTTTGTTCTAGGAGAAGGGGGCACAAAGGGATCCTGGTCCGGTGAGATCTTTCTGTTCCATCCTGTAGCAACAACATGCCCGTGGAAGATCCCCTTCCAATTATATAACAACGGAGCAAAAAGCTGCTTTATTCTTCCAACAAGTGGAGCCATGCCACCTCTATGCTGGAGATGACACTGGGGTCTTGACCTGATAGTCTTTGATATAATTGCCTGCCATGGACTTATCCAACCCTGTTATAAGGTGTTCAAAGTGAATTTCTGTTATTGTTATCACCCACATACATTTTTATTTATTTGCAATATCTGTAGATCACTTGAATACCAGAAGACTCTGAGTGGTTCACCATAAATAAAAAAAACAAAGACAATCAAAGATGTTTCAAAACCAGGCAAGATATCAGAAGGACAAAGAACAATTTGGTTTCTGCATGGAAAAGCATCAATTAGATAAAATTCTACAAGAAATGGAAAAGAAAATGATTTCAAGAATATATAACTTTCTACTAGATTTTAAAATGGAAGAGGAGGTGGTCAAAGAGACGATGGTGGTTTGGGCGAAAAACGTTGGCCATAATATAGACCTGGAAAATTGGGAGAGAATGTGGGGATCAAATTACAAACTAATTACATCCACAGCATACAAGGAAAATCAATACAAAATGTTCTACAGATGGCACCTTCCTCCCGCTAGATTGGCAAAAATGTTTAACTCAGACCCAAATTGTTGGAAATGTGGAAAAGAAAAAGGCACTTATTTTCATACCTGGTGGACATGCCAGGAAGTGAAAAAATATTGGAATACAATTAGACAATGGATAGAAGAAATCACGAATCAGAAAACTGAATTTAATCCGGAAACTTTTTTATTAGGTATAATAACACAAAAAGCATTAAAACAGATAGATATATTATGTTACATATATTAACAGCTACAAGGATTTTGTACGCACAACTCTGGAAGGAAAAAAGGGTTCCACCAGAAGGCATGCTTATTAAAAAAATAATAGATTGTATAGAGATGGATAGGCTAACGATGAAAATAAAAGACAGAGAAGATTCAATTTATTATAGGGCCTGGGATGCCTGGTACGAGTGGTTTAGAAATAAAAAGAAAATAAAATGGCAATTAGGAAAAGAATGAGGGAATATGTAAATACAGTATGTAAATATACCATGGAGAAGATTGAGATGTAAGGATAAAAGATACTGATTTATAGTAAGAGTAAGATGCAATGGTAAAAGAATAAATAAATACATATACTGAAAAATGTGAGGAAATCCAAAACATGTCTTGATAACAATGTATAAAGTTTTGTTTTATGTTTTTAAAATTTGGAAACTTAATAAAATTTATTATAAAAAAAACAAAGATGTTTCAAAACAATCATCCACTAACCACACTAAAATTACAAACTGCTCAGTGGTGGGATTCATTTTTTTTTACTACCAGTTCTGTGGGTGTGGCTTGGTGGGCATAGCAAGGGAAGGATACTGTAAAATCTCCAGTCAGAGGTGGTATTTGCCAGTTTTCCGACCTACTCAAAATTTCCGCTATTGGTTCTCCAGAACTGGTCAGAACCTGCTGAATGCCACTTCTGAAACTACTGTCCCACCATGTAACGGTGAGTTAGTGAGTTTATTAATATTCCCCAGCAATTCCCTTCATTAAAAACCCAGAAGTGTCTCAATTAAATCCAGCTAAAAGCAGACCAATGCTGCTCGTCCACAGAGCAATGGCCAGTGAGTCCACAAGGCACTTGAAAGTTTCCCAAACAAGATAAACCCACTAGGCAAAATTAAATCCGCAATACAAGAGGGTACATGAGACAAGAAATGTTCAGAGTTCACAAGGCATGATCCCAAATCAAGGCATGGGGTCAATCCAAAGCAAGACAAGCTAGAATCACAAAGACCAGAAAACATGCAGCTAAGAAATGAACACATTTTTCCCCCAGTATCGTCTCTGTCTGTCTGCTATATAGGCTAAATCTGTCTGCTATAACCAGCTTCTCATACAGCCCATCAAAAGGGGCAAGACTGACTCCTCATGAGTAATCAGACTGACCATAGCTGCTCCTGCCTTTTCTCTGCCCTACGTGTTCTTGGATTAGATGCAGAAAGCAGTTCCTCATCCTCATTACTGACTTGTTGCAGCTGTGTGTGCTTTCCCATCTGAAGCCTCAGAGCCGTCCTGCTGCAGCTGTGCTTCAGCCAAATCACTCTAAGGCGGCTGCTTGGAGCCATTCACCAACTCTCCTCCTGATGTGCCTGGAACGGGTTCATCCTCCTCTGAAATGATTTTTAGAGAGTTATCTGGGGAAAGGTCCAGAGGAATCAACACACATACATGCCTACGATGATGCCCACAATCAACTCACAGGGCAAAGGCATACCAGAGAAGTGCAGTTTTTGCAGGCTTGTGAAATGCAAGAAGGGATAGAGCCAAGTGTATCTCTAGAACAGGGTGTCAAACTCGCGGCCCATGGGCCAGATGCCACGTCCACATGCTGGCCCGCCACCACCCGGTTTACGAAGGGGAAAAAAGTCCTGATACATGATGTGACGCCGCCATGTCAACGCAAGTTTGACACCCCTGTTCTAGAAGAAGTATGCTGAGTGCCAAGGGACATCCCTATGTCTTGGGCTAAAGAATTCCACTTTGCACTGTGTGAAGGAGTGCTTCTTTTGGTGTCTCCTCCAACCAGTTTCATTGGTTGGCTCTTGCTCTTAGCTTTTGAGAAAAGGGGCATACTTTCCTCTGTCCTCTTTCCTCCACATCATGCATGGTTTTTAAATACCCCAATCTTTTCAGCTGCTCTTCAGATCTTTCTCCTTGGTTGCAGACCTTGTTACAGGACGGGACTTACTTCCCAACAACTCTTACTTCCCTAGTTTTACAGAAATTATTGCTTCTGAAGAGTTTGATTCACAACATACAGATTTTTCCACACTTAACAAAACAACCTTATCTTTAATTGATCCCTGCAGAAGACTTGTCCAAGTAGCTTTTAACATCACATGCATTTTAATGAATTGTTTATAAGCCTTTTTTGGAGTACCAAGAACAGGACAGCAGCAAATGGATCAAAAAAGACCTTCGTTTTCTTCCCAGGAAAGAAAATGCAGTCTGCAAAAAAAACCATATTAAATATGCTTAGTGAGAAATATCAACATCTCAACAGAGGCATTACAGGTAAAGCTATCTTGTCAGAGAATTCTGAGAATATTTTAAGGAGTGACTGGATGAATAGAAAATAGAATTAACCAAACATTAATAGTTTGGTTCTTCTGCATCTGCAAGAAGAAAATGGAACAACAACAACAAAACCTCAGTGAACCCAACAGCAAGCATTAAATCGTATTGCTTCAACTAAAATCAAGAATAAAATTCCCCAAAAAACTTCTAAGGAACCGAAGAAGATGCAGATTTAGCATCTCCAGCAACAAATACAAGAACTATGGTGGTGCAGTGGTTACAATGCAGTATTGCAGGCTAAATCTGCTGACTGCCAGCAATTCAATTCTAACTGGCTCAAGGTTGACTCAGACTTCCATTCTTCTGAGGTTGGTAAAATGAGGACCCAGATTGTTGAGGGCAATAGCCTGACTATAAACTGTTTAAAGAGGGCTGTAACGCACTGTGAAGCGGTTTATAAGTCTAAGTACTATTGTTTTTTGTCTGAATATGGAGTCAAGAATTTTCTCCCATTGTTGCTTCTCTGACTGGCATTTAATGGTACTCTGTCTCTGATCCTGGGAAACTCCATATAGCCTCCGGATTAGTTGCCACTATTGACAGGCATGAATTTGTCTATTTCCTCTTCAACCTAATGGCCATCACTACATTTTGCTGCAGACAGTAGATTCCTATGTAATTGGGGATGAGTGAAGTAGGTTGGCAGTTAAAATCATTGATGAAGCATGAAATTGGTATGCCAATCAGTATTGATACGATTTGATCTGAAGATTTGAGATTCAAAGGAGTCAGAGCTGAGCTTTGAGATGGGGAAGCAAATCAGTTCAATTCAAATTGATGAGTAAGAGCCGTGGAGGCACAGTGGTTAGAATGCAGTATTGCAGGCTAACTCGGCTGATGCCAGCAGTTCGATCCTGACTGGCTCAAGATCAGCCTTCCATCCTTCTGCAGTTGGTAAAATGAGGGCTCAGATTGTTGGGGGCAATATGCTGACTCTGTAAATTGCTAGAGAGGGCTGTAAAGTACTATGGAGTGGTATATAAGTCTAATAGGCTATTGCTAATGGAAGAAATTGTTTCAGAGAGAAGGACTTATTCACAGGTTATCCTGGGGAAGCATTAAAATACTAGCATTTTCTGTAATTTTGGCAGAATGGGATGAAAATAGCAGAGGTGAGACAGTAGATCAACTCTGCTAAACTTCAACAAAATTCCTTCAAAAGTCTCACTACAATAAAACATTGGGACTTCTGTATCACAGGAATGAGGGAAGAATATCACAGCAGCTATCAAACTCTACAATAAAGACCCTATGTTGCACTAATGGAACTAATGCAAGAAGTTTCTGCTCCACTTTCAAATACAACTCTCAAAGTGGAAAAAAAAAAGTATGTTCTTACTTTTTTATGTTCTTTTCTAGAACTCCATACCTGGCATAACCCTGGAAAATGCCCACCGGCTTAGATCCTTGAGGGCTGCTGTTGCTTGTTGCTTTTGATCAATGGGTTGTGTGTGGTGTTATGAGGGCAAACATAGCTGCCTGGCAAACGTGGCTTTTGTTCCCCTGAGTTTGATCTACTGCATTCCTTTACAGAATTGAACTGCAAGTGTAAAAAGGGAACTTATTATCTATTTAATTTTAGCATCAAAAGTAAAAATTGCCCAATGCTGGAAATCTCTAGATAACAGAACAATTGAGATGTGAATTAACAAAGTCTCTTCAATTGCCATATTAGAGAAAAAATTACAAAGTTGAAAGGCAGGTTGTTCTCAACTTATAACCATTCAAAGTTACAATGGCACTGACGTATGACCTTTTTTCTCACTTACAACCATTGCAGCGTCTGCAAAGTCACATGATCAAAATTTGGACGCTTGGCAACTGGTCTGTATTTATGATGGTTGAAGGGTCCTGGGGTCATGTGATCCCCTTTTGTGACCTTCTGTCAAGCAAAATCAACGAGGAAGACAGATTCACTTAACAAGCCTGTTACTAATTTGTCAACTGCGCTGATTCACTTAAGAACTGTGGCAAGAAAGGTCATAAAAATGGCCAAAACTCATTTAACAACTATCTGACAGAAATGTGGGGCTCTATTGTGGTTGTAACTCGAGGACTACCTGCAATAAGGCAGAAATCATAATTTTATCAAATTTGGATAGATTTTGTGATTTACCTCAACAATAATAGATGACAATTTGGTAATACTTTATGTATATGGTAAATTTGTACATATATAGTACTTGTCTATCTTCATTTTAGTAGATTTGTTTGCATTTTCTACCTTTTCCCCCCACTATGCACCTTGGATTTATGTTAATGTAGTTATCTGAGAATGTTTGGTAATCATAGTTCAATAGAAGAGAATTATAGCTTGTTGCCAGTCTCTGGGGTTAGCTGGCTAGTTGGTTGGTTAATTAATAGAGATAGCAGAAGCAGGCTAGCACAGTACTTTAGAATTCAGAGAAACTGGCATAAAACATTTGGGACAGCTTGGAAACTTTTTCATTTGTCTCAAAAGTGAAGTTTGACCCAAGACTGTGAATTGGTCTGCAGCCCATATTAGAGTGTTGGGAGTTGATCTGAATTCCCAGGTATGTTGGCAGAAATAGCAAAAAAGCGTAATCTCCCATAAACACATGAAAAAAGGCAGACCTTAAGGATTATGGCTGAGTACAATAGAGATGCTGAAAGCTGAAAAAGTGAATGAAGCTTGAAGTGAAAACTTGCAAAGGTGCACCGATAAGCAGAGAGTTTAATAAGGTAATACAATTCATTGGCTAGCTACTCATCACATTCACATCCTTTCAGAATTGTCCATATTGATTGTAGCATTGTTGGAAAGAACCCCTAAAGACCAGTGAAGTCATAGCAGTTGGCTGATTTGATTTGTTAAACTGAGTAAGTTTCCTCCGCAAAACATGAATCTGATTTATTGGGTGATTTGATCAAAGCATCCTTTCAAAGCTTTGCATAGTCCAATGATATGGGTCAATTAAATGTGGTTTTCCCTCCAACCCCCACTCTATGTAAGGTTCAGCTAAGGCAGAAATTGATGAGAATTGAACTATGGAATCATTCCTATACAAGTAGTCCTTGACTTACAACCATTCATTTAATGATCATTCAACATTACAATAGCACTGAAAAAAGTGAGTTCTGACCAGTTTTCACACTTATGATCATTGCTTTTGCATGGTCACCTGATTGGAATACGGGCGCTTGGCAACTGGCATGTACTTATGACAGTTGCACTATCCTGGGGTCTTGTGATCACCATTCACCATGAGCCATGGTGGCGCAGTGGTTAGAATGTAGTACTGCAATCTATTTCTGCTGCCTGCTGGCTGCCTGCAATTTGGCAGTTCGAGTCTCAATGGCTCAAGGTTGACTCATCCTTCCATTGTTCTGAAGTCGGTAAAATGAGGACCCAGGTTGTTGGAGGCAATAGGCTGACTTTGTAAACCACTCAGGGAGGGCTGTAAACCACTGTGAAGTGGTATATAAGTCGAAGTGCTATTGCTATTTGTAACTTTCTGAGCTGGCTTCCCACAAGCAGTCAATGGGGGAAGTCAGATTTGCTTAACAACTGAATGATTCACTTGATAACTGCAGTGATTCTCTTAACAACTATGGCAAAAAGGCCATAAAATGGGGCACAACTCACTTAACAACTGTCTTGCTTAGCCACAGAGATTTTGGGCTCAATTGTAATAATAAGTTAAGGACTACCTGTATAATTGACTTCAATTCTATTTTAATTTTCAATTTTGATTTTTTTTAATCAAATGTAGATGACATTGGGAAAGACTTGAATCAATTCCCAGCTTCATTCGTGAAGTACATTTGAAATAATAAAAGAGTTAAATCAATTTCTGGCTTTATTAATGGAGCGGATTTGAAATAATAAACTAAAGCTAGATATCACCTCACCATGATAGGCTAGGCCAGGACACAGACCAGTGGTGGTATGCTACCGGTTTGGCCTGGTTCTGGTAGCGGCGATGAGCAGCGGAGACTGAACCGTTCTCTCCACTGCTCTGCTGTTGGGCCCACCCACCTGCCCGGGCTCCTATACTCACCTTTATCTTCTGCTTTTGAAGCACAGGTGCTTTGCGTGGCACAGAAGAGTGCTGTGCGGCAGCTGCTGAAGCGACCGGGAGAGTACAGGTTCGCAGGAGGTGGGTTGGAATGCCTCTGGGCCTGTGTAAAGTGTGTGTTTGGTGCACGCACACACACAAAATGTGTGCAGGCACGCAAAGCGTGCCCACCAGGCCACACTGAACAAGTGGTAAAGGTTTTTGAATCCCACCACTGACACAGACACTGTAAGAATTGAAAGCTGCAGTATTGTTGGAGGATATAATAGCAAGATTTTTGAAATCTTGTCAGAATTTCCTTTGCCCCCTCTTATATCAGCCAGAATCAGGGCCAAGTTATTTTGAGTTTCTTTCCCTTCCCAAGAATGAATTGTCATTTTTCTTCTTTTAATCGCTCCTGTATACTTTCATCAAGGTCATTTCCGCATTTCTGTACATTTAATCCAGACAAGAAAGAAGGATGATTGTCATTATTTTGTTGCATAGGAAAGGCATTTAACAACTTCTAGACATAAGTACATTCTTCCTGCAATAAAAACTGGAAACGTGGTTGTAATTCCTTGAACTATCTTTGTTCCTACAGAGATAAATGCCTTTTTTTTCTTATGGAAGCCTTTGCCATCTTAGTTTTTAAACTCCATAGCCTTTCAGAGATAGTGTTGGCTCTATTATCCATACCTTGGATAGAATAAATAGTGCCATAGGAGACTACAAAGGCTCAAGTTCTTTCCTATTTTGTTTTTTAAAACTTTAGCTCATTCCTGTAGGTTAACTTTATTTGTAGCTTCATTATTTTTTCCCTGCCCAAATCCATTGACTAAAACTGGCAGGTAAGGTCATATTGTTCTCTATCTCAAAACAAATTCCCATAATTTCCCTAGTCTCAGTAGAATGGCACAGTTTATATAGTGGCATAGCAATGAATAATGTTAGTCTCTGTGCCTTAACGTTTTACTGCTTTACTGCCATAAGGGGAAAAAAAGGATATTTTAAGATACCTTGTCTGTAATATTTTTCTCACCATACTCACCTCAATAGCAACTAGCATTTTTATTGCTGTAATGCTTACCTTCCATGCCGTTGGGTCTACATCTAAGCATGCCTATCCTTTAAAGACTTTTGAATTATCTCCTTCAGGTCACACTAGATCTGAATCCATTCTATTCTATTTTTATAATGACATAATGAATTCAAATGAAATTGCCAGTCAAAATTTATCTTTACTGGGTTTATCTTTACATTTTTCCCATATTTTTAATCCCTTAAATTAGCAATTGTATATACACTGATCTGGCAGTAAATCCCTCTGAATTAAACTACCGATTAGACTTTGGATTGCAGAGATTTAAGTCTTATATTTTTAATATTTCTAACTTTCCATCTTGCTTAACATACCTTATTGCTCATTTACTGATTAGTTTATGTGCTTCCTGATAAACGGTCAAATTCTCCCAGTATATAAGCATTACCTTTTTGATGGATAACGGCATATATTAATTAATATAAACCATTTGAATCCCGCGTATGAGAACTTAATTATGCAAATGTAAAAAAGAGCAAAGCATGCAATTCTTTTCTATAAAAATTAAGCATGTTTAACTTTCTCTCCAATTATTCCTGATCAGTAATACTCTGTTGCGTGTTATAGGCATATATCCTTTGAATAGAGCAGCTGTTCTGGGCTTTTCAGCCCTTTCAACTACGGCACACAGAGAAATGAAGAAGAGTGGCTACTCTCCCTTCTGGATATGTAAATCTGGCTCCAAATCCTGTTGTGCATGGATAATGAAGGCAAACTGGATTTGTGTGTAATGCATGCTGGAAATGCGCAGTGGGTAGCCGGCGGGTGGGGTTCACTAGCATGCTTCTGCATTCCAATGCAGAACAACTGTACCCACCCCCCTCTTGAGAGCTCCTTCATTCATCATAATGCAGATTCAGCCAGGCAGCTATATCTAACTGCCTACCTGCAATTGCCAGGCACTCCAGTCTGTCAGCCACAGAATGCCAAGCCTGGAAATGCCTCACAAAGCTAATCAGCATCCACGTGCCGCAGCCACCATTTCCACCCACAATAAAGGCATCTGATATAAATGATCTGTCCATTCCTCTCCACAGCCCTGAAGAGTGAGTCCTCCTGTTCCTCACCTCCTTGCTTTCCATTCCCAGGAGACTCCTGTTACTACAGAAGTTTACGTTGGCAGCTGGTCTTACTTCGAGGCAAAAAACACGCAAGTCCTCTAATAGAGTCACTGTTATTTTCAGTATAATGGGAGCCAGTTTGTCCAACAGTTAAGGTTCCAGGCTAGAAAGCAGGAAACTGTGAGTTCCAGTCCCGCCTTTAACCATGAAAGCCAACTCTTTGAGTCTTTCAGTCAATCGTTTTCTCTCAGCCCAACCCACCTGACAGGGTGTCCAGCTGAGGAAAGTAGGAGGAGGGAGGTGTGTTGGATACATTCTCCATCTTGAGTTATTTGTAAAAACAATAAAGGCAGCACACACACACACTCACTCTCTCACACACGCACACACAAAATAAAGAATAGCCCCTCCCAACTCTCCCTCCCAAATTATGAAAAACAGAAAGGTCCCCCCTATCTCATACCAAGTAAATAATTCAATCTCATAGCCTTTTCTTCATTGCACCACCCTCTGTACTCCCTTCCAGATATTAACTGTGGCCTTCAAACACCAAAAAGCTGTCTATTTGTAGTTCCCACATGGGACAAAGTTCAGAATTGGCTTGGGCCATTAGGTGTAGCACGGATTCACTTGGGATTAATCCTGCATGTGCTAGAATGGCATTCATCATGCAAAATAATATTGATTGTTTTCTCACTTCCCTCCTAAATGAACAATACTCAGAAATTGTGGGTTTGTGTAATTCATCTCTTGTAATTCCACCTTGTGGAAATACAGAATGAACATGAGTGAAGCAGTGTTAGAAGGAAAAGGAAGATTCAAAAGAGACCCTTGGAATATTTTCCAGTAAAACCCTTTCTTCATTTCAGCGTTGGTGAGTGCAGAAATCCAGTGTTAAGAACCTGAATTTTTAACCTTACATTCCTTTGCTGCATCTTCCCATGTTTCTGTGGTAACTGTGAGTTTCCATGGTTTCTTTTAATGGTTCAAGTACTATTTGTAATGTAACTACAAATATTCAGGTACGTACAATAGGCAGAGAGAGATTTTACACAGAGAAACATATCTGCGAAAAAACTAATGGGATTTGTTATTTAATTTATTGAAGATTGTATCATTGGAACTGGGTGCATTCTATAGCAATTATTTGCGAATAGGTACATTTCTCCATACTCCATCCCCCTCCCTCCCCACCTCCCTCCCCTCCTCTCTCTCCACCTACACACACAATATGCCATCATCATTAACGGGTTCTTATGTGGGAAACAAGGAAAATCCCAGGTTTGGCAATTTCATTTTAAACTGTTAAATGCTCTTGATGTATTACATTTGTCCAGCTCAGTCTCTATAGGACACTCATGAAGCAGCATTCATACATAATTGTAGCTGTTGGTTGCCCCTGCAGTACAAAAAGCCATGGCTGGATATCTCCAGCACTACTTCCATGTGAAGCACTGTTCAAGCTTATTTCCATTTGTACCCTCAGTTCAAGGAACTTCCTTAATCCAGAGTGAAGAAGGACTATAGTAATTGTTTCACATCAGGTTCGGCATGTGAGTTGATTGTGCATCATGTTAGATTCGTACATTGCTTTTACTTCAGGAGTTCAAGACAGCATACACAGCCTTCCTTCCCTCCAATGTTCTCTGTAACAACTATCCTGTGATGTATAGAACATTAGGCTGAGAAATGTGACAGACCCAGTCCAACAGCTATCCACTATTCCACACCCTACTGTTATCACTTTGCAGAAATATCATAAATGTAAGTAGCTGAACTATTCTGAAGGAAGCTGAATGAGACAGTCCATGTTCAAGAATCTCAATGTTATCTAGTGATCACTTCAGAATGGATGACCTGTTCCAAATAACATAGCTGAGCACTATGGGTTCTGTGATTCACTCTGACCTTCCCAAACCTTCTTGATTGGAAGACATCGAGGCTCAGCAATGGAAATTCTGGACTCAGTTGTGCTCATAAGTCAAGGACTACCTGTATATAGAAGTTCTCAGAATGGTATCTACAATCCACCTTCCTTACTGTAAATCTCTCAGAACAGGGAGGTACAGATGTTATATTAGGGCCAGTATTTCTTGGAGCATTGTTTCTGACTTCCCAATGCAGCCTATAGATTTGGGACATCCAGGTGATCCCCTATACTAGGGTGTCAAATTCAAGGCCCAGGGGATGGATCCGGCCTGCAAGGTACATAGATCTGGCCCGTGGGACCTCCCTGGAAACAGTGAAGGACCAGCCCACAGTGCTTCTGCCAGTGAGAACGGGCTCCCAAACTCCGTTTTTGGCTGCCATGATCTCCTGCAATCCTCTGCCAGTGAAAACAGAGTTCAGCCCGTTTTTGCTGCAAGAGTGCTCGGGCCACCACAGGCACCACTGACACGAGTGACGTCAAGCTGGCCATGCCTACCATGGCCATGCCCACTCCAGCCCCCCGAGGTCAAACACAACCCTGATGCGGCCCTCAATGAAATCAAGTTTGATACCCCTGCCATAGATGTTGCTGCCTGCTGTAGAATGGGATTTAGTAACTAGAGAATAAGTCCCCAGAAAGGACGGGGTTACTTCTGACTACACAGATTGAGTGTGACACTGTTATTGTGAAAAGTATCTTCTTTACTCTGAAGAAGTCTGAAATAATTTCTTTCTGCCTTCAAGGAATGAGATGTAGTTGACTAAAAGAGCGGTCTATTAGGCCCTATTTAGGCAGTGACAGCTGGACTTCTACTAATTGTATAGGAAGTCTAATACTTGAAACAAAGATGCTGATTGAGAGTATAGAAATATTGGCCAATGAGAAGGCAGCAAAATGAGACAGCAAACTAAGAAAGCAAAAGGGACTTGTGTAGAATGAGAGTGATAATATCATCATGACATCTTACCAGCTTGATTTTCCTGCCACAAAAAATGAACAAGGTTTGTTTTTTGCAGACAGTAGCTTAGGAAGTATAGGAAATGCTGGCTTGCCCCTTGGAAATCAGAACAAGAAGTTCAACCTCAAAGGTAGAGTCCACCATTGGATTTCATCTTCTGCCTCTATACCAGCCTGAGAAGACTTCTTCTCCCCCCGCTTTTCATTAATTGTAAAGAAAACTGCCAAAGTGTCCATATTTTCATCACTCCATACATATTAGAAAGTTAAATTATTTGAACTAAATGCCCAGCATTCATTTTTTTTAAGGGAAGGACTGTTAAGAAGAAATGGTAGCATCCTGCTTTCCTTAATTCAGCTCTACAGTTGCAGCTACAAGGACCAGATTGGAATAATATGACTGCTCTGAGATTCGAATGTTTCTACCCAATATTACACACTTATTAATTTTTGTGCCTTTGAGTCAGCCTTGACTCCTGGTGATTGTTTGGACTAATCCCTGCAGTTTCCATGGCAAGGTTTTTTGGAAGTGATTTGTCCTTGCCTGCTTCCTAGGGCTGAGAGAGAGAGTGATTGACCCCAGGTCACCCAGCTACCTTAGTCTAAGGGAGAACTAGAACTGTCAATGTCCCAATTCCTAGCCTGGTGCCTTAACCTCTACACCAAATTGGCTCTCTAATATTGCTTTAGTTCCATTATTATTTTAAATAATTCTATCCTGATAATAGGGTTAGAAAAGCATATTCAAAAATTCTGGCATTTGAAACTATATTTGGAGGAGAATAATTTCTCAAAGTTAGATGGAGAATATACACGTCTTAGAAATCTTCAGGACTACACACCTACTAATGTGCCTTAGAGCAAGATGAATGTGTGTTAAAATATTTCTACTATACCTAGAACCTCTGCATTTGCTTTTAATTAGACTTGATTCTGTTCAATGTAAGCAAAATTCACAGCAATAACAGCTTCCCAATCTAATTGCTTGCTGTGTTATTGTCAATCTTGTTCCAATCTCCAAGTGAAAACCTCAGAAGGAAACTCCCACTACATATTTTTCTATCCTTAAATATCTGGCACATTTTCATTCTTCCATACAGCATAATGATGAGAACACCTTTCCCCCAGTTCCTCATTATCAGGAGTACTCTGAACATAGTGTAGTCAGCTGGTGTTTGACTGAAAATCATAAGATAACTCATTAATTACAGATATGTGAACTGACTGGATACTGAAAGAATATTAATTAAACAGCCATTTTATAAGGAGGTGACAAGCAATGTCCAATTCCATAAGGACATACTTTAAAGCCAGTATTTTTTAAATGTCTTTCCAATTACCCTTACATGAAGAATGGCAAACATATGGGTTTCCAGATGTTGCAAAAATACAACTCTATCCAGCCCCAGGCAGCCTGGCCACTAATGAAGAATGCTGTAAATTGTAGTTCAACAATATTGAGATCAGTGTTTCCCAACCTCAGCAATCTTAAGATGTGTGGACTTCAACTCCCAACATCTCCCAGACGGCACCATCTTAAAGTTGACAAGGTGGAGAAACACTGACTTAGAGGGTCACACATTGCTTCCCTACCTTTGCAAGATCAACTATCCTTTATGAACTTATCTGATGGAAATGCAGATTTCTAAAGGAAAGGCTACTGTCCATGGGGCTTTCATGGTAAAGATACTGGAGTGGGTTGCCATTTCCTTCTTCAATGGATCACGTTTTGTCAGGAAAAGGTGTCCATGGGGTCGTGATGGGTCGGACATGACTTCACAACTAACAACAACAAGAAGAGGAAAAGGTTTACCTTTTTTTTGTCTGTGGCTCATGACAGTTTTCTGAAGAAGATTGACAGTTTTGGAATGTTGATAGATACCAACAGTTCTGAAACAAAGATACTGATTTCACTTTTATCACAGTGGCTGGATCACATATTGTGTTAAATGGCTGTTGAATCAGCCACAGCTGGTTAATTAGCCACAGCCCTATAAAGAATAGTGTATAACTCACTTTACATATTACCCTCAAAAAATAACTGTCTATATCTATCTATCTATCTATCTATCTATCTATCTATCTATCTATCTATCTATCTATCTATCATCTGCCTCCTGGTTTCTAGGCCAGCACATTATTTAGCTTGGTTTTCGTATATTGTGTGAATCCAGCCATCTATATTCCTATATCCTTTGCAAATTTGACTGAATACCAACACTCAAGACTTCTGTTTGAAATTCTCTCAAAGGTGTTAAAGGTTATGACACAGGTTCTCCAGCCTTCTGATAACATCTTGAAATGATAAATAATTAAAGTTCTACTAGCTCCCTGTATAAAATTTATCATTTCGTGAAGTTTAGGATTAGGTAGGAAATAAATACACCAAGCAATACAAATTTTAATCCATATATTAAAACTATTATAGAACTTTGCAACTTTATAAAATGAAATGTCATGAGAAATCAGCCAACCCTCTCCTTCAGTAACATTTAAAAACCCTCTTTTTCATGAGAAGGATGAGCTTGCTTTCTTCCACATAACTCCTGAAATGGGAGTTTATTTTGACTTTTATTCATCAGAGGAAATGAGTTTCTATGGCTTAAAGAAACTTCTCCAAAATTACTCTTTAAACCTGCAGTTTGTAAAACACCGGTAGACTGTAAGCTGCTTTTGGTGCTTCCTCAACCAACACAGCCCACTTTAAATAATGGTCACGCCATTTTGACTTTCTCTTTCAGACCGCTGCTTGTGAATCCTTTTCCCTATTCTTACCCTTTTTTCCTTGCCTGCAACCTTGCTGTCAGCTCCCTTTTCTATCCCTCCATTTTAGTTTCCTCTGCAGAGCAAAAGCTAGATCAGATGGTCAGAGTTTTGCATAAAAACCTTTTCTCCTCCAACTATTCTTGCTCTTTTTTTGAAAGACAGAGAAAAGGAGCTCCCAGATTTCACATATGGGTCCAGAGTTCCAATAGAAGAGAATATTTACAGACATTTCATCACCCCACTAGGTAACATCATCAGTGCTAGATGATGTTACCTTGTTGGCTGATAAAACATCTCCAAGAAAACAATCAAGTTTAGACAGCACCAAGGACTCACATGCTTCATTTTTATTCAGCATACTTTAGTATCAAACTAGCAAACTTACTTAGACTTGAAAAGCACATTCTGTCACCACTTCTATCCATTTTTTGGGCCTGAAGACTGCAGACCTGAGCTTGACGACTTCAAAAACACCATAAAAAGGTTGGATTAGGGAATGTTTTTCTAGTTTGATCACTGAGCTGTAATTCTGGGTTTGTCAATGTAGCTAGTAAAACAGCACATAGTAATGACATCAGCATGACAAACTCCAAGCAGAAAGGAGGAAGAAATCTAGCAGAAATCAAAGCGATGGTTGTGCACTCATAGGAAGCTGAGAAGCCAACCAAGGAGTGAAAGCTGACCCAGAGATCCAGTTATTGAGTTACCATCTGACACAGAGGTGTCAAACTCACGTCGTCACATGACATATCGGGACTTGTTTCCCCTTCGCTAAACTGGGCATGGGTGTGGCCAGCACATGACGCATCTGACCCACGGCCCGTGAGTTTGACAGCCCTGATCTGACATGACTTAAGAGATTCTTGGGGCAGATGAACAGCTGACAGAACATAGACTATTACAACCAAGTGTTGAAAAACACATCAGGTTTCATTTATCCAGGGGTGATATAAACTGACTGCTATGAGGATGTCATGCCCCTGGTGGAGTCTGACTCTGAGGAAGAAGAGGAACAGCCAACAGGGAGTGGGGGTGTGGCTCCAGAGGTGGTGGAGGAGGCTGGGGAAGGACAGAGGCCGGCTGAGCAGTCAGAGGAGGATCCAGGCCATCCCCTATCCATCCTAGGTCACACAGGGAGGAGAGGATCAGGGAAAAGCGAGGTCTACTCAAGAGGAGATTACCATGATCCTCCTCGTGGCTTGCAGGTGGGAGCTATGTATATAAGTTTGCAACTGCGCAGTTAGAATTGCTGAAGTCAATTAGTGTTTACCTTGAAAGAGGTTTATCTTTGCTGGAGTTCTTCCCATGGACTTTTCTTGGTTATTTTCCTGGAGTTTATAATTAGTTATCTTGGCTTGCTTCAGAACTCTCGTCAATGCGGTTTGTTTTGGTTTTCTGTTGCCTCATTATTTACTTTTGTGACTTTAAACTGTGCCTAATAAAACAGTGAAGTTAAGTTGAAGGCTTTACCGAACTTTAATATATGTTTTGGGTTTTGGGTTATTTTGAGAGACTACGGGTCATCACAGAGGATTTATAAATTACAAATTTGAATATGGTGCTGCCCCTTGCTACTTTGCCATCATGTTTTGTTCTGTGAAAGAAAAATAAAATACAGGAAATTAAATATTAATATATAAACAAGAATTGTGACTTTACTCTCGGGGTTAAAAATCAATACTCTACCTGCAATGGTCTCTTTAAAACTTCTGATCCCAGAGTTCCTTAAGGCAAGTAAGAATAGGCAACTGAGTCTCTAAAACAAAGGGACAGTGAAGTATAATGATATTTGTAAACCAAACCTCCCTGTACCGCCAAGGAAATTTACAAATTTCATAATGCATTTGGGAGAATCAAAATACTTGTGGTTTTCAGACAGCTTGAGAGAACAAAAAGTATCAATGAGCAATGTTGAAGTAACATTTGCAAGTCTCTCAATATGTGAAGTGGCACATCTGAGCATAAATGCAGCTCAGAAGAAATGTAAATTTTAAAAGGTGCCAAGAGAAAACTAAAGACAGCCTTTCTCTACCTGGAACTTTGTTGGATGTGTTAGATTTCTTGATCTTCTATATTTTCCAGCTATTATGAGTATGAAGCCAAAACATCTACAGAAAAGAAGATTGGACAAAGTTTGGCAGATATTTAGCCCTGGTGATGCAGTGGCAGAATGCAGCATTGTTGGCAAACTCTGCCCGGTCTGGAGTTCAGTCCTGACGAGGCTCAAGGTTGACTCAGCCTTCCATCTTTCTGAGATTGGTAAAATGAAAACCCAAATTGTTGAAGGCAATATGCTGACTCTGTAAACTGCCCAAAGATTACTGTAAAGCATTATAGGATGGTATATAAGTCCAAGGGCTATTGCTAGATTTTCATTTTCGTTTTCAATTCTGAAGAAGAACAGAGGTAGGAAACCCAAAAATATTATGCTCAGTTCTGAATACAATAAATCAGGTTGAACATGCCAATAAGAGGGAAAGGAGTTGAGGTCTGTCTGTCTGTCTGTCTGTCTGTCTCTCTCTCTCTCTGTCTATCTGTCTGTCTGTCTCTCTCTCTGTCTGTCTCTCTCTCTCTCTCTCTGAAACTACCCATCTTTCTCATAGAGTGGGTGATGTACACATAGATATAAAACGTTAAAATGATATATAATATAATAACTTAAAAGCAAGAATAAATAAATTAAAATTCAGAATTATAAAAGGCAGAGGAGGGGCTTCAGGATGTTAACCAGCCCTATGGCTGTGTCGTTTTCTGTGGGCCCCAAACAAGTCAGTAGAGCCAGGTTCTCAAGCATTTCCAAAAGGCTAGAGAGAGGGTAGCTCCACTGTAGACACCGTTTTGTGGGGAAATAGAGGAGCCTAACTCATTCAGAATTTGAGGTTCTGCTATCCCTTGACATTGCTGTAAATGACACACAGATCAATCCTTGTTATATTGTTTTTGCTAAAGAGGGAACAACACATTCTCTTCTACTGCAAAATCTAAAAGGACAGACGGTGGGTGTTTACTATTGTACGTAAAACACCCCCACATACCCATGAGAGAGAAGAGAGGCACATGCTTCTATTGCCCCAGGAATTCAGAATTTCAGAAATCCCACAAACTCAATGAGTATTAATGACAACCTGAAGGAGAAGCTTGGTTTTTAGTGGCATGAAGAATGCTTAGATCATGCGAATGGTAAAGTCTGATTCCTGGAAGGTTTTCATGTTGATCTGAGATTTTAGTTTCCATGGAAACATTTGGTGTTTAAAGGGGTGCTGCTAAGTTGCATCGCAATTTTCACTAGTCTCTTGCTGAAAGAAAAACCTTGGTGGAAGGTTTTTAGGTGACCAGTCTTTCTCATAGAAAAAGAGGCCTTTCTTACTTGCCTTTTCAGTTCAGAACACTGGTACAAGCTCTATAATGCAAAGGATGTATAGATTGATTAATCATGTGTATCTGATACTGTTGATGTTTAGATAGATGCTGTTAGAATCACAATAATCTTAGAAAATACAATGAATCTGAAGAAAATAACAAGAACAGATAAAGGCAGAGGTGGGTTTCAGCCGGTTTGGACCGGTTCGGGCAAACAGGTTGCTAAATTTTTCCACAGTTCAGAGAATCGGCTAATTGTACTACTAACTGGCCCTGCCCACTGTGCCCTGCCCGCCCCTCCCCTCCCAGTCACCCCTTATCTTACCTCGTCTGCCTTGGCCATAGCATAGAAGCTACTGCTCTCTGGCTTCCTCGCTCGCTAACTCACTTGCCTCAACCACGTGGTCCCCATGGCCCAACCCATTTGCCTGCTTTCTCTCTGGCCTCCCACACAGCCCAGCTCCCTGCTGAGCCTTCCTTCACCATTCTCCGCTGCCTCCCATGTGGCCCAGCTACATGACTGCCTGTTGAGCCTACCTTTACCTCTTTTCCAGTGTGAACGGACTGCATCTGCTGCCTCTTTGCTGGCCCAAATGGCCTGCAGTTACTGCCTCTTTGTTGGTGTGAAGGGCCTCCAGCCACCACCTCTTTGCCAGCATGAGCAGCCTGCAGCCACTGCCTCTTTGCTGAACCAAGGTGGCAGCTGCTCCCTCATTGCCGGCACAAGGGGCCTCCAGCCACTGCCTCTTTTCCAGCACAAGGGGCCTCTAGCTGCTGCCTCTTTGCCTGCATAAGTGGCCTGCAACCTCTGCCTCTTTTCTGGCCTTAACCAAGGTAGCAGCCACTGCCACTTTTCTGGCATGAGAGGCCTCCAGCTGCCGCCTCTTTGCTGGTGCAAGGGGCCTCCAGCCGCCTCTTTGCTGGTGCAAGGGGCCTGCAGCTGCTGCCTCTTTCCAAATTAGTCAACCAATCAACTAAATTTTTGAATCTGGATCAAGGGTACAATTCTGGAGGAAGACCTGTATCAGCATTCATTTCTTTATAGATTTTAACACTCCTTAAGAGCCATGGCACTTTTTCTCCATGAAAGACACAAGATCCCCTAATTGTGAAAGTCCTTCAAACATTTGGGGATGGCATCGGTGTTGCCATCACAAACATCACATTTGAAATCTCTGCAGGGAAAAAGGTCCTAGGCTGAATTCCATGGGAGTGTGGACTGGTATGAATTAAGGCATTCAGGGATGCCACAGTTCATGAAGCACTATATAATGAAGCAAGAGAATATAGAACGGACTAGTACAGAAGCACTGTGGTCTGTAACATTAGATGAGGTATAGAGAAGTTGAATTAGGATAGCTCACAATGTTCAATAAATTTCTTTAAAAAAAAAAAAAAGCCTGAAGGTAAGAAATAGTTACAGGGTGCAAGTGATAATGGCTTTAGGTATATCTAGGATGAGGTTGAATAAGTCACAATGAATCATGTGGCTCTCTTTTTCACTCTTGGCTTCTTTGTTGATTTAAAACTAGCTAGCAACACCTTTCAAAATTCTTGCTCCAAAGGATTATGAGGCAGAACATCTTGGAAGATGTTACAATCCAAAGGATTATGAGGCAGAACTTCTTGGAAGAAAAGAAGCTATAAGGAAATGAAGGCTCATGCAGGTCTTCCTCTAGAATTGTATCCTTGATCCAGATTCACAAATTTAGTTGATTGGTTGACTAATTTGATCTTCTGAAGTTCTTGATCTTCACAGATTTCAAGTTCTCATGCTTTGCATAGGACAACTTCCATTCACTGATCTGCAACAAAGGACAAAACTGTTGCTTATATTTGATCACTTTCAAAACCTTACTTATTCCCTACTTTCCTTTCTCTTTCCCTTCTCCTATTTAGATATAATAGTCCTATCATGGCATTTGGATTGTGATTCATAAATGCTTGTGTGATATTAAATGTTCTAGTCTTAAAGTGGCACAAGCAGCTCCTAGTCAACCTGGCTGGGTGGCCATCCGGAAATATCAGAAGTACATAACAAGATTTGGAAATTAAAAATACATCTGGAACAAGGTAGCAGCAAATCTGTACCATATTGTTGCCAGTCTGGAAAGAAATTGATATGTAGCTCATGTAGTCACTCAGCTGGGCTTGAGACAGATGTTATGTATTTACTTAAGGTACCACACAATTCTTTTTTTTTTTTTTTGCTTTTTTATGAATTAAACGAAATAAATCAAAAACTTCCCTTTGTTGCTGGCTGCCTTATGCAGACTTCCAGAACAATCAGATCTATTAGACAAGTGTTATTGTAATGCTAGGAAAATGCATAAACAAAAGCAATGCCATGGCAAAATTTCTGCATTAATAGCAAGGGTATTATTTCTATAACACTTTTCAATGCAAAACACTCCAGGCTGATGAGATGTGAAAGCTTTCACAACATATAATTGTGTTGGTACAGGTTGTACATTTCATTGGAGTGTGTGAGGAGGAATAAAACTGGTAATCATAGAAGATCGTTTCGAACACTAGGAGAACATCTAGTCTAACCCTCAACCATGGAGTACTCCATTATTATAGCAGTCATTAAATGTGAAGTTGGAATTCATAGAAAAAAATGGATAATCAGCTGGGTTCATGATCTTTTTTTCACCCAGCACAGCAATCGGTCCATGATCCCATCAGTATTCTGAGCTTGAAGTTCCTAATCCTAGCATTATGGTGTTAGGTCAGAAGGGCTACAATTAAACTGAGAACAAATGCTCCATAACAGTATAGAAGAAACCAGGGCAAAAATGGAGACATAATTACAAATTAGATGCTAGGGTTCTGAAGAGAAGATTAAGGCATTAAACCGAGTCAAAAGCTCCAGGAGCTACATAGCAACATTTAATTTTCTTTCTTAGCTAGAATGCCAGGGGGCCTTCATGCATTCAATAACGTTCCAGTGGTTAAAATTTCACTCTGCATAGAAATGATGTTGAGTCCAACATTATTGGTCTGTCAGGAAAAATATCAATATTTACCATTACACCATAAAAGACTGTCAGATAAAATATTAATATTTATTATTACTGATTTACAACATTAAATGTCATTTGTAGGACTGTGACCTCATGTACAAAAGCCCATAAAGATCCAAATTTGAAAGATCTACAAGCCATATTAGGAAACAAGTAGATCACACTGAGAAGTTGTTCTGTAATTCTAATACACAAATGCACAAAACAAACACCATTCGAGAAAGCCTTCAAGAGGAGGAATTTTCAAAGCTATAGTATACAAATGAAATAAGAAACAAATCAATTGGAAGATATATGCAGTTTCTTGGCCAGCACTAAGAAGGCCTTTTTTTGTCTGCCAAACCAGTTTTAAAAGCTTCCATCCGAGAAAGACCTCTGAAATAGATCTTAACATATGGTGGATTTCTACAGTATGCCTGAAGGCATTGCTTCAAGAAGTAATGGAACAAACTGCAGATATATGTTTGTGTGTAAATATTTTTATTCCTTAGTATGTATGTTAACCATACACAGTCTAGTTTAAGCCAAGAAGCTAGCAACAAATATGAATATTAGACCAATTCCATGCTTTCTCATGTCATTAGCTGAAGATTAATCTCATACTACTGCCATAGATCACCTTTGGGAACTGTTAAATATGGAGGAGAATGAGGAGGTGGGGGGGAGGAGGAGGGGGAGGGGCAGGGATGAGCTTCAAAAATTTTAACAGTCAGCCTCCTGCACCATGGGGGAGGTGTTTTTGCCCTCCCTGGGCTCCGGAGGCTTTCCTCAAGCCTCCAGGAGGGCAAAAATAGCCTCCCCAGGCTCCGGAGGCTCTCTGGAAGCCAGAAACGGGCCCATTTCCGGCCTTCCCAAACTTCTGGGAGGTCTGTTTTTCACCCTCTCTGAGCCTCCGCAAGCACCCTGCACTTACCTGCATCCAAAATGGGCTGTGAGGAGACTTCTGGGAGGGGCAGGGTGGGGTGGGCAGGAGTGGGATTTGTGGGGGTTCTCAAATCAGAATCTTAGCTAGGGGTTCTCCTGAACCCCCGCGAATCCCCAGCAGCCCATCCCTGGATAGGGAGAGGAGGAGGAAGAGGAGGAGGAGGAGGAAACAACCACAGATCTGGGATGTAAAACTCCAAATTATCACTGGACGGAAGCAAGAATTTCAAGTGACCACAAGATGTTCTCTGTTGTGGTCATCTGAACTTTTAAGCTCTGGTCGCTAAGCTTAAAAAAAAAAAAAAGCTTGCCTACCAAGCTGCCCTTGTTGTCTTGCCTTGTTACTAAGCCTAAGCATGAATGCTCTCCAGTATGTGAACCATGGAAATCATATTTGGGTCTCAAGGCCCCTCTAGCACTCTCTCTTGCCAAGGAAACAGCTGTGTTTGGTGAAGTGACATTAAGTGTTCTGCTGCTCCTGGAGGACCCCAATTCATCTCACAACTTCTTACACTGAATAGCAGCAAAATCAGAGCTGCCTATCCAACTTTTAGTCTTAATGTGCTTCACTCACACAAATCCAGACAACCATTAAATGAATCACTCTCAAAACTAATAGAGGAGGTTGGACTTAGACCTAAGTTGTTTCTCTCTTCTCTGATGATGTTACATGACTATGCACAAATTACAACCACAATACTGAACACTATCTAGCAGGAATTCTTAAACATGTTGGTACCATAAGCCCATAAAATGAGAGACGGGTTTTAGTAATTTCCCCATTCATTAAACTCATGAATTCATTGAGCTTACAATTGGGTGAGTAAAAAATATTTCAGTTATTTTGAATAGGTAACATTTAATTTAAATATTACAGTGGTTTTCACACTTTGCAGTCCCATAAATGTATACAGAAGCTTGTGTAGACAAAACAAGAACCAATTTCCTATAGGAATTTTTGAGTGGCCTCATATACTACTTGGTTATTAAAAATACTAGATTCTCTTTTTAATTTGCCCATCACCACCACCAATGAGATTCTGACTCATACTTTAAGACCTCAGCCAAAGTAGTGTCCTGTTTATATACCTCTATCCTTCAATTTTTTTTTTACATTTGTTTTTATATTTGTAAGCCACCCCGAGTCAATTAGGTAAAATGGACAGTGTAGAAATATGATGAATAAATAGATATGATTCTACCTATCCTATCTTTATTCTTTATGTTAATTCATGGGCAAGATTTCTTTTTATAAATGGTGGCTAAGACGAGTAATGATAGACATATGCTGGTATGATAGGGACAGTTAAATGGAGGGAAATCCTAAACATATAAATTAGGCCTATGACATTGGGACATGGTTTAATAAAGAGTAGAGTGTGGCTATGCTCATGTAAGATCTGAAGCATTTCTTCCAAATTGTTTATATATGAATCAATGCCTCACATATATTACCAATATCTCAGCAGGTGGCAGCATATGGCTAACCATGCCTAGGCTAAGAAGGATCAGTCCTGGATAGTGTTTAATGGGAGACCACCAGAGAACAGTAGTGGTATAGAGCAGACAGAGAAGCCAGAAAGCATCCTAGAAGAAGGAAACAATCAGCAACTTTCAATATTTCTGTCAAGCAAACTACAAGGATGGCTCCATAAGCATGCGAGGACCTGAAGGAATCTTTACTTCATATGTTACTAGTGGGATCTACAATAAAATGTTATACCATGGGAATTTTTCCTTTTAGAGTTCAAGAGATTTCTAATATTTGTTTGTTTGTTTGTTTGTTTATCTATTTACTTACTTATTTACTTATTTATTTATAAAATGTATTGGCTGCCTATCTTACCACAGGGTAACTGGGCAGCTTACAATGATAAAAGATAAATATATGTATATTAAAAACACAAATAACTTAAAGCCCAAGTCAAGCATTATGATCCAATTAAAGATGGGGAGGGGGCAGGAGGGAGGAGGGAGGTGGGATCTGTTGCTAGTCAATCAACCACCTCTACTGTGATGTTCCCCCACTGGAAACTTAAGCTACCTAGCAGAGCCAGGTCTTTGGTTTCTTATGGAAAGTCAGGATGGTAGCGGGCCAACCTCACTCCAGATGTTCTTGAGGACAGGTGCAATGGCAGAGAAGGCCCTTCTCCTGGGCCCCACCCACCAGAATAATCAGGCCCACAGGACCTACAGTATGTCTTCCCTGTCAGCATGAGTGGGATGGCCAATCCCAAAGGGATTAAATACTCCCTCAAGTAGCCTGGATGCTATGAAGAGCTTTAAAGATGATTAACAGCACCCTGAATTGTATTCTGAAGCAGTGTGGCAGTCAATGCAGCTCACAGACCAGTGGTGCTACATGGGCCATTCTTCAGGCCTTAAGAATTTCCCACACTGCTGCACTCTACACCAGCTGTAGCTTTGGAATAAATATGACAAACGAGAGCCATTTTTCTCTAGTGCTTAAGGCCCTGGGCTAGAAACCAGGAGATTGTGATTTCCAGTCTTGTCTTAGGTAGGAAATCTAGCTGGTGGAGTGGGGCCTTGAACCAGTCACTCTCTCGCAGCCCATCTCACCTCACATTATAGGAAAAACAAGGAGAGGAAGAAGCAGTAGGGATGTTTGCCACCTTGACTTATTTACAAAAAAAATAAAAAAAATAAGTAAGTGGTGATTTAAATGAATTGCTTTTCAGAGACTGTTAGTATTGATGTGTTTTCTTGAATGTTGGACTTTAAACATATGTTAGTGAACAGTCCCCAGAGTTCAGACGTATGATTTAATGTGAATTGATATTTCACCATGTACTTACATTTCACAAACTAGCTAGAAATTTTTCTACTGGAAAAGAATCACAACTATGTGATAGCTGTGGTTATCTACTAATTTTGAAATTTGCAAAGCCTTCATGGGATTTAAGTATTTGCTTTAGAAGTGATGGTCTCCCAATAACCTTTAACAATACCTTGAAAATAAATCAGAAGGAATTGGATGGATAACAGAGGTTTCCATGTGAACTGAGTGATAAGCAATTGACTGTTGTTTTTTTTCCAGCTGAAGAATTAGACTTTGACAAATAGTGTAAAATTTCTCGCCCATCGCTTTCTATTTAATTGAAAATCCATTTCAGCATAGCCATTGAGATTCTTCAATTCTTCTATTCCAAATGACATTTTAGAACTAGGTTTCTAAGAACTGCATACTTCTATGCAGTTACCATAAAGCAAAGGTTATGTCAGATTGAAATGTCTTTGAATATTAGTCCGCAGGCAGTCCTTCTGAACTCTGTTTTTGCTGGCAGAGGGTTGCAGGAAGCCAGCACAGCCGAAAATGGAGCCCAGAAGCCCATTTTCGCTGACAGAGTGCTCAGGCCACCACAAGTGCCCCCGACACGAGTGACATCAAGCTGGCCATGCCCCCTGGCCCCCTGAGGTCAAATACAACTCTGATGTGACCCTTAATGAAATCAAGTTTGACTCCCCTGCCTTACACCATGCTAAGTGTTCCCCCAATTATTTTTAAACCTAGGGACATGCAATTAATATGTTGCAGGGAGATACAATGAGACACAGAGAGGAAGAATCTTACTGAACCAAATCACATGGTGCTGTGGATTAGCAATCATATCAATAATAGTATAAATTGAACTCTACAAATTAACTGTTCTTTTTAATTCTTCAGCTTTGCATATATGTAGCTCTGTCAGTGTCTGTACACACCAGGGAGACCAAAAATTAGATAGCAAGTTGGATTTCACGTTATGTAGTCAAGAATAGTACAGCGGAAAGAAAAACTGAAGTCAGGCAAAGAACTGAAGCTGTTATGAAAAATGCCATATTTTGTCTCTGAAGTGATCTTTGAAGTGTGAAGGAATAAAACCTTCATAAGTGGGGTTGGTTGTTTTTTTTTTGCACTTTATGAAAGTGTTACTTAGAAAAATGCCAATTTGAAGTATGATATACATTCATAGCTTTGATCCAAAAGCAAAATCTATACATATCATTGGGGCAATAGTCCAAGAATATAGATGAAAGAGTGAGAAAAACTAAACAGAAGATTAATTTCCCTTTCTGGATTGTTTCCAAGAAAAAACAAACTTTAGGCTGAACCACTATTTTACAAACATAAAGACCAAGATGCATTAAGCTTACTAAATATCTTTAACTGCAATTTGTTCTTTCTTTCTTTAAAGAGCCATAGATTTAAGTTACCCAAGGAGTTTTGTTCTTTTTCTAAAAAGGACCAGTGCAAAAAGGGAATTTCTATAGCCAAAAGCAAATGTTAATTGGATTTTTACATTGCATCTGGTAGACAGGAGATCCTGTTGAGAGCATAAGAACATAAAATGAGAGGAGCTCAAACCACAAAACGTTTAGCTATTTTGTTTGTTCGACAAATGCTTCTAGATAGCCACAAAGAAGAAATGACACATAGCTTTCTTTTAGCTGGCAACAGGAAGTTTACACTGAGAGCAAAAATGAATTGTCCTCATGAGACTTCATGAATTTATCTAAACTTTTTGTGGTATCCAAATTAGTGCCAACCACCAAGCCTTGTGGCAATGAATCCACAACAAAGAGGAACTTCCTTTCTTATTGTCTCAAAGGTGCTTTTTCAAAAGGCAACCAGATGTTGTTTTTCCTTGAAGATGTTTCACTCAGTGGTGGGATTCAATTTTTTTTGCTACCAGTTCTGTGGGCATGGCTTGGTGGGCGTGGCAGGGGAAGGATATGGTAAAATCTCCAGTCAGAGGTGGTATTTGCTGGTTCTCCGAACTACTCAGAATTTCTGCTACTGGCTCTCCAGAACTGGTCAGAACCTGCTGAATACCACCTTTGGTTTCACTTCTATTCAAGAAGCTTCTTCAGAAATGAAGAAATTTCTTGAATGGGAAGCCAAACGTCTTCAAGAAAAACAAAGTTCAGTTGTCCTTTGAAAAGCACCTTTGGGACAGCCATGACCTGGATGATTGAAAATCTCCATAGACTTTCCTTTCTTATTGTAATTATTCTGTAGAACATTCTCCCAACAAGTCCTGTCATCATGCTTCAGTTTTATTTCACTTTTTAAACAGCAGCAAAAGAAATTCTTGTTTAGGCTCTATTTTGGTTTGTTTCAATTGTTTTAAGACATTGTGTCATATAAACTGTCATCTGAAGGAAACATACTAAAGAGGAGGCCCCCTGAAATAAGAGGAATTGATTTTAAAATGAACATATTGAATATTATATTACTTGCCATTGTTTTTCTTTTGCATTATTGTTAATCCAAAGTCTTTTTCAGGTAATACTTTGAAATTGCACTGGATTATTTAAAAACAAAAAGAAGTATTCTAAGGCCAAAACTTTTGAACAAAATTTGAATGATGAATATGCGGAATATTTGAGAAAGAAATAATGAAAAGAAAGAAGTGATACAAGATCTGGGGAACTGAGACCCAAACTTCAAAAGAGTTTCACAATTTATCTCCTGTATATATTTTTTTCCTGCTTCAGAGGCAGATACAAAGCAATGTAGTCAAATTATGAGAAAGAAGGATCTGATTTAGTACAAGGGAAACTTTCTTCTTTTTGAGAATGAAAGAGATTGCCTTCTACTATGGAGCCCTTTAAGCAAAACCCAGATGGCCACTTATCCAGGATGCAAAAGGCTGGCCATCTTTTTGACTGCTGGCAGACTTTTATTGAGCTTCTATCAAGCAATCTGGTACAATGCCCATATGCCTCCCACATTGTCTAAACTTTCAAGTGATCTGCCAAGAGTGAAGTGAAATCTGATCAAATCTCCCCTAAGAATGGTGGGATTTCTTAAACTCTTCTGTAAGCAGATTCAATTCTCATGCGATTTCTTGCAGATGCCGAGAAGAGACTGAGGCAATGTTGACATTTCTACATTTTCAGTTTAATTGGGGGGAGTTTATAGCCACCAGTTGGAACGACAGTAGATAAGTCTGGTACTCACACCTGCTGTTCTGCCAATCCTTTTTTGGCACGGGTGTAGAGCTGCCTTAAATTATGCTCAAAAAAATCTCAGATTGGCTTCCTGTAGCCTCTTCAAAATTCTTCCCCCATGCTTCTAAAAGTATCTCTTTTGAAAGAACATCCATGCAGGCTTATGGGTTTCCAGCTGCCTACTGGACTGTTTTGTGAAAACAAGTCCAGGCCTGTCAATAATTGGCAGTGCTGCAAGCAATTTCATTTCTTTTGAAATGAATTTATTATTACTCCCCAGACATCAATAAGCTTCCTTATTCATTGCTGAAAAGCTCTACAGTAAAACTTAAAGTATGAATGAAATGTCAGGTAGCAATTATTGCCAATTATGAATCTGGCAAAAAATAAATAAAAGCCTTACATCAAAAATGTCACAACTGGGTGCCCAAACATTCAACCTAATGCACATTTGCTGAAATGTATGTTCAATGGAGCTGATTACTAATAGGTGGAGTTAAAACAGAAGTCTTGAAGTACAGTCCTATATATATTTATTCTGAACCAAAACTAGAATTTCAATGAAATGAATTTACTTGGTACTATGAGGATTTGTTTGAACCTAGTCATTCTTTGAATAGATTTACCTGTATAATTCATATTTAGGGAACCAATTTATAGAATCTGTGTGAAGAGATGACTAGCCAATTTTTGATTATCCCATGACTAACGTCTTGTGAGAGCAACTATGATATCCCAGTGCTATTTAGATATCCCTATAAAGCCTGTCCTTAGTTACAGAAATCAAAGTTGCTAAAGATCTTCATTTAGCTGAATATTACAATAGTTTGCAGCTGTTTTCAGAGGCTTAATTATTTTAACCTATTGAAAAAATCCCAAAGGATCCTGTAATACTTCTAGAGGCTAAGATATTAGTTATAGTACAAACTTTACAAATTCTGGACTTTCTCATCATCTTCAATGATCCACCTGTTCTTTAACATTTTTAAAAAAATCCATAAATGTTCTTAACTTAAAATTTTCAAGCTGCACTAATATGATGCAGAGAAGGCCTTTGACAATTTGAACTGGTTTTTTTTTTTTTTTTAGAGTTCTGAAACATATGAACCTTGGAGAGAATATTATTGAATAAGCAAGGTTGATTTATATTTCTCAGAAAGCACACACAAAAAAATCTACCTGGAACTATTTCCACTTCTCAATTTCACCCACACTTTATGAAGCTCATCCTGTTGATCCAAGAATGCTAAGAACACCATGGGGCCATTGGTGCTCCCTGAAGCCAACCGATAGGAAGGTAGAAAGTCACCATGGAATCAAAGCCCCATTCTTTGGCCTAAGGTAGAATAGCAAAGTTTTCCTTGCTGGACTTTATATAGAAAGGATAATGAATTGTTTATTTTCCCTCACTTCTTTTCAGTACATGTTTCACTAGCTATTTTCCTCAAACACGAAGTTGTTAATACAAGACCTCATTCCTGCTGCAGATAAATTCACATGGAGAGCTGTGAGATAATGGCCCAGCACTATTGCTTGGCAACTAGGTTGTTTTCTGAACAACAGCAGCCATGGTGTCAAAGACCAAAAGGTTATAGCTCATTGCAACCCAAGGACTGGGTAGCAGAATGTGGCAAGTGTTTGGTGGAGGCTTAAACAAAAAGTGTCACAGGTGCTCTTCAGTTCATGAACCATTTTACCTTCTGATACCTCTTAGAAGCATAAGACCCAGTCATGGACAATTTGTTTGGTTAGTTGGCAGCCCAATAAAATAGTGGCTAAAGGCAGCTTCATTGTAAGTGGTGCTGTTCTTACACTTTTAATGCAGGACAAGTTAAGGAAAGTGAGTGATCGAGTCCCATGGTTTCAGTTTCTTTCCCACTGAGCATCACCTATAGCAGGGGTGTCAAACTGGCAGTCTATGGGCTGGATGCGTTACACGCAGGCCACACCCACCCCAGCTCCGTGAAGGGAAAAAGTATTGTGAAACATCATGTGATGGCAACATGATGCTGTGAGTTTGACACTCGTGACCTATAGCATTCAAACAGAACTGACAGTTGCTTTTTTCCCTCTCAAGAGATTTCTCCTGCACCCTTGTCCCTGCACACCTGCAATCAATGCATTGTGTTAGTCATGTTTTGGATTTAGTGTTCTTTCAAAAGAGCACAAGACTCATGTTCAGGAGTAGTTACTGATAGGGATAATGGAGCAGAGGAGGCATCGATCAATTGGGAATCTGTTAATGTAGCAGAATACCTGATCATTCACTGCTGCCAGCGTGGAGAGTGGAGTTAAAATCCTGGCAAGGATTTCTTTAGTTCACCACACTTCCAGGCCTAATTGCTCAGTATCTTCTCCACTGTGACCAGAAACAATTTTATATCCAGTTGTTGCAAACTGGTACGCTCTAGATTTACTAAGTGAAATTTTATCCCCCGTAGTCTTTGATCATGCTGGCCAATTTAAAATTCATCACTTCTATAAGGTAGCAGATGATGGTGGTGCTGTTTGGTGTGATCTTCAGATTTCTTCATAGAAATATTTTAAACTGGAGATGATCAGGATTGAATTAAGTCTATCTTATAAAGTAATTCAATATTTTTACCATTGAACGGTGGGTGGCTCTTCTCTTTTTCTTTATCAAAAGTTTGAGCTGGTTTATGAAGAATATAACTTGTATTTACATTCTTTAACTCTGCTAGATTGGTTTTAAAAGCAATAGTTTCAAAATTAAACAGTATTGATATTATGAGAATCGTTTGACCAATTAGAAGAGAGATAAAGAAATACTTTCTTTTATGAATGACCTTAATTACCACAATTTATCAACGGGTAAATATGCTTTTTAGATATTTTACTACAAATATAAAAAAAGTATATGTGACTCTTCATAGTACACTTTCATAATTTATACTGTGCATTTTTGCTGGCTGTTGATCTGGGCTACAATCTCATCTGCTTACTCAAGGCATTCATTATTTAGACAAATTTTGTTACTTAGATTTTGCATACCAAAATTGCTTGGCTATATATGTGAATTGTTAATATCCTCCAAGGTGTGGATGTTCCAGAGAAATGATGATAAAATATCCCTCTGCACTGCATATGACACAGATGAAGCTGTGAAAGAGAATGTATTACTCTTGAGAATGGATCCGGATAACTCAGCTGATTGCCAGCAACAGGTATGGGTTATCTGTGAATACAGCTCATGGCATTCTATACCATATCTAAGGTTAATAGACAAACAAACTGCATTGTTCAAAAATAATGGACATTATATGTGAAATAAGATGCCTGTTTTGTGCTTGAAGTTTTTAAATGACTATCAGTAGATACATACAATGCATTCCTAAATTATTTATTAAAGAAATTATTTTGTTTGCAATGCAATGGTAACGGTTGCCTAGTTTCTCCCATTTATGTACCTATGTGCATGCTTTGGAGAAAGGGCATCGGTATTTACCTGATACGCCCGTTCTCTGTGAGCTGTGAAGAGCATCCAGAAGTGGGAGGTGCTTCAGTCTCTTCTTGAAAGGCTGGGCTTAAAACTCCGGGACGCTCCTCCTCCTCCACGGGACACCTCCCCAGCGTCCCCCAGTTTTGCGAAGACTGAGTGCCAAAGTCCGGAACTCATCACCTAATCTAGATCCCTGACTGGAACGGAACCCCACCAGACAGAAAGAAATGGGTGGGGCTGGATGCTCTTCACAGCTCACAGAGAATGGGCATATCAGGTAAGTACCAACGCCCTTTCTCCCATGAGCTGTTGAGAGCATCCAGAAGCGGGACATACCAAAGCTTGGCCTGTCCTTAGGGAGGGACTCCATCTGGATCAAAATCCACTCCTAAACTCTATGGACCCTGTGCAGGACTCTTCTGCCAAATGAAGCGTCCGCTGAGGCGTAGACATCAATTTTATAATTTCTGACAAAGGGCGATGGTGAAGCCCAAGTTGCCGCTCTGCAAATTTTGTCTATGGAAGCCCATGTGGCCCATGCTGCTGATGTTGCCGCACTCCTTGTCGAGTGGGCTGTAATGCCCTTAGGAACTGAGATGGACTGGCATTTGTAACTTTTAGCTATGGTGGCTCTCAACCATCTACCAATAGTCGTCGACGACACCTTGTGTCCTAAAGTGGATGGGTTGAAGGGTAGGAAGAGAGCCTCAGATTTTTGAAATGCCACCATGCATTCTAGATAGATGCTTAACACCCTTTGAACGTCAAGTCGACGCCATTGATGCTCCAGTCTATGAGATGGTTTCGGACAAAAATTTGGAAGCACCAACTCCTGCGCTCTGTGGAAGGCTGAATTTACTTTACGGATGAACGATGGATCCAATCTGAGAACCACTCTGTCCGCATGAAACATGCACAGGTCCTTTCTCATCGACAATGCTGCCAATTCGGAAATCCTCCTTGCTGATGTGATCGCAATTAAGAAGACTACCTTATATGTCAGGAATTTGAGACTAGCGGTTCTTAAAGGCTCGAGCGGGCCAGTTGTAAGTGCGGTTAACACCTTGTTGAGCTCCCAAGTGGGATAGCGGTGAATTACAGGAGGTCGTAAGTTTGCAGCACCCTTAAGAAAGCTGCGGACATGTGGATGGTGCGCTATGGAACAAAGGTCACCCCAGGATATCACCAAGGCTAAGGCCACCACCTGTCTGCATAAAGTATTTGGAGATAGGCCCTTGGTCAACCCCTCCTGTAAAAAGTCCAATAATTGTCCTATTGATTGGGCAGTTGAGTTGATCTTAGGCCCCCGGCACCAGCGACAGAAAGCGGACCACATGGCCTCGTATATACGATTTGTAGAGGACCGTCTGGATGCTTGTATGGTGGCAATGGCATCCTCTGAAATCTGTTGGGTCCTTAAACGGTTCCGCTCAACTTCCATACGGCTAGGCTGAGCCATTGTGGGTCCGGGTGAAGTACTGGCCCTTGCGAGAGGGAAACCCTTGACGGTGGAATTTTCCAAGGTTGTTGTCTCGACAGGTCCTGTAAGTCCGCGAACCATGTTCGCCTGGGCCAGTAAGGGATGACCAATATCAATTCCACTCGTTCCTCCAATAACTTCTGGATCAACCTGGGTATTACAGGGAGTGAGGGAAATGCATATAGAAGTCTGGGAGGCCACTGACATCACAGAGCGTTGACGGCCTCCACCCCCTGAGTCGGGTACCTTGAAATATACCGGGGCAATTGGGCGTTGAGGGGAGAGGCAAATAGATAGATCACCGGTTGCCCAAACCTCCGCACTGCTTCCTGGAAGAGAGACGGGTGTAGGCACCACTCTGCCTGATCTATCGTGGCCCTGCTGAGCCAGTCCGCTTGTGTGTTTAAGGCCCCTGCTATGTGTTCTGCCTTGAGCGACAACAGATTGGCCTCGGACCACTTGAACAACCTGGCCGTCTCCAGCATCATAAGTTTGGAATGGGTACCCCACTGTCTGTTTACATGGGCCTTGGTTGTGATATTGTCTGTCAAGACCAGAATGTGGCGTGACTGGAAGAGGGGTAGAAAACTGCATAACACCAGATGAACTGCTTGCAGCTCCAACAGGTTGATGTTTTGTGATTGTTTGTAAATAGTCCAAATTCCCTGAGCAGTGTGGGATTGGAAGTGAGCTCCCCATCCCACCAGGCTGGCATCGGTTGTGATTGTTGCCCTGCACGGTTCCTTGAATTGACACCCCTTGTTTATCGTATTTTCTGACCACCAGCAGAGCGATTGGAGAACATTGTGCGGTACCTTTATCCGGACGTTGGAAGTGGCTCTTCCAGATCGCTGGAAAGGTAGCAGGAACCATTCTAGATCTCTAGAATGGAATTGAGCCCAAGGCACAATGGAAATACAAGAAATAAGTTTCCCTAACAGTTGAGACAGAACTGCCAGGGAAACCCTCTTTAAGGCTCTGATCTCTCTGGCCAAAGACTGGATACTATTCAACCTGTCCTGAGAGAGAAAAACCTTGCCCTCCACGGTATCTATCACTGTCCCTAAATGAACTAACCTAGTTGAGGGGATCAAATGGCTTTTATCCCAATTTATGGAAAAACCATGACCTTGAAGGGTCTCCAGGGTAGTCTTGGTATCCAAATTTGATTGATGTCTGGAAAATGACAAAATTAAAATATCATCCAGATAGCATTGTAAACTAATAGATTTGATCCTCAGGGAGGCAGCCAAAGCCGCTAGGACCTTGGTAAACGTCCTAGGAGCTGAAGCCAGACCGAATGGTAGGGTGATATATTCGTAGTGCCGATCACAATAGCAAAATCTAAGGTATTTGTAGTGAGCAGGTCTAATTGGTATATGTAGATAAGCCTCTGTGGGATCTATAGAGGTCAAGACATCGTTCTCTCTGATGCTGAGCAGAATGGACTGGAGAGTAGTCATCTTGAATTTTTGATAAACCAACTATCTGTTCAGACTTTTGAGGTCCAGAATTGCCCTCCAGCCCCCCGAACTCTTTGGGACCACAAACAATATAGAATAACAACCTTGACCCTGTTGTTCAGATGGGACCTCCCTAATGGCCCGAATATGCAGAAGATAGCCTCCTGCATCAGACACTTAATGGGGTCTGTGGACCTAGGACTCCTAATGAAAAAGTTCGGAGGGGAGGATTGAAACTCTAGCGCCAAACCAAACCTAACAGTGTCCCTGACCCACGCATCAGAGGTGGAGCTGTCCCGTTGATCAGCAAACAATTTTATCCGCCCTCCAATGGGAGCTGCTGTCAAGGACTCACTTGGGGCGACGAAAAAATTGGCCTCCGGTATCTCTGGGGTATCTCTGTTTTGGCCTCCCCGCTGACCTCTATCGGAAGATTCAGACCTATCCTGTCTAAAACTGGGCCTGTAGCCTGATGCTCTCTGTGATCTGGGAACGTATGGATCTTGATAGTAGGGCTGAAAGGAACCCCTTCGAAACGACTGGGGCGTTCTGTTTTCAGACCTCCGAAAAAGAGGGGGAAGCACTTTTTTCTTGTTTTTATTCTCAATAAGCAGAGGCTCCAAGACACTGCCAAATAATTTATCCCCCGATATTGGGGCTGATGCCAGCTTGCATTTATGCTTGTTATCTGCCTGCCAATGTCTGAGCCATAGCAGTCTCCGTGCTGATACGTGAGATGCTATGGCTCTAGACGAGAATTTGACTGCATTAAATGTGGCATCGGCGGAAAATTCTGCTGCTGCAATAATCTTAGCAATGTCCTGGTGGGCTCTGACATTTGATGCCGGCAATATATCCCTCAAGTGGAAGAGCCATCGTAGGGAGGACCGTGTAAAAATGGCCCAGGCGTCAGAAACATGCACCCTACGGAGTGTGAACTCTGCTCTCTTTTCCTCTGATCTCAGGGCTTCCTCGGCCTCGTTGGGAAAGGTTGAAGAAGAGGCTAGTGCCACAATGGGCTCATCCACCTCCAGCGTTTTGAGAAAATTTGAAAACTCTGATGCCAAATATTGTTTATCGTACCCTTTTGGGGCTGGGTAGGATGCTGCTGATGCCCATTGATTTTGTACTAATTCAGCAAACATACAAGGGACAGGAATAGTTTCTGCCTCATTAGCCAGTTGTGAGAATATTAGGTCCTCGGATTCATCCTGAGACCCTGTTGACAATGAATGAGGACTTGATGTGCCTAGTTTAGCAGTGTTCTTTGCTTTGAACAGTAAAGATTTAAAGAGGTGCGGACGAAAAAGACCAGAAAAGGTAGGTTGGTCCGAAATGAGGCCTTCGTCATCCGACATTCATACTTAGGGGTGATGCCTACTCCTGTAGTTGAAAGTAGAGCGCTTTTCCAGGAGTGTAAGTCTATATATATATATCTATATCTATATACAAACACACATATATATACATATGCCTATATCTATATGTAAGCCGGTATATATGGGAAACAGTATCTAAGGGTCCCCAGCAAGGGAAACCCCCCAAGCGCTCCAAGCAAGAAATATTCAGGATCCCTGGTCCCCAACAAGGGAAACCAGCTATACAGGTCCTGGATGGATCATTTCCTGTCAAAAACGTCCCGCTGTTTGAAATGGCACTTGAGGCTGCGCTCCAATGTAATGATCCAAAAGCAATTGCGAGAGGGAAAAGAAAAAAAAATCCCGTTTAAGGAATAGTCTGCTTATCCAATGCCAGCAGGTTAAGAGAGAAATAATCCCAGGAAAGTGGAGTGGGAAAGTACTTGCCACGGTCCCCAAGAAGGGAAACCAGTGGGGAATGGCACCTGTAATATTTAGGCACGAACTTGAAGCCACCCATTTAAAATGGCGGGAAGGCAGAATTTCCAATGTTAAATGCCTGAGCAGTTTAACGAGCCGCTGCTGCTGACTCTCTAAAATGTCAGACAAATGATCCTGTCAGTCAGAACGGCAAGGAGAAGTGAGCCGCAGCTGCGAGCGTTCCGGCAAGATCGCAAAGATAAGATGATCGGGGAATTAGATAGGCTAATTGCCTGAAGCGGCTGTCTCAGACTGCCTACGAAGTGGCAGGCTCCTCCAGTCACAAAGAGCTGCTCTCAACTGATTGGGGGGATAACCTAATAGAGCCACAAGCCTTGAAATCGCCAGATTAATAGGGGAAAAATTTGCAAGCCGAATTAACCCAAAAGCAAACCTGAATCTTGACTAGCTGAATCAAAAACCGTTCCAGTCAGGGAGTGCACAACCTCTTACCACGAAAGCTGAGTTAAAACTGGGGGACGCTGGGGAGGTGTCCCATGGAGGAGGAGGAGCGTCCCGGAGTTTTAAGCCCAGCCTTTCCAGAAGAGACTGAAGCACCTCCCACTTCTGGATGCTCTGAACAGCTCATGGGAGAAATTATTGAGGAATAAATTTGCCTGTTAATTCAGGGTCTTCATCTTCCTTCATGATGGAAAATTGAGAGCGTCAAGGAAAGAATTGCCACATAGGAGTAAACTGATAAAGTAGAGCTAATAGATGAATTTTAATTTTCCAAACCTCAGTCTCCCATCTTAACTCTACTTGAAGTAAATATTTCAAGGAGAATTCAGTTGTGCCACAACATTTGCAATGTGAAACTCAAATTGACTCAAGTGAGCCTTCTGCCAAATGTTGAATGTTAAACAAGGCTTACTCTGAATTCATTTGAGAAAGTATCAAACCACAATCCAATTATAGAGATAGGAAAATAAATATATTTCAAGCAGCAGCTCTTTAGTGAGTTATGTTTGTTACTGATGTTACTGATTGGCTCCAGAGGGGTTCCCTAGGAATAGCCCAGAAATACCTCAAAGTCACAGTTCTTGGTGAGGAACAACAAGAGGAAAGTAAAGTCCTTGAAATTGGGGACTCCATTCATCCTTGCTAAAATGTCATTCTCTACTTCCCTAGATTCCTCTAGAGTAGTAATACTCTAGTAGTAGTAGAACATGCTTGTTCATCTGTACAGTTTGTATGACACTTAAATCAGAACAGCTCTGAGTTGTGTCTATTTCACAAATTCAGCAAACAGATTAAAAATAATAAGGCAACTGAAAGATCCTGTAGAATCAGGATAGTTGTTCTCACCATCTCTTGGATCCACAATAGTCATTGACAAAACACTCAAAAGTCTCATATCCTGGGTTGAAACTCAGTTGAGAAGGCTCCAAATAATCAAGTTTGTCCAGCATTCTCTCCAACTGCAGGGTTTCCCAACAAGGTTCCAATAAGGAAAGAAGGCAGGAGAATATCCAGTATTTATCTTAAATAGATGGGTTGAGTGTCTATGGCAGGGACCCTGAAACATGGCAACTTTAAGACTTGTGGATTTCAACTCCCAGAAGTTGAAGTCCACAAGTTTTAAAGTTGCCAAGTTTGGAGACCTCTGGTCTATGGAGATTCTCATTCATCCAGGTCATGGTTGTCCCTTTAAAACTTGTGGACTTCAATTCTCAGAATTCCCCAGCCAGCCATGGATAATTCTAGGAATTGAAGTCCACAAGTCTTAAAGTTGCCAAGGTTGGACACCCCTGTCCTTCAGCATCCATAAGGCAAATGACTTGTATTATATATGGCAAATTTAGTTGGAATTATCATTAGAATTAATTATATATTAATTGGAAAGTCACAGATGGGAAATTTTACAGTGGGACGAACAAGTTGCTTATTGCTCCTAAAATTAATATTAAATGAAAACCAAATGGAAAGTCCATGTTTAAGCCAGATAGCAATTAGAAATTCAAAATATTTGAGTCAGGGCACTCAAATCCTCAGTGTGTTACATTTTTAACATGGTTAAATATTTTATACTGGAACCTTAGTTAAGGCACCATTCTTCATAATGTGGAAGAACAGAATTTTCATCAGATTCCTTATATTGAGTTTATCAATAAGATCAGAAATAAAATGGTCCCTACCCTCTATGTGTAAAGGAAACTAATATTATCATGTAAGTTAAACTTGGTCATTCAAGTGTATTTAGCCAATATGTTTTTCAAGAAAGATTGATAACTAAATAAGACTTGGAAGCAGGTGGCCTTGGATTATGATCATTTAATGCATGATAAAAAGCTAAGGAACTGTTTAGTCCAGCACTCTGTTCTTACATTTTCTCATCAGATGCCTTGGGAGATGCAAAAATTAAAGCAACAGATTCATAAACTCAGAAGAAGACATGCTGCCAACAATATTAGAAATAATTTATAGACCTCATTACTAGTAGCTATTAATAACATTGTTCTTCATGTCTCCAAGATGATTCAGACTCCAAGCCCAGGTACACAAGTTTAAAATCACCTAGCACCACAAATCTACAATGTTTGTCAGCTCACCATTATGCAACAGAACATTTTGCCATCTGTTCTCTAGAGCCCAACATCACAAATAAGAGTCTCCTATCTAGTTATCTTCAGAGGAATATTTGAAAGTCATATGAGACTCCTGGATAACAATTGCCACTCTCATCCACTCTTCTCTTGAGTTTGTGATTAATGCTGCCTAAAAACCTGCATGGGCAGATTTACAAACAGAAGTTCCTCCATCCATGCACAACTGGGTATCAGTAATTGCATGCCAGCCCAGTCCTCCTGTTCAAGCTAAGATCATGGATGAAGAAGTTCTTATTGCAACCTAGTCTTTAGCGTAACATCTTGAGCCCAGGACCACTGAGGATCAGGCATTGGGGATATGTCCAAAGGCCTGAAACTGGAATCGCTATAAGTCACCAAACATGCTTTCCTCTGTTTCCAATTGTATCTCCCTCTGCCCATCACTAATCAGATATTGTTGTCTGCCTCCTTCTTCTCCAGTGAACCATATCTCTGAAAAGTACAGTATCACACCTCCACCTCTGATCCCAAAATGCTTTCCCCGGGTCAGGAGAATAAAAGTAGTTCACTCGTAAAACAGGAATATTCATAAATTGAATCAACCAGTTTAAAGCCATAAGATACAAACTAAGGAAAAGCAGTTTCTTCATCTCATAAATTGATGTTTAAATACTGGGTGGTATAGCAAGATGGTAAATTATCATCTAAAAGGCCCCATTCTTGGAACCTATGTAGCAATGTAGGCAACACACAGACTTCCTTCAAGTTACTTAGAAACTGAAAGAATGTATCATATATATATATATATATATATATATATATATATATATATATATATATATATATATATATATTTGTTTTCTGAGGTTCTCATGGGTATTTGTATGTGGATACCTGAATAACCAAAGATCTATATATATATATATATATATATATAATATATATATATATATATATATATATATATATATATATATATATATATATATATATATATTTGTTTTCTGAGGTTCTCAGGTATTTGTATGTGGATCTTGGTTATTGGCTCCGCGTAGATTAAGTATCTGGCACGTTGCGAGTCCACTCGCCATCTTCAGGCTGGTGCTCGGCTTGTGCCAGTGCAAGCAGTGGCACTAAGCCAAAGCACCAGCCTGAAGATGGCGAGTGGACCTCGCCAACTGCCTAGATACTTGAATACGGGAGAAAGAATAACAAAGATCCATATATATATATATATATATATATATATATATATATATATATATATATATATATATATATATATATATTCTAAAAATGTAGTTCCTACTTGACTACACTTTCAATCAAGTTATAATTCTGAACGGGTGGCATTACAATAGTCAATGAGGTCAATGTATTTATTTAAGAATGGATACATTCGGGTCTATAAATTGGCTTATAATAACCTTTTAAACACACACACTTTGACATTTAAATCAAGACCAGCAGCATAACATGAATTTGTAGTCATACAAATATAATCCTGGCAGAAGAGAGAGGGAGAGAGGGAGGGGAAAGAGAGAGAGAGAGAGACAGAGAGACAGAGGGGAGAGAGAGAGAGAGAGAGAGAGAGAGAGAGAGAGAGAGAGAGAGAGACATGTATACAAACACACACATAGAATAAAATCAGTTAAAATACTAAAACAAGATAAACAAGACTAATTAGAAGACCACTTGCACAATAGGACAGAAGGTGGCAAACCAATCATTTAAAGATAGACCAGTCTACTATGGCCACTTACACTTCTATTAAAAGTGTTGTTCTCCAACACACTAGCAAGATACATATCCAAATCTTCTGGAGAAGAATAGTGGGTTTGCCAAATCAAAACCATTCATATTATCATAATTATCAATAGCTTGTTTTCCCCATGCTAATGTTTCCTTTGGATAGAAAGTCTAGATGTCTACTATTTCCCTGGGATTAGATAGTAGGAGCAAACAGTAGAGCAGCATGTTATCTGAATACTGGTATCATTATACAGATAATTTAAAAATTTATGAAGCAATGTGCAAGCCTTAACACCTGAATGCTAAAAACAAAGAGAAATTTCTTAGCAGTGCTTTAAGCTTCATGGCTCCTCCAGGAAAATCCAGAATTCCCAAATCTCATACTAAAGAAATGATTCCAAAAATTATATAGTCAAAAATATCAAAATCTGCAGGTAGTTAAGGAAACAGGCAGCATTGTACTCACTCTAGCTGTTTATAACCTGAAGAAATCATCCATTCCATAATGTAGAACATGGACTTCTCAGCTTCCATTCTGAAAAAAAAGTTACATTTCAACCCCCTACTCTCAATTGATTTTGAACATCACTTCATGGCTTTATAAGCAAGAATTGCAATATTTAGCAATTGTATCATGTAAGCTTCTTGTTTTATCTCTTGTCTCATTCTTCCTAGACCTGTCATGAGACCACACTCCACCAAAAGGATGTGTTACTCACAACAGAAGTTCTTGAAGGTTGCAGAAACAAATGTCAAATCTAATATAAGGTCGGTTTTTTTTTTTTTAAAAAAAAAAACACCATTGGATATCCTGGCTATTGTACTGAAGTTAATTTGTTACTAGCTATGCAGGGAAACATATGTTTAGTTTGGCCAACAGAAAAAAAAAATCATTCTCCAGTTATCAAATCTAAGTATTGGCTATGCTGAAAGCTGACTACTTCATTTAGAGTCATGAGGTTAAATTACAGGAGAATTGTGTCTTACAAAGGCCAGTATGACCTCATGGCAGGAGAATATAAATAAATGACTCCATATGGAGAGTCCATCGAAAGTTGATGGACTCCCTCATCGGTTAGCTAGCCTATAATGTGTTAGTTTGATTTTTTCAGAACAGCTATGATTAAGTATCCCAAGCTATGCCTTGTCTTAGCCAAAGCTAAAATGGAAAGTCATACACAACTTCTGAAATTGTGCCTAGTGTATTCTACTTTGTAGAAACTGACAGATTTTTATATTCGCATTGTTTGAGTTTAATATGAAGAATGGTGTTACATTCTGGTGATCTCAGTTACCTTATAGCAGGGATGTCAAACTCTATTTCATTGAGGGCCACATCCGGATTGTGTTTGACCTCGGGGGAGAGGTATGGCCAGAGTGGGCGTGGCCAGCTCGATGTCACTCGTGTCAGGGGCGCCTGAGTGCTTTGCCAATGAAAATGGAGCTTGGGAGGCCTCTGAGCACAGCCCTCCCAAGCTCCGTTTTTGCTGGCAGAGAGCTGCAGGCCGAAAATGGTGCTCAGGAGGGCTGCATGCAGCTGGATCCAACCTATGGGCCTTGAGTTTGACATCTCTGTGTTATAGCATTCTATACCATGAGTACTGGTGCAAGGTGTTTGGAATTCACATGGGACAAATAAAATCTAATGATTGTCTTGAATTAAGATAGGTGAAATCAATTGTCATCTGAAGATTAAATATACAATTGTTTTCTCTAAGAAGAGCTTAATCATGAGAAAATTCTATGTAATGTCTTGAAGTTTGTGTTTCTCTTCCAATCTACATTGGAGTTTCCTTGAAAAGAGATACCAGCATAGGATATTTATCTTGAAGAGACATTTAAGAAAACCCTTAAATTGTGATTCCACAACTTAATATATGTGGCCTTGTTTTAATATATTTGTGGGGCTGTCATGGCTTGTTGTTGCAATTTCAAACCCAAGGATGTCTATGCAGTTTTATTTTTAACTGTTTTTTTTACCATTTCTTTAGATTTTATAAGCTATCCAGAATGAATTTCTATAACAAATTTTTAAAAATTATACCATCTCATTTCTGAATTTAGATTTTCTCTACATTTAATAGATCCTGCAGTCAGAGGGATATAGTTGCTTTTGGCCTTTATTTAATAATTGAGTCTATGAAGGACATTTGTTTTTGTTTTTGTTTTTTGATAATGAACAATTAACTATATAATTTATTGGATTTTTACAATAAAATTCCAGAGAGATTGCCCTGTGATCATTATTATATGAAGGTAAGATATAATAATTTTAAAATATCCTGAAAAATAGCTGAGGTGATATTAAAGTGCAAATTATTATTGGTATTATATCACTGAAAATATCATTTAAATATATTTAAACGATATGTGAATCTAAGCACAGTGGATTCTAACTAACACCCCTTAGAATACACTCATTTTGGATTACAACTTCAAACACTCGAGGGAATATTCGTTATCACCCTTTTCTGCCCGTGGACTTGTGAACCCATCAGCTGATTAAAAATTCTGCCAACTTACTTGTGACTTTGGGGTGTGGAATTCATTAGTGAAAATTACTGTTCACTTTCCCTGCTTGAATCATGTCTATCAGATATTGCAGTTCAATTATGCCAAAAGCAAATAGATTGTGCCTTGGTAAATGTTGGCACTTGTTCTGCATTTACTTATTCAGACAGATGGATTTCATGCTTAAAGCACTTTAAGTGACTCCGGGGGACTCCTGATGATATTTTTCATGCTGTCACTTGGTAGGGAAATCCTATTAGGCCACATCATACCAATTACCCATGGTGCATGAGGACGTTTCTTAATGAAGTATGATTCAAAATCATGCCAGATTTTAAATGGCAGTTTTTGTGTCTGACATAATGCATCCCTGTTTACTGGTAAATTTACAACCAGTCTCTAAGATTTCTACAGTCAAAGGATTGGCACTTATTTATACTTATTTATTTGTATGACACCTTCCTAAAGTTTTCTAAATAATAAAATAATCAAAATAAAATAAAACAAAACAAACACAAGTCATAAGGAAAAAAGGGAAAAAAGGAATGTAAGGAAAAAGGAAATGAGGGAAGCAGACAATTTCAAGCACTTATTTTTCATGAAATTGTATCATGCACAAAGAACATTTTAAAGATATGAGGGACAACAGTGCAAACACAACCTGTAGGACTTCAGTGTACACCTTCTTCGCGAAGATTTTCAGTTATAAGTATGTTTTAGGTTGTAAGTATGACCTAAAAGTGTTATTAATATGCAAGCATTTATGATCTTAAAATCATTTTGATTTTTGATCAGTTAAACCAAAAATATAACTTTTAGAGCATCAATATGATTTCATAATTTTTTGAAATTAGCCACCATTTTTAAAAAATCTGTGTTTTACACACATATTAAAAAGTTTATTCTTCTTTACTTCCAGTGCAGAAGTGCTAGTATTGAAGGAGTTAAGTGAAAATTTTGAGAGTAAAATGGTCACCTCTGGATTAGTTTTTAATAACAGCAGAATTGTGTTGGAGGATAACTGTTGAGGTAATTCACCGTTAGGAGAATGAGCACATACAGGGAGACGTAGTGAGAGTAGGGAAGAATAACACACACACAGCACACAGATACACTGTACAGTAAATGTAGGTTTTTACTTCCAATAAACGTTTAAGCAAATTCCAAGATAAGCAGTCCAAGTCATTCACAGGTAAGGCAGTCAGTGTTCAGTTCAGGGATAATCCAAATATCAAAGTCCAGTATCAAAAACAGTTCAGTAACAAACTTACATCAACGATCAGTAACAGTCATTAGGAGGAACGGCAAAACTCTCCAACAGAAGGAAACAGAGACTCACTGAGACTCTCTTCTGAGACTAAACAACCCAGGTTTCTGGCTCCATCTTATGGCCATTTGTGGAACCACACCCAATTACAGATTTAGTATTCTCTTAAAGAGAATACTATTCTCTACTATTCTTTTATTCAACACTTTGCAAAATAAGTAATACTCTAAAATGGACTCAAAACAAAATTTGAAGACTTGGAGCTAGAATTTCCTCCAGAGGAGTACAGTATATCTGTGTGCTGTGTGTGTGTTATTCTTGTTAGGAATAACATTGGTTACCTAACTTAGTTTGGGTAAAATAATATATATAAACTATGTTAGTGAGTTTAAGTGTGTGTATCACTTTAACTGTAAAACATGTATTTTGGGTGCGGTTGTAAAATCACCATAAGAGGGAGCAAGAGAGCTCACTGATTGCTGGCTTTTACTGGATTGCTGACAATGATGGATTGATGGCGATAACTGCGTGTTTTCCCTGCTATTGCTGAGAGAAGAAAAGAGGTTTGATTTTCTTCATATCTCTAACTGCAAAAGAGATATATTACTGGACTGATTATTTGTAAGTTTACTGACCTCTTTTTCGACACTGGACTTTGCAACTGATTAATCCCCGGATGGACTGAACTAGTGTATGATATATGGACTGTTTGACTATGCTATAACTCTGACTGGAATAAATACTATTTAACTGGCACAGTGTATCTGTTTTACTGAGTGTAAGCTACAACAACGTTTATCTCACATATCTGCCTGCCTGCCTGACTACCGTTGCACGTTCTGCTAGGGTGTATATCCCTAACAATTCTTCCCTACTCTCACTACGTCTCCCTGTATGTGCTCATTCTCCCAACAGGGAATTACCTCAACAGTTATCCTCCAACACAATTCTGCTGTTATTAAAAACTAATCCAGAGGTGACCATTTTACTCTCAAAATTTTCACTTAACTCCTTCAATACTAGCACTTCTGCACTGGAAATAAAGAAGAATAAAATGTCTATCCTAGTTTATACATTCCCAACCCAAATAACTGTTAGGTGACTTACATTCCTAACAGTAACCATGTACATGTTGAAGTTATCAAACTCAAAACTCCTTCTGTTGTCCACCAATATGTTCTTGTATCTGGAGAAACCCCATTCAACATCACAAGAGGTTATAAGGAACAAATTTGAAAAAAGCAAACTCCTCTGGAGGAAATTCTAGCTCCAAGTCTTCAAATTTTGTTTTGAGTCCATTTTAGAGCATTACTTATTTTGCAAAGTGTTGAATAATTCAGATTAGATTGCAGCATTTTTCACAGTTTATCACTAATATTTTCAACCGCTTTCCCCTTTGCTTGTTTTAAATCACACTCAGTTTGTTTTACAATTTTCAGTAGGTTCCATTGTTATAGTTTCAAGGGAGGGGAGGGAATTGCTCTTGATAATCCTGAAGAATACTGAAGTTAAATTCCACACATGTTAATTAATTGTCCAGCCAAAGTTTCAGAAAAGGAATCTTGCACAATCTTGATGGAAGAAAATTCACAGCAGTCATCTTTAAATGTTGCTAAATGCTTGTGTTTCACGGTGCCACAATGCTGTTGAATATTAAAATGCTTCTGGGGTGATACCTTAACATCACGCAATTTACAAATCAAAATATCACCATCACCACTGAAAATCTGCTCCCCAAATTCTAGAATAAGACACTGTAATTTCACACTCACCGAACATTTACTTTTAGGCGTGTTGAAATCGGATTGCAGCTCTCACATGACTCCACCACCTAAAACACACACACACACACCACCTCAAGTGGGGAGCAAATAAAAAACACAAAACAAAGCAGGCAAATTCTCACCTTCTTTAAAAAAATGGTCATTTTTAAACAACACCCCTCCCCTGCCATCTCACACACACACACCCTACTCCCCCTGAGTTAAGGAACAAATAAGAAAAAGGCGGGAAAAAACCAGGAAAATTTTCACTTTCTTTGCTGAATGAAACTTGATGGTCTATCAGGAAGGTTGCCAATGTTCATGACCAAAATATGATGCTTATTACAAAATTAATCAGAAATATGACACGACATCTTTAAAAAGTCAAAATATGACTTTTTAGGCAAAATAAAAAGCATCTAATTCTCACCAGATTACTCTGAACCATGTTTTAGCTTACTCAAATGAAGTTTCCAGAAAAAACAAGACACGTCATAGAAATCCTCACCCTAGTTATAAGGAGGGATAAGAGTGTTCCACCCTGCCTTCAAAAAGTAAGCAGATCTAAGTGATACTTGATGTTTTGGTCTTTGAGATGTGAGGAGTCTCCTTGGGCATTTGACAATTCAAAGTTTCATACAGTTTTGTGGGCACAACTTAATAAATGGAAGCTCATTAAATGGTTATATGTCTCCAGCTCCACAAACTGTCGTTTGTGTCATTTTTCAGTGTCTTCTACATAACTGGAAAAAAAATCATAACTTTCATGTACATTTAAAGACATTCAAACTAATTTATTAAAATCAAAGAAACGTGGGTTAGTTGTCCATTTCATAGAATTGAGAGGTGCTACACTAAATATAGCTTGATCTTGAGACAAGCCTTTATTAAGTTTGAGAAAGAAGGTGATATGCTTTTCCTACCTATGATGGTTGATAATAACCAGAGTAACGGAGTTGGAAGGGACCTTGTAGGTCATCTAGTCCAACCCCCTGTCCAAGCAGGAGACCCTACACCAGGGGTGTCAAGCTTGATTTCCTTGAGGGCCGCATTTGATTGTGGAGTGTGAACGCTTAGGCTGTGCAACTATCAAGCACTGAGGATGCCGTAGGGCCAATTAGCTAAACATTATTTCCTACTAAGTATTTATTCATAATTTTGTATGTACAGCTAACCATTTTTTTTGTCTGAGAAAAATATTTTGATTAAAGTATTATATTCTAATTTATATCTGCTCAGAATTCTATTGCTATGACAACATTGCAGTTGAGAAATCCGAAAACAAATATTTTGTGCTTCAAATTTGCACCATCTTAAAGGTGGTCTCAAATTTTTTAAGGGAATCTCACAGTTTTCTATATATTTTGAACCTTCAAAAAGGGCTCACTAAACCTGATTGAATGTGAGAGGACTAGAAGACCTTCAAGGTCCCTTCCAGCTTGATTCCTATTCTGACTTATCAGATTTCTGCCAGATAATGTGTGGCAAGTAATATTATCATGTAAAACACACAGCCCTGGAAGTATGCCATAGCAGGAGACATGTCAAAGAAGTCTGAACAATTATCTTTCCAGAAATAAGAGATCCAAATGGTATAACATTGGTTATTTACTGAGCTTTACAGAAAAGCTGACCTGCTATTTTATATCTTGTGCTAAAAATTGCATCAAAAGGAATGTGAGATACAGATCCAACAGCTAATACTAATCTAGTGCTTCTTTAAATTGCAGCTGTAGTTAATGCTGACTTTGCAGAATAGAGGTAATATTCTAATAAAACTTAAAAGCCAGACTAATATAAAACTAAAATACCAATGAAGTCAATTAGAATTCTTAAAATTCTTAAAATGGTTTCTTTCCATGCCCCTGCAGTCTTGTCTCTCCAAATGGCAACCCTGAGGTGGCTTGCTGTTTGGGGGTTGATGGCCAAATTTCCTGATGCCACTATTCAATCTGAAGATGTTTGACTGGTCAAATTGTTGGAGGCTAATAATTTGACATTACTGAATTCTAAAATTTTTGCATTTCTTAGTTTCTGTATCCTAAAAAAAAATCTGTTCCAAAAAATGGTTTTCCATAATTTGAATAGGCTCTCATGATAATTTTTTTATTGCCTCCCTAGTATTGAAAGAGGCTTTCTGATTGGGACCACTGTTGCTGTGACAATAATCCACATCTAACAAGCAGCAGGAAAGCAAGAGCTCTTAACCACCTACCATTAGATATTTTAAGCTAATGAACAATTATATCCAAATGTATTTTGTAGGAGTATTTTGAAGCCACAGTTCTTCAATCTGTTCTTCCATAACTCAGACACCTCAATATGCAATCTTCTCACAGATGCTATTTGAGAATGGAAAAAAATGCATCCACATACAGAACCACAGTACACACACACATACACAGGATTTTAATCACAACATCCTGTTAAATTGGAAATTGTAGAAATTGTGGCTATCAGTTTGGTGTAGTGGAGAAGATGCTGGACTAAAAACCAGGATCCTGTGAGTTCTAGTCCCACTTTAGGCATGAAAAAACAGCTGGGTGACTTTGAGCCAATTGCCAGGAAACTGAATTCTAGTCTTGACTGAGGCATGAAAGTTGGCTGGGTGACTTTGTGCCAATGGCTCTCTCTCAGCCAACTCACCTCACAGGGTTGCTGTTGTGGGGAAAATAGAAGGAAGGTGTATTATGTTTGTTCAGTGCATAAGATATATATTACATATGAAGAAATAAAAGGGATACAAATCTAATTAATAAAATAAACTATTGAACATGAACATATTACTAATAAAATGCCTAGAATTCTAAGCTTTGCATAAACATTAAATGAGATAGGTCTCCACAGAGTACTATTACTACTACTAATTTACTTTTAAAATAATCTCATCAGTAATATTGGATCATAGAATCAAACATTTAATCATATAATTTAGATTTTCTGGAACTATGAAGGCCTCCTCTGTTTTCTCACTTGCCCTCTGGAATGATCTCCTCTAGAAATCTGGATGGATGGCAACCACCCTGATGATGTTCATGGAACTATTAAAAGCCTAGACAGGCTTTAGGGTATAGTGAGTTCAAACCCTGTTAGATGGTGTGGTTTTTTAAAAAAATATGTTTGTCTTTGAGATGCTTATGATTTTTTTTCTTAACTTTTTAAATTAGAGTCATTGGATTTGGATGGCCTATACATTATATGTATGTATGTGTAAATAAATAAAGCATTCCACAAAGGTATCTATATAGACTCTGGGGTCTACCACCTCTCAAGGTCCTTGGTTTTCACCACTGAATTCTTCTTTCTGTTAGGATTGTTTTCCTAACATTCAGCCAGAATCTGCTTTCTTTTTTCTTCAATCTCTTATTCTGTGTCCTCCCTTTGGGGTGATAAGGAAATACCTTAGCTTTTTTCCATGTGACACTGCTTCAGCTACTTGAAGAATGCTATCATAGCAGAGATGGTATTCAGCAGGTTCTAACCAGTTCTGGAGAACTGTTAACAGAAATTTTGAGTAGTTTAGAGAACCAGCAAATACCACCTCTGACTGGCCCCGCCCCATCTATTCTCTGCCTCCCGAGTCCCAGATGATCAGCTGGATTTTCTTTTGTTGCCCTGCACAGGAGAACTGGAAAGCAGGTTGGTGGGGTGGGGAAGGAATGGGATTTTGCAGTAACCTTCCCCTGCCACGCCCACCAAGCCATCAAGCCATGCTCACAGAACCGGTAGTAAAAAAAATTGAATTCCACCCCTATATCATAGCCATACTCAGATTTTACTTCCCAAAATTAAATATGGCCAATTACCTCAATCTCTCTACATAGGACTTAACTTTTACTTCCTTGATCATCCTCACTGCCCTTCTTTACATCTGTTACAGGTTGCTGGAATCTTTCCTACTGAAGAAGCCCTTGAGTTATAGTCTGAGCAATGCAGAATAAAGTGAAATTATTATTAGCAATGATTTAGAAGATATACTTGTTACTGAAGCCAGATAATGCATTTATCTTTTTCGCAGCGATGTCACACTCTTGGCTAAAATTCAGTATGTAATCAGGTAGTATTTCAAGAATTTCTACTTGTCTGTAATAAATTTAATCTGGTTATTTTTTATCTCATTTGTTGTCAGGCTCAAGGAACCAAGAACAACACGACCAGCTACTTCTGAGTAGTTCCTTTATTGTTGCTCGCTTATAGACAGAAATCTTGCCAGACTAAAGCACTTGTTTGCATAATTTATTTTTATGTATTTATTTGTATCCCAACTTTATTATTTTTATAAATAACTCAAGGCTGCAAACTCTATCCAACACACCTTCCTCCTCTTAATTTCCCCACAACAACAATAACCCTATGAGATGAGAACCTTGTGAGAAAGTAACTGGACCAAGGTCACCCAGTTGGCTTTCATGGCTGAGTCGGAACTAGATTTCACAGTCTCCTGCTTGCTAGCTAATGCTTTAACCACTGGACCAAATTGGCTGGATATACCCTGCAAAATGTTAGGAAGAACCCATATTTGCTCTCTTTCTACCAATCAAAATTTTCAAGCTTCTTTGCCTCTTATCTCACTGGAAATAGCCAGGAGTCACTCTAACCCTCACATGCCATCACATTTGTCCTATCTCTTAGGTTCATTTTGAATTTGAATTTTGTCTTCCAGGGCATTAGCTACCCTATCCAATTTTGGATCATCTGAAAATTTGATAAACATTCCCTCTACAATATTCCCTCTACAGAGCCAAAATCCACACCTACTAAAAAAAACAATATCAAAAGACTCTAAAAGCTTTGCCTGATTAGGAAAAAATATGCTTATTTTTGAAAATGGGATGTAACACTCAACAGACGAACAAAGAATAAATTGACCTGCCACTCAAATAATAGCAGTATTAATAGAGAAAATTAAAAACAAGAACGAGCTGAATTGAGATGGCAGTAGGAATGGTGATTCATAAGGTGAAAGTATTCCTCTGCTTTAGCTTGTAGAGACACAGCTAACATGGGAAATGAGGCAGTCTCTCTGAAGATTGCTTCCTGATTATTTCTTTTAGGCCAACATACTAGCTGGATTCTCTCCTCTCCCTTTTCTTCCTTTCCCCTCTCCTCACTCTTCTCCCCTCCCTTTCCCTCTTCCCTTCCCTGCCAGATGACATGGTGAGACTGATTAGTGATGGAATTTTGCTAGCTAGAATGCAAGATAACAGATAATAACAGATAATCAGAGTTGGAAGGGATCTTGTAGGTCATCTAGTCCACCACCACCCTGCCCAAGCAGGAGACTCTACACCATTTCTGACAAATGGCAGTCCAATCTCTTCTTGAGTTTATTAACTATTAACTTTTAAGTTATTATTAACTATTAAGATCTTATTAACTAAATGAAAATAGTTATTTATTGGATAAAGTATGGAATCCTGCACTCAGAATCTAGCCTTTATACCAAAATAGGCTCCAGTCATTGAAGGCTTATCCAGAGAAGGCAGGACCAGGAAGGAATATTGGGGCCAATCTCATGGAAAGTATGTGAATGAGACAGTGGTTGAATTTTTTTAGTTTGCAGTCACTGCTGCATTTAGGGAATTAATAAATGTTCATCTGAAATCCAACCATTGACTCTTACATCTCCATTTCTTGATTTAGTGCAAAAATTGATTGCTCACCACTGGTTAAGAAAATATTCAGGCAAAAATGTTTAGTGTGTGGGAGCAATTAATGTGAGTTTTTAGATACAAGTTGCTCTGCAATGAAGAGAGGGAGAAAAGAAATTTTGTCATGGCAACTAAAGAAACATGGTACTTTATGTACTGCAGAATTACCTCAGAAACACAGGGTATTTAGAAAGACTTACAAATGCCAGGATTAAATACTAAAGTTGGTTAATTTAAGGAGGAAAACACAGCAAAAAAAAAAAAAAAAAAGGAACCTGCTTCTGGGATCATATTATTTAAAAAGTTTCCATAGATCATTTATAAAAGCTATTCAATGACCTAATCATGGTTTCTGACCTTTAAAAATAGGAACAAAATGAATGTGATTGATGCAGAATCAAAGAACTGCCTACATACTTAATGTGAGAAGTCACTGCCCTCATATCCTACATATGGCCTATTGTTTCTCATGGGCATTACTTCCACAAACAGAAGGCTGAGCCATATGTGGCTTTAGTTTGATCCGAGTATTTTTTTTTCATGTTCTTAATGTTTTTCAAAATCTGGATAGCCACCAGGCACTTCATGCTAAAGATACAAATCACTATCTGACTGTACCTCCAAAAAAGCAGCAGTGGGCCAGTCTTTGCTTTGAGAAGTGTTTTCTTCGAGTCAGAATCTGTTGGAAGAGTTCATCAGCCATTTTTGTTTTCCTTGTATAAGAAAGTTGACTTGTGCGCTTAACCACAGTGTATGAATCTTCTTTTCTTGTCAGCTTTGAAGGCAATCAATAACCTTAACTCTGTCCTGAATTTGCAAAGCATTGCCCTATCCTGTCCACCTCCTCTCTTTTCTCCCAGTCTCTTTTCCTGTATCAGGGGGAAACGTGTCTATGCAATACAACTGCTACTTTCCCTTACTTGTACTCATGTTCCCCAAGATACATTCAGTGCTCTTTTTGTAAAGAATGAGTGATTTTCAGCCTCTGAGACCAAGTTCATAGTTTCTCCCCCTTTTAGAAGAACCAAACATCTTGGATTTAGGTTTTGCCAAGTGATGCTTAGCTTTACCACACACAAAAAACAGCTAAATCTGTCTGTATTTCAAAGTTGAAGCTCTCTGAATTGTAAAAAGCAAACATTTAACAGCTGGTGGATTGTTATAGGATATAATGTACCCAAGTTTGTTCATAAAACTAACAAATCAGAAGCCTATTGAGGCTCTACTGTGCTTTGAAATATTCACGTAAATGCGAAGGGTAAAATTATGCGGTAAAAGTCTTTGATGCTGCTTCCTATCCTTCTCATACTTCACAGTTTCCCTTTCAAAGAAGGAAAACACAAAGGTTCATCTTTCTCCCTCCCTCTCACAAGATGTCTAAGTGAGACATTAGGAATGCCTTCATAAATGAAGCAAGTAGGAGTTGGAGGGACGTTCCCACACTCATTTGAAATGCAGCGACTCAGTGAAGATGGAACAAGGTCTAAATCATAACAACGTGTTGTTGTTTTTTAAAGTCCTATGGTAATATATGACTCACAATTCATTATAGCCAATTTCTGGTGTTAAAACATACACCAAGGGTCAACCAAGAGGAGATGAATGGTGATGTGTGGATCCCTGATCAGTTTAAAAAAAATATTTCTCTCCTATTTGCAAACTCAAAAGGAACTGCTTGGGATTGGACATTTAATTGTTTATGCCATTCATTTCTCACTACCTTTAAACATCAAAAGAGTCTCCTTTCTGCTTTTACATTTGGTGAAATAAAATAGGAGGAGTTATATATCTTCCCATGCATAGGAAGAAACAGTAGAAGGCAATTTTGACCAGAGAGAAATGACAAGAATTGAATTGCTTATTTATCTTAGTCATTATGGACCACCACAATACACATACATCAGAGGTGGTATTCAGCAGGTTCTGACTAGTTCTGGAGAACCGGTAGTGGAAATTTTGAGTAGTTTGGAGAACCGGCAAATACCATTCTCTGACTGGCCCCACCCCCATCTATTCTCTGCCTCCCGAGTCCCTGCTGATCGGCTGGGTCTTCTTTTGTTGCCTGCACAAGAGAATAGAGATGGAAAGCAGGTTAGTGGGGTGGGGAAGAGAATGGGATTTTGCAGTAACCTTCCCTTGGAATGAAGTGGGAATAGAATTTTAATAGTATCCTTCCCCTGCCATGCCCGTCAAACCACGCCCACCAAGCCACACCCACAGAACTGGTAGTAAAAATTATTGAATCCGACCACTGACATTCATGGAACTGCTCTGGATGTGCACCTTCTCTATACCAGCCCCTGTCAGTGAGATTCCCCTTGAGATCTGAATGGCCTTTACTCTGTTGTTTCCAGAGAAACTGGAGAAAACCTGGATATTCACCCAGTTATTTGGTGTTGGAGATCCCTCAGTCACCTCATTCCATCTGGTCTATCAAACTTGTCATCTTTTATCTTGGGTTTATTTGATTGATTGATTGTTGTGAGCCACCCAGAGATCTTGAGAATCAGGCAGTTTAACTAGCTGTTATTTTCTGTGCTATTAAAGCAGCATGCATATTTTTGTAAATCAATAGGATTGTATTGCCAGTTTGTTCAAAGGGACTTTCCAATTAGAGACATTAACAAAAATGGGGATGAGAAAAATCTTTCCTAAAAAGACCACACAACCAAAAGCACACTTGTTTCTCTTGCTTTCCCTTTTCTGCTCAACCATGTGAATCAAGAGACAAGTGTGATTAATGCAGGCAGATCATAATGAGTGAATGCCATCTTTTAGCAATTTCCGATGTCTACTCCCCTCAAGCGGGACTGAATTGCAGCCCTTGCAGGAATTTCTGTGGGTTTGTTTCATCGTTGCAGACAAGATTTCTATGACCAGATCTTTCTTTGGTTCTCCTTACCTTACTTGGTTGCAAGATTAAAATGTTTTTTTAACAATAGCACTATAGCAATAGCACTTAGACTTATATACTGCTCCATTGTGCTTAAAGCACTCTGTGGGTGGTTTACAAAGTCAGCATATTGCCCACAACAATCTGAGTCCTCAAGAAAGGACCAACTCAGAAGGATGGAGAGCTGAGTCAACCTTGATCCCCATCAGGATCGAACTCCTTCAAACAAGGAACTTTTAAAATCCCCCATCAAGTCCCCTTCAGCACAACTCTGAAAATGATGCATATCTTTGTCTTATGTTGGTTACTGAAGACTGGCCTTGCTGAATAAAATAAAAATCAAGGAGAAGGGAAAATATTGAGCAGAAGAAAACACTTATTGCTGAGGATGCTTGACAATTCAAATAATCTACAAACTATGTTTAGCAGGTGCAGCAAAGTGTGTAACCCATACTGGAAAAATCTGTGCACATGACACTTAATGTCATGCAAAGTCTGATAACCCAGAGAATAATTCTAAAATTCATATTCTCTCTCTCCCTCCCTCCCTCCCTCTCTCTCCCTCTCCCTCCCTCCCTCTCTCTCTCTCTCTCTCTCTCTCACACACACACACACACACACACACACACACACACACAAAGTACAGCAGTTTCTGCACAGGGTCAATGCAATGTAGGCTTTTTCTAGATCAATTTTTGTTCTGTTCTTTCCTTTTTCCTTTTATGACAGAGATACAGGGAATGTATTTGAAATATGCACCAAGTCTGAAACCATATTAAAATAAATCATTTGCTTGCTTTCTTATTATATAAGATATAATATTCTTTCTCCAGTGCCCTCCGAATTGCAGTCCACCCATCCTATCAACTATTTTTTTTTAAAGAGAGTTGGAAACAGGATGAAAAATGTCCAATATTGCCAGGTTCAAGGATGGTTTTGGCAGAAGAATGAGGGTAGAAATAAGAGACTAAAAATATTTTTCCTAGCATCAATTTATCTATTTTTGCTGCTCTTACTGGCATAAAAAGAAAGAAACTCAATCCAGCCACTCCTTCCAGCAGACAAGAATTCCCATTCTCAAGAAAGGATCGGGGTGTTTGACAAACACAGTTCTGTGTGACATAGTGATATCTCCAAGGAGAAGCTTGAAGGCCAAAGAATGGTTTGCACATCTTTTGCAAGAGGATCCTTGCTCAGGTTTCTATCTTCTATTGCTCACTATAATAACATACAGATCATTGGTTTCTACCATGTTCTGTAAACCACATATTTCTCCAATCAATAATGGTATCACCTTTATTTACAAGATAGAAGACACCTCAAAGACAAGGGGGTTCCTCTTTCCCAGGCTCAATCCTAATTCTGAAAAATGACATATAATGGAAGAGACATCTGCCTGAGAATTTGGAGAGCCATTCCCACCTGCAATAGATAATTTTATTCTAGACACCAATCTGCATTGGTGTATGGTAGCTTCCACTACAGTATGTTCCATTCAACTAACCATATATACATCTGGTCAAGGACAAACTCCAGAATTTTGGAGAAATAGCAACTGAAATGGGAATTGAAAATCCAATGAAGCTGCTCCCAGGTGCACCATAGACAGCAACTTCCCACAGTTAGATTTAGCAAAATCTTTTCAAGGGCGTTGACCAGGATTGCAGCATTTTAAATAAACGATGTTTAAGTAGCTGACATAAGAAGGAGAGTGTTCTAATGAAGCAATATATATGAGACATCTGTAAAGCAGATGTTAATGGGTCTGATCAATCCAGTTTTGGAAAGAGTGAATAGAAATCTGATAATGTAAGCCTGAAGGGAGGAAAAATTCACATTGTGCCTTAGCGAATTGGGTAAATCTAGCCTTAAAGGGAAGGCATCTTATATCTGAATAAATTTTCAGGAGTCCTTTCTTATCAAAAAGAAGGGAAATGCTGGTCTGCTTGAAATGTACTCTCATGCTTTCTTTTCTATAAACAAGCCGAAAAACAGGCAGTAGTGCAAGGAAAGCCTTTCTGTGAATCATCTTATTTCTTGAACTGAAATGTTACAAAATCCTATGGTTTGACATTTCATTCAGGTTAATGAGCTTGTAGCAAAAGAGCAGTGGAGTATTATAAAAGTTAGTTTTAAATACACATACAAATTGAATCCTAACACATTTCCATGGCTACCAATCTTCTTTATCATAACAAATAAAATAGTCCGCTGATTGAAGTTACTGCAGTTCATATTTATATTCTCCAGTCCTTTATCATGAATGTTCTTATACCAGTCATGACTCTGATTCTCACAATAAAAGAGTTTTTTTCCTAAAAAAAACCTTTCCCTTTCTCACACCTATTGGCCTTCTCATAAATTGAGACTGTGGTATGGTTTACACATTAAAAAATACTGTAGGGAGAATCTCTTCAATGTAGGGTTGTTGAAGGATGTAATAAAAGTAATGTTTCAACAGTAACAATAAGGGTTTTATCATTATGTTTGGTTAGGGCTAGAATCCATACCAATATACATTCTTAATTGTGAATTACAGTTTATAAGAATTCTAATGCAATACATCTAGAACAAAACTAGTAGGAAAAGAATTTTGGACCAGGAAATCTTCACTTCAATCCTCAGCAATGAATTATCTAATTGTACTTCAATTTTTTCCTTTAATATGAAGTATTGATTTTAAAAAATAATATCTATAAGCCATTTTTATTAACACTTACAGAAGAATGTGGTATGAACATTGTCAATGAACAAGTGAATTATATTGATAAATACATTCAGTAGGTGAAATTTATTTTTATTTGTTTATAAAATTTATAGGCTACCCATCTTACGTCACAGTAACTCTGAAATTCAGCAGTTCTAGCTAATCCTATAAGAGAAATATTAGTTAGCTTCATATGATCCCTCCGTGTCCCCTTAGTAACCAAGATGAAGCAAAATTTTGTCAGATACTGTATTTTCTTCTGGTCATAGGAGTGAAATGCTAGCAAGGATAAGTCTGTCCTCCCTCCATCCTTCTTCCACTGGGTGGAATATGAGCTGGTGGAGTAGGAATAAGAGCCACACCCCCTTTTAACATACAACACACAATGTTATGCATGTAACACAGGGGTGGGATTCTACCAGTTCGTACTTATTCACTAGAAACGGTTGTTAACATTCTAAGCAGTTTGGAGAACCGGTAGTTAGAAAAAAATTACTGGCCTAATCCTGTAAGGAAGGCAGGAAGGAAACATTCTGGTGTTACTTACAGAAACTGCCTCTCAATTAGCCCTTATTACATTCTTGGCAGAACGAGACTTCCTGTCTCTGGAATCTCTCTAGAGTTTTTTTCTCCTCCTTTACTGGTACTTTGCTTGTGTGGAGTGACCATTCAAAGTTACAGTGGCACTGAAAAAAGTGACTTATAACCATTTTTCACACTTACAACTATTGCAGCATCCCCACAGTCATGAGAGGCCAGGCGAGGAGATGCGTGCCTCGATGTGAATGATGTTGAGTTGGCCATGCCCAGCCAGTAACATGACCACCAAGCCATGTCCACCCAGTGACACGACCACCAAGCCACACCCACTAACTAAGCCACGCCCACAGAACCGGTTGTTAAAAAATTTGAATCCCACCCCTGATGTAACATAAGAGCAGGTATTTAATTGCACAGATACAGCACTCTTGACTTTTTTAACTCCTCAACAGGTTCCCCCTGAATAGAGATGAACAGAGTAGGATCCTGAGATGTAGGTTGTTCTCAGACTGCTTTTGAGAAATTAGGGGCAGCCCAGATACTTTATTAGTATGCTTCCATGGCTATCTATATAACAAGGCAAAAAATCCCAAGATGAGTGAGTCTTCTAAAGGAGGAATTGCCAAAACATCAGTCAAAACAATTCCCCTGGCAAAGGAACATGTGAGATCTATAAAAAGGGATGTGGCTGCACAAAATATTTAGCAAGGAGCTGAAAAATTTAAAAAGATATTTATCAGAAATGAAAAGGCAGACAGATTTACAAGAAGTAAAGGTGGGAAGCTCAGAGACACATGGAAAATATCAGTTCAATTCAAGCTCAGAAGGAGCTGAGATTCTAAGAGCAAGAAAATACTCAGTGAGAAAATGGTAGATTTAGAAGGAGGGTAAAATCTTAACAGAAAGACCAAAAAGGGAAACTGCTTATTTGCCTCAATCCCATTATACACAGCATCCAGAAGCTGTATAATACATATGAAGTGTAGTCCACTGCAACATGTGTTAAAGAGCTTGTGTAGTGTAATGGGTAAAGACTTGAGAATTAGAACTCAAAGACAGAATGCAAATCTTTGCAGTAGCATCAGTAATCAAATTAATAAATATCACAATACCTTCAACAACGGTCTATATATCTACACTGAAAACGTCTGTAGGAAATTTATTTATTTATTTAGCGACATAATGGCGTTGTTACATTAGCCAGGAGACTACGGTGTTAGCACAAAGAAGTTGCTTGACTGTCAACAATTGCTGGCCTGTTCAGTTCATGCTTGTGCGCTATCCAGAGTTCACTACAGAGAGAGGACTAGGTCCACTCTCAGAAAGGCTCAGTGGCTTCTGCAATGTCATTTGGGGCTTCTTCCTCCATCCCTCCCTCTGATGATGCCTTGCAATTGGGTGTCACACTGGAGAAGGTGCGGCTGGATTCATGCTACCACACAAAATGCCATTATTTTCTCACCAATGTGGTACCTATTTATCTACTTGCACGTAACATGCTTTCAAAATGCCAGGTTGGCAGAAGCTGAGGCAAGTGACTGGAGCTCACTCAGCCACATGGTGCTTGGGCTCGAACCACCAGAATACAGACTTTTTCCTGCATCATTAAGCCATTGAGCTACTGTGCCTCTTGCAGGAAATCTCAACTCCATGTAGAGACATAAAAGCAGAGATCTTCCTAACCCTAATCCCATACGCTTAAGATATATAGCCTTCTATGGAAATGGTTTACAGTTTCCAATCCAAAATTGTCTGGACAATGAATTTAATTATATCTTGATCATCCTACAGACAAGCTACTCCTGCAAATTAAGCTTAATTTCCTTCCATGTGAAGCTATTTTAACTCTAATCAAAAGCAGGATAACTAGGAAAAGAATGGGTTATATGATGCACACTCAAAAAACATTTATGTTCATTTTTATGGATGATATCTTTCAAAAATTTTGGTCTTTTTTTTTTTTTAATAAAGTTTCATTTGGGTTTTCACACAGAAAATACAAGTAAAACATCTTTTTTGAAAATAGCATGGTCCCGGGCTGAACTTCTTTATACAGACACAAAACTCAATTTCATGCTCCTTTTTGTGTTCTATTCCATATCTTATACTATTTTACATTTTCTATATAGTTTTTCCCCTCTTTTAATTTTCTCAATTTTATTTTGATTATCTCATCTCAATTCAAATAATTATATTTATACTTTTGTCTGTTCTGTTTCAATTTCATATTATCTTTTCTCATTAAACAAATTTTCTCCTGTAGTTACTAATTGGAGTATGACACCTTTATATCTTTTAATTACATCCATTCAACTCTTATTTAAACTTCAATATATACCTTAAGTTTATGACCTTCAATATAATACATAATACATAACTTCCAATTGAATTCTGCTTGGCACATTCTTATAATACACACTATATTCTTTAAAAAAAAAAAGAAAGATTGTAAATATATGTAATTATAAACCCTCATTCCATTCTAGTTCAGTCCTATCATTAATAATCACTAAAACCACAACATCTTTAACACTTCTTTTCAATTAAATATCATACTTCCTTAAAAACACATATAATCTCCATAATTAATTTTTCCCTTATTTCTCTTCACATATGTTTTATAAATCATTAAATATAACTTTTGTTACATTTATTTATTGACAAGCATTCCACTGAATTACGATAGCTATTTTATCAGACATTTTAATCATACATTGTTTCATATTTTCTAAAATTATTTCTGTTTCTAATATAACCATACTATCTTGTGTACCTTTGCAGAATCCCTTTTTCCATTAAAAGTTCTTTTTAATTCCAGGCAGTCTCCTCCCTTCCAGATCCTGCCCTTTTATTCGTTTTTTCTCCTTTCCTGTTTTCAAAAACTTTTGGTTATCCAGAAATCTTTATTATCCCTTTGACTTTTTATTTTCAGCATTAAATGCCTATTAATGTCAAAGTGGATTTTTTTCCAATTTCTTGCTTAAGTATCTTAGCTGTCAGTATAGGAAAAGGAGAAAACCAAATCTTTTCCCTTTTCTCTCTCCTTCACAGCTTAAAAATCTTCTTAGGTAACAATGTTATTGTTTTTTAACAGTTTCAATTCCAGGGTACCTTATTTGTTGCTTTTGCTGTTTGATCTGGTCAACCAAAACTTTCTCTTCTTATCTTCCTCCTGCACATTCTTTTCCGGTCAAGTTCTTCTTTGTGGTGGCCATTTCTGACCACTGCTGCAACCGCCTTCGGGAAAGGGAGTAATGGCCAGCTGGGGAGGAGAGATGCGGCTCTCCTCAACCCTGCTAGCAGTCTCCCCACTCTTTACCACCTCTACGGAGTAGCTTATCCCCGAAACCAGCCGGCTCGGGGCGCTCCAGCGGTGAGCACGGATCGAAGCCTCGCAGAGACGAGGTTTCGGTCTGTCACTGAAGAAGCTCAAACCGGAAGTCCCAAAAATTTTGGTCTTTTAATTGGTGTATCTGCAAGATACTATAAATCACAAGTTTCTGCAATGATTACAACATTGTCAAATTGATCACATTAAAAGGTTTATGTTTATATAAGCATAGCTACAGATTGATCCAAATATTTCAGTTTAGAATAATCCCAGTAGAATAAATCAAGTTCCCCATTCTGTCTTCTCAAGAATGAGATGAGAAGCCTCTGTACCATATAGTAATGTATTTCTATTCCTCCTTTATTTTTTTAAAGAAAAAGTCTGAGATAGATGAATCAATACAAGCACAAATAATAATTATTATTTTTACCTGTAATAACCTTCAGTGAGCTAAGAGAATGTTCATAAAATAAGATTGTCACTTCAACATCATAAATGAAGAGTACGAAAATATTTTCTTATGTTATTAATTCATTTAAAAATGAAAATGAATATGGATGGAACCATTTATTTTATTTGCAACCAATAAAGAACTGAATTCTGGCACTATTGCTGCATCCTGGATGTCATATATTTATCCATTCCTCATTCATTCTGATGTTAAAAAAAATCTACAGCACATAGAAAACTTCCCACCGGCATTCAAAAATTTGCATATGAAGAACAGCTATTATTATTTATTTACTCCATCCCTCAGGTCCCACCCACCCCTAAACTGGAACCATATTCAGCCGTTCGGGGGGGAAATGGTTCCTATTTGTTCTTAGTCATAGAGATCAATGGAACTTAAATAAGTTGCATCAGGATACGATTTCCCTGTGGTCTTCACCATCAGCAAATGTCATAGGTGAAAGAGTAAAAGTTGTCCTGGGCCATCTCTCTCTATATATATTTTAAAGCCTAAAGATTGCCATTATTGTAGACACGTTTTTGCAAAACTCTTTTACATTTTCAGGTTTTCTTTCTGCACTAACTTCAACCAGCCACAATAAAGAGAAGAATTTATGAAAGTTTTAAAAATTATTACTATATAGCCTTTTTTTTTGGCTGTATGAATTCCCTTCTTTTGGCCCTTCTGGTTCACTAGTTTGACAGTTTAAGAATGACTCGGAACAAACTTCAACTATATATACAGAGAATGTTGTGACAATAGAGTGTAATGATCCACACTTGCTTCTTTGTGAAGCAAACAAGCCAAATTGTAGACATTGTCAAAGAGATAGATGAGATGCAATTATTTTATCCTTCTTAATGTGTGAATACTTCACATTATTTTCAAGTCTCAAAAGATGCAGCTCTGCAAAAGTGCACTAAACTTGATCTGAAATGCACAGATGTTATGTGGCTTTTGAAAATCATTTGAATTCATTGGAGCAAAGGAGTATAAAAGAGAAAGAAGAAAGAAAGAAAGAAAGAAAGAAAGAAAGAAAGAAAGAAAGAAAGAAAGAAAGAAAGAAAGAAAGAAAGAAAGAAAGAAAGAAAGAAAGAAAGAAAGAAAGAAAGAGGAGGGAGAGTGGGAAGGAGAACTGGTGAGTCCACCTTAGTTCGAAGTTCTGATACTGTTGGCAATGGCTGGTGACCTACAATATTCTTTCTACAATAAATTTCATAGGATCTTCTATAATTTCATAGCTTGGAACAGTGCAACAGCAGCAGCATTTACATATGTTTTTCTAAGTTCTTATGACTAGTAAGGCCAATCAAATAATGCACTGGCCACACCCACATCCGGTTTAGGGAAGGTGGGGATCCTGATACGTCACATGATGCCGCTGTGACGATGTGAGTTTGGCACTCCTGGACTGGATAATGCAGATCAGAGTTTTCACTTGGGTGTTCACTGTGGAAGCATTTAAGCTTGGGGCAGCTGAATAGATTCGCCATTTACCAAGCACAGAGGAGACTTAACTGCTTCCCAGTTTCCATGGCAGAGCAGATATTACATGAACATATTTTGCAGGGGGCAGCAATTATTCTGAGAATACTCATGGGGCTCTGTGGGACATAGCAATGTTGTTAATAAAGATAACAACTAGATGGGGAATTCTAGAAGTTGAAATCAACTAGTCTTAAAGTTGCTAAGTTTGAACACCCCTATGCATGCAGTTGTAGCCACCATCTTGATTATTTTGTTAACCTCCCACTAACAGATGCCCTGGTTTACATTGTGCTTATTGTTGTTTTTAAAATTAAAATACTATTTAATGTTTAATGTATCAGTTGATAACAGGGAACAGATAGGCATCAAAGGAGGCACAGTATTAATCAGATGTGAGTTCAGGGGATTCCAAATTGCCTACCCCTATTCTAAGGCATTTCCTATTGGGATCTATCTACCTTCTTTATCTTTTACTCTCTTTCCATTCATTCAGCTAGTAAGTTACAAAAATCCTTTGCAAAACAAGTGTTCTGTGTTATTATTGTTTCATGCAAAACTATGGTCACTCTAGATTACTGAGCTTTGAAGCTTCCCATAGCAATCATTTTCCTGAAAAATCCACAGAAGCTCTTCCTAACCCAGTGTTTTCTGGATGTGTTAATTCCAGCATCTCTGTGCTATTGTGGGTAAGAACAATCTGTGGGGAAAAGCTACTTCTTGGTAGATCTGATCAATGGGGGGGAAAAAATCTTCAGTTTTGTGAAGTGTGTCAAGTACTTTTTCTCCCTGGTACTTTTTTCAGTAGCTATCAAAATCAATCTTCTTTCTCACTCTAGCCATTAATATTCTGTGATGCTTGCAACAAGTGTAGAACCCATTCCCTAACAAAATAAACCTACAGTCAACATATCTAAACAATTTATCTTAACCCTGAACTGAAATTAAGATCTTACTGCTGAATATAAAGGTAGATTTCTTGTAGTCTTATAGTCTTTTGTCACATCGTTCTTAAAGAAAGATGACCCACAGCTGTCAAATCATTTCTATGTCGAATTATTTCATAAAATGAATGAAATGGAAATATCAGCTCTTAAATATTTTGTGCTGGAGCACACAGAGATTCAAGACAGCTGCTCTATGTGACTGACAATTCAAGACAGCTGTCTATGTGACTGACAATTTGCAATAATTTTATTGAACATTACAATTAAAAAGATAAAATTAAAAAGAAACATAAAAAGTGTAGAAAAAAAAGAAAATGAAATAGATAAGAAATGACTTTTCCCTTCATAACAAGCATAAACAATTTTAATAATTTATCACCTTCTCTTAAAACAGAACAAATTATCTCTTCTGTCCATATTTCATCTCTTATAATCTTAAACAAATCTTTAAAGCTTTGCATTCATGCCCAATAACATTCTAATCACCCTTTTTACATTGTTCATTCATTCATTCATTCATTCATTCATTCGTTCGTTCATTCGTTCCTTCGTTCGTTCATTCATTCAATTACTATAGCTACCCATCCCAATCAATGATTTTGGGTGGCTTCCAATTTAAACAAATGCTATAATTTTTTATTTATTTATTTTATTTTGTCAACCGATTATAAGATAACAGGTATAAGTACAAGCATGGTTATGAATACATGAAATGGATACATATAAGAAAAAAAAGAAACAATAGGACAGGGATGGTAGGCACATTGAATATCTGGCTGTATTTACAATATTTCTTCAAGCAAAAGCAACACTGAGCTGAAAAAAAGTTGGCCGACATATTGTTCTTTCAATATAAATTCTATATTTTGTAATAGTTGCAACAGCTCAAGGACCAATCTATAGTCAGAATTGGAAGGAACTGATTTTGCCACTGAATCTAACCTCCAGCTCAATGCAACAATTCATGTTAACTCCGATATTAGATTGGCCTTAACCCTGACAGACTTTCCCTAAGCATTCAAGTCCTGGATGGATTCCAGGACCTGAAAGTCAGGAGGTCAAATTGTTTGTTGAAAGATTTTTCTTGATTGTTTGGTTGGGGTTACCCCTCTGTAATCATTACAGGGTTTTTCTTTCTGTTAAAATGGCGCTTTATTGTTTTTATATATTGTTATGCTCTCATATTTGAGTTGTATTTGCAAGATGGGTGGTCATATAAATCAATTGAACCATAATCCCTGGCAGATAGTTCTCTAGACTTCACTTGAGAACACCCAGTGAAGAGAGGTCCTTCAATTATCTTAAGATAATTGGTTCCACTTCTGAATTATTTTTCTATAAGGAAATATTTTTCCAATATTCAGTTGGAATCTGCCTTGCTGTAACTTGAACCCATCATAATTTGCTGTAACTTGTGTCTTGCATAGTAAAGTGATGGAAAACAGCTCTGTGTGACAATCTTTCAGGTATATAAAGAATGCTATCATCTCCCCATCACCTCAGTTTTACTCATATATCATAACATGAACCAATGTTGTTGGTTCAAATTTTGTAGAAGACTTCTAAAAGACATGGAGTCTGTCTTATGCCCAACTCCCAAGCAACTAGAGTATCATTTCATCTCTTTTCCAAAATGTGTGGTTGACCAAACCAATTGGTAGTAATTATTGCCTTTCTTACTTAATTTGCAAATAACATGATATCTCTAAAGGATCCATTTTTATTTCCCACTCCTAATATGTCTGTCCGTGTGTGTTCCCACTGATTAGCAAGATAATCATTTCTTCTGAAAACATGAAGGAAAAAGTCATTGATGGAGAAAATTGGCTTCTGGCACTAAGCAGTGGAAAATGTGTTTTTCAATAGAAGAGAACCAAAGCAAAGAAAATAACTGTACCCATTTTGGAAATAGCTTTGATGTCAATTGCCAGAAGTACAGAAAAGGAGCCAAGCTCACTGGTGGAAAAGTTGCCCATGTAAACCATATCTAAAAGTTCTGTGTAGATAAAGGCTAATGCACATACTTCACAAGTGGTGAGTTGAGTATCTTTATATATTCTTAGTAATAAAAATAAAAATTAAAGATTAACATGTATAATACAGCATGGATCTGATATTTTATTATATTATTTGGATTTCTGTTTTATTACTATTGTAAGTGATATATAATAGTAACACTTTAAAAGAAATTGGGTAATGCCTAAATGCCTAATTAAGGTATATAATCAATTTGAAATTGATGCAATTTCAGATGTCCTTGCCACTACAATCTAGTAGTATTCTATAAGCATTTCCTCATATACTTCAAGTGTTACAAGAGATGGTAATTTGCTATCTGACCATGGTAATGATCTAGGTTTCTGGCTTTCTATAGAATAGTTGAATATAGAACACATTGATTATAGCAACAAGAAAGGACTGAACCAGTTGTGAACCCTTCAGGTTTTACTATTTACAATATAGTGGTCAATATATCATGATATAGTGGTCAATATATCATGACTTCCTTATTAAACGTCGAAGGTATGAGTTGGGAAAAATATGCATATATATTACATATGCATGTGAAGTGTGTCAAAAGGTTGCTCCTGGCAGTCTTTCATTGCAGAAATATTTCTTCTATTCAGTAGGAAAGAATTACATGTACTCCGATTATGCACTGCTGAGTGTTAACCTATATAAAATTGCAACTCAGTATGAAATAGAGGTTGAAATCCTATGATGCTCAATACAGACAGCGTATAAAGGAAAGATAGGACAATTAACAGAAGATCTCAGATCTGAAACTCCTTGGAAATAATCACCATAAATGATTGCAATGGACCATTGCTTTGGGGACTGAAACTTTTTTCTTCTTCTTCCATGAAGCTCTTTTTACAGCTGACTATTTTTCGAGGAATATATTTTATGTTTTCCTAGAAAGATTTCATCTTTTTTGTGAACAAAGTTGATTGACATTGGTGAAATCAGGAATCAGAGCTGCAGAGGCTCTTTCCATGTAGTTCCAGACCTACAAAAAATATATTATAGGTCTTATCTGAATCCAGGAATACAGTATAGCAAGGCAGACACATTCAAATTAATCTGCCTTAATACAAATGAAAACTTCTCCTGGATCAAAGAGTTTGGTCAGAGGTGAGATATCATTAGGTTAGCAACTACTCATTATAATAGAGACAGACATTTTTTAAAAATGAGAAAGTGCCATCCAAGCAGAAACGTACATTCCTGTTCTGTTAATCAAAACTTGACTGAGTCTGCTCTTGTTATATTATCAGTTAGCCATAATGACAAACAAGATAACCCTAACACTGCTGAAAATAAAATAGTTTATGTAGTCTGCATTAGTAATTCTAAATATTTTAAGGAATCATGGTTGATACGTATATTTGTGTAATATATTTTTGAAAATTGAGTTGAATGCTGTATTACTGTTGGCACAGCATTGTAGAATGAGGTATCTGATTGAGGCAAATTGGCCCTTTTTAAAACTAAAGTGTGTCCTAGAAGCTCTGAATGTGATTCTCAGAAAGTGACTGGATTTTTCATAACCCGGTTTCTATCATACAGTATATGAATTCTATATCTCTACATAGTAAGAACTATGTCTCTTGCCCATGAAACCCAACTTTTATTGTGAAATAGCTTTAAATGCTGTAGTTACTGCATTAATTAATTGAACATCCATTCTTTCTGTTACCTTAAAAAGAACAGAAACACTTTGAAACATCTTATTCATAATTTCCTATAGAAGGTTTCCTTGTATCCAACCGAACTTGTTATTTTCCACATAATACATCAATTCATTCTTAAAAAGCATTGTCTTATTTATTATCTGGACCAAACTTTGTAGACTTTATGTAGACTGTAGGTAGAAACATATTTGCTATTTTAGACACCCCATTTTCTATAATGGAAGATAGAAAAGAAGTTTATTGAAGCATTTCACTAACAAGTTTCCACAGCCAATATTTAGTTCTTGAGATTTATGGCCCATTTCCTAGTAATAATTGTTTGTGTTTTGTAAGAAGCAGGTATTCTCAGAAAAAACTTTAAAGAAAGGCAGTTCCAAAACTGGATAAGGAATTGAACGTATAAATAAATGATGTACCTGATCTAATATACCTCCAATTAGAAAATCAGTGATATTTTCCAGAAGTATTCAGAAGAGGGAGCAGAACAAACATTAATCACCACTTTACCCCTTTACCTTGAATTGCCTATGAGTTATCTAATTGATTAACCAGCCAAGAATTCATCCATTCATCCATTCATTCATTCGTTTATTGTTAATTTAACAAATTTGTATACTGCTGTAACCTCTAAAGACTTTTGGTGGTTTACAACAACATTCAAAATAATTAATAATTAGTCAAATATTTATTTTGGCTTTCTGAAATACTTAAAAAATAAGACTTTAGCAAATTCAAAGGGATTTCTTGTAGAACTCCATGACAAGCGAATCTAATGAGTGAAAGGATGGGTGGGTGTTCTTTAAAAAGAGGATTCTGAAAGCACAATTACAGATCATTCTGAAAGCACAAAAAAACTGACTCTAGCAGAGCAAGCCAGTATAATTACACAAATAGCTTAGTGAAGATGTAGAAAAGAAAAAGAACTTGTGAGAAGGCCACATCACGAAGGGAGAGTCCCAACAGAAAAGGATGTGAAGAAGAGGCCAGGAAAGTTAAAACGTAGAATGAGATCAAAACACTCTCCATGAGCTAGTTAAAAAACCAGCTTAAAATAAAAGAATGAAATTTAAACCCAGAAACCCAGAAATGAAGATATTCAAATCTTATTACCCAGCACATTAATCTTGAGCACAAAACGTAAATAATAAAAGGTATTTCATACTGCAATGTGTGAACTGAACACTCCACACAGTGGAGATCTGAGTGGTTCCCTATACAGAGGAAGACACATTGCCTTCTATGATAGCTGCAATAATAATTTCAAAGACATTGTTTACATCTGTTTGGAAAGAGTAAAGCAGCCCCACTGAGTAAAATTCTCTGAAGCTCAGAACACCTTGACCTTGAAACTTTGTTGGTAGATAAATGACTAGAACATTTATGAGTTTGGTGGTTTGAAAATCAGTTTGATTCTTAATGGAGAGATTTACATTAGCACTGAATGCAAAAACAGCAATAAATCTGAAAGCTGTTTTCCTGCTCATAATTCTAAGCAAATCCTAGATTTGCTTTAGGATTTTAGCTGGAAGAGAAAAAAAAAATGGACTACTTGACAGTCTCAGTTCAAAAATGATTTTATCTTGAAGTCCAAGTCTAACTGTTCAGTTGCAAGAAAGGACAATTGATTTCTCTAGGGCTTATTTTCAAATCATATTCTTAGAAGCCAGTAGGTACGTTTGCAGTTGCTATATTTTTAGAGCTGACAGGCAGACTGACAGACAAATAGATAGTGTTCTATACTGCTCACACAGGCATACACCATGAGGTCTTTATTGAAGTCTTTATTGAAGCTTTGCCAGCTCCAAATAGTATTTCCCAGAATTCACCCCACACAGGAATCAGCACAAAACTCAATGAGTTCAATCCTCAAGTCGAAGAAGAAGAAGAAGAAGAAGAAGAAGAAGAAGAAGAAGAAGAAGAAGAAGAAGAAGAAGAAGAAGAAGAAGAAGAAGAAGAAGAAGAAGAAGAGGAAGAAGAAGAAGAAGAGGAAGAAGAAGAAGAAGAAGAAGAAGAAGAGGAAGTAGTCCATAAAGTCACCCATCAAGTTCAGAATCCCAAGACAAGTCCACCGTCTAAACACAAATCATGAACTCAAAATCCAAGTCCAGAGTCTGAGAAGCAAAGTTCAAAGTCCAGTCATAGGGTCAAGATTTAAGTCCAAAGGCAAGAATCATGATGATAGGACACACTCACAGCAAGAAAAAGAGGAATTGTTCCCAGGGTCACTTTGTTCCACATACTGAGCTAAATAGCCGCTGGCCGATGCAGCTCATTAGGAGGACTTCTGCTTTCTCTTTATCAGGCAGATGCTTGTCCGGTCTCTCTTGCCCTTCTGAAGTTCCTTTCCTCTCCTCCTTCTCTTGCCCATCTCCACCTGGTTCAGAATCTCCCACATTTTCCAGATGTTCCTCCATGCCCTGCTCTGAAGTTCCTGAAGCCAGCTCTTCATCATCTGAGCCAACTTCATTACATATATTAGATAGATGACAGAGATAAATAGATAGATACCATAGATAGATAGATAGATAGATAGATAGATAGATAGATAGATAGATAGATAGATAGATAATAGATAGATACTGACCTACTCTATATACCATATGAATAATAATTTTATAATGACAATCTCTTTACAAGATAGATAGGAAAAACAGGAAGTATATATCTTTATAGAGAATGTTTTTTTTATTTTAGTTTTTAAGCTGTAGTTCCCCCCCACTCCCCTTTGTTAACTGAATTCATGAATCCAAGGCCTAACTGCATATCCTTTGGTGATGCTGTACTTTAGAGTCTGAGTGAAAGAAAAGTATTTGAATCTTTGTCTATAGCAGGGATGTCAAACTTGCGTCGATACAGTATCGTCACACAGGACCTTTTTCCTCTTTGCTAAACCGGGGAGGGCATGGCCAGCATGTGTTGCATCTAACTCTTGGGCTGCGAATTTGACAGCCCTAGTCTACAGCAATCTCAGCCTTGAAGGACTCAACCTCTCAGGCAGATGTATCTAGACTAGATAATTGCATGACATACTAGCAAAATATGCTCAGAGATATTTCATGTGGCTATTCCAAATTCTGGCCACAAAATATAAGTCGGAACCTTCATGAGTTCCCTTACCACCATTTGCAACTGGCACAGTCTGAGCATGGTTGAAATGTGACATTTTTTCTGAACATCTAGATAACCTCATTCAGTATTTAAATGAACATGTATATATTTATAAAATATATAACCACCAGGGGTGACTCATGAAATAAATCAAGAAAAGAAACACAGTATAAAAGTCTCAGTGAAGAATCAGGGGAAAAAATATTAATAAACCAAAACTTCCCATAACCATTCAAACCCAAAGGCCTGGGGCAGGAGGTGTGTCCAGAATATTATTTAAAAACTCAAGATGGTGGTCACAACAGTATAATCGAAAGTAGACAAGTTTTTATGTGCATTACAGGGGAACAACCAGATACCAAGGACTCAGATAAATAGACTCAGGATCTAATGGTGTGCATTTCCCTAATATATTACATTCTCCTTCCTTCCTTCCTTCCTTCCTTCCTTCCTTCCTTCCTTCCTTCCTTCCTTCCTTCCTTCCTTCCTTCCTTCCTTCCTTCCTTCCTTCCTTCCTTCCTTCCTTCCTTCCTTCCTTCTTACCCATTTGTGGAACAAGTGTTATCTTTCTTAATTTATAGTTTCCACAGACTTTGCTGCTGAGTTTTCAGTAGCCAATCTTATAAGCTACCTAAAATGAAATAAAAACCACAAGACTAGGTTGATAGTGTCAAAAATAATAGGATTCTTCTGTGGGTCACATTACATGGCATATCAGCACTGCTCAGTTTGTGTGTATTTTTTAATGGAGTTGTATTGTTTGTTTTCTCTGTTCCCAAAGGCTGCATATATTTACATATGAATGAAGAGTGATTGCATGTACAGGGAAAGAAGAAGAAAAGTAGTGTGGAAAGCCTGGCTTTTCAAACTCTTATACTCGACAAAACTTACTACTCTGATATGCTGAATTAGCAAACTCAAAAGCATTTTTATTTCTGCTTCTTTTGCTTAGATAAACATATTATGGTAAAGAAATTGCAGTTATAGAAGTCCCCAATGAACATTTGGTTAGTGATCATTATTTATTGAAGTCTACCACAGTAGCTGAGGGAAAAGTGGATTTTGCAAAGAACTTTTTAAATGGTTACACAGAATCCCCAATTAGATAAGAGCTAGGTAGTATTAATGTTCCAGCAGACTGGAAATCACATGTTTTCTAGTGCAGTATGTAGGGTTTTGAATGCCACAAAATCTTTCCACTTGCTGGAGGTTACAGCTTCTTCAAAAGAAAACAGGCACCTTACACTGGAAAGCAGTTGTGTTACAAGACATTGGAGCTGGATGGTCACTTTAGTGACAATGACAAAGGCATAGTTTTATATTGTTTAAGAGAAGGCCATCGTGTATTTAACCAAGCAAACATGGATAGACAAAATAAAGTGATTTATGATATACTGCCAGTTGACAGGCCTTTCAAGTTTAGTGGCAGTCAATATGCTATTGAGGAAGAGCTGGAGATCTTTCTGTAAAGTTGTTTATGACATGGCTGAATTAAAGCCTTCAGAATTCGAGTTGCTGATGTTGCCACTCCTTTAACACAACTAGTTAAAGAGGCCACTGCAATGAGGATCTTTGTATGTGAGCGTTTATGATGTGTGCATGTGCCAAGACAAGTCAATGCAGTTACCTTGGCAAGTGTTGGGAGTAGCTTGCCATTATCTTCTTGCTAGAACTGAAAAAGATGGCCCAAAGTCACACAGCTGGCTTTATTCCTAAGCAAGACTAGAATCCACAGTCACCCCATTTTGTAGAATAATTTTAATCGCTAAACCAGACTGGTTCTCAATGGTGATCTAATACATTGGAATATTATTCTACACGGTCCTCTGTGTCTTATCTTCAGATTTTCAGTAACTTTGCTTTTGACACATAATCACAATTGAAGATGAAGGAAAGGATGAAAGCCGAGTCAGATTTTCTCCCTCTCCCACCCCTTGCAGCTAGTTTGACACTATTAAATATTTAAACTTTAAAAGAAGGAGACAGCTTGCCCTTTTATGCTCAGAGATTTGCTAGTAAAGGACAAATATTAGGATGCGAGACTGGATCTCTGTTTCTAATTCTACGCATAATTAAGTCAGGAGGACTAGGTTCAATGCTACTTCACTTCCAAAATCATATGGACCAATTTAGCTGGCAAAAGGGGAACAAACAGAATTTGGTGTCAGTGAAGAAAGAACTTCAGTTGGTAAATAAGCTTACTTTTATTCCTGGGTTAATAGAAGGAGGCTAATCAAAGTGGTAAGTTTAGAATCTCTCTCTAAAGCTGTTTTTGGAAAATACAGATTTCTGTGCATTGCTCAAATGGCTTTTTAACAGCCTGATTTCTTAATCTCTCCCAGATTCTTCTGTTTGTTCACTTGTTTATTGACATGGGGCTCCCTTTCATGAATCACCTTGAGCATGGTGACTTGGGTGCTGGAATAAAAGGGAATTGTTTCACACACACACACACACACACACACACACACACACACACACACCAGAGTTGTAGGACTGAACTCCATCCCACTCTCTGAAAGACACATGCACAGATTTTAATTCATTTGTATCTAGAGAAAAAGACTCTGTGACGGATGAAAGAAATCCGTCATTAAAACATTCCTTGAATGAACAACAAGGAATAGACACAACAACAACTACTACTACTACAACAATGTATCACACTTAAAAATGAGAAGTACAAATAAGGCTAAATGTAAAATTTCCCCTGTTCAGTCATGTCCGATTCTAGAGGCCAATGCTCATCTCCATTTCTTAGCTGAGAGAGCCAGCATTGTCCAAAGACATTTGTATGGTCATGTGGCCAGCATGACTATACTGAGGCTCACAGAACACTGTTACCTTCCCATCAAAGTGGTACCTATTGATCTATTTGCATTTGCATGCTTTCAAACTACTAATCTGGCAGGAGCTGGGGAAGGAACCCCGTCACGTGGTGTTTGGGTCTCAAATTGCCAACCTTCTAGATGACAAGCCCATTCTCTTAATCAGTAGGCAACTCATTATTAACAAATAAGGGTACATCGGTAACATAAAATGTACAAAATTATAAAATATTATAAACGTTGGCAAGTAGGTAATCAATCAGTATTAACAAATTTGAACTGTGTAAAGCCATAACTGAAGCTGACTGGCCAGTAGAAACTAAGAAGGCTACAGAAGCATCAAAGGCAGAAGCCCCCAAATTCTGTCTCCCCCCCCCTCCAATGTTCAAATGATTGGTGGTTGTTTTTCCCTCTGGTAGATGAGTGGGTGGGGAAGGAAACCCACCCATTGCTTCCCTGAAACTATCTTGCAATACAAATTGTCAGCATCAGGGTATAATCTAATTGCTGAGATGCAGCACATCTTAGGTGTGGGGGCAGCACCATTTATCTCAATATACTTTCCTGCCTACTTAAGGGCAAGAGGACAGCGCATTAAAGCAGCTGTTTGGATGACCCCTGAGAGAATTGTGAAGCTTCCACAAGACTGCGCTTGCTACTTAAATGTTTGTGGCACAGAGGGAGCAGAGTAGTAGCAATGCCACGGTAGATGGGATTGAAATTAATGAATTAATTCTGGGAACTGCTGATGGCAGAGGAGAGTCTCAAAATACTAACTATACTTATATGCATATTTAAAAAATGATTCATTGCAATTTCATTATTAATTTCAGTTCTTGTCTCCACTCTGAATACCAACTGAATGTAGATCTGCTTTTAAATTATCATATTATTTATTGCTATAGCCTCTTTAACTTTATTCTTTATTTTCAAAATATAAGTATTTTAAGTGCTCTATCACAGAAAGGGACATGGAAAGGATGAACCATATGAAGTATTCATCTTTCATTTCAGAACTTCATTGTTAATAGAAGGATCCAAATGATTGCCTTGTATAGAACAGAACAGAAAGCTATGTTCCCTAGTCTTTATGTGCAGGCAACTTTAATTACCATTTGGTTGGCAAAGCAGAGATGAGGATTTGCTCCACTTGTTTAATTGTGACATGTTATTAAACACTGATATTTTGCCTATGTTTCTTAAATTGTGTCATTATATAATCATGCTTCTTTAGGAATAATAAAAGTAAGGTCACTGTAGCAAACTTAGTAACTTCTGCCTATTGGCTAATGTAGGATTGGTATGTGGGAAAATATTCTACTGCTTAATATTACAATTAGTTAGCTCATTTGCCACTTGGTGCAGTTGGATTGATAGATTAAGATAATCATGAAAGGAAGCAGGGACTCTCAACCTTGGGCTGCGATCCAGACAGTGTTGGGCCACAGCCCATCGGAAACAGGACCACAGAAGTGTTGGGCATGTGCCTGTATGCACATGCAGCTGCATTTGTGAAAGTGGCATGTGTGCACATGTGAAACTATTCTCTCTTTTCCCCACCCTGTGGCTGCCTCTGCCTATCCACCAAGCTGAAAAGTTTGGGGACCACTGAAATAAAACATGGTTCTATAACTTATTTTCACAATTTGTATGCAACAGTAGTAATGTCTATTCTTTCCCCGGGCAATTTTTTTTAAACTTTTATCTTGAATCCCTTACATCTCATCTGTTCTTCAGTAGAAAAAAAAAGTGTTTGTGGGATTTTTACTTGTAGATGGGAACTATTGCAACTACATCAACCAGTTGCTCTAGTTTTGTTCCCCGGGTATGTGCTATTTCAGACACCACATTTTTCTGTGGAATAACTTCTAAGAAATTGGAAGGCTTGTTTGCCTACAGTGATGAATGGATATTCTTTACTCGGGTTCTCATTTTTCTCTCATCTGACAATCTGTATCTTTTGGAGTGAACAGTGCAGATATTATGACTGTGGCAAATGCTGGCACTGAAATGCAGTGGGATGCCATTATCTTTTAGTATCAAACCCCCTAATAATAACCAAGAAAATTAGATTCGTATATAGTCTCATTGCCAGGTTTAGGACAAGTAATAAGAGTTGTATTATATAATCTAGGAAACCATACTTCTTTGTATTTTACTCTTGGTTTTATCAGCAAGTATGTTAAAACAGATCCACCTTGATGCCTTGGACTCCCTTTCTTGCTTTTTCTTGATTTGAGGAGGGACTGGCCATCCATTCTGGACATGTAGATGGAGTGTCCATCCCTTTTAGTTCTGCACTGTTTGCTAAGTAGCCCTGAGGCTCAGAAGATTCTATCACCTCTCATTATCACATCCTGTCCTAAGCACATCTGGCTATAAGTGTATTCCACAGTTCTCAGTCCGCAGCTAGTCTCCACATCCTTCCATTTAAGACTGATGTTTTGCAGATCTTCCAGAAATATCTGGTGCCAGGTTTTCTTTGGCCTTCCTCTTTTTCTCCAACCATCTAGTGATATCCGATTGATTGTAGTCTTTATTGCTAGACATTCACCTCCATCATCTCTAGCACATTGAATTTAGGAAGCTAGTGATGACATCTGCAGCACTCACCCCAGATGATCAGTCCTTCAGATGACCAGCCTGCCTGACCCAAACACATCAACACATCCTATGGGACTTCTGAGGCTTTAATTAAGAAAATAGCCTGATTCTGCTGATTTCCTTCTGGCATGCCCTCTGCAGACCTGGCAAGAGATCTCTGAGGCCCACTTCTTCTGGATTAGGATCTTCACCTCCCTTATGACTGTAGGAATGCAGGCCCCAAGATACCATAGCAGTTTTCCCTCCCTTGTCCCTCCTGATCTGTTGGCGCCTGTAATTCTGCTCCCCTGCACTTTAATTCAATTTGTCTCTGCTGGGCACTACATCTCCCAGGAGCCCACTGCAGTGTCCTCTGCCATTTCCCAGCCACAGGGCTACACATCGTTTTAGCCTTTGTAAATTTAGCATTGCATCATTTTAGCATTTGTAAATTTAAAGCCTTACTATTCCATCTAAAAAAATTATCAGGATTGAATGGGAATTGGATTTAAAGTATATTTATCTTTTTCTGTGATTTCCATTTTAGGGAAATCAACAGGTTACTGAACACATTTCAGGATGCTTCATCTTAATATTATCACAGCCTTGTCTTCCTTTTAATTTGCTTGTGCAAATCAGGACTGTGTGTGATAAAAACAGATATGGTATACAACATAGCATATTTTAGGAAAGACAGCCATCAATTTAAGAAACTATCATACTTCAATAACTATTTATCTGCAATCATGAAATGCACCCACTATTGATTTTATCAGTAGATACTACCAATCTGAAAAAGAGGCTCATATTTTATTTACTGGTGAGGAGTGAAGTATTTGCTCATATACATTTTGGATGTGCAAGCCAACATATTTAAATCATTCACCACAACTCTACCTATTATTTGTCAGCAGTATGTCTATCAAAATTTCTAGAGTTGACAGATATATCCTTGTAAAAAGGACAGGACAAGTGATTTTTATATAGATAAATGTTTTACTTATGGCCCATACAATATATAAATAAATCTTCAGAATGGAAGTCAATAGTATATTGTAAAGACATTATACAAACACCCAAAGAATCCTTTGATCATGCATAGTTATTCTGGCAAAGTGATAGAGAGAATACAGAAAATGTTCAACATATTCAAAGCTCAGCAGCTTCTCTTTTATTTTGCTGTTGAGCTGCTTCAAAATGTCTGCAATCTTTTTAGGCAAGCTAAAAAGTGCTGGAAAAGAATACTAACCATTATATTGGGCAGTAATTCTTTAAAAAGTGAATAACCCTTAAAATTGTTCAAAGAAAAGACAATTGCCAACTGGCTTCTATCTTCCAAGAAAGGCTGAATTGCTTATTTCTTAAAACATCTAAAGAATATGGCTTGATAAAGATAACAGTTGGCTCTCTAATTGCTTTCAGACTAGAGAATTAAGCATAAGCATAGATAGGCTGCCTTCCTAACACATTTAAATTGTTAACACCTATCCCTGCCAGTTCTTCTTAAGCCATAGAAACTTGCTATGTTTACTGTTTGATGTTTATACCCTATGAGAAAGTGACTATGGGCAGAACTTATAAGATATTATTGACATAGTTTACTGATGTTATTCTAAGCTAAGCATTTTTATGTGATTCATTGCTGGCTTTTAATGCTTGGCTCTTAAGAAATTTCCTTAGCTTTGTACTATAACACTCATATAACATTGCCACTGTCATAACAAGGGGGGAATATAAGAGAAAGAAGTGCCAGGCTGTGAGACGGCATGGAATCTGTAAATTCATTTAGATCCAAACATCTAAAGCCTATATAAGTAGTTAGTGGAACTTCTCCTTCATCTACTCCAGTGGTTTTCAACCTCAGCAGCTTTAAAATGGCTGGGGAATTCTGGGATTTGAAGTCCACACATTTTAAAATTGCTGAGGTTGAGAAACATGGATCTACTACCGTGATGGGGAACCTATGCCATGTGTGCCACAGGTGGCACGCAGTCATTTGTGTAGGCACACGAGCCCCTGGCAAACTTACCTCACTGCGCATGCATGCACCTCCCAGCTGGTTTTTGGCCTCCCAGAGGCTTGAGGGAAGCTCTGCAGCCTTTGTAGGCCAAAAACCAGGCCCATTTCATCACTTCCTGTATTTCCGGAAATAACGGAAGTGACAAACAGGCCCATTTTTCAGCCTACAAAGGCTGCAGAGGCTTCCGAGCCTCTGGGAGGCTGAAAAAGACCTTACACGGGCCAAAAATCAGCTGGGAGGCATAGTGCAGATAAGGGGGCAGCGGGGGGGAATTGCACGTACATGCGCAGTGGGCAGGAGGCGCGCACATTGCCTTCTGGGTGCTGGCATGTGAGCACAAGCACGAGCACGTGCACAATTTTTGGCACAGGAGCCCAAAAAGGTTAGCCATCACCGGTCTACTCTGTCCTGCAGAGCCTTTGAGCCTTCAAACCTGTTTTTTAAAGAAGATTTGAGAACTTCAAGGTGGCAAGATTCTTTTTTTTTTTTTAAGCATAAAAAACTATAATCCTTGCAGGATTTTACTATGTTTTGAAAAAAAATTACTACAACGTTAGTTAACTAATGGAGACATTAACTGATCATGATTCTTCATATACAGTATCATAGATGTGTTTCTAAGACAATTGGGATAAAACAGCCTAAGGAAAAATTCACAATTGAATAAGGAGATTTTTAAAAAGAATATCACAGGCTGTTTTGATAGTTCCTTGCATTTCAAAAGAGTCTTTTTCAAAAGAGGAATTCATCTGCGACATGGTTGACTGGCATACTTTGGTATGAAAAACATGTCCCAAACCTTTTTTAAATTATGCATTACAAGTTACACAATTCTTTAAGTTGAAATAATTATGCATAGTTGTTCAAAAGCCTAAGAGTGTTTCCTGCATTGAGTGATTATGCACTATTGGGAAAGGTGATCAGCATAAGATATCTTAATTTTAGGAATGTATTGATCTATTTTATTCATTACCTACTTTCATCCTTTAATTCCTCCAAAGAGGTAAAGGCTCAGAAGAGAGAAGGTAATTGAATGAATCAAAATCATTTCATTAGCAGCTGAAATTATGTACATTAATTCCTTAATTTTATGGCCCTATCTTGAAGAACATCCCATTTTCACAGCAACGTCAAATCAGACTGGTGTCACCTATTAAAAGCTGCTCAGTAGAAGAAAGTAGATATATATATATTTTCTTAAGTAGACCTGAAGAAAGTCTAAAATAATCAAGATCCAGACTAACCTTGATATTATTTAAAGCAAGTAATTTTTGTTTCAGAATAAATAACAAAGCTTTCACACTATTCTTTGATTCTTTATTCCACATTTCTAGTTGCTATGGGCTACCATTTAATTCCACATAATGTTTAGAGTTTCATTCCTTTTTTAAAATCATATTTGCTCCCTAAATTAAGCAAAAAAGCAGGATTGGGCCTGAACTCTAACCAAACTATCATTATTGTAGTTGAAAGTGGAGCAAATTTTCATGCTGACGGAAGAGAAAGAGCTCAGAACAGAAAGGTAAATTTAGTTGTATTTCAGCTAAAGAGAAACTACACAACTATTGTCTCACGAAAGCCTTACTGCTGTGTGGTAATTGATCAAGTGTGAACTCATTCCTATTGGAATGATGAGTCCCGCTATGTTTTCCTAAAGGTTAAATTAATTGCGCCTGCGTATTCAATAATAGGCAGGTTATATGCCCATATGGGGGATGTTTCTTCCACTGAAAAGCTAGCATCTTCTGGACTACCTAGCAGATGGGGCACGACAACATCTTAGCATAAAAACTCTTCAGGAGATGTGGATTGCATTTTAAAATACAGTGTGTTAAATGCAAAGATGCATTTGAACTCATGTCTAGCTGTCAGTTATTTGAAAACGGAAAAGCTAAAGCATATGGTGGTTGGTGTTCAGTGAACTGCGCTGCTCTCCTCTGTTTAAGCCACTGTTAATTTTTTTTTTAAAAAAATGCATTAATGGCAGCTGCTACTTGGCAAAGAATCTTTGGATCTCATCCATAGCCAAGACTCTGCTAAAGCCTAAACTAATTAGCAAAACCGAACCACTTGCTTTGTATTTAATCACTCTAATCACCATCCTGCATTACTATTGGCAGTACATGTATTTTGCTTTAAGTTGGACATTCAAATTCTCCGTCCTAGTAAAAAAAAAACTTACCTCTTCAACATCTCTGGGACTATTATCTTTTTGCCACCACTGGCTTTTATGTGGTTAAACAATTATGATTCCCTTCGAATTCAGTCAGTCTATGCATCCACTAAGCTTAAATGTATTAGTAAAAACAAAAATAGATCATTGAGGGGAGAAGATGGAATGAGGCGGGGATGCAATTACAGAAAGTACACTTTTTATAGTTAAGGGAAGAAAATGCAGAGAATTTATTTATTTGCTTATCTATCTATTTATGACTAACTTTGCATATTGCTTATTTCTTGCAATTCTATTTTTTCTCTCTGTCAAAATTTATTTTTGAATAAAACTGTTTTTCAAGCTAGCAGGTGGAAGTCCCCAAGAATTTAAATGATGTCTTTAAATCTCTCTCCTTAATACCAGAAATGTTTTTCAATATAATTGACAGAGAAAACCTTTTGAATCTAGCATCTTTTAAAAATTTAAACATTCAGCCTGAGTTCTCACACTATCACACAATTGCTTATAACAATTTAATTCCATAGGAATTAAATTCCTTTGCAGGAACCAGTATTCATTACTGGAGGCTTTCAAGAAGAAATTGGATTGCCATTTTTCAGAAATGGTGTAGAGTCTCCTGCTTGGGCAGGGGGTTGGACTAGATGACCTACAAGGCCCCTTCCAACTCTGTTAATCTGTATCTGTATTATCTAAACGTTATCTAACTTTGAAGGCTTATAACAATTTAATTCCATTGGAATTAATTCCATTGGAGGAACCAGTATTATCTAAACATTATCTAATTTTGTCTATGGAGATTCTCAGTCATCCAAGTCATGGTTGTCCCAAAAGTGTTCTTTTTTCCCAAGAGGCAACTGGATTTTGTTTGTTTTTCCTTGAAGACATTTTGCTTCTCATTCAGCTCTGCTTCTTGGATGACAGGCAAAATGTCTTCAAGGAAAAAGAAAATCCAGTTGCTTCATGAAAAAAGCACCTTATAATCCATCCATCCATCTCCATCTCCATCTCCGTATCTATCTGTCTATTTGTCTATCTGTCTATCTGTCTATCTACCCTGTTTCCCCAAAAATATGACCTCCCTGAAAGTAAGTCCTAGCTTGATTGTTACACATGTGCCCAATATAAGCCCTACCCCAAAATAAGCCCTAATTAAGATCCCACCCACTCCAGAGTGCATGGGTAAAAATTAAGCTAGGGTGGGAATGGGTGGTGGTGGAGCTGCCCTACTACTTACCTTTGGACAGTTGTAGCCAGGCCTCACACACCCATTTCTCACACGCCCATTTCTTCTGCAGCCAGCAAGGCTTTCCTAAAGACCTCTGTAGCTACAGAGCCTCAGATCAATCTGGTGCTCTGTTATAGGCTGCAGAGGCCTTCAGGAAAGCCTTGGCGGCTGCAGAAGAAGAAATTCCTGAAGGCCTCTGACATTGAAAAGGAGGCCAGGGGCAATGTGCACAAGTGAGGTTAGTCAGTGAATGACATCTCCTGAAAATATAACCTGGTGCCTTTTTTGGTGGCAAAAAATATAAGACAGAATCTTATTTTTGGGGAAACACAGTATCTATCTATTGATTGATCGATTGATACATAATATAGTTGAGCCTAAGGTGCTTTTTCAAGAGGCAACTGGACTTTTGGGGGACAACCATGACCTAGATGATGAAGAATCTCCATAGACATTATGTAATTGAACACTTGACATGATCATGCTAAACATAATATTATTACTTATAATATTACATATATTATTATACTGTTTTCCTCCTGGGTTTGAACTTGATATTCCCCAGCACTCTTATATTAATTTATACTTGCTCTTTTTCAATAGGATGCTACATTCTTCAGATTGTCATGTCCAACCCAGCTTATCCCTTAGACTGGCATGCAACTCATTCTATTACGATTGGGATAGCCAGATTTTAAACTGTAGTTTGCTGCTTGTTGTTTTGTTTGGATGAAAGAATGGTTGCTTCTGAGAAATAAAAGAGTGTTAGAATTAGAAGATCATAACTTGATATTTGGATGGCATGGTTTTCCATGGTATGACAAAATTAAAGTTAATGTAGATTTTAAAAATCATTATTTTAGGAGTACCGTATGAGATAATGGAATAAATACAAGCTCAAGTTGTGTTGGAAGATGCCTTTGTTTGTTTCAGCACAGGAAGTATTTGATAGAAAAGGAACAGCTGGGAAAGATAAATCATTAACATACCAAGATTTGTTATTACAGGGAAATGGAGAACTTAAAATAAAACCAAGAGAACAATTAATTGCCAAAGGACTTAGATTTCAATAGTTCTCATGCATAGGATTCAGAGATCGGCTTAAAATAGATAAAAAGACACTTGGGATAAGATGGAATTTGAAATTGCATTATGTAAAAATTAGGAATGTGTGATTGCTAAAATATACAAGTTTCTGCTGAAATTTGAAATGGAAGAAGGTCAAATTAAAGAGTGCATGATAATCTCGGCTAAGAATTTTGGTTATAAACATACAGATGCACCAATGTGAGAAATATGGCTAAAAGGACTGACATTTATGTTGTATTATAACCTAAGGCAGATTTTTTTTATAAATTATGTACTGCTGGTATTTGACACCAGAAAATTTGTCATGGATGTATAAAGGTACTTCTAATTTTTGTTGGAAATGTAAAAAAACATGAGTTTTAGCATACATGGTAGAGTATTTAAAAAGCTAGGAAATCCTGGGTACAAATATGTTCAATGAAATAAAGAATTTTAAACATTAACATACAGCTAAAACCAGAATTTTGGAGTAGGGAGGCTTATGGATAGTTAACGGAAAAAGAATTGTGGAACATTGCTTTTGTACATGGTAACTGCAGTGAAATTACTACATGTACGAAGTTGGAAAGATTCTGAAATACCCACAATGGAGGAATGGTTGGTGAAGATGACAGAACTTGCAGAAATGGCAAAACTGATTAGAGAAAACACAAGTACCTTTATTAGTGACTGGAAACCCTTTATGGACTTTTTGCTGAAAATGGGAAAAATGTGTTTTATGGATGTGATGATTAGAAAGAGAAAAATGTAGGAAGAACGGCTAGTCATGAATACGTATTTATATAAAATATAAATATAGGAAGGCTAGTTTATACATTTATTTGTAACTGCTCTAAAAAAGATCAAAATCAATCTTTTACATATTGTATTCTTTCTTCTTTTTTCTTTTCTATTATATGTTTGCATTATTATATAAAATATCTTAATAAAACTGTATGTATGTATGTATGTATGTATGTGAATACACATACACCCACACACAAATAATCTTGTGTGCAAGATAGTAATGGCCCATTGTTCTACATGTCATGAGATACTGAACTCAACCCATCAATTAATGGAACAGCATTATTAATGCTGGATTTTTATTTCTCCTTTTGGACACAAAGTCATCAAATCTATTGTGTAAGGTTAAAAATCAACTAAGGTAGATTTGAGGAGTGCAGAAGAATTCAGAAAGGAAGAAACAACGCAAAAACTTGAACTTCCAATAGCTACAAACCACATCTCTACCCAACAACCACAACCCAATCCAAAACCCAATCCACAAATAAACACAACCCAGACAAATATTGATATCCCAATCCTCATCAGAGAAGCTGTTGAGCGTGAACGGAAACGTCCAAACGCCATCTTATTTGGTCTAGAGGTCACCAATAACAATGATGACATCACAACTGTCCGAAACATCATCAGGGATTATCAAGCATCAACCATCTCCGCTGATGAAATTCTTGACATTTCACGCATTGGCCGAGAGCTCAATAACAGTGACGGCTCTGTAGCCCCACGCCTGTGCAGAGTCATTTGCAAAAATGAAACAAGCAAACGTAAATTCATTTATACTATAAACTCACTCGCCAAAACCAACACCAACCATAAGAACCTCCGTTGCCGCCTGACCTAACCATACAGCAACGTGCCCGCTCCCGTGTACTCCGCATTGAACTCAAAAACCGTCTAGACAATGGAGAGAAGGACCTGTACATTGACTACCATGCTGACTGTATCAAAAGTAAGCCACGCAACCCAATACTCAGCTTTTACCCTCAACCACAACCCTACCTCAACCGATCCACCATCACCCAAGACTAGGCACGCACGCCCCCAACTACCTCAATTCCAACTACTGCCGGCCTTAAATGCAAACTACTCAATGCAAGAAGCCTCGTGAATAAAATACCTGAATTTCTCATCCTCCTAAATATGGCTAACTTTGACATTATATTTGTCTGTGAAACATGGCTCAATGCATCTCTCCCGACTCCATTACCACAGTAAGAGACTATCATGTTTACCGATCAGATCATGAAAATCGTCGAGGAGGTGGTGTTGCTATCTTCTATAAAAAATCCTTACATCTAAAAAATATCCAAGTTACCCAGGAGCTTGCTCTTCCTGAGACCATCATCTGTGAACTATCCTTAAATATCACAATTCGATTCTTACTATGTTACAGAGCACCTGATTATGACATCGAACATGTAAACAAGCTAAATACATTACTAACATGGGCTGCATCCTGCCCATACCCTTTTATCTTTCTTGGTGATTTCAATCTACCTCATATTGACTGGACCCTAAATGATTGTACAACTGAAATCATACACACAACCTTCTACAATGCTACTACAAACCTGGGACTGGAACAACTAGTAACCAACAACACTAGACTAAACAACTGCCTCGATCTCATCTTCTGCAATAGTTTGAATTTAATTTACGGAATACAAACTAAAGAACCCTTTTCAGTAGCGACCACAATATGATTGACTTTTGTCTCAACATACGTCCACACAAAAATCACCACAATGATGTAATTCCCAATTGTAACTTCAAAAAGGCAACTATGATCTTATACACAACGATCTCTCATCCTTGATTGGCAATCTCTATTCACTGGATGCAATACTGTTGAAGACCATTACAACATATTTTTACTTGAAGTCAAAAGAGTCATCAAACTATATGTACCAACAACAACTCCCAAAACAAAACAAAAAAGCAGATTACCCATATCAATAAGGAAACTTCAATCCAAAAAGAGATCACTCTGGCGGAAAAACAAATCTGGTCACGTTGCCAATTTCAAAAACCGATACAAAAATTTATGCCACCAGATAAAGACCGAATGCACCAATTATCACATTAAACAAGAGGAAAACCTTCTAAGCACCAATTCCACCCGTGCTTTTTACAATTTTGTAAACAACAAACTAAAAGACTCAAGGTCCATCCCCCTTGATAGGACCTGATGGTAAAGACTGCAACTTGACGACACCATTAAAGCCAACATCTTTAACACATTCTTCGGCTCAGTATTTGTAAACAGCAATGGATCATGCCCAGTATTTCCTAGCCGTACCACAGATAACAACAATGATCTAATACATATCGATTTCACAGAAGACAATGTTGAAAAGCACTACGCAACCTAAAACCATCTCTATCTATTGGACCGGATGGAATATGTGCCTACTTCTTAAGAAAGCTATCCACTGCCATAGCCAAACCTCTAAGCATAATCTTTGAAAAATCTTTCAGAACCAGCTCCTTGCCTAACCTATGGTCACAAGCCACAGTCATCCCCATCTTCAAAAGGGAGACCCAAGCCTAGTTGAAAATTACAGGCCAATCTCCTCATGCTGCGTCACCTGTAAAGTCATGGAATCAATTATTAACCAATCCATCATCCTTCACTTAGAGACAAATAACCTACTCTCCAATAAACAATTTGGTTTCAGAAAAAACTATCCTGTAATCTGCAACTCTTACACTGCAAAAACATATGGACGACACAACTCGACCAGGGCAAAGCAATAGACTTAATCTACATAGACTTCTGTAAAGCCTTTGATTCAGTGGTACCACGACAAACTACTCCTAAAAATAAAATCCTATGGTATCTCTGGACAACTGAATAACTGGATAGAAATTCCTGTCAAACAGACAACTGGCTCAGAGCGTACTATCAAATCCAGAAGGCAAAGTAGATATATATATATATGCGTTTCTTAAGCTGATGATGTAAAGACCTGATCAGAGTGGTCAAACAAATGGTCTAAAATAATCAAGATCCAGACTAACCTAAATATATTATTTAAAGCAAGTAATTTTTGTTTCAGAATAAATAACAAAGCTTTCACACTATTCTTTGATTCTTTATTCCACATTTCTAGTTGCTATGGGCTACCATTTAATTCCACATAATGTTTAGAGTTTCATTCCTTTTTAAAATCATATTTGCTCCCTAAATTAAGCAAAAAAGCAGGATTGGGCCTGAACTCTAACCAAACTATCATTATTGTAGTTGAAAGTGGAGCAAATTTTCATGCTGACGGAAGAGAAAGAGCTCAGAACAGAAAGGTAAATTTAGTTGTATTTCAGCTAAAGAGAAACTACACAACTATTGTCTCACGAAAGCCTTACTGCTGTGTGGTAATTGATCAAGTGTGAACTCATTCCTATTGGAATGATGAGTCCCGCATATGTTTTCCTAAAGGTTAAATTAATTGCGCCTGCGTATTCAATAATAGGCAGGTTATATGCCCATATGGGGGATGTTTCTTCCACTGAAAAGCTAGCATCTTCTGGACTACCTAGCAGATGGGGCACGACAACATCTTAGCATAAAAACTCTTCAGGAGATGTGGATTGCATTTTAAAATACAGTGTGTTAAATGCAAAGATGCATTTGAACTCATGTCTAGCTGTCAGTTATTTGAAAACGGAAAAGCTAAAGCATATGGTGGTTGGTGTTCAGTGAACTGCGCTGCTCTCCTCTGTTTAAGCCACTGTTAATTTTTTTAAAAAAAATGCATTAATGGCAGCTGCTACTTGGCAAAGAATCTTTGGATCTCATCCATAGCCAAGACTCTGCTAAAGCCTAAACTAATTAGCAAAACCGAACCACTTGCTTTGTATTTAATCACTCTAATCACCATCCTGCATTACTATTGGCAGTACATGTATTTTGCTTTAAGTTGGACATTCAAATTCTCCGTCCTAGTAAAAAAAAAACTTACCTCTTCAACATCTCTGGGACTATTATCTTTTTGCCACCACTGGCTTTTATGTGGTTAAACAATTATGATTCCCTTCGAATTCAGTCAGTCTATGCATCCACTAAGCTTAAATGTATTAGTAAAAACAAAAATAGATCATTGAGGGAGAAGATGGAATGAGGCGGGGATGCAATTACAGAAAGTACACTTTTTATAGTTAAGGAAGAAAATGCAGAGAATTTATTTATTTGCTTATCTATCTATTTATGACTAACTTTGCATATTGCTTATTTCTTGCAATTCTATTTTTCTCTCTGTCAAAATTTATTTTTGAATAAAACTGTTTTTCAAGCTAGCAGGTGGAAGTCCCCAAGAATTTAAATGATGTCTTTAAATCTCTCTCCTTAATACCAGAAATGTTTTTCAATATAATTGACAGAGAAAACCTTTTGAATCTAGCATCTTTTAAAAATTTAAACATTCAGCCTGAGTTCTCACACTATCACACAATTGCTTATAACAATTTAATTCCATAGGAATTAAATTCCTTTGCAGGAACCAGTATTCATTACTGGAGGCTTTCAAGAAGAAATTGGATTGCCATTTTTCAGAAATGGTGTAGAGTCTCCTGCTTGGGCAGGGGTTGGACTAGATGACCTACAAGGCCCCTTCCAACTCTGTTAATCTGTATCTGTATTATCTAAACGTTATCTAACTTTGAAGGCTTATAACAATTTAATTCCATTGGAATTAATTCCATTGGAGGAACCAGTATTATCTAAACATTATCTAATTTTGTCTATGGAGATTCTCAGTCATCCAAGTCATGGTTGTCCCAAAAGTGTTCTTTTTCCCAAGAGGCAACTGGATTTTGTTTGTTTTTCCTTGAAGACATTTTGCTTCTCATTCAGCTCTGCTTCTTGGATGACAGGCAAAATGTCTTCAAGGAAAAAAAAAATCCAGTTGCTTCATGAAAAAGCACCTTATAATCCATCCATCCATCTCCATCTCCATCTCCGTATCTATCTGTCTATTTGTCTATCTGTCTATCTGTCTATCTACCCTGTTTCCCCAAAAATATGACCTCCCTGAAAGTAAGTCCTAGCTTGATTGTTACACATGTGCCCAATATAAGCCCTAGCCCAAAATAAGCCCTAATTAAGATCCCACCCACTCCAGAGTGCATGGGTAAAAATTAAGCTAGGATGGGAATGGGTGGTGGTGGAGCTGCCCTACTACTTACCTTTGGACAGTTGTAGCCAGGCCTCACACACCCATTTCTCACACGCCCATTTCTTCTGCAGCCAGCAAGGCTTTCCTAAAGACCTCTGTAGCTACAGAGCCTCAGATCAATCTGGTGCTCTGTTATAGGCTGCAGAGGCCTTCAGGAAAGCCTTGGCGGCTGCAGAAGAAGAAATTCCTGAAGGCCTCTGACATTGAAAAGGAGGCCAGGGGCAATGTGCACAAGTGAGGTTAGTCAGTGAATGACATCCCCTGAAAATATAACCTGGTGCCTTTTTGGTGGCAAAAAATATAAGACAGAATCTTATTTTTGGGAAACACAGTATCTATCTATTGATTGATCGATTGATACATAATATAGTTGAGCCTAAGGTGCTTTTTCAAGAGGCAACTGGACTTTTGGGGGACAACCATGACCTAGATGATGAAGAATCTCCATAGACATTATGTAATTGAACACTTGACATGATCATGCTAAACATAATATTATTACTTATAATATTACATATATTATTATACTGTTTTCCTCCTGGGTTTGAACTTGATATTCCCCAGCACTCTTATATTAATTTATACTTGCTCTTTTTCAATAGGATGCTACATTCTTCAGATTGTCATGTCCAACCCAGCTTATCCCTTAGACTGGCATGCAACTCATTCTATTACGATTGGGATAGCCAGATTTTAAACTGTAGTTTGCTGCTTGTTGTTTTGTTTGGATGAAAGAATGGTTGCTTCTGAGAAATAAAAGAGTGTTAGAATTAGAAGATCATAACTTGATATTTGGATGGCATGGTTTTCCATGGTATGACAAAATTAAAGTTAATGTAGATTTTAAAAATCATTATTTTAGGAGTACCGTATGAGATAATGGAATAAATACAAGCTCAAGTTGTGTTGGAAGATGCCTTTGTTTGTTTCAGCACAGGAAGTATTTGATAGAAAAGGAACAGCTGGGAAAGATAAATCATTAACATACCAAGATTTGTTATTACAGGGAAATGGAGAACTTAAAATAAAACCAAGAGAACAATTAATTGCCAAAGGACTTAGATTTCAATAGTTCTCATGCATAGGATTCAGAGATCGGCTTAAAATAGATAAAAAGACACTTGGGATAAGATGGAATTTGAAATTGCATTATGTAAAAATTAGGAATGTGTGATTGCTAAAATATACAAGTTTCTGCTGAAATTTGAAATGGAAGAAGGCCAAATTAAAGAGTGCATGATAATCTCGGCTAAGAATTTTGGTTATAAACATACAGATGCACCAATGTGAGAAATATGGCTAAAAGGACTGACATTTATGTTGTATTATAACCTAAGGCAGATTTTTTTTATAAATTATGTACTGCTGGTATTTGACACCAGAAAATTTGTCATGGATGTATAAAGGTACTTCTAATTTGTGTTGGAAATGTAAAAAACATGAGTTTTAGCATACATTGTAGAGTATTTAAAAAGCTAGGAAATCCTGGGTACAAATATGTTCAATGAAATAAAGAATTTTAAACATTAACATACAGCTAAAACCAGAATTTTGGAGTAGGGAGGCTTATGGATAGTTAACGGAAAAAGAATTGTGGAACATTGCTTTTGTACATGGTAACTGCAGTGAAATTACTACATGTACGAAGTTGGAAAGATTCTGAAATACCCACAATGGAGGAATGGTTGGTGAAGATGAGAGAACTTGCAGAAATGGCAAAACTGATTAGAGAAAACACAAGTACCTTTATTAGTGACTGGAAACCCTTTATGGACTTTTTGCTGAAAATAGGAAAAATGTGTTTTATGGATGTGATGATTAGAAAGAGAAAAATGTAGGAAGAACGGCTAGTCATGAATACGTATTTATATAAAATATAAATATAGGAAGGCTAGTTTATACATTTATTTGTAACTGCTCTTAAAAAGATCAAAATCAATCTTTTACATATTGTATTCTTTCTTCTTTTTTCTTTTCTATTATATGTTTGCATTATTATATAAAATATCTTAATAAAACTGTATGTATGTATGTATGTATGTATGTGTGTATGTATGTATGTATGTGAATACACATACACCCACACACAAATAATCTTGTGTGCAAGATAGTAATGGCCCATTGTTCTACATGTCATGAGATACTGAACTCAACCCATCAATTAATGGAACAGCATTATTAATGCTGGATTTTTATTTCTCCTTTTGGACACAAAGTCATCAAATCTATTGTGTAAGGTTAAAAATCAACTAAGGTAGATTTGAGGAGTGCAGAAGAATTCAGAAAGGAAGAAATAAGGCTCCTGTTGTAGAAACAGATGCTGAATATTGTCATACAGTTGTAGTTCTTAGGTCTAGTTTATAGATAAGTAAGAATGTTGCTTGCAACTGTCCTGCTGGAAAACATTATCCTAGAATGGGGGAAAGCCCGCTTTTAGCAGAAATTATTCAGTTTTGAAGAGGTCTGCTCTACAAATTCATATCGTTCACACCGTATCAAAATAGCTACTGTCAACCTGTTTTCTTTTGTTTTCAAGAGGTGACCTAGAAATGTTTTCAACAAATAGAAACGTAGCAGACATATAGACAGGGAACTGGGGTGCCAAATTTTCTATAATTAATTGTCTAACTTTTCCTGGCTTAGCAATAGTATGACAGCCCTTTATTTGAACCCATCGTTCCCATATCCCAGTGCTTGCTCCTTCATTATTTATAAATGACAAAAATACAGCATAGCAAGATACGGCTTTGGGCATTCTACAACAAGAGCAACGAGAGAGGAAGTCCAAGAAGTATCTATAACCATAATAGCCTCTCAGAACTGAAATATCATCTGTTAAACTGATACGATACTGTACTGATGGTGCCTGAAATGTACAGTTCTTGTGTCTCTGCAAAGTGTGTTTCATCTTCTCCTGATGCTGTTAAGAACATGCCATCTCCTCTCTTCTGGAGAGGAGCTGCTAGTTCTGGAGAGGCTTTCACAGTCTCCTTCCAAAACTAGCACTGAATAAAATTCTTAGATGTCCTCCAAAGAGTAAAATAGCCGTTTTTACTACAGTAGCTACATATAAGAGAATGTGCTACTATATATTCGCATAATATACTGTATACTGAGAAATTGCAAAGGTATATATGGCAATAAAACTGGGTCATCTGAGATATTAATCTTGTTTAAATTTGAAAGCACTGCAATGAGAAAGTATAACGTTGTTTTAAATTTTTGTTCAAAGAGAGTGTAATTCATTTTGATATACATGCTTCTCAAGCCTGTAAAAAGCACCTAACCTAATTTCTGGTGGATTTTTTTTTTTAAATGACACTAGACAACTTGTGACCCATTGGCTCATTCTTTCAGAGATATTTCTTTACCTAAACAGAAAAACAGTATGACCACGGGCAGATTGCCATTGTTTTGGATTTAAAATTAAAGACGAAAGATATGTAGCAAGACAAATATAGATGCTTTAACAAAAGAATGCTTTCAATGACATTTGTGGTTCGTCTGCCATTCTTAAAGAAAACTCTAATGTTTCATTTCTTTTTCCTTGGCTTACACAGACCTACTTTGACCATGCTGGTATATCAGTTTTTCCAGATAAATCAGCACATTCTCCATGCTTTATCCTAGTGCTTTATATATAGTGTCTTTATTGGGAACTGTGTCTGTGCAAAGGAACATCTTCCCTTCTGATTAATTGAGCATAATTCTTAGAATCACAACAATGTCATTTTTAAACATACACATGTTTACCTTTTCTACAATGAGATTCTTGTGGAGTTCTTCCATGATCATCTTTGTTCTATTGTAAAACTTAGAAGAGCCAAGTTCTTCATTAAAATGATGGGAGAGTCTATCTTCAATTCCAGACTATGTGGTGGAAATTCAGGAAGTTCACCTGAATCAAGGAATCTTGTTGGAAAATGTGTAGCTCTTTCACCGACAGCACTGAAGGAATAATATTCTTTCATTATTCCAGAAAAGCATCTAATGCATGTGGAACTGATTTTTCCCATCATTTTATTGAGAGAAACCAGAACAGACTTCTTTGAGAACAGTTCAGCAGTTCTTCAATGTTGGATAGATGAAATCGTTACATTCCAACCTAGTTCTTGCTGGCAGAACCCTAATTTCAGGTAATTCTATGTCATCATTTTGTCATGATTTTTCTTCCACATTCAATAAGAATTCAGAATATTCTTCTCTCTCACTCAAATGCATGTTTCTGTGGTGGAATGTAGTCTGGATTCTCAAAAGGAGGGGCTGTATTACAGAGGGCAAAGAAACAGTGAAGCATGGGAAGTTTGATTGAGAGGAAGAATGGTAAGAAAGATTTTTTCTATTCTCAGGGTATGTATGTAGTGATGCAAATAGTTGCTTTAAGTTGGCAAGATTTCTATCGATAGGTGAAGAGCAAATAAACTGCTCAGACTATGTGTCTGTCTTAGTTTTGGAGGCCTGACAATCTCTCTTCAATTGAAACTTGATAAAGCTTCTCCATAAATATGATTTTTTTAATGTTTAAATTTTCCACATTGGCATCATTTCTTCCTTTCACAACTGGTAGAAGCTGAGGGACATTGCCACAGGAAATTATTAAAATTTCCACCGAGGCCTCATTCTTGCTGCATATATTGTGAAGAATCCATTCTATTGCTTCAAAACTAATCTCTCCTAATTAGGGGATTTTCATCTCAGACCATTTTCTTTCTTTCTTTCTTTCTTTCTTTCTTTCTTTCTTTCTTTCTTTCTTTCTTTCTTTCTTTCTTTCTTTCTTTCCTTCCTTCCTTCCTTCCTTCCTTCCTTCCTTCCTTCCTTCCTTCCTTCCTTCCTTTCTTTCTTTCTTTCTTTCTTTTTGCAAAGAGCATTTTCATTCACTTTGACAAGTATCTTGAATCATCACAGAAAGATTCCATGTGTTCCTCTTTGGCACCAAAAGATGTCATTGGAAGAGGCAGTTGTATTATGTGATGCTCTTCCTGAACTCATTTGCAACAGGTTCATCCTTGTTATATAAACTGAGGCATTCATTAAGTTGAGGTTACAAATTGCCTCTTCCGGTTTGAGCTTCTTCGGCGACAGACCGAAACGTCATCCCTGCGAGGCTTCGATCCGTGCTCGCTGCTGGAGCGCCCCGAGCTGGCTGGTTTCGGGGCTAGGCCACCCTGTAGAGGTGGTGAAGAGGGGGGAGACTGCCTGCATGGTTGAGGAGAGCCGCATCTCTCCTCCCCAGCTGGCCATTACTCCCTTTCCCAAAGGCGGTTGTAGCGATGGTCAGAAATGGCCACCACAAAGAAGAACTCGACCGGAAAAGAATGTGCAGGAGGAAGATAAGAAAAGAAAGTTTTGGTTGACCAGGTCAAACAGCAAAAGCAACAAATAAGGTACCCTGGAATTTGAAACTATTAAAAAAAACCAATAACATTGTTACCTAAGAAGATTTTTAAGCTGCGAAGGAGAGAGAAAAGGGAAAAGATTCGGGTTTTTTTCTCTCCTTTTCCTATACTGACAGCTAAGAGACTTAAGCAAGAAATTGGAAAAAAATCCACTTTGACATTAATAGGCATTTAATGCTGAAAATTAAAAGTCAAAGGGATAATAAAGATTTCTGGATAACCAAAAGTTTTTGAAAACAGGAAAGGAGAGAAAAAGAATAAAAGGGCAGGATCTGGAAGGGAGGAGACTGCCTGGAATTAAAAAGAACTTATAGCAAAATCTCAACAAGACTTCCAAAAGATACATTCTAACTGAAATATCGCAACAAAAACCCCAGGAAGAGAAAGTGGAAAAAGAAATAAGAAGATATAACTTGGGACTATTTGGATTACTTGATGATTTCTGGATTTTTGGTTATTGTATTTGAATGACTAAAATCAATCGGGTGGTTGTTTAAAACTGTTTAAAATGGCTCCATTTTTAGAAGAACTGAAAATGGAACTTAAAAAGTACAAAGAAGATGCACAAGAAGGAAGAGGCTCTTTTGGCTTCGTATTTCAGTTTTTAGAAATGGAGATTTGGAATTATGAGAAACAACAAGAAATGCCTGCAGAACAAGAAGACTGCAACAAAGAAGCCATCTTTAATGAACAAGTAATCTTAGATGGGGGAAAAAAGGAAAGGGGGGAAAGAGAATGGAAAGTTTAAGATTGGGGAAAACAACTAAAAAAATAGAGTGAAAAATAAGTATAAAATCAGAAAGCAACAAAAGAGGGAAATGCAGAAGAGAGTATTAGAACTAGAGAGACAAGGGGGTAAAAAGGGGAGGGAGAAGATGAGAGGGAAGAAAGAAAGGAAAAGAAGTCATAAAGGACAGAAACAAAATATAGAGAAACAGGGCCTATTTAGAGATAATGGGTGAAAATTTAATGGAAAAAGGGATTCTGCAAAGGTACATAAGATAGTATGGTTATATTAGAAACAGAAATAATTTTAGAAAATATGAAACAATGTATGATTAAAATGTTTGATAAAATAGCTATCATAATTCAGTGGAATGCTTGCCAATAAATAAATGTAACAAAATGAATATTTAATGATTTATAAAACATATGTGAAGAGAAATAAGGGAAAAATTAATTATGGGGATTATATGTGTCTTTAAGGAAGTATTAATTGAAAAGAAGTGTTAAAGATGTTAAGATTTTAATGATTATTAATGATAGAACTGAATTGGAATGGAATGAGGGTTTATAATTACATATATTTATAATCCTTTTTTAAAAAAAGAATATAGTGAGTATTATAAGAATGTACTAAGCAGAATTCGACTGAAAGTTATGTGTTATGTATTATATTGAAGGTCATAATCTTAAGGTATATATTGAAGTTTAAATAAGAGTTGAATGGATGTAATTTAAAGATATAAAGGTGTCATACTCCAATTAGTAACTACGGGAAAAAAAATTGTTTAATGAGAAAAGATAATATGAAATTGAAACAGAACAGACAAAAGTATAAATATAATGATTTGAATTGAGATGAGATAATCCAAATAAAATTGAGAAAATTAAAAGAGGGGAAAAACTATATAGAAAATGTAAAATAGTATAAGATATGGAATAGAACACAAAAAGGAGCATGAAATTGAGTTTTGTGTCTGTATAAAGAAGTTCAACCCGGGACCATGCTATTTTCAAAAAAGATGTTTTACTTGTATTTTGTGTGTGAAAACCCAAATAAAACTTTATTTTTTAAAAAAAGACCAAATTTTTTGAAAGATATCATCCATAAAAATGAACATAAATGCTTTTTGAGTGTGCATCATATAACCCATTCTTTTCCTAGTTATCCTGCTTTTGATTAGAGTTAAAATAGCTTCACATGGAAGGAAATTAAGCTTAATTTGCAGGAGTAGCTTGTTTGTAGGATGGTCAAGATATAATTAAATTCATTGTCCAGACAATTTTGGATTGGAAACTGTAAACCATTTCCATAGAAGGCTATATTTCTTAAGTGTATGGGATTAGGGTTAGGAAGATCTCTGCTTTTATGTCTCTACATGGAGTTGAGATTTCCTGCAAGAGGCACAGTAGCTCAATGGCTTAATGATGCAGGAAAAAGTCTGTATTCTGGTGGTTCGAGCCCAAGCACCATGTGGCTGAGTGAGTTCCAGTCACTTGCCTCAGCTTCTGCCAACCTGGCATTTTGAAAGCGTGTTACGTGCAAGTAGATAAATAGGTACCACATTGGTGAGAAAATAATGGCATTTTGTGTGGTAGCATGAATCCAGCTGCACCTTCTCCAGTGTGACACCCAATTGCAAGGCATCATCAGAGGGAGGGATGGAGGAAGAAGCCCTAAATGACATTGCAGAAGCCACTGAGCAGTTCTGAGAGTGGACCTAGTCCTCTCTCTGTAGTGAACTCTGGATAGCGCACAAGCATGAACTGAACAGGCCAGCAATTGTTGACAGTCAAGCAACTTCTTTGTGCTAACACTGTAGTCTCCTGGCTAATGTAACAACGCCATTATGTTGCTAAATAAATAAATAAATTTCCTACAGACGTTTTCAGTGTAGATATATAGACCGTTGTTGAAGGTATTGTGATATTTATTAATTTGATTACTGATGCTACTGCAAAGATTTGCATTCTGTCTTTGAGTTGTAATGCTCAAGTCTTTACCCATTACACTACACAAGCTCTTTAACACCATGTTGCAGTGGACTACATTTCATATGTATTATACAGCTTCTGGATGCTGTGTATAATGGGATTGAGGCAAATAAGCAGTTTCCCTTTTTGGTCTTTCTGTTAAGATTTTACCCTCCTTCTAAATCTACCATTTTCTCACTGAGTATTTTCTTGCTCTTAGAATCTCAGCTCCTTCTGAGCTTGAATTGAACTGATATTTTCCATGTGTCTCTGAGCTTCCCACCTTTACTTCTTGTAAATCTGTCTGCCTTTTCATTTCTGATGAATATCTTTTTAAATTTTTCAGCTCCTTGCTAAATATTTTGTGCAGCCACATCCCTTTTTATAGATCTCACATGTTCCTTTGCCAAGGGAATTGTTTTGACTGATGTTTTGGCAATTCCTCCTTTATAAGACTCACTCATCTTGGGATTTTTTGCCTTGTTATATAGATAGCCATGGAAGCATACTAATAAAGTATCTGGGCTGCCCCTAATTTCTCAAAAGCAGTTTGAGAACAACCTACATCTCAGGATCCTACTCTGTTCACCTCTATTCAGGGGGAACCTGATGAGGAGTTAAAAAAGTCAAGAGTGCTGTATCTGTGCAATCAAATACCTGCTCTTATGTTACATCAGGGGTGGGATTCAAATTTTTTAACAACCGGTTCTGTGGGCGTGGCTTAGTTAGTGGGTGTGGCTTGGTGGTCATGTCACTGGGTGGACATGGCTTGGTGGTCATGTTACTGGCTGGGCGTGGCCAACTCAACATCATTCACATCGAGGCATGCATGCTATTTTCAAAAAAGATGTTTTACTTGTATTTTGTATGTGTGAAAACCCAAATAAAACTTTATTAAAAAAAAAAGTTCATGTTACAAATTGCCTCTCCTGACTTTTTCCTTCGTGCAGATGAAACTGGTGCCTTTTTCCAGGGAACTGGACAATGAAGGTAGACTTTGGCCATGGCACCAAATTCAGCAGAAATATTACATCATGCAAGTCATGCATTTTGCCTCACTCTTTCTCTGTTGAGGCCTTGTTGCAGAAGACAGTTATTGTCTTGTTGGGGTACTTTCACCCAGTGGTGCGATTCAACTGGTGTAACAACCGGTTTGGTGAATGCACGTGCATGCTAAATGCACACTTTGTGCGCGTGGTCTCCAGTTAAAAAAGCCCATTTTCAACTCAATTACTTAACCATCTACTGCAGCCCCTGGGACTGAAACAGCAGAGCAGCAAACTGCTTTGCCATGTGAATCAGCCGTGCTAAAAAACTAGGAAATAAAGCACAGCAAAGAGCAGGTCCGGGTGGGCGGGGCCAAATGCTCACCAGAAATACCAGTTTGCCTGAACTGGTCTGAACCGGGAGAATCCCACCCCTGTTTTCACCATCATTAGTATTTGTCATATACTCTTGAACTGATCTTCCCTTTCCTCTTCCATCTTTTCTTGTCTCCTCATTTTGTACCTTTCCTTGTGATTCTGGAAGTGTCCAGCCCTTTCATCCTTCATTTCTTCATCTCTCCTCCTCCTTGCAACATCTCCATGACATTTGGTACCTTCCCTTTACTATGACACACACACCCTCTTTCCACATAGGATTATTATGCTGATTATATTTTATTTTGCATTAATTGTTATCACAATGTTGTACATTGCTTCAGAACCGTTTAGAATTCCTGATGTCAGTTTCAAAATCAAATCACATGACTGTCTGAGGGATAGAATGGGTCCTGTCTACCTGAACTCCAGTAACCAAAGAGGAGGGCAATCTACATTCAGTTTCAGAAAAGGAAACAGTTGATGAAATAGCTGTGAAATAGGGAGGGTGATGATTAAGGTATAGTGGCTAATGTATTTGATACTAGAGAGATTCAGTTCTACTTCATCTGCAGAGTATTATGCATGTGCTTTGAGTTCTTGAAGAAAGATGGGGTATAGATATATGTGTATGTTTGTGTATCAGAAAAGGGGCACATAAAGCAATAAAAATATCCAGGCTTTTTACCATGCACCTTAAAGTTGTTTGTTTAAAAGCCACATGATGAGTCAGTTTCTTGCCACTGTGTGGGAAAGGGGTGAGAGATGTGAGACTGGCTGGGAAACTATCACAGAATGTTGAAAATGAAGATCACAAGATTGTGGCAGCAGCACAACAGCAGCCAGAAACACTAAAGCAGCCACAATTCCCCCAAATTTCATTCCCTTGGCAGACATGGGTCCTGGATTTTGGACACATTCTGAATGTTCATTTTGATGCTCCTTGGTTTAAAAAAATGTTGCCCTATGATACACTATTTTGCTGTAAGGGGCAGAGAACCCAAAACTATGTGATGAATCATTCAGAGCAGTTTCTTTATTGTAGTTTGCCTATAGACAGGAATCTTACTAGACTAAAAGCACATCCTAGGTAACCATCAGATAAATACTGTGAAGATTTAGAGAGGATTTCTTGTTGGTCTCTTTCTGCATACAAATGACTCAATGGTGATTTTGCCTCTTCACTCCGCTCTCTCTGGCACCTAATTTTCCTATTACTGAGTATAGAGGCAGAATCCAGTCAGGGGTCCCTCTAGCAAAATATCCATACAATTAGAAAATACTTTTCCCCCCACTTTCCTTTGGGAAATGAAGGCCAAAAGAATATAGATTAGATATAGGAATAAATAACACAGCTCTGTTAATTCTGTGTGACTTGAATTCAATAAATATCATTAATAAAATTGGATTACAATATGGAAGTCGGTCAATGATTTCAAAAAGTAAAATTGATCTATTTTATGTATATATAGTTTAGTATTTCAGATAAAGAAATACAGCAGAATGCAATCATATTGTAAACTACCGGTTTTGGAGAGATATAACTAGAGTAGAAATAAGGAAGCTTTTAAAATATATTGTCTCTTATTTTAATACCGTTTCCATGATTATCAATTTAAGCATTTACAGCACTGAAGATCCTTTCAAATACTCCAGTGTATGAGATGAAGGCCTGAGATTGTACATGTATAGGGTAGTTTCATAAGAATTGCACCCCAAATTATTTATATGTTAAGATTATTTTTACTAAATAATATCAAGGTTTGTAATGGTATCGGCTTTCATAGCCAATATCAATCAAGCCTGAGTTTTTGGGCTACGCAGCCATGATCTAGTTTTCTGGTGTCCTGAGGTTGTTTCACTAGCACCTGAGGCTGAGCAAGGACTAACAAAAACCCTTGCATCTGTAACTAAATAATCTAGATATGAATACATCTACTCCTTGTTTAGTGACCATGTTCTGTTGCTACCAACATGGTCATTAAATGAAATGGTTGTTAAGTGAACACATGACTGAGAAAGACAAAAGTGCTATGAAGATTGCTGGTTGCTACCATCTCATTCAGATAAAAGTTCTTTCGTACAGGTACACCAGTGTCACACTCCCTGTTAGGTATGTTGTCAAATGCATGAAATTTGGTCATGCGTACATGCATTGGTTGTAAAATGAATATAAAATGGTTTGTTAGCATTGTATTTATGAATGGTTGCTAATCAAGCAGTGGATGAAACTTTCCATCAAGCTCATCTCTGATCCAAGAAAGCTAGATCCTGATTGGTTTGTTTCATCCAGATCAATGTCTGATTGGTTTTCAGAAATTCTAGGATAACTACTTCCTGTTTGGGTCTCTTTCAGTCATGCTACTGCTTGGTCTTCCATGAGGGGAAGGCGCTATCAATTCCTTTTTCTGTTGGTTAAAAGGGCTGTTTAATGTATAATATATAATGTAAAGCTGAGATTCAGACTTTGTTAACCTGCAAAGTCTCTTCCTTTTTATAAAAGTTGGAATGTTTATCAGATTGACTGAACAACTAATATTACTGATGTGTATTTCATTTTCCAGCTTTATGGATTTTTTGTTTGGCTTATTATTTAGGATAATCATTTAAAATAGATATTTCACCAATTTAGCACTACACTACTTGCATTTCTTTCAGGATTAGCTCAGCATATGACCACTATTTCTGACTTAGCTGTTATGTAATTGGTTAAATCCCTTGCTTAGTTCATAAAATTATATAACAACAAAGCAGCTGAATATAATTGTTCATTGCTGATTATTTCACTATTACAAATTAATACCTAACTCAGATTCTTTGTCAAAATCTATATTTTGCCAGAATAATGGTGTTATTATTTATACTTCTGACATAACAAACTACAATTGTGATCTATTCCAGCAATTTTCATCACATTAGGAATGCGGTGAAAACTTCCCAGATCCATAACTGAGAATTAAAAGCAGACAGATAATCAAATTTAAAACTATAAAAAGGGAAACAACATTCAGTGCAACAATGTGATGTATTCATCATCCAAAGAGCTGGTCATAACTTTTAGGCCTCTTATTCAAATAATCAAGTTTTTATAAATTTACCCAAAAATGTATAAGGCCATTCGAATATCTGTGGAGATACTATTCCAGCGGAGGAGGAGGTTAACTTAGAAGCTATGTCAATCTCTAAGAGACACATAGAAACCCTGACCCACTGGATCTTATTGGGCACAGATGTCACTGAAAATAGGTAGACCTACAAATATTCAGGACATTTAATTTAAATATCAATATCAATAGAATTTAGTCTTTATCTAGAGTCTACTCATTTTGAAGTTTGGTTTCACCTACATTTTGAACCGTGTCCTTTGGTACATTCTAAAAGGTGAAAAATTGTCTTTGGCTCAAAAAGTGTTTTCATCCTTTTTAGATCTTTAAACCTGTATTTCCAAATCATGTGGAAAAACGAACGAAAATGAAGCAATCTGTTATGAAATACAGAATAAGCCGAGAAAAGTAAATTTTCTTTGCTGTCCAACTGGAATGTACAAAAAGACTCCCTTGTTGATGGAGAAATAGTAAAATGTTTATCATTCAATTGAAATGATTGAGGGTAAGTGGACTTAGATAATAAATTCAACATGTGATGATGCAGAGAAAAATAGATGGCATATGAGTTCCATGATTTAGAAGGTAGAATACATTCAGGAAAATGAAATAAGCAAGATATAATGCGTTAGCTATGAAACATCTGAAGTCATGCTAATGAGAAATGGGTAACATTTTTATAAACTGTGTATACATTAAAAATATTGGAAAGGTCATGAAGGACAAGGATGAGAAAGAATGAAGAATGCACATTCACCAACAGATATGATCAGGTAGCAAACCAATTGGAGGGATTGTTATTCTCTTACACTGCAGAAAACCTGCACTGCATGTTAACTACCTATTGCATATTTGGCTAAAGCTGTCCAGCATATAATTACACATACTGCAGCAGAGTCAAGAAATAAATTTCAGTTTAGTGATTAAATTTGCTGCTAATAATCTCAAAAAGGCATAAACACATATTTAATGTTTTGAAATGGTCACAGACAGAGAGAATTCGAGTTTGCCAGAAGATATAGCACATTTCAAATGGTTTGATCTACAGAATTACAGCACTATTGGATTTTATTGAGAATTTTAGACACAACAGCTAGCAATCCTCAGAGATCTATTACTGAGACCAGATATTTATAAATCAAGAAAATTTAATTCTATCAAGACTACCTATTTAGGCTTTATTTTTCCAAATTTCTACTATATTACGTCAGGCCTTGATTCTGTATTTGACGACACTACATTTTTTTATTTTTTAATCTTGCCTTTATTATTTTTATAAACTTAAGGCAGCAAACATACCAAATACTCCTTCCTCCTAATTTTTCCAACAACAACACTGTGAGATGGGGAGACAGAGAGGGAGGAGAGAAGGGGAGATGGACAGGGAGAGGGAGGAGAGAGGGAGAGAAGGAGGGAGGAAGAGAGATGGAGAGAGAGAGAGAGAGAGAGAGAGAGAGAGAGAGAGAGAGAGAGAGAGAGAGAGAGAGAGTTGGCCTGAAGTTATCCAGCCAATTTTCCTGCTTAAGGCAAGACTAGAATTCAGTCTTCTGATTTTTAGCCTGGCACCCTAATCAACTAGACCAAACTAGTTTTCTTATCAATATTTTATAAAAAGTGCATCCAAATTGTTTGACATGGTAATTAAGATATATTGAGAAGATATTTCCCTGCATTAAGTAACCTTGCATGACATAATTAAAAGGTATTAAACAGTAACTTATCTGTGTTAAGTGATTTTGTTGATCCCTTAAATGTAACAAGGTAGGAAGACGTTATGTTTCTAGTAGATATATGTGCAAAACAATGGAGGAAAAACAAAGCTAAGCACATTAAAGATCAGTTAATATAGATTAGTTACCATTACAATTGTTTAAGCACCAGATTGGTATAGATTGCATTCACTGTTTTCAATACATAAATGCTTTCATGTGCATGTAACTAGAAGTAGCACATGACTGCAAAGTAGTAATTATTCTAAGTCAATTTGTTTGCAATGTGAAAGTATACACGATGCAAAACTGTGTTTCTAAGTTGATGAGGAAAAAAGCTGTCTGCCTATTTAACTGTTGTAATTATTGTTTTAGGAATTAAGTTTGGGATAAAGCTGCCAGTTGAAGAATCTACTCATTAATGTTACAGTTAAAGCATCAGCAACTTTAGGTAAATGAAGAAGGAGTGAAGATACACAATCTTGGACACTAGAGATGTGTGTACTTCAACCACGTTTTCAGCAGTGAGTAGGTGATGCCATACTCATAACTCGATACTCATAACTGTATTTTCTTTCTACATTTCTTTTAATGGGTGGGGGGTCTGTCCAAAGCTTTAGGATATACAAATTGAATGTTAACTTGCAGTCATAAAGCTTTGATTAAAAAGCTATGGTCCATCACTTTGTGGTAAAGCAGACGTGATGCAATACATATATAATGTTTAATCTTTTGGGTAGCTCATTTAAGTATGAATGAACATTCATGAATGAAATGGTTCTTAATTACTACCTTTCTGTACAGGCTTAAATTTCATTTATCTTCCGTTTTTTTTTTTAAAAAAGCATTTTCTTAAAGATCTTGATCTTATTTTATTCAAGGTCTCTATCAGAACACAGATTCGGTCAAGAAGTTGAGTCTAAATAATATAGTCCTGTTCCTTCATTTTAACTTCTTATTAAAATAAAGTTATTAGCAATGAGTATAACATAAAAAATATGCTACAATGAATCAAACAGTGGCTTCAACAAAGGCTATCACTCTTCTAATCCCACTTATGCTTTTTTTAGAGACACTTGCTTCCACATAATAGCATTAAAAAATAATCTATAAGTAATAAACCAAGGCATCTTTTCCACTGTATTCTGTATGTCTCCTGCTTCTTGGAAATTGTCTTCCATTATTATAGAATATAGGTTTCATGTTGGAATTCAGCAGTAAAATCAGAGTTTGTGAACCGGTTCTAGCCCTGCCTTAGCCACAAAACTTGACCTTGTGCTACTCTGCCTCAGGCCTAAGAATCAGATAATGGCAAACCACTTCGAAAAAAACTTGCCAAGAAAACTGCAGGGACTATTGCAGGAAGTCACTGGGTATAAAGACAGACTCAGAAGCACATACATACAGTCATACATAACCAGAGCATGCATTCAGTAAAGACTGACTCAAAAGCACATATATTTTATATATATATATACATAAACCAGATCAGATTAACACAATATATCCATTAAGTAGTTGCCTCTCAAGTTTTAATCATAAGCATGATATAAGGGAAAGGAAGTAAGAAGTATTTCAGAATAGGTAGTCTCAGCATCATCAAGGACTTTCACTTCCACCAATGCTCATTTCTGCTAAATGAAAAGGTAGAAACAACAGCAAAAAAAAGGTAAATCCTCTCATCACTCATCTTTGAAATACTGTAGACTATCCAATTCTGTGCCTTTGTTTCTAGGAAATAAGGCTTACCATGGCCAATCATAGCAACCATACAATGTTTTACACTATAACCCATGCATAGTTGCTATGTGTATAGTACATTGTAGGAATCCAGCGTCTCATTGTTTCTACCGTATATACTGGTTTATCGATTAATATTTTATGCTAACTGAGCCAAGTATAGTTATTTAAAAATCATGATTAAACAAGGATGGTTCATGTAAATAAGTACCGCAGCCCCTTAATCCTGTAGTTATTTTTTCATCTCATAGCTTTTGTAGCTGCATCCATAAATTGTTAACTAGGTTTTTTTTTTCTGTTACCAATACCAGCAAATGTTTCATACCCTAAGTAATAAATCTGCAGGATCCTTGATGTTCTGGGAGACATTACAGTAATGGCTATAGAAATTACTTAAAATAGCCAGCCTCAGCATTTTGGAAAAGCAAAGTTAAGGCAAGTTATCTTGCAGCACTTCTAAAACACTAAGATGCCAAAATTCCTGTCTGTGACAAACTGTCTTCCAATGACAACTAATTTTTGCATTGATTAGAAGCAGATAATGGCAAGGAATTTCATGATAAATGTAGGACAGCTTTGCATCTTGTTATTTTAGAAGTGCTTTTTAGAAATCTACAGATTGGGAGTCCCAGATCCCCCCCCCAAAATCATTAGTCATAGTTTTCAAAGTCACACAACACAATAAGAAACCACACCATCACTTAGTGCAAAATGTGAATCCAAACATCAAGTATTAGCTTTGCTGAGATTGGAGAAGGAATTGTCTTCTCCATATCTAGCCTATTTCTTAAGCCTTCCCCTGTGTATTGGACAGAAAACTAAGAACCATTCACAAATTCTACCTAAAATCATTCCCTGTTGGTATGAGTGGATGGCAGGGGTGGGGGTGAGCCAAACCTCTATAGTTCTGAAATCATATTGGAAAATGTAAAAAGAAAACAAAACTTCTCTAGGCTCCTGAATTAGGGAGTGATACAAAGAAGGTACTGGTATAAATATTATGAACTATTTTAGAATGGTACTTGTAGCTTCACAGCTTGCAACTGATAGACCTGTCTTTCATTTTTGTTCCATAGTTTTAAGATTGGAAGCGTCCCCCCCCCCATTTTACAGTAGAAATCTTTCTACTGCAGCAGTCTGGGAATGCTCATTAAAGCCTTTTTAAATTGCTGTCAACTCTCAGTAAAAGATTCCTTGCTCAAACAGCAATTTCCTACCTTTCCAGTGCAGAAATGAACTCCTCCTTAAAAACAGCCCACAGAAACACAACTCTGCTCTTCAGCCAGCCATTCCATACATTTGGGCAAAGGAGAGCTGCAGAGAATCATGGTACAAGCTTGGCCTCTGTACCAACCAGGTGAAGAACTTTATTTAGAGTTTATTGTTTTCTGGACCGGCCAATCTGAGCTTCTTTTTTGTTGAAAATATGCCTCTGGCTGAGCCTTTGAGGTGATATTTATTCTTAAAATATTGGGTGGCAGGGCTTCTAGGAAATGAGGTACCTTTCTAGCATAAAGATTAAGAGGAATGGAAGATAAAACACATTAGCAAAATAATGGAATTTGGGCAAATGAAATTAGCTTTGTTTGGAAGGTAATGAAAACATTTGCTAGGCAGGTTTTGTCTGAGTAACAAAATGAGTATTGCAATATTGCAACACCAGCTCTGCAAAGCCATGACACAGAGGACAGAGCAACAACAATATCCTGGTGTTTTTTTTTTATCATCCCCCACCCCTTTCCCCCTGGTGGATGAATCTGTGTCCAGGTTCACACATCAGTTCACATTAAATTACACTAACTTCCAGCGCTGATTCTCATTAGAATTTAACACTTTAACTCTTATTAGCATGGATTCAATCCAATGTGTCCATCATTTTAAATAAGGAAAAATAAAAATTGTCTTGCTGGTCCTGGCGTGGAAACAGGTCAAATCAGAATACAGACAATTCTTATCATGCATTTATTAGCAATGTGCACTACAAGAAACCAATAACTTTGACTTAATAAGTGAACAGTTGTTAGCATGTTATTCAGCATCTGGCCTAGAGCTACTTCCTATATCTGAACTTTACTTTCTAAATAGTTGCTGGAATTGTGTATGTCTAGTCTAATGAAAAGAAGGACTAGGGATGATATGATAGCAGTCTTCCAGTATCTCAGGGGCTGCCACAAAGAAGAGGGAGTCAAGCTATTCTCCAAGGCAGCTGAGGGCAGGACAAGAAGCAATGGGTGGAAACTAATCAAGGAGAGAAGCAACCTAGAACTAAGGAGGAATTTCCCTGACAGTTAGAACAATTAACCAGTGGGACAACTCACCTCTAGAAATTGTGAATTCTCCAACACTGGAAGTTTTAAAGAAGAGATTGGACAATCATTTGTCTGAAATGGTATAGGGTTTCCTGCCTGAGCAGGAGGTTTGACTAAAAGACCTCCAGGGTCCCTTCCAACTATTCTATTTTATTATTCTATTCTATATCCCATTGCAATCATTCTGACTTTTCTATTTTATATTCCTTATATTTCCATCTGGCTGTAACCAGCTGCCAGTGGTCTTAATCACTCCAATGTTATCTTTACTTTTGAATTCTCCTTTCCTTCTTTTATCTGACAACAACTTTATTTAATTGTTTGCCACTTCTGCTGCAGCTGAACTTTAGCTCACCTTCTTATCCTACCAATTTATTCCATCCTTCGCCTATGCATTTTTGAGCCTAGCTTTACATAATACACCCAGACATTTATTCATGTAGAGATCCCGGATTCATTCTCCTGGGCTCCCTGCCATCTCTTTCTCTTTCCCCCTGTCTTTATCTCCTGGGGCCGATCATCCTCAGGGGGTTCTGGTAGCAGCTTTGAACACAACTTACTGGTGCTGCTCTCTGCTGCTCTGGGCCCTAGCAATGAGCTGCAAGCTGCTTGGCTCCCCTGGTGGGATGGAAGGAAGAAAAGGCTACCCTTTTCCTCTTTTGCTTCCCGATTCTTCTCTTGACTTCATTCCCTCTTGAGGTACATCCTGTCACTGCTGAGCTTCCTTCTCTTCCATGACTCCCCTTCAAGCTTCTCTCTGCTGGTCCCCAATCCAACATCTGGGATACCCATCAGGGGATGTAGGGGAAGCAGAATTCTGATTTTCAAAAAAAAAAAAAAGTTGTAATGTTTGCTTTTTTTAAAAGCACCGTAAGGAGTTATTTTTAAAAAAAACGACATAATTCTAATCTCTCTTCAGGCTCAGGCTTAAATTATTCAAATATAACTGTCCTCTTATAAAAGTTCGTGTAGGTCTCCAACAAAATCTTACAATTTCTACAGTGCTGTGTAGAAATGTTGTTCCATGTGCAATATTTCAAAGGGAGCTGCTTATCACCAAAGCTTTACACATTACATTGCATGTGAGCATTTTAAATGTAATCTTAGTATCTCACAATCATACTGCAAACATTATAGTTTATTCAGGCATTCGGAAATAGCTAGGATAATATCTTCAACTGTATCGTCTGTTTTGCATATGCTCTAGGGATTTCAGCTAAAACAGCTAAATTGTAAGATCAGTATATTAATTTGACTTGGAGACAGGATTTAGTATTTTCAGATGTCCATATTTTTTTTAACTATATACCTACTTCATAAAAACTGAAGACTGGACAATGGAAATGGATACTCCATGCCTTTGTTGAATAACAAGAGACTTATGTTTCAATTTAGGAAAGATACATTTAAGCTCTAAGTACTCAGTGGATTGAAGAACTGATGTTACTTGTGACTTATGAATGGTTGCTTATAGGTGTAGACTATGCATGGATAAATATAATGAAATATGTTCAATCTTTAGTGAAACGGTAGTGTAAATCTTTATGCATAGAGATGAGAAGTCAAATATATATTTATAAATGTTTCATTTTTTATTTGTCTTGTTTAATTAAGGACAAAAAAGATAGCTATTTTTTATAAAAAGCTATATATAGTATCATCACACAGTGTATTAGTTTACTCTGTTGCATATCCACCCTCCGACTGGAGGAAACAAAAAGGCTGGTCTTTTTGATGTAAAAAGGTAGGGGGGAAATCATATATGTGATCAACTATTTAAACTGTACCCTAAGAGCTGTTGTGGTGGGTGAACTAACAGACTGCAAGCATCAGTACCAGTTCAGATGTCTTAACGTCTTAGGAATCCTTAAACAGACACCTTGAAAATGACAACACTAGCATCTATCTTTCACCATGATGGTTTTAAGGATGCCCTTAAAAAGCCAGTGCAGCAACAGTGATTTATCAGAGAAAAGCCTCTAACGACTCCCCCCCCCCAACCCAAAGACAGATTGCCAGGAACACATGCAAAGGCAAAGCTACTGGGGTTGGATTGTCCGCAGCACCAAAACCCGCAAGTCAATCTTCTGCTAGTATGTGGTGGATGCAATGCACGGAGCTGGGCGAAGAAGCAACACTACCTAGTCTTCGCCTTAGGGAAACGGGAACAAAACCCTCACTCACCTAATCTTTCTAGTTCATCCGAATCTTGCCACCTATAATCCTTCCACCCTCCCCCCTACGAGAGTTAAGAGATGGCCGCCAGGTGATGGAGAACCAGGACAGTGGCACCGCCGTCTCCCTTTCAACCTCCCGAGGGTTGTCCTCGATGGAAGCGGGAAACCAGGATAGCCCCCGATCTGCCTTACTACGCCCGGATCGCCGTGCAAGATACCGCAACTGAGCCGTCAAGGTGCAGCTCCGAGCAAGGCTGGGGGTAGCGGTGGTGGTGGTGGTGGTGGAAAGGGGCGTGTGCTTTGCTGCGGGACTCGGGCGGCCACGTGCAGAGCCCGGAGGAGGGCGGCAGAACCCGCACGGCGTTGCTACACCATCCTCACGCCCACTTCGTTTTTCTCGTTCTCTCCCACGTTTGGTGGTGGTGGGGGGAATGCCAACTCTCGGGAAGAAGCGGGGGAAGGGCCCGGCGGGGTGGCGGCTGGTGAAGAGCTCTGACGCGGGTGGTGGGGGCGGGAATTGCTGTTGCTACTTGGCCTCCTCCCTCTCTGTGAGGGAGCTTCGCGGCTTCCCAGCTCCCCGGCAATCCGACGTGCAAGCGCCCTTCCCACCCCCCACCCCCTTTCGGGTCGCCGCCCCCGCGCCTCGGATTTAGAGGACCTGCTTCAGCTACTTCTCCCCTCACCCCCTCCCCGGCTGTCCCTCCCCTGAGGAGAGAAGTCCGGCGCCCTCTTGACCAGGACTGCTACGGACGGCGCTTCCCGGGGTAGGGGGGAGCGTTGCAGGCGGTCGCCTTGTGCCCTTCCCCGTTTTGCCTTCGACGGACGCGGAGCTCTCTTTCCAGGCTTGCGCTGCCGCCCTCAGGAACGGCGAAGGCGGCTCGGCCACATGTCAGCGGCGGCAGCCCTGCCTCTTTGCCCGTCTGTCACTCGGCTGCAGCCATAACACCTGTGCAGGAGCGACGCCTCCTCCTCCTCCTCCTCTTCCAGGAGGCCCTCGCCGCTCGGGAGGAAACCCCAGCCGCGAGCCTTGCCGGGTTTTTGTGGGGGGCGGGAAAGGCTCCGCCGCCTCCGCGCTCCTCGTGGCCAGTCGTCGCTGCCGCGTCGGCGATGGGAAGCAGCCCCGTTCGCGCGCCTTTGTGAGTCTCGCTCCTGCGCCCCGGCTCTGACAGATGCGTGGGGAAGAGCAGTTGGCTCGCCCCCCTTTCCTTTTGCTTCGCGGTTCCCGCGGCTCCGGTGGCAGCGGCGGCGGCGGCGGCCCCCTTTCTTCGCTCGGCTGCCGGCTCCGCAAGGATTTACTGGATGAAGAGCTTTCTTTTGGGGTGGTTGCCGTGGGGCTCTGGCAAACGGAGAGACTTCAGCTGACAAGGTACCTGTTCTCCAGACGGCCGCGTAGGGGAAAGGAAGCGTTGCCCAGATGTGCTCCTGAAGGGTATCCGCATCGTGGTCTTAGCATGGGGGAGGGGAGCTACGACCGGAGGGGGGGCCGGTCGCCATCCTGCTGCCGCCCTACCCCACTTGCCCTCGCCTTTCCTCCAGCTTCCCACGCCCCATAAACCCCGGAACCCCCCACCCCCCCCACCCCCGTCTCTTGGTAGGAACCGCGATCCCAGCTGTCAGTTATCTGCAGGCGACCGAGACTTAAAAGGACGCGTTCTCCACCCTGCGATGTGAGTATTTTTTTTTTTCTCGGAGGCTGCGTCCTTGCATGGGGAAGGGGCTGCTGGGGCTGCTGTGGCGGCTGCTGCTGCTGATCCTTCGGTCGCGCTGCTGTAGGGGTGTGTTAGCCGGGGAGGCGCCGCGCGCTCTGGCTTTCGGGGTGGGGAAGGCAGGTTCCAGGCTGGGGGAAGTTGGGGTTTCATGTGGGGTGTGTGTGTGTGTGTGCGTGTGTGTGTAGCTTCTTCCTCACTGCTTTTCCTCTCGGGGCTCTCTCCCCCGTTTGGCGCGGAGGCACAGAGGGTGGGCTTGGTTGCGGTGGGTGAGCGGCGGAGGAAGAGAAGGCGCCTCGGGGTGCTGCTGCTGGTGGTAACCAGATGAAATGCAGCGGTTGCTAAGGGAAGAAAAGCCTCGCTGCAATGAAGGGAAGAGAGGGAGGACAGGGATCCTCCGTCGATTTGGTAGCCCTCTCTCTTCCACACACAAACCCTCCCCCCCCCCGCTCCGAAGCTCTCTGGGTCTGGAGGGGGCTGGTTGGTTGCTTGAGCGGGGATCAAGGTGGCAACACCTTTGGATGGAGGGAGAAGAACGGCAGATGCCGCTGGTAGGTGTGCTTAGGGAACTTAGAGCACCTAGGACCAGTTTCTGGTTATGGATACCTTCAGCATCCCTTTTGAACGACATCCCTCCCTTTTTAAATCATGCCATTAGCCCAGTGACACCAAGAAAGAGGGTGTGAACAAGTGGGCAGAGGTGCCTGATTGAGTATGCCATCTTTATGGTTAGAGAAAATTGGAAAAAAAAACCCTCTCCCCGCTGCAGAGAGAGGAGGGGGAGGGGGAGAGAAGCGGCCACTACCTGCTTTCTCTTTGCCTCCATAGATGGCATCCTGGTCCCAATCCGGCCACCCTTCCACTCTCTTGCAGTCTCCCTCTAGGTGACCCCAGGCAGAGTGGTGGAAACCAGATGCTGTTCAAGGAAGAGGCAGTGAAAGCTTCTCTTCATTTGTTCTGGATAGACCTGCTAGCTCTCTTCTTAAAGAGGGGAAGCAAAAGGATAGAAGGATGTGGTCTTCCTTTCTTATCTGCTGTAATTTTTCTGTGAATACTATTGTGAGTAAGGAGAGGAGGAGGATGCTAGCAGGGTCACTTGCCACTCTTGCACAGTTATTTACTCTTTTTTTTAAATAGCATGGTCAGAAGAATTTGGCAGGAAATCTCTCCTCTGACACCTCTTGCTTGGGGATCTTAGCATGGATTCCCCAAAAAGAGTGTAAGCAAGCCCTTTCCTTGATTGCCCTCCAACCCTGCTGTAGGCAATGCAGTAGGTACCATAGGATTGGGCTTGTTATGCCCAGAACCTGCTTCTCTCCAACCCAGAGATGGTTAGGTTGCTCCTTGCTTGAGCAGCTACCTGCAGATCTATGCTCCCTCTTTGGCCTCCATGTGGCACTGTTCAGAGAATATACATACATGCATTGGGAACCTCTCCTTGTAGGACAATGTGGTAAACTACCAGCTTCACCTGTCAGTGAGCCTAAAGATGAAGGAAGGATGCTGGAAAGTGTAGCTTAACAACATGTGGAGTGCCACAAGTTCCCACTCTTTATCTTGGAAATGCTTTATAGCCACCTTTGTATCTATCCTTGCTTATGGCAATAAGGTGGATATAACTTTGCTCACTGGAGGCTGGACAGAAAGATACTCTCAAGAAATGTTGCTAATATTGTTCTCCAATTTGGAATCAACACATCTGTACTTTCTGGGTTCAATATCTACACGTAGAGGGCACATATACTGTAATTGAGAGAGGGGATGCCTCAATTTGTGTTGCCTCTACACAGGATTTAGTTTATTTAGATATCACTTCATTCCTCTTGGCTCTGCAGTAGTAGAGATTAGACATGGATGAAGGAGAACACAAGTGGATGAGGTCTTCTTTGTGGATGGCCAGAGGCCCAGTTCTTCTTGAGAAACATGAGCAAGTGAGTGGATATCCCAGCTTCTTTTTGCCATGCTCATTTTGTGGCAACACTGTTAATTTTACTTGTATTTAGTATGATGGCCCCCCCTCCCCAAAAAAGAGGCTGGAGACAGAAGTTGCAATGTGGTCCTTCATTTCAAATGAGAATTCAAATCTCCAAGTGGCTACATCTCAGTAGCCTCTAGGCAGAGAGCTCTTTTCATATATGAGAGCTTTGACATTGCCCTGTGGTATCCATATTGTTGATTGCATTGGCAACACATTAATGGTCTATTAAATAAATAAATAGCAGAGGACAGGCTAAGTGTATGGCTTCCAGGCATTATAGGAAAACTTAAAAAAAACACCACATTGAGCCAAGGATTTGAATATTTAACCTAATATTTCATAGAGGTTTTTTTAAAACACTATCTCCCTGTTCCTTGTATACACTTAGAACCAAATTAGGACTTTCTGACATGAACATGTCACTGAAAGACTGAGTACGCAAACAAAATGGAAATGTTAGTAGCTAGAATGGCACCTGTTTCAATGCGCTCTCTCCAGTGGAGATTGCTTTCTATTAATGTGAAAGCATCACAGATGTGTTCTTGTTTAATGTACAAAGTCTTATGTGGGTTGTTATTCTACTTTATGCTTCTGGTGATACAAAACACTTTTAATATTAACATTATTTAAAATATTCATACCTTCTTAAGCGTGGCTAAGACATTTTGAATTATCAAGCTGTTTTCAACTACTGGGGTCTCTTCTTTATGCCGCCCCTCCCCCATTGGTTGTGACTCAGGGTGGCTTTTTTGGTATCTGTGTGAAAGAATGTAACTTTGTTGCTGCTTCTTAGCCACCTTACTCATTAAACACCCACAATGTGCCTATCATTATTCCTCAAATTCCTCTGTATTTATTCGCAGCAGTATAACTGCACTTCAACTTATAAAGCCAGCTTTTTCCTATGAATTACAATGTACAAAAGAACGTTTGCTTTAATGGGATTGTTTAAAACATTTGACTGATCTGCATTCATATCAGTGATGCAATTCTTGACTACAAGTTTGCTTTCCAAAAGTTTGAAAAATAGTCAAATTTCAACATCCCACAGTATGTGTTGTAATATTATTCTGGTACAAATATCAGGCCAGCCATACACATTTTTTACACTTCTCTCTGCTTCCCTCTTCCTATTTTTCTGTCTTCTTAGATTTTTGCAAGAATCAGACAGATTTCTATACCTAGTGATCATGCTCTCTTCTGATTGTACTTGTTTGTTATATTTATATCATACCTTTCTTTCATGGAATAAAAGGAATACAAAGCAATTCTTACAAATTTTCTCTCCATAAGAACCATGTGATATGTTCAGTTACTGCACTAGCTCCTGTGGTTCTATTTCACATTGCATGAAAAAAAATATGGGAGCATGCTATATATTCTAATGGACATTTTGAGATCGTCTTATTCTTGAAGTACTCATTTGATAATGTATATCAGGTCTATATTATAATGTGGAGCATCCATGAATTATATAGAACATGAGTCCTCAGTGTTTTGAGTTAATGGACATATTCACAGAGACAGGCACTCTCATAGAGCCATTGACAGAAGGTGACCAAATCTTTGGCTTATAACTGCTTTCCGTTTTTTAAGAGTAAGTCCAGGCCAAGATGCATTATTAGAAATACATATTATATTTCAGATTGGTTATTGGCCTTGCAGTGTTCCAAGAAAGAGAGGGAGGGAGGGAGAGAAAGAAAAAGAGGGAACTAAAAATTAGGTGCTTGATAGATGTTAATGAACAAATTATTTCCACTAAGTACTGAGTTCAGGACCCAAGATAAATATTTCTGAAGCTTTCAAACTATTTTTTCTATCTCCAATTTCTGAGAGTTTTGAAAAGGACTATAACTGGTTTCCCCAAATTTTTCACTACTAGCTTAAAGAAATGTTTATTGCTTGTTAAAGATGGTAGCTGAAATTAATGACTTGCTGTAGAAAGAGGTAACCTGATGCATTTTTATATTTTATACTTCAAGTCTTTTCCATCCTAAACATTATGTTTGATGGCAAAGAAATAGGGACATTTCCACAATTATGCAAGGATCTGTTTTAGCAATTTTTGCATGAACCTATTCTTTTGTGTGCATTTTGCATTATGCGTGGATGCATGCAAGAGAATGGTGACCTCTGTTTTGTGAATGGGTAAGTATTACGGCTGTCATTTTTTTGTATATTGAAAATAATCAGTGTAATTATTTATTTATTACATATATATGCTGCCCCTCTCCCCAATAAGGCAACAAGGCCTTAATGTAACTTGGAGGCAATCTACCTAGGGCCATTCAAAATTTGGATTGTTTGCCCATTAATTTAGCATCCTAGGTAAAAAATAAAGATAATTATTCTATCACCTACCTGTTGGAATCATTTATCCCTTGCTTGAATATTTAATTCCCCAGGACCTACCAATGATTTTGATTACCATACTTATTGTAGCCCAACACAAACAGTTTGTTTCCAGTTGTTCGGCATGAGAAATTAATCAGACTCTTTGTGGCAAGAATGAAACTAGATCTCTCTATGGATGTGTGTTACTTTATGGCCCACTTAAAAATATTATAGCCCCGTTAAAGCATAGCTTCCTGACACAAGTGAGATACGTGAATTCTTATCTTAGGAATTTATAATATTATCACCATGGTAACACTTTTCATGCTTCATGCCTCTTGACATTTTCACCTAAGAAAAGCTCAACAGAGAATTCTAACTTTTCTGAAGATGAGGTGTTGGAAGGATTACAAAGCAAAGAAAGGAAGTTTGAATAACAACAATTATTTTTAACACATTTCTGTTAGTGTTACGTATGCAAAGAAAAAAAATCAGTAACTTGTGCTGACAAGTTATGTGGGTGTCGGCTCTATGCATCAGTTTATTCCAGTATTCAACAAAAGATGCTGACTTAAACATGGCAACCCCTCCCTCCCCTTTTCATCAAATGTTGGAATGCATATGTTCTAGAAGAATGTGGCACATTTTAAAAAGAAATAGCAATGCTATGACACATAATTGAGCAAGTTTAATTATATAAACCTTTATTTTGAATGGAGTTATATCTCTTTTGAAGAAAAATTGCCTGCTTTCCCCCTTAAATTCTAATGTATATTTTAGATTGAATTGACTTTCTCTATTTTTAACAAGTCAAATGGAACCAAACTAAGGAGAATTGTAGTGTAATGCCACTCTTTCTGAAGTGGAACACTCAGTTTAGGGTGTATTAGTAGATTTGTATAACTGATAGTAGCTGCCATGTATCTTGCAATTTCAAACAAATGGCTACACTTCAGGAAGATTTCTGTATGATAATTAACCTAGTATAGTATATTGACTAATTAGTGTATATCAGTCTTATAGTTCACAAAAAGCTTTGAAGTTTACAGTAGTTATGCTTATTAACTTGTTTCTTTATAGCATTTCAGCAGCAAGTTGAAGTTTTAGCAATATATAGTTTATACATTGGTTCTACTTGGGTTTGTTTTAAAGATTAATTTAAAATATTGTAGATTGGTGATTTTTTTTGAGCGATGATTTTTATAAGGTTGATTGACAAACAGCCATGTGACATACTTTTCACATAACAAGTTGTCCTGTCTAATCTCTAGCATGACTTTGGATCTCCCAGAAATTTCACAGAAATTATAAAAATGAATGATATGGCTAAGTCGTAGGGAGAGGCATGTTAACTAAAGTAGATATTCACTCATCAACATCTATCTCTCATAGCATTCTTGGCAAGAATTCAGAAATAGATGGCCGTTTCCTTCATCCTTTTTTTTAAATACAATCTAATCTGTATTGCCAAAATTTTCCAGTAGTTCATTCATAGTCTGACCCTGCTTAGTTTCCAAAGTCAACTAGATGTTGCTACTTTCTTGCATGGCATAATGTTGACCAAGTAATTTCTGTAGTAGAAAAAATTATTCACTGATTATTCACTCAAATCTTCTGTACAATGCCTACTTTGTATGGTATGACCCGCTAATCATTTAGCAGACTTTTTGGAACATATTATGAAAAGAAAGGTTAGAGCTTCTGTTCACACAGCTGTGGATCAAGCTTCATTAAGCTTAGATAGCAATTGAATTCTGTCTTGCTTAACTTTTCTTTCCCTTTACCACAGTGGAACTACATAGTTAGTACCATATTGATATAAGGATGTAATAATATTAGAATTGTAGTAGTATGATAGATGACAAAAGATTTTAGGGAATAGAATCTTAAGACATGGATTTAAATGAAGAAGGACATGTTTAAGATGGGAAATTTTTAAATTTTCACTGGGAGTATTGCTATGAAAAAAGTGAATGTTTTGTCAAGAATAATTTTGTTTTAGACAATACTATGGCAGAAAGATGCATTTAAATGTATATGACGGGAAAAATAATGAGTTAAATAAACTGCTCAAAAAAATAAAGGGAACACTTAAACAACACAATGTAACTCCAAGTCAATCACACTTCTGTGAAATCAAACTGCCCACTTAGGTAGCAACACTGATTGACAATCCATTTCACATGCTGTTGTGCAAATGGAATAGACAACAGGTGGAAAGCATAGGCATTTAGCAAGACATCCCCAATAAAGGAGTGGTTCTGCAGGTGGTGACCACAGAGCACTTCTCAGTTCCTATGCTTTCTGGCTAATGGTTTGGTCACTTTTGAATTCTGGTGGTGCTTTCACTCTAGTGGTAGTATGAGACGGAGTCTACAACCCACACAAGTGGCTCAGGTAGTGCAGCTCATCCAGGATGGCACATCAATGTGAGCTGTGGCAAGAAGGTTTGCTGTGTCTGTCAGCATAGTGTCCAGAGCATGGAGGCACTACCAGGAGACAGGCCAGTACATCAGGAGACGTGGAGGAGGCCGTAGGAGGGCAGCAACCCAGCATCAGGACCGCTACCTCCACCTTTGTGCAAGGAGGGACAGGAGGAGTACTGCCAGAGCCCTGCAAAATGACCTCCAGCGGGCCATAATTGTGCATGTGGCTGCTCAAATGGTCAGAAACAGAGTCCATGAGGGTGGTATGAGGGCCTGACGTCCACAGGTGGGGGTTGTGCTTACAGCCCAACACCCATGCAGGACGTTTGGCATTTGCCAGAGAACACCAAGATTGGCAAATTCGCCACTGGTGCCCTGTGCTCTTCACAGATGAAAGCAGGCTCACACTGACATGCATAAGCGCACCAACGTGCCTACCGTCCCTGTCCTATTGTTTCTCTTATTCTTTTATTTTTCTTATATGTACCCATTTCATGTATTCACAACTATGTATACACTTATACTTATTATCTTGTAAACAATTGGCAAATCAAATAAATAAATAAAATAAATAAATAAATACATGTGACAGACATGACAGGGTCTGGAGACACCATGGAGAACGTTCTGCTGCCTGCAACATCCTCCGGCATGACTGGTTTGGCAGTGGGTCAGTAATGGTGTGGGGTGGCATTTCTTTAGGGGGCCGCACAGCCCTCCATGTGCTTGCCAGAGGTAGCCTGACTGCCATTAGGTACCAAGATGAGATCCTCAGACCCCTTGTGAGACCATATGCTGGTGCGGTTGGCCCTGGGTTCCTCCTAATGCAAGACAATGCTAGACCTCATATGGCTGGAGTGTGTCAGCAGTTCCTGCAAGACGAAGGCATTGATGCTATGGACTGGCCCGCCCGTTCCCCAGACCTGAATCCAATTGAGCACATCTGGGACATCATGTCTTGCTCCATCCACCAATGCCACGTTGCACCACAGACTGTCAAGGAGTTGGGGGATGCTTTAGTCCAGGTGTGGGAGGAGATCCCTCAGGAGACCATCTGCCACCTCATCAGGAGCATGCCCAGGTGTTGTAGGGAGGTCATACAGACGTGGAGGCCACACACACACTACTGAGCCTCATTTTGACTTGTTTGAAGGACATTACATCAAAATTGGATCAGCCTATAGTGTTTTTTTCCACCTTAATTTTGAGTGTAACTCCAAATCCAGACCTCCATGGGTTGCTAAATTTGATTTCCATTGATAATTTTTGTGCAATTTTGTTGTCAGCACATTCAACTATGTAATGAACAAAGTATTTAAAAAGAATATTTCATTCATTCAGATCTAGGATGTTTTATTTTTGTGTTCCCTTTATTTTTTTGAACAGTGTATAAAGTGTTACAAGATGCAAAGAAAAGAGGATGATTTAGTTTGCAAGATTTGAAATTGTATTTTGTTTATTGTTCTTGATCTGGATGAAAGAATGAATGAATATTGCTGAGAAACAAGACACTTTTACAGTTAGAAGAACATAACCCGAGGTTTGGATAGCATGGATATTTATGGTAACATTAAAGTTAAAATTAATCTGGGCTTCAAAAATAATATCATTAGATATTCATTAGACAATATGTAATAGATATAGACCCAGGTGGGACCTAAAAATATCTTAATGGATATCATCTCAGGATAAATATCATGGAAGAGAAATGGCAGACAAAGATAAATGGTTGATGTGCCATGACTTATTGGCAAACTATCAAGGGGAACTAAAATCAAAATAAAGAGAGCAATTAAGAGCTAAAGCATATAGTTGTTGATTTTCCCATTTACAGTTATTTGAAATATTCAAAATGGATAAATGACTTATCAGTACATAATCGTATTTCCAATTCTGAAATATGTAATTACCAAAATGTATAATATTATGTTGAAATTTGAAACAAGGCTAGAACAGGTTAATAGAATGTATGATAAAGTGTACTAAGAATTCATAATCAATTGTGCTAAGAATTTTGGTTATAGAATATAGATGGGAAAATACCTGGTTAAAAGGGTTGAAATTTACATTGGTTATAATTTCAAAAAGAGAAGTAGTTTGGTTATTGATTTAAAAAAATGATTGTTTTGCCTTCAGTACAATGCCATCTTGGTGATCTTGGACCAGTCCTTTTCTCTCAACCCTAGGAAGGGGCCAGTGGCAAACCACGTCTGAAAAAGCTTGTGGAGAAAACTGTAGTGAAGAATATCAAAAGCCACTTTTTAATATATATTTTTCTTTTCTAATTTTCAACTTTTTTTCTTTTCTTGCAGTTTTTGCTTTTTACTTTGACTTTCTTTCTTTCTTTCTTTCTTTCTTTCTTTCTTTCTTTCTTTCTTTCTTTCTTTCTTTCTTTCTTTCTTTCTTTCTTTCTTTCTTTCTTTCTTTCTTTCTTTCTTTCTTTCCTTTTACCCACCTTACTTTATATTAGCTTTTATTTTCTTGTTTAAAAGTTTCAGTAAAATTATATATAAAAAAGATTTCAGGGAATATAATCTTGGGGAAAAGCAGAATATTTTTTGCTGCATTTCATGACCAATATAAGTGTGCATTAAGCACTTTAATTTTTAGATCTTGGTTAATAGGGTTGCTAAGGAATAGTCAGCAGCTTATAAATGTTGTATAGGGCTTAATTTTAAATGTATGTAGCCTTCAGGAACTAAATAATACAAATGCATTATTGGTCAATAAGAACATCCTAGTTTCCTGAAGAGATAAAAAAAGATCTAATAGCATATTTTGGTGTCTAAGCGTTACTAATTTAACAATACAGATTAAGTTTCCAGGGCTTTCATTTTATGTTGCAGTGATTTGGAAGAGATACAAAATGATAGGAATTCCCTCCAAGCAAAGGGACAGAGTACAATTGTTTATTGCTTTTTCAAAAGCTGAGTACAAATTAGAAAAAGTTCCATTTCTCCCTCAATAACCCCAAATAATGGGTGTTGCATAAGTCAGTCTAGCATTTCTGAATCCCTGCTAAAAAGCATTATGATTTGGAGTATTAATGCAAAAGAGATGATGTCACTCAAAAAAATCTCTTATTTGGAGGATGGAAGAACCAGTATATAGCATTATTTTAAAAGCTTCATTCAGTATCTAACCCCAAACAGGGTTATTACCAACAGAATGCTTAAGCCACTTTGGAACTATTGAATCATCTGCAGTTAGTAACCAGTAAAACCAGAATTTCTGTGTTTATTTATTATTTCAATTTCTATGGCCTCCTACCAGAGGTGGTATTCAGCAGGTTCTGACCAGTTCTGGAGAACCGGTAGCGGAAATTTTGAGTAATTTGGAGAACCTGCAAATCCCACCTCTGACTGGAGATTTTACAGTATCCTTCCCTTGCCACGCCCACCAAGCCACACCCACAGAACCGGTAGTAAAAAAAAATCAATCCCACACTGCCTCCTACTGCTGTGTAAGACTTTGTGATATCTATTTCAGTTATCTTCCCATTCTTTGGCCTGTAAAGTATTAACTATTGGCCTGTAAAGTATTAACTATCTCTCTGTCCTATTGAGTCTTCAGGCAATTTTTGACTTTTATTATGTTTTTGTCTTTTTTTATAACTCTGCAAACTTTAAAGTTTCTTCATATTTCTGTTGGAGAATGTAGTTTGGTTATATAGGTCTCAATACTCAGGACTTAACATTGAACATAGAATCATCATTTTAGCCATTGTCTATCTACTGCAGGATGAAGGCCTTTTCCTCATGTTTCCAGCCAATTATGATCCTGAGCTTTCTTTTGCCAATTCTGTTTTTGCTGAAAATAGAATATACTAGAAGAAACAACTTTTCTTTTTCTTATTATAATATGTTTTCCAGATTCAATTTCTGGAATTTAATTTGACAATAACAACTAGATTGATTTGCTTTAATTTGCTTTATATACACTAATTTGCTTTATATATACCAATTTGCTTTATATATACTAATTAACAAGAGATCAAAAAGTTAAATTAAAATGTTGAATAGGCAGTGTTTCAAACTCTATGGAAAATATACATATTGTTGAAACTGGTTATATGACACGATCTTGCTTTCCCCCCAATAAATTTGAAAAAAAACACCTCTGAAATCTTACACATTACTACACAATAAAATTATATATAATAGATAATTAGAGTCTATGATCCAAATTGAAGTAAGCTCTGCTGCTTTTTAAGTTGACAGCATGTGGTTGCATTATCCAATCACACCAGCTTAGAAACCACAATTCTGTATCTATTTTTGGAACTTTTGCAGAATATTGCTTCTTGGCATTTTAATTAAAATAATTACAAATAATTAAAGGCATATTTTAAATTCTCACTAAATCAATGGTGCTAAACCTTGTACAAATTTAAAAGGTTGAATGATTGTTTGCTAGAAAAAGAAAGCTTTTGTTCACCATCAGTCTAAGGGAATGTTAATTGCATAGGCAAGAGGGAAACTCAGGTTCATGATTCACAGGTCACTAACATAATTGGCAAAACACTGTCCTATGGAAAAACTCTCAAAATGTCATTGTGCTAATTAAACAATTGCTTCTAATATAGGACTTAAATGGATTACATATCTTCATTGATTTCAATTGAAGACAGAGAGATTACACACACACACACACACACACACACACACACAAGCACGGGTACCCACTCCCCTACTGCAGAGCTGAAAAAATGCTTAAAGGGGTAACTAAAATGTTTAGGACAGTAAAACTACTACTCAGTGAGGAAATACTACAGTATATGGGGCTATTTATCTTGGAGGAAAAGAGTTAAAAGAGAAATGCTAAGGTATATAAAGTCATTAATGTTATGAATAGTGTAGATAAATAGAAGTTTTTCTTATATTGGTAGAACTAGGACCATTCACTATAACTAAATGCAATGAAATTTAGGATTGAGAACTTTTTTTCTGTAAAATGCAGTTAAATTGTAGAGTTTGTTGTTGTTTAGAAGTGTTGGTAGTCTATGATCTAGGCAATTGTATGGGTAAAGCGGACGAATTAATGGCACATGAGACTATCAATGACTAATAGATCTCTGGAATCCCAGTTAACATTTTTTAGTATCAGGTTCTAGGACTGCATTGAAAGTAGGCTGTTGCTTTCCTGACCATATTTATGAGCTTCCTTGGTGCCACTATAGCAAGGGTCTTCAAACTTGGCAAGTTTAAGACTTGTGGACTTCAACTCCCAGAATTCCTTAGCTAACATGACTGGAGGAGGAATTCTGGGAATTGAACTCCACAAGTCTTAAAGCTGTCAAGTTTGAAGACCCCTGCACTATAGGATTATACTGGACCAAGTGGACTGTTGGCCTGTGAAACATGTTCATCATAAGTTCTTGGGAGGACATTAGTTTATGTACAGAAAAGAATTTACCTTTTCCTTCTCCCACAGCTATAGTAAAGGACAGGTTAAATTGATAAATAAATCTTGATAAAAAGATTGTACACTGCTATCACTCCTGATCTATTTTTTTAAATTTTATCTTATTTGGTTTGTCAATTGCTTACAAGGTAATAGGTATAAATAAAAACATAGTTATGAATACATGGATACATATAAGAAAAATAAAAGAAACAATAGGACAGCTTATGCACGCCCCCTACAGACCTCTTAGGAAAGGGGTGAGGTCAATAGTAGACAGTCTAAGGTTAAAGTTTTTGGGGTTTGGGGAAAAAAACACAGTCAGAGTATTCCAGACATTGACCCCTCTGTTGCTGAAGTCGTATTTCCTTCAATCAAGTTTGATGCGATTAACCTTGAGTTTGTATCTATTGTTTGCTCTTGTATTGTTATGGCTGAAGCTGAAGTATTCATTGACAGGTAGGACATTGCAATGTATGATTTTATGTACTGTACTTAGATCGGACTGAAGGCGGCGTAGTGCTAGGTTTTCTAGGTCTAGAATTTCAAGTCTGGTGGCATAAGGTATTCTGCAACGAGTAGATCATTGACTTCTGGCTGGAATTGTTAGTAGTAGTTGAAAACAGAACAGACTTTTTTTGCTGTCATTATAACCAAGTCACTAAAAACAAAATAGTTGTATGGTTGGCATGATCACAGTGAATATTACATATAATCAAACAGAATTTGGACACATTTGAGGACTCTGAATCACACTGGTCAGTTAACAGCAACTGTACATGGAATAGAACTGACTGGCCTGAAAAATTATTTAAAATAGAGTTATAAAATGTAGCTGTGCACCTTTATAAAATTGGCACCACAACAAAATATGAACCACATTATCACTTGCCATAAAAGCAAAGTCTTAATATATAAAAAGGTTTTCTGAATTTTCCATTAGTCAGTAAACTTTATAATAGTAATGCCAGTTTCAAAAAAGAAAAAGCATGGCTTAGTGTTTCATTAGCTCCTTTACCAAAGGGACAAAATCTTTGTTGAAGTGGAATATTCCCAAATACCCTCTGAAGAATAGCTTTTGGAAGCCTATCAAATTTTGGTAGGTCTCTTCTGAATTTGGGAACCTTTATTTGTCTTAAGTACTTTATCAGATTGAAAAAGGAAAAGCATCTAGGCACAAACATGTATTTACAATAGATCCACCATATCTAATTGGATTTCAAGTTTAAGTGCTCATGTTCCACCATGAGAATTACGTCAAATGAGAAACTAGAGCACTACAAAAGTTCATGCAACGTCTTACTTCAGGAAGAAACAACATCATCAACTAAAAAGGGAGGAGGGGAAGCCCACGGGAAAGAATATAGCCAATATGCTATAAAAGATTGCATGTCCAAATATGAGACCCAATTTTAGTCACACCAGTTTTGCAGCACAAAAACACAGTAGGAATGCATTCTGAAGGCGGCCAGATCTTCTAAGTCCTGACGAAGCTGCTGCTGGAAGGAACTTTTCTGCTTGCTGGGCAACTTCTGGTGCCGACGAAGCTGGCGTCTCGGCTTCAGGCGTTTCTGGGCGAGGGACAGATGGCTGTTCAGGTAGGCTTGCGTTCCTGTCGGATCCCAGGGAAGTTTCTTTGCGCGCCGGCGGTTTCTCTGTTGCAGGAACGTCTTGAGGGCCATCTGCAGACGCACTCCAATGCCTTCTAAGCTGATCGATTTGGTGGTGCCAGATGCGCCCATCTTGCAGTTGGACCCTGTAAGACTTAGGACCAGTTACTGCCACAATTTGCCCAGGCATCCACAAAGGGTGTCCCACATAGTTCCGGGCATAGACCTGGTCATTCTCAGCAAACTCCCTTGCCTGGCTTTTTGACCCTAGGGGTGTGACTGGGGCATAATGCGGATGGAGTCTGTCTAGGGTGGTCCTCAGACGTCTACCCATGAGAAGTTCACCCAGAGACCTATTAGTGGTGGCACAGGGAGTTGTGTGCTGGGTCAGGAGATACTTAGAGAGCCTAGAGTGCCAATCAATAGGCCCAAACCTTGCCAGGGCCTCCTTAACTGATCTGACTGCCCTTTCAGCCAGGCCATTACTGGCAGGATGAAAAGGAGCTGTAAGTGCGTGCCTTATTCCTAGGTTGGCTAGGAAGACCTCAAACTCACAGGAAGTAAACTGGGGGCCGTTATCAGACACAAGGGTGTCAGGGAGGCCATGGGTAGCGAATATCCTTGATAGAGCCTTAGTGACAGCTTCTGAAGTTGTGGTCATCAAGGTCAGTTCTACCCATTTAGAAAAAGAATCAACCATCACTTTCTCTTCCTGGGGTTACTATTTAGTTGCAAAATCTCAGTTAAAATGTATCTTTTAGAAGTCTTGTTGAAGTTTTACTTTAGATTCTTTTGAAGTCCAGGCAGTCTCCTCCCTCCAGATCCTGCCCTTATTCTTTTCCTCTCCCTTCCTGCTCATAAAAGAAAAAGTTTTTAATATCCAGAAATCTTTATTGTCCCTTTGGCATTCAGTTATATTTTCAGCTTAATTGCCTATTGATGCCAAAGCGAATTTTTCCAATTTCTTATTCCGATCTCTTAATTGTCAATGTAAGGAAGGAGAGAGAAGAAAAAAAAAACCTTTCCCTTTTCACTTTCTTTCGCTGCTTCCGACCTTCTTTGGGAGCGATGTTATCTTTTGTAAAATTTAAATTCCAGGGTACCTTAATTGTTGTTTTTTCAGCTTAACCCGGTCAGCCAAAACTTTCACTTCTTATCTTCCTCCTGCACTTTCTTTTCCGGTTGAGTTCTTCTTTGAGGCGGCCATTTCTGACCACCGCTCCTACCGCCTTCGGGAAAGGGAGTTTGGCCAGTTGAGGAGGAGAGATGCGGCTCTCCTCGACCCTGCTGGCAGTCTCCCCCTTCTTTACCACCTCTACAGGGTGGCTTAGCCCCGAAGCCAGCCGGCTTGGGACGCTCCAGCGGCGAGCCCAGACAGAAACCGCGCACGATCGCGGATTCCTGTCTGTCGCCGAAGCCCTTCAAACCGGAAGTCCAGAGGCGTCAATTCTGTATCCCAAAAATTCTACCTGTGTGGTGGCAATAGTGCACGTCTTTCTTTAACTTAAGACCATGCTGTCTGAAACGATCGATGTCCTAATTCAATTTAATAATACTACTACCTTCCTTTGGGATGTGGGGGTTGGGGGTTGGGAGGAGCGTCCTTGGCTTCAGAATTGTGGAAACGAAGCATGAGAATAGAAGGTCATGTTCAGAATTACATGTTAGCAGGGGTGGGATTCAAATTTTTAACAACCGGTTCTATGGGCATGGCATAGGTGGTGGACATGACTTGGTGGTCATGTGACTGGGTGGACATGACTTTGTGGTCATGTTATTGGCTGGGTATGGCCAACTCAATATCACTCACATCGAAGCACGCATCTCCTCGCCTGGCCTCTCATGACTATGGGGATGCTGCAACAGTTGTAACTGTGAAAAATGATCATAAGTCACTTTTTTCAGTGCCACTGTAACTTTGAATGGTCACTCCACACAAGCAAAGTACCAGCAGAGGAAGGGAAAAAAATTCCAGAGACATTTCTGAGACAGGAAGTCTAGTCCAGCCAAGAATGTAATAAGGGTTAATGGAGAGGCAGTTTCTATAAGCAGCACCAGAATGTTTCCTTCCTGCCTTCCTTACAGGATTAGGCCAGTAATTTCTTCTAACAACCGGTTCTCCAAACTGCTTAGAATGTTAATAACCAGTTCTAGCGAATAGGTGCGAACTGGTAGAATCCCACCTCTGCATGTTAGTTTATTTGTAGTTTGTTGTGTACGATGGAACATAAGTAATATAAAAATTGAAATGGTACATACATTATGTCCAATTTATTTGATGAAGGATTGTGATTTCTGCAGCTATTCCAAATTCTTCTGATCGGTGCATACTTGCACTAGATGGGTTCTTCCTCCAAAAAATGCCTCAATTACTGGAATGAGCTTTTTTATCTCAAACAACTCATTATTGAAAATGTCATCGTTTCCTTTATCTGGGAAAAGCAATCTGGAATAAAATATACATGGCATAACATCTCTTTTCCTATCCGCCTTTGATGCTTTGAGGAGAATGACTTTTAATGCTTCATCTGATGGATTTTTTTCGCACAACAAAAGGATGAAAGGGATCAGAAAAAAAGGATTTTAAAGTCTTGAAATGCTGCTTCCTCTTGAGTAGCTCATTTGAAATTGTCATTTCTTTAGTAGGTAAGAAAGTGATCTTATGTGTTCTGCAAAATTAGAATTGAATATTCTATTTAAAAAATTGCCGAGCTCAGTAAATGCTGGTTATCTTTTTAATTCTACATGCCTGCTGTGGTGGGCAGATTGTAATTTTGGAAAAATTATCTGCATTGCTTTGGTAGAGATCTAGTGACACAAATAGTTCAATTGAAGAAAACCAGATTCATTTTTTTCAACTTAGCAAAAAGCTGGTATTTGTAGGGGCTTTCTAAGAATTCTTTGACATGGATCTTGTGCAGAAATGGTTCTTCTGAAAAAAAATATATCAGATGACCCAATTACTATATATATGTCCAAAACATCAGAAAATATTGCGTTCATTAATTTGGAGAATATCATGTCATAATTAACTAATCCAAAAGGTATCACTATATATTCAAATTTTCATAAAGGTAAAGGTTCCCTTTGCACATATGTGCTAGTCATTCCCGACTCTAGGGGGCAGTGCTCATCTCCATTTCTAAGCTGAAGAGCCAGCATTGTCTGATGACACTTCCGTGGTCATGTTGCCAGCATGACCAAATGCCAAAGGTGCACAGAACACTGTTACCTTCCCACTTAGGTGGTCCCTATTTTTCTACTTGCATTTTTACATGCTTTCAAACTGCTAGGTTGGTAGAAGCTGGGACAAGTAACAGGAGTTCACTTGTTATGGGGTGCTAGGGATTTGAACTGCCGAACTGTCAACCTTTCTGATTGACAAGCTCAGCATCTTAGCCACCGAGCCACCGTGTTCCCAAATTTTCATACCTGGTGTCAAAGGCATTAAATATTCATTTGGAATTTCATCAGAATGGAGGTTTTATTCAATTGCTCTTGCTACTGTAACAATGCCTTAGTAAGTTGTTCTGCAGATAGTGCAATGCCCTGAGGATCCACAATCGGGAGGCAAGTGTTTCTGATTTGAAAGTAAGGAGGCTTTCAAGATTTATGTTAGCCCTTGAAGATAGATGACGTCAGGAAGCATATACTGCAGGGACTACTGGAACTCTCTTGTTGCAGGGTGATAATGGCAATGCTGTATGCTCAGTCATATCTGGGTCTCAGCTGTGGATAGTGTCCCATCTTGTACAGCTTCTTTCAATTGTTTCAGTGCTCTGGCTGGTGTCAGCTTTGATGGTATCTAACCATTGTATTTTTGGGGTGGTTTGTTTCTTTTTACTGCTAACCATTCTGTGCACAAGTGTTTGGTTGCATAGCATGGACAAAATAAGTAAGGCAGAATTTTGTGATTTTTGCCTTCCAAAGATATGTCAGGGTTTTTATATGCTCCAACACTTGTTTATTTGTCACCTTTGCTTCTTAGGAATGTGCAGGAGGCCTGTCCCACAGCACAGTTCAAATGAGTCCATGTTCCTCTTGTCTAGTTTTCTCATGGTCCAGCTTTCACAACTGTAGGTAATGATGGGAAATGTGATAGTGTGGACTCATCTCCATTGCCAAGCTGATGTCCTTGCTTTTCCATAATTGATTCATGCTTATAATTGCTATGAGACCCAGTGCAATTCAACAGTTTCTTTCTGGACTGCATTCACTGCTTTGATTAATCTGTGATCCTTAGGAAAGTGAATTCTTGTCCACATTTGATTTCTTCACTGTCAATTGTTATTAATTATTTGTTAAATGTTATGATTGTCAACTGTTACGATAACTGAACAACTGAAAAAAGCTTGCTAGAGCTTCTCTTTTATGCTATACAGAATCAAGGCAAAGTTAAGTCTATTTGTCATGCTTCCCTTCTTTCCTAGAGGTGAAATATCATTTAATATTCTTTTGATTTGCTAATGGCTCTTGCGTACCTTTCCCAACTTTATCTCTGTTTATCTAGTTTGTATCTATGGGCATATTAGTCTCTGTGGTCCATAACCCCTTCCTCAGCGAGGTGTTACAAACCAACTTCATATATTGAATTAAATTGATTTTCAGAATTCATTTCCATCTCCTTCAAATGTATGGATATGTTCTGTCAAAGAAAAAAACAGGAAGAATGAAACTGTTTTTTTCCCCTTGTATCTCTCAGCCATATTTAATACTATTATCTGTGATATCCTTTTGGAAAAGCTGTGTAAGTTGGGTTGTTCTCAGAATCTTAATTGTTACAGAAAATACAAAAGGAACCTTGATTGCTCTTTGCTTTTCTTTTTTGGTAATGATAGCTAATGGAGAGAAAAAGTTATATATAACAATTATAATGCAGTTTTTTATGTAAATAAGGTTTAAAATTCTAATTGACCAAATCCAAACACCTGGCTCAATAGGAAAATCTTAACTCCTTCTCTAAAGGTGAAGATAATGGTAATGAAACTTAAATCCCAGGGGTATGTTCCAGAGAGTGTAAGTTTGGTGAAAAGGCTTTTTACAATCATTGTGGGACAAAATTAGCTTTTCCAGCTATTATTAACCATCCATTTTCTCTGTGGTAAAAAACAATCAAGACAATAACTAAACTAGTAACTGGAACAAATTTGTATAACTGTATGTTGCCTGCCCTTTGCCATCCTAGTTGACAGCAGTTACATTCTCTGCCTAGGTTCAAGTTTCCCCACACCTACTTAAGAATAGATAGAATTGAATAGAATACTTTATTGGCCAAGTGTGATTGGACACACAAGGAATTTGTCTTGGTGTAAATACTCTCAGTATACATAAAGAAAGGGTACATTCGTTAAGAATCAAGAATCATAACGTACAGCACTTAATGATAGTCATAGGGTACAATCAACAATCAAATCATACTAGGAAACAGTCAAGTGGGAGGGGATGGGTGATAAGCATATTAACCATTAGACCAATCTGCCCTACACATTCCTTGTAGGACATTATTTATCCTAAATAGAAGTGGTTGTGGTCTACTATTTCAGTATTTTTATTTAAATGAACTAAGCATTTGACATCTGGACTGGAGCATCTTGAAATAACTTAGGCATGTTTATCTTGACTAGTTTTCATTTTCAACTTTACATGCAACAGTTATGCAACCTGTTGTAAATATTTTCATATGCATATAATTTCATGTAACAAATGTTACATGATGTTACATAGCAGATGCTTTCAGATTACTGTGATAAATTTTGACCCTATTTACGCCTTGGGTAGATGTGAGGAATGGTACCTACAGAGGGGAAACTGGTATGATGGAGTATAGTGAAGTGGCAGTTTCCCAGGAAGGAGGGAGCACATTCCAAGGAGGGGTGGGTGGCAAGACAGCCTTCAGCTGTGGACACAAGACAGAAGAAGAGAATTTGGATAACTACTCCCTGTAATCTCCCAGGATATATCCATTGGGATGAGAATAGTAAACAGTTAGACTGGCAAGAGTCTGTCTAGTGGTGTGAGCAAATAAAGAACTGAACTTTGTCTGCATTGTTCTGTTTTGGTCTTGGGCTGGACCTGCAGTAGTACAAGGACTGAGCTCCAGCCAAGTGAAGATCCAACTCATGACCATTTGCTTAGTGATTGTTCAAAGTTGTGACTATACTTTAAAAAGTGGCCTGTGACCGAGCCTCGCACTAATGACCATTGCAGTATCTCTGTTAGCAACCAACATGTATTTACAATGGTCTCAGTATCCAAGGGGTCATGTTATTTGCAACTTTCTCAGTATCGTTCCTATCAGCAAAATCAATAGGGAAACCCAGATTCATTTAATAACTCTAATTCACTTAATAGTGATTCACTTAATGACCATGGTAAAACAGGTTGTAAAATCATTTACTTGATGACTGCTTTGCTTAGCAATGCAAGTTTCAGTTCCAAATGTTGTCGTATGTCATATTCCTTGAATGAAAAATAAAAGTAAAGCGGTTATTTTATAGAAGAGGCAATATGTCTGTTGTCCCAGAAATATAGATATAAACAACACATCTTTTTTCATTGGACTTATTTTTTTTTTGTTAATGGGGTGCTGCTGCATAGTAAAACTTCTGTTTGTTTCCTTGAAAAGTCTGGCATGACAATTTAGTTCCTTAATAGAGTCCCTCTCTTGTTCTTTTAGCTGTTTACCTTGAGGAATATTCCTTAAAAGTTATATTATTTTCTTGCCAGAACAGGATTTCCAATCGGAGATTCTAATGTGGATCCTTTGAAAGTTCTGTTGAAATATTGTAATATATTGATGAAGATTTAGATTTAGACATATATAAATCCTGCTGTAATAAAATGTCTCATTTTATCAACTCTAACCTTGTAGAGAAGTTACAGTCCAATAAACTGATGTCGTTTTTGGGATCTGTTCCAGGCAAACATTTAATCTCCAAGGATGAACAGATTGAAATGAAATTTCTCTCCAAGTGGAACAAATGATGGCAATAATATCCTTGTCTTTCCATGAGCTTACTCATATAGCAAATGTACATATTGCAGGTCAGTTAATCTGCCTCTATGCCCCCCAAATTGGTTTGTGGGTTCTGTGAATTTTTCTAAATGAAAATGTGCTTTAAAATTAGGTCAAAAATACTGAATCACAAAAAAACTTAGATTCTACAATTGCATACTACCCACCCAACTCTTCTGCTTGTATACAGATGCTATTAATTATTAACTCTATGAGTGCAATTTGAGCAGAATGAAGTGTTATTGGTATTAATGGAAATTTCAAATTCCATGTTTCTATTTTGCAAGGCAATAACCATTTGTACTTGCTGTCTTACATTCCATTAAATGTAGAGTTTGAAACTTTGGTAGGAGTACTACAGAATTTCACTTAGCGGCCACATGGATAACACAAAAGGCAACATTATTAAATGAAGTTGAAAAATAAAGAAACCACCAGACAAATTATACACAGGATTAAATTACATGTAATTAACATTAGTTTGTTGCTGTCACAAGTCCTTTTTTAATTCCTATATTTGTTCCAAATATTCATTAATTGTTCCATGCTACTGAAGCTATAGGTAGGGAATATGATAGTGCTATAACTTGTATTTGTCATAATAAAAATTTTTTGGAAGGACTTCTAGGACTTCCTTGAATCTAATATTAACTATGTTTGCAACCTGCTAAATTGTAGTTTGTTTTAATCCTGGTTATTTTAAGATGAAATAATCATGGCCTTTCAATGTATCTTTTGCTTCTCTCCTTTTTTTTCTGCACTTCTGTGGATTGGCTAAATTATGGCTGCAACCCAAAATTACTTTTTTGCACTCATAAATACTCCACTATAAAATTCAACTGCTAAATAGAAAAAAAATATTGTGGCTTGATTCCTTAGAATATATTCAGTACAATAAAATTTCAAAATTACTTTAAAATCCCAATAAAGAAAACTTAATATTTCATAGCCCCATGCATTTTTGAGATCCGGGCCTGCCCTTAACACATTCAAGTATTTTTTATTGTTTTTTGTTAAAGCATGTGACTAATCCAACACTGGGATTAAATCTGGGATTAAAGATTTTGTTAGGACATAAAGGTAAAGCAATGCACTGTAAATCAGGGAACCATAAAAAGTCATGTATATCTACAGCTGCAGTCCTAGTTAGTAAACCAACAGCAAATTATAATTGCAAACTACAATTTACAATTTTAACTAAATTATGGGTTATTCATTAACTGCCCCAATTTAATATCTAAACAAACAAAGCATGTATGTTTTATGTATGTACAGTTTATGAATCCAGTAATCCCTCTGGTTTGTTTCCAGAAAAGTGTTGAAAATAAGGCTGGGAATTATATAATTTATGAGTATTGACAGGTTTAAAATATCTTTTCTTTGAGGAATAGTTGTTTCTGTTTTTAATATTAATTCTTTTTTGTTTGTTTCATTTTAATGCTAACTTGAGTACAGATACTCCTCAACTTATGACCACAATTAGGATCAAAATTTCAGTGATTAAGCAAGGCATTTATTAAGGGAGTTGTACCTAATTTTATGAAAACATACCAACTTTCTTGCCACAGTTGTTAAGAAAAGTACTGCAGTTGTTAAATGAGTCACATAGTCATTAAGCAAATCCAGAATGCCCCATTGACTTTGCTTGTCCAAAGCCAGCTTGGAAGGTCGCAAATGGTGATCATATGGCCCCAGGATGCTCCAACTATTGTAAATATATGCGGTTGCCATGCGCCCAAATTTTGATCTTATGACAGTGGGGATGCAGCAAAGTATATAAGTACAAGGACTGCTCATAACTTAGTTTTTCAGTGTCGCCATAACTTCAAACAGTTGCTAAACAAATGGTTATATGTCGAGGACTATATGTGTCAGAAAGCTAATTATCTAAAGCTGAACTAGGGAACTCCAGGTAGTTTTCGACTTGCAACTACATTTGCCAAGTGAATTTTCTCTCGTTTTATGACCTTTCTGGCCACAGTTGTTAAGTGATTCATTGCAGTTGTTAAATTAGTAACAAGTTAAGTGAATCTGGCTTCCCCACTGACTTTGGTTGTCAAAAATTCGCAAAAGATGATCACATGATCCCGGGACACTGCAATGGCCATAAATATGAGTCAGTTGCCAAGCCTCTGAGATTTGACCATGTGACCAAAGGATTACTGCAATGGTCATACATGTGAAAAATGGTCATAAGTCACTTTTTTTAGTGCTGTTGTAACTTCAAATGGTCACTAAATGAACTATTGTAAGTCGAGGCCTCTTTATGACTTGTGGACTTCAACTCCCAGAATCGTGACTTCAAGTCCCATGACTGGCTCAGGAATTCTGGAAGTTGAAGTCCACAAATCATAAAAGGGCCATAGTTCCCCATCTAAATACATATATCCCCATTCTGTTATGTATGGAGTGGAATGGAACAGCAACTGTTTAAAAGAGAGAGAGGCATGTTTTGCTGCAGCTGCTTTATTAAACAACTTCCACTGAACTGAATTTGATTAATTCTAAGCATGTTTATTCAAAAATATGCGCCACTACAGAGTTTTGTCAGACTCGCATTCGGATGAATTAGTTATCTGCACCTGTGAAAAAAACGAGGCAGAAGAAAATAGAATCAATACCAAGAGGGACCCTACATTGTTTAGGAAAAACACTGACTTATTTCCTCATTGTGGAAATACCTGTTAATATCTGTTCAAACTCAATACTGTATTTGAATGAAATAGTGTTAACCTGTTTTACTTTTGGTAAGAAAGGCTGAAAATATTTGTAATTGGATTTCTTACATGCTTTAAGTGATGACATGCATGCTTTTTATCCCCACAATAAGGAATTGTTTTTTTATGGCCTCATTCTCTCACTTCTATCAGAACACAACTCCAAGCTAATTAGGCACAGATAATAAAATATTCCCAGAATGTCCACTCTGGCTTAATGCCACGGAAAGAACTTGCTCTCATTTTTGTGGTTCAATTTTCCAGGGCACTATCTAATTTCAGCAGATCTGTGTGTTCATTTTTGTCCACAAATTCATACTTTTTTTCTCCAATGTTACGAGGAAAATAATAATTAAAAATATATGGGGAGAATAAAATGGATTCAATTATTTAAATGTAACAGATATTATGTAATTGTTACATATGCTGAATACTAGGATATTAGTTGGGGTGCTGTTTGTGTACTGTCTCCTCTGTTGCCTAGCAGAACCTCTTCCTAAACTCCTAGACTGGTTGCCAGACTGGTTTTAGATTTTAGATTTTCAGTGCTTGGTGATTTAAATCCTTTTGCACCCCCTTTGACAAATATGGATTTGCCTTAGGTAACAGCTGGCTATGTGTATAATGGAATCTCCAGCTTGAATGGGGGAAAGAGTGAAAAGAATGGCAAACTTGGATTCTTGCAAACAACAATAAATAAAAAATACAATAAATATTATTGTACCCTATGACTATCATTAAGTGTCGTACCTTATGATTCTTGACTCTTGACGAATGTATCTTTTCTTTTATGTACATTGAGAGCATATGCACCAAGACAAATTCCTTGTATGTCCAATCACACTTGGCCAATAAAGTATTCTTTCTTTCTTTCTTTCTTTCTTTCTTTCTTTCTTTCTTTCTTTCTTTCTTTCTTTCTTTCTTTCTTTCTTTCTGTCTATCTATCTATCTATCTATCTATCTATCTATCTATCTATCTATCTATCTATCTATCTATCTATCTATCGAAGCAACTCTCATAGTGTTGGTCTGATTCTTTGCACCTGATATTAATCTCACCCAACTGGCTACATTCTCTGGGGAACCATCAGATAGGGGCTTCAGAGATTCTAGGGGAACCTCAGGTCTTCATTGCTTCTGCTGTGCAAGGAATCAAAGCTTTCCAGTTTCCTCACTCTCCCTTCCATGCTAACTGGAGATTCCACTCTATATTATCTACACAGAAGTGGACCACTGGACCACATCTTTACTTCAGAGTTTTCAGACCATGAATTGGATATGGAGGATGTTAAGTTGAATCCTTTGTTGCAGTCAGATAACTTCCTGCTCAGGATAAGATTTCACACTGCCAAATATCTCTGCAGGACAAAATGGTCTATTAAGATGGACTGCCCCATGTACCTAACGCAGTGCCCCCAGCCTTTTGGGCACCAGGGATCAGTTCTGTGGAAACAGGTTTTTCTGAAGACAGGAGGGGAAGTGGTTTCACATCCCTCAGATGGGGCTTCGCTTGTTTGCACAGCCCGGTTTCTGACCAGTGCCAGTCCGTGGACTGGAATTGGGGACACATGACCTAATAGATGCAGAGGGATTCCAAAAAGAGCTTCTGGAATTGTCTAATAATTTGACCAATAGTTCCACTGAGCATCTTATACAGATCCTGAGCAGTTTCTCTGTGGTGGTTTATTGTGGGAACTCATTTTTTTTACTTATGGGTTAAGATTAAATGAAGCAGCAGACATTATGCCAGGGACCTGGTAAAAAGTAAACCCAAAGCTGAATCTGATTAAGGATGGGCAAGAAAAATCACTTTCTCATTGTTCTGACTCGTTAGCAAAACTATGTTAATAAAGTTGCTGATATTTGGTATAGTATAGACCAGGTGAAGTCTGCAGTTGAGCATGGCTCCTGCAGGATTATTGGAAACTGCTTTCGGTTTTTGGATTCTTATGAATTGATACACGATATGTGGATTTAAGCCATTCTCCTGTAGCTCCTTTGGCTGGATGAAGGTGATGATGAACTGGGTCCAAGGGATAATCTTTGGCTTTTTGAGAGAAGACTGCCAGACCCATTGATTTTTACACTGCTTCTCAATAGATCTTCCTTGTACCAAACTGTTTCAGATAGTATCAGCTAGCCTCCAGACTTCCCTTTCTGAAGGAAGTTGTTCAGAAAGTAACTACGTGGTTCTGTTTCTTCAGTTCCAAGAAGTGGTCACTGGGGATGAGAGGTTGATCCAATTAGCATTCCTGGAGTGTCTAGGGTTTGACTCTCTTTAACTGTTTTTTAATCTCTACTTGAACCAATTTTATTTGTCAGTTGGGGATGAAGTACCGGTAATGTACTAAGGATACACAGTTTTATATATCCACCTCAACCCAAGCAGAAAATGTTGTGGAATATGACATTTGGAGACTGTTAAGGTCAAAATTGGACAAAATAACTAAAAATTACCTATAGAGGAATTCTAAGAAAGATGGTGAGGTTTTTTTCTTCTTTTCATTCAATTGTGTCCTGTTCAGAGATTGCCTAGAGATGTCCCTGCAGTTTTCTTGATAATGTTTTTCAGAAGTGATTTGCTGTTGCTTCCTTCCTAAGGCTGCAGTGACTGGTCCAAGATCACCAGCTGGTTTCATGCCCAAGGCAACACTAGAACTTATATTCTTGCAATTTCTAGCCTGATGCCTTAATCACTGTACACCAAATTGGTTCTCTAGAACAGTGGAACTGTTAATTCAAAAAGGCTTTCTGTCATCTTCATTTTTTACTTTGGATCTTTGGTGTCTCTCCTCTAAAGAAGTAAGTGTACAACTTTTGGTCTTCCTAGACTTATGTTTGTGTTGGATAGGCAAGTAGATGTGCCAAAGAAGCCTTTTCCCTAGCTTCAGCTCATGCAGCTGTGGCTGCCCTAGTTGAAACAGGAAAACTCAATCTTGAATCACACCCTTATCATTACACTATTGGATTTCTGCAGTGCTTTCCACATTGAGCTACCTTTGAAGATCTCTTGGAAATTACAGTTGGTACAGACTTCATCCATCCAATTTTTGGTAAATGAAGGTTTCTATAGGCATGTGATACCTGCATTTGCCAAGAAATGGTTTCTGAATGAAATTCAAAATTCTGGTCTTAACCTATAAAGCCCTATATGCCTTGGCTCTAGACATCTTCATGACAACCTTATTCATACAGAATAAACCTGCCTGGAATATGCTTCTTAGCTAAACATGCTAGCAGTCCACCCATTCCCAGAAAATTAAAGGAATCTGGGCATATAGACATAACTTTCCATTCCAACTTCTATTTTATGAAACAGCTTCCTCCTTGAGGTCAGGATAGTACTCTGGATCTTCTGGAAGTTGGTGAAAACGGCTCTTTCGGGGTGTGTTTGGAGGATGATGGATCAGGTTTTTTGGATAAGTATGCTACCGTGTTGCTGGTTTGGTTTTATATCTTTTTGTTATGATATGAACCTCCAAAAGTTTCACTGGTATATGAAACAAACCAGCAATGTTCCTGCAGTATATTCTACATATTAAATAGTATAATATAACATTAGCAAGCTTTCTAAATTATTAGAATGTACTTTTATTTAAACATAGAATTAAGCCAATGACATTTACAATTGTCATAGCTTACTGAAATGTTATTAATTTCAATACTTCAAAGTTCACACACAATACTGAGTTAAGATTTGCTTTAGCATTGAAAATCATGTTTTAGGGACACATAAGGCTAACCAGTACCTGATTATACCTGGTTTGTTGTGACATCTGAACAAAAACCACATCATAACTTAGCACTAATTTTGAACTAAGCGTGTGTAGGGGTATACAATATCTGAAGTACAGTATTCAAGTTCTAAATTATTTCAAATGAAAGCAATTAATCTACAACAGTGATTTCTGTTATCCTAGTAGTTCTGCAATTAAAGAAATATATATCTGTTATACTGCTGGTGCATATTGAAGAGGTTGATTATTTAATATATAGTTTTGTTTTTCTTCCTGTGATTCACATCATGTTTTAATATATACAACTACATTTTACTTTGATGACATGGTTCTGCAGTCTTGAACAGGTATTTTGCTCCTTTGACTAGTGAAAGTATTATATCCTTAGATTTCACCCAGTTTCAAGTTAAGAGTATGCATATGTATACATAAACAAAAAGTAATAGAATTGCATAATTTCTTGAAATATGTCTGTATGCTACAACTACTTCATGCCTCTCATAAGAGTTGCTTGTAGTCTAATTAGCAGGTTGAATATGTGAAAATGCTCATGCCACATCAGCACCCATTGTTGGATGAGAAAATGCATTTACTATCTTTCAGTATGTTTATTCGTCAATTGTTTTTATCCATAACTAAAATCTTGAAGGTTGCAGTGGGTGTTTCAATTAGCATTGCTTCTTTCCCTCCACATAACTGTGCTATTCTTATAGTTTGACAGAATATAGTGAGATGTACCTTGTAACAAACAAACTTCTACACCTTTAATCTTGTGAAGTAGGTTATGCTGCCAGACTCTGCTCTTTGTCACAGATTTCAGCATTCTTTACTCTGTCACCCTCCAGGATGGAAAATTGGAATTTAAAAAACAACAACAGGCTTTTTGTTTCAAAGCTTTTCACTAATCATCTTCAAATCAGATATGAATATATAATACAACTGTCTGGCTTGGTAAAACAAAAGAACTAAATTAATTTCCCATTATACAAATGTATCAAAAGGACCCATAGCCCTATGTAGAGAGATCAGAAAGCGTAAATTGGTAATCAAACAATTAGCTTTTTGACAATCTGAATCTTAATATTTAAGACTCTCTTAGGGTAGGGTAAGAAGGAGTGAGTGGATATTCTCTGGATCTCTGTGCAAAAGCGGCATTTTTCATAGCCATGTTATTTCTTTAGGAAGGGGCAACGTCCAAAGAAGGAAATTCAGACAGCCTCTCAGTACTCAGTACTTGATCTGACAGTGTCAGGGGATGCAGTAGTATCAATATAATGAAAAACCACATCCTTAGAGAGTCAGACATGAGGTATGTAGATTTTGGCTGTGATACAGTATTCTTCAGAGACATCATCCAGGTCACTTTCTGACATGTGGAACTTTCATCTTCAGTTCGAAACATCCAGATAAGAGGACTTGCCCAGAACTTGATTTGCACAGAGCTCACAAAACAGAAAACAAGGCTGCTTACCTATAATGACTTCTTCCAGAACACAATTAACCTTTTGTAAAGGCTGATCTCATTCAAAACATTTCTCTGTGGTTCTTGCAAGGCCACAAACAAAATGAATGGGAAGGTACTTGATCGCCATCTCCTGGCTGTTGACAAAAGGAGCTGATTCCAAAGATTGCTTTTCTCTCAGATCTCTCAAATACATATTACTGTATGTATCTCAGATGACAACTTGCATGGTGAAGAGATATCTTCTGTATCCTTATTTGACTTGTGTTTCCTCCTTGTTCTTTGGAGATATTTAGATTTAGGGATATGTAAAAGGGTGTCTCCCCCCCATCACTCCCCTGTTAGTTGATAGACACCAGCCTAATGGTTAAGACACACAGGTTTTGTGAGTCATGTTCACACATTGTTAATAACAGTTCCATCCTAAGCATGTCCTGTCTGGAACCAATTTTGATACATTATTTCTTGTAATCTCCTTCTCTGTAATATAACTTCTCTTTTGTGAAAACTACATATTATTCTGTATTTTAGCCACTTATTTTCACATTTTTTCATATATCAATAGTACTTGCTACTAATTTGCTAATTATAATATATCTGTCTTTCTGTGTTCTGTCTTTCTTCTGACATATTGGCAGTGATCTAAGTTACTGGACAGGAAATGAAACATTCTAGGACCTTCCTTATCTTCACTGTATCTTCCAGGTGAATCATAATTGCTATTAATTTTAACTAACCATAACCTAAATATCGCCACAGCACTGTATTGGAGAGGAAAAGCCTAGAATTTAGATGTGTCCTTATCAGTGCATGTTTTAAGGAAACACATTGTAAGTGGATTCATTTAAAGAATATACAGTACTTTAGCTTAATATGTGTGCTAGGAAAAATAAGAGGAAGGGAATGCATTCCAAAGTGAAATATGTCTAATATACAAATAAACGAATAAGCTGTCCCTTTGGTAGCTAGTCAAAATTTCATTCTTACAATCAAAGTACAGTGTTTAGATTTGTGTCAAACACACTGTTTCTTGCTGTGTTTGTGAACTTTTTTGTAAGAGATAAGTGAACTTAAGTCTTTTAAAAAAATATGGAATTTTTATATGAATAAGCGTGAGGAGAAGTAGGAGGAAGAGTAGTAGTAGTAGTAGGAAGACTCATAAAGTAAAAAGTATTTGATTGCTGTAATATATATATCATTAAGACTATCATTCTATAGCAAATATCTACAGTACTGCAACATGGATAAACCTATTTTCCAAATTGGGATTTCTAGTCCAGATTATACTTGAACAAAAACAGTTTATATCAGTTCCTAAGAAGAGTGAGAGTGTACATGTAATGTTTTATGTAGTTTGCTCACTACCTTTCAGTCATACTCATATTAATTAACAATCAGAATAAATTATTAAAATTATTACTTAGTAGATTCTGTTTCAGGTACAATTACAAACAGCTGAATTCCAAATATCTAGTCCCCTAATCATTATTTTCAAAATAAATGTGGGCTAAACTTTACTGATTTTAGTAGAAAAGAGAAGTAGCAGACATCAAATATGAGTTGTATTTCAAATTTTTTTTTAAAGAATAAATATTGTAACTATTATGACAACCCAATATAAAGAAAATAAATTCAGATTTTAAATAGGTTTATATTGAATTAATGTTATGTTTATGTGTAAAATATATAATTTGCATGAAGTACTTAATAATTATTGTTCTGGCTATATTTTAAAATATTCAATCATATGTGGGAATGATGGACAATGTTCTATTGGCAATAAACTATATATTTTAATTTTCAACCTTCCTATTTTTTGTTCCTCTTTCAGGTGTAATGCTATAGATCCTATAAAACTTCTAAAGTACATATTTTTTAAAATATGTTTTTGTTGTTGTGGCAACATTGACTCTGAAATTAGCATAATTAGTGAAGTAATCATTTCAAGAGTCAAAGCTTGGGAAATTGCTTCTTAATACATATTCTTCCTGCCAGTTGGCTGGTTTCTTATTGATCATTTTCAATTTTGGCAGCCAAATATGTGGAAATATTATAACAAACATAACAGAAAACATTAAGTAATATCACTTTTTGTTCATTTTTCATTTTTGTTTACATATATCTATCTGCTTCTGTTAGATCAAGGCATACTTGAGGTGGTTTGGGAGTTAATCCAGTAAATGATAATAATATATCAAATAATCCGTTGCTTAAGAAGGAGTAACAGGATCAAAACTAAGTATTAATGTTTTAAGAGAACTTGTGGAACAGAAGATTTTTAAAAATCTGATTAAAGCCACAGATATACTTACTAGAATGCAATTGTACAAACTGGCCATCAGTCAAAATTTTAGGCTCAATCATCTTAAGCAATCATCTGTACTGTTCTAAGTCAGTGGTAGTCATCGCATTTCAGTCTGGAACAAGAGAAGTAGGAGATCTTTAGAGATAGATTTCAAGTTAATTAAAGTGTACATTGAACATACAGAGCAGCAGGGAGTTTTAAAAACCCTTCAAACTTGTTAAGTTTATTTTGATCGTGTTTAGCTTGGCATATGGAGGTATTAGAACACTAAAATGTTTGTGTCACTATGAAATTAAATTCAGTAATAGTTTTGTTATATGATGACAGTTTGTCATAATTAATGATGGACTTTGTGGAGAATGTGTGCAGTCTTTAAAATAAAACAGCATTTTTATTAATAGTCATACTAGATCACATAGAAAATAATTCCATTTCACTTTATTTTTTCATAATTCTACTGGCTTCGTTACCAGCAACTGGTGCTATAATTTTATATTGATTCAATACCAATTGTATATTAGGTGCTGTGCAGAAAAAGAAGACCCACTTCTTGTCCTATCTTGCTAACAGTATTAAAGTCAAATTGATAGGATGAAGTATCAAAAAAAGTATTAAAGGTTAACTTTTTTTCTGAATTTGAATGTCTGAATTTGAATATTTTTAACGCATCTCTTTTTACCTTTCTATAAGTGTTTTGTTCCAAACTTATGACACTGCTGATAAAATCAGAATAAACATTTGAAATATCTATGGAGATTCTCAGTCATCAAGGTCATAGTTGTCCCAAAGTTGTATTTTTTGCAGACAGCTGGTCACAGTTCCAAGAAGGCTCCATATCCATTTGCACTACTCAGGTGATCCTGACAACACAGATAAACCTCCAGGTAGCCTCAAAGGCACTCTATAAGAATGCAAATAACCAGTTGTCTGCAAGGACTATAAATCTTTCCCTTCCCCACCATTCGATCAGAGCTGAAGAAGCCTCTTAGATGAGGACCGAAACATCTTCAAAGAATAAAACAAACTCCAGTTGCCTCTTGAAAAAGCACCTTTGGGACATTTGAAATATCATTCACTTCATTTATTTGGACAATATATATACAGACCATTATTTTAAAACATTACAAAGATGAACTAAAAGTATCTACAAAAGGACCATTAAATACATAATAGGCAAACACAAACTGAGACAGAAATGCTATAAACCTTCCGAAGGAGGAGGAGGAGGAGGAGGAGGAGGCCTGCTTTAACTTCAGTGATAGTTTATTCCAAAATATATGGTTGTAGGTTACCCTTCACTTACACGCATAATTGGGACCAGTTGTTGAGATTCAACTGAAGCAGTTGTTAAGTGAGATATTAAGACTTCTTTGCTTATCCACAATTCTAGTACTCTTGATTCAGGTCATTAATTTCCCAGGTCATTAAACAGATGGAGCAAAAGAGCTGCCTGCCAAGTTTAACTGTACTCTGTTTGCGAAAAGTTACTGCTCTGGCAGGCTGCAGGACCAGAACTTGGGTTTTCAAGATCTTAGGTCTGTTTCTCCACCCACCAGAAATTTTTGTCTCCCTTTTATACAGGGAAGAAAACTGTTCTCTGATATATATACACACGTACTACATGCAGCACTTCAAGAGCGAAAGGGTTGCCTGCTGAGGAAGAAATGAAGGTCAGATCCCAAAGATGTAAGCTGCATTTCTGCAGCCCTTTGGAATTTCCCCCATAGAAGGAAGGAAGAAGAACTCCACCAGTGGGCTGCAGAAAAAAGTTCTGTTCTTGGAGCCCATCAGAGCAATTATTTTAAATGCATGGAAGGGAGACAAATTCCTTTGTGAAGGTGGAGAAATGGAGCTCAGATCCTGAATATTCCAACTCATCTATTCCTGCAGCCCACTGAAGAAGTTCTTCTTTCCTCTTTGTGTAGAGGAGAATCCCAAAGGGCTGCAGAAATGCAGCTTAGATGTTTGGAATCTGACCTTCATTTCTGTTGTCCTTCAGAGAAGTTCCCCTCCCCTCAGCAGGCAGCCCTTTCGCTCTAGAAAACCTGCCTGTGGTAAGTGTGTACGTGTGTGAGTGAGTGTGTGTGTGTGTGTGTGAGAGAGAGAGAGAGAGAGAAATCTCAGCTTCTTGCAGAGCTGATATTCCCTACTGGCATGCAGTCCTTTCATGTTCAAGGGTTGCCTGCGGGCATGGGAGGGGAAAATCTGAAATCCACATAGACTTGAGATTCCCTCCAGCAGAAGCTCTTTTGCTCTCATAGAACTGCCTGTCAGGGGTAGAAGCTTGCAACCTTCCCTGCTGGCTTCCCCTTGACCTTCTGAGAAAGCTGGCAGAGAAGATTGCAAATGGCAGCCATATAATTGTGGAACAGTTGGCAACTAGTTGTAAGTGCAAATAGGTTGCCAAGCACCCGGATTGTGATCATGGGATGGTGATGGGGGGTGTAGCATAATGTTTACAACATCCTGAAGTGCTTAATGGGCCATAAAACATCCATTCCAAGACTGTTGTAACTTTAAATGGTCATCATAAGTTGATGACTACCTGTTAATGTGAATCTATCATAAAATACATCTCGCCCCATTGAATTTACTCCTCCTTTCCAGGAAGCTCAAACCAGAAGCCCAGAAATGTCATCTAATACCATCAGGTGAAATCAGTGACATTGAACAATATTTAGAGGGCATAGTACTGACTATTTCTGCTTTAGCATTTTTAAGGAATATCTTTTGAGTAACAGTTCTTATTATAGCTTATGTTTTCTTGATATTGCCTGAAGTTTACTGAAGGAAGGATACAGATCTGATGGCAGAGATGACTGGTGTAAGTTCAGTATAGTAGTATGCATATAGTAGTATACTAACTTCACACATCAAAGACACCTAGATGTCAACCACTTCTTTCATTGAAAAATGACAATTTCCTAATCTGAAAAGATACGTAGGTAAGAAAGACAGATACAACATTTAAATCCTGGAACATTTTATATAGAGACTTTAGCAAAATAAGCCTTAAGAACTGGCAAGTGCCATTTTCTGCCCTTATGACTTTTCTTTTACTTTATGTAATAAAACTGCTCTGAGTTTTGCTGGTCTTACTGATAGCCTTTAAGTTTGGATAGTGATCTGGGTGAAGCCTGATAATTGGCAATTCAGCATTTATCTACTGCAAGTCTTCCTAGATTTTGCATCTTAATTAAAGACCCTATGCAAATATCTAAGGCATCTCCAAAATTATTTTAGCAATTGCAAATGAAATGTAATATACATTATATTCCTAATTTATACATTGTAGAATCTCCAGGTATACATTTGATTTTATACATTCAATCCACCTGAATTTCCTATATCTTTATATTGCTGAAGGTTAAAAGAACATGAACCTCTACAAGTACCTGAAGATTGAAAAAAATGTTTATTGATGTTAGGAATTTTAAGAAACTAATTTTGAAGAAAGATGCAGGTCACTCTTCCAGAATTACTCCCCATTCATGCAAAATAAAGAGTTCAAATTTATTTTAAAACTTGAACTGCTCAGATGATTGTTCCAACAAACAGCTTTTTAAATTGCTATTGGACAAAAGGATAGGAGATATAATTAGTGAAAGAGAATACATAAGAGAAGGAGCGATGTATTATGTAATCTATCTTTCCAGAATTAGTATCTACAATGTTGACTTTGGAGAAATCAACGTGAGATAATCAAGTACATCACCCTTTGGGAATGGTTTTATAAAGAAACAACTTTAATGAACTACTGCCCAGAAATAATGCATTAGAAATTTCTCCATCAACTCAAAATAGAGTGCAGTTGTTCTTTGTAAAAACATGATTTCCAAGAATAGAATATAGCTGCTAGTAACAAACATGTAAAAAAACAGCATAAAATATAGAATTTATAAGGTAAGCTTCTGGAAAACTTGCATTTACAAATGACAGTTAATAAAAGTCAAGAACAAAAATTAAACTTTGATGATTTATGATTGCAAAACAACAATAATTATACATCAGCAGGTAAGGGAACCTAGAGAACTTTCTGTGTGTTGGATTGTCTGCTTAGATCATCTTGTCATAATTGTAGTAAATACAAAACTTTGCAGACCAGTTGTTTATTTATTTATTTATTTATTTATTTGATTTGCCAATTGTTTACAAGATAATAAGTATAAGTGTATACATAGTTGTGAATACATGAAATGGGTACATATAAGAAAAATAAAAGAAGAATAAGAGAAACAATAGGACAGGGATGGTAGGCACGTTGGTGCACTTATGCACGCCCCCTACAGACCTCTTAGGAAAGGGGTGAGGTCAATAGTAGACAAACAACAAATGGTCAAAATTGGGAGCGTCCTATCAAATTCTGTACCTGTCAATAGTGGTGTCCCCCAAGGCAGTGTTCTAGGACCAACTCTCTTCATATTCTACATAAATGACCTCTGTGATCATATTAAGAGCAATTGCGTTCTTTTCGCTGATGATGTAAAGCTGTTCAATACCACAGACAATACTGCTACCCTACAAAAAGATCTTGACTATGTATCAGAATGGTCAAACAAATGGCAACTTCAATTCTCTGGTAATATCACACTACTAACCAGAGCATACAAAACATTTGCTAGACCAATACTCGAATATAGTTCATCAGTCTGGAACCCACATTACGTATCTGATATTAGCACAATTGAGAAAGTCCAGAAATATTTCACAAGAAGAGTTCTCCACTCCTCTACTCGTTGTAGAATACCTTATGCCACCAGACTTGAAATTCTAGAACTAGAAAACCTTGAATTACGCCGTCTTCGGTCTGATTTAAGCATGGTATATAAAATCATACATTGCAATGTCCTACCTGTCAATGAATACTTCAGCTTCAACCATAACAACACAAGAGCACACAATAGATACAAACTCAAAGTTAACCGCACCAAACTTGATTGCAGGAAATACGACTTCAGCAATAGAGTGGTCAATGTCTGGAATACTCTACCCGACTCTGTAGTTTCTTCCCCAAACCCCAAAAACTTTAACCTTAGACTGTCTACTATTGACCTCACCCTTTCCTAAGAGGTCTGTAGGGGGCGTGCATAAGCGCACCAACGTGCCTACCGTCCCTGTCCTATTGTTTCTCTTATTCTTCTTTTATTTTTCTTATATGTACCCATTTCATGTATTCACAACTATGTATACACTTATACTTATTATCTTGTAAACAATTGGCAAATCAAATAAATAAAAATAAATAAAATAAATAATGATGTCACATTATAGAGATTTGAGTCTTAATTTATAAAATTTAATCTGGCTGTTAAGTTTTTTTCTGAGGCTGATACCTAAATATTCTACTTCTTTTGTTGCAGAACTCTGCTGCACAGAGACTAAAGCAATTTCTACTGAAATCATAAAGTTTGTGTCAAAATAATATGTAACATATTATTTATTCCTAAACTTGAAACATAACCTCTTATGATTTATTATACCGAAAGGTGCAGCATATATAAACTCTTAAATTGAAATGGGATGCCATCATAGTCATTATAGCTTTTTATTAATAATTGGGATTTTTGCTCTGCTTGGATGTGAGTTTTTGCAATATTTCCTTTATTTTCATTCCACTTTTTGAAGTTACTGACCTCCCAATCATTTGGAAAAAAAAAATAGAGATAAGCCCTGTAGCAAGGATCACAGTCTAAAAGGACAAGGCACAGAAGTAGCAGGAAATGCGACAATAAGCGAGAAAGGGATACAGATAGTCCTTGACTTAAGGCTATAATTTGTACTGGAATCTCAATCATTGAGCAAAGACTCACATGACCCCTTCATTCAATGACTGCAATCCTGTCTCTCCCAGTTGTGTAGGAGAGCGATTGAGTTGTTAAGTGAAGTTTGGAAATGCCTCTGGATGATGGAAACCCGGGTCACAGAAGCATGCATAAATTATTACAACTTAGTTTGATTTTTTTTCCCGTTCACTATCAAGTTGTGATCTCCAAGACACATCTTAAACTCTGATATTTATTTCAGAAGATGAATCTGAGTTTAAACATTTTAGGATTATTTTTCATTTATGTTAACAGAGTGAGTGGAAATCTTTATATTTGTACTGGAACTATCGTCTCTAAGATTAATGGTATAGATAGTAATCAATTCCAATATTCCTAATATCATTGACTTGGGATTTATTTTAAATCATTAAGTGTAGATAGAAACATTGTGTCATAATAAAGAGAGGTAAAGTAAAGGAATGAGGCATTGGGATAGAATTCTATACCCTTGGGCATGACTATCTATGGCAAAGGGCAGGTATCTGCAAAATGGCAGGTACAGTGTTAGTGCATATACGAAGGGGGCAGGGTTTGAATTGCAACACTGCATCCACTAAAAGATTTTGATGCTACTGTGTTGACACTTAACTCATGCAAATTATTGCTAATGTTGAAACAACTGCCATTTTCATGCAAAATATCTTGAGTGAATTTTGTAAGATGGACTTGCTGCTTAATAAATTTTCATCAAACTTTTGGGTCCTTCTTAACGTAGTTCTGATTTGTTGAAATCAAGGAAAGGATGTATCACATAGTTTCAGACTGTGGTGCTAACAAGTAAGGACCTTATTTTAAGCACTGCATATTTTTTTTGTTAGCTGCCAAGCTTTTACTTGAACTATTATATTGTTATTATTAATTATTATGTTCTAGGCTGTTTTGTTTATGAATCAGTAACATAGAGCTTGAATGGTTGTGTATAGTTTTTTTTAAAGAAACAAACCTTAGTGTGCTTTTAAGATTAAAGCATGGTAGAAATCAGGAGCTCGTTGGAAATTAGGATAGGAAAGGCTGTTGTTAAAAGGGATATATTTAACACCTCTGTATCAGCATTTTAAGTTAATCAGTCTGATCTTTTGGCAAACACGTTGACAAATTTTTGGCAAAACTTAACTTTGCTGATTTTGAAGGTCTGCTAATGATACACTTAAATATAGATAGGTGAACACAGAGTCTGAATTTACACAGCTTATTTTTCCAGTGAGTTTTAGAAATGAGTTTTAATTCAATTTTAATTAATAGTGTGAATTATAAAAGAGTACAAGTACATATTTTCTTTGTAACTTTAATCATGAAACATTTTAGGGTTCTCTCTCTTAAACTAATGATGGTGTATAATAAAAATATAATTAGACAGCATTATTTCGATTTAATATGCCCATATGATGGATTTTGCTATACCTGGATTTAATGACAGCTTGCAACTAATTATATTTATAAGATAACTTTGGAAAATAGGTTGACCCCTTCTTCTTTGTGGCAGCCCTTCAAATATTGGAACACTATTGTCATGATTTTGAGGGGCTGCCATAAAGAAGACGGTTTTAACCTATTTTTCCAAGCACTAGTAGGCAAGACAAGAAACAATGAATGGGAACTAATCAAGGAAGGAAACAACATAGAACTAAGGAGAAATTTCCTAACAATGAGAACAAATAATTAGTGGAACAGCTTGCCTTCAGAAGTTGTGGGTGCTCCATCACTGGAGTCTTTTAAGAAAGGACTGGATAGCCACTCGTTTAGAATGGTATAGGGTTTCCTGCTTGATCAGGGATGGGGTTGGACTAGAAGACCTCCAAGTTCCTTCCAACTCTGTTATTATGTTATTCTGAGTTGTTTTCTCAAATAACCAAACTTCCCCCATTCAGACTAACGGGATATTTAATTTCTATGTTTTCCAAGATAAAACACTAGCTTGGTTTAGTGCTGTACTAGACGGCAGATTTTTAAAGACACCTTATGCCACCTGTCCTTGTAGCACAAATCTATAGAATCTGCTGTTCATATTTGATTATATTGCAGTGTTTACTGAGATGCAAGAACTTGTTTTATTTACTCTCATACCCTAAAATACCCTGGGCGTATTGATTCATTTATATGTAAACTCTCCACTGAAACCAGTCAGACGTCACTTGTATGTTGCTGAAATCTGCCATATGCAGTAAATTATATGGCAACTGACCTCTCCCAGGAATGTTTTTTCAGACTTCAGCTATCAACTTTGACAATGTTTAAAAATAATAGCAAGATTTTACTTCAGCATTTAGCCTAGTTCAATTTTAAATCCTTTTAGTTTAGTATTAATAATAGTATGCTACACACATGCATCCATACATGTATACATACATATTATGCCATACATAGATAGAAAGTAATCAAAACCAACTTTTATGTATGGTGCTGTTGTTAAATTGCTTTGTGTTTGTTCTTGCTCTTGTTTTTATTCTGGCCCTTGATTGAAGTAAGGAACCAATTGATTGATAGTTTAAAACTTATTCTTCATTGTTTTGTAGCACCAGATTTGGCTTCTATTTTAGGGGCCGAAAAGAGATATGGCATTATGAAAGTCTAGATGTATGCTGGCTTACAGGCAGACTCTTTTTGATGCTTAAGATTGGCACCAAGAGCAGAGTGGAAAATGATGTGTGTAGACAAGTGGAACTGATTTTAAAAATTGGATAATAATCCTAGTAATAAGCATATTTGCTTATAAACTATATTCTTCCTTTGGTGCTTACTCATATTTCTCAGAGCAGCTAGTTATTAAACGAATTTGAAAAAACAATAATATGCCAAAAGATAATGAATAACAAATAAACACAGCAAATACACTGAAGACAGTGGGTAAAATTTATCCATCCCATGGAATGCTTAAACAAGGTGCTTTTATGATAAAACACAGAAAGAAAGAAAAAGACAATTGTCTACAAGAATATATATTGAATATGAAATTATTAATGTATTAGCTTGGAATGGGAATGATTTCTATGAAATTAGTAGGAAATAAAACTGGAACACCAATTGCATTCCACGTGTAGTCTTCAATGGAACTACATCAAGATGGAGGGAAGGAGCCAGTGGGGTACCACAATGTTCTATTTTAGGCCTAGTACTCTTCAACATAAATGATTCTGATAAAGAGATAGAAGGGGAACCCATCAAAGTTGAAGACAACACCACACTGAGGAGACTAGCCAACACTTCCAGAAGGATCTTGTCATACTTGAACATGGGATCCTATCCATCAAATGCAATTCATTGGTGGTAAAAGTAAGGTTTTACACTTAGACAAAAAAAGCAAATGCACAGGTTTATAATAGATAATACCTGGCTCAACAGCAGTAACTGAAAGGGATCTAGGAGCCCTAGTGGGCAATCATTTAAGTATAAGTCAAGAGTGTGCTGCAACTGCCAAAAAGGGCAATGCAGTTTTAGGCTGCATCAACAGAAGGAAAGTATCAAGTTCATGTGATGTGTTAGTGCCATTTATACTACATTGGTAAGACCATACTTGGAATAATGCATCCCTTTTTTATCATCACGATACAAAAAAAGATGTTGGTACTCTAGAAAGAGTGCAGAGAAGATGGACAAAGTTGATTATAGGACTGGAAGCTAAACCATATGTTGCAGGAACTGGGAATGTCTATTCTGAGGTGAGTTTCTGCTTCTGAGTTTCTACTTTTTAGGGGAAATATTCTGCCTTTTAAATATTTCTTAGGATATTTAATTTTTCTAGGAGAGGGGTGGATACTAACTTCCTACAATCTTTATGTTGAAGTAAAATGTTAAGGGGGCATCTATACAAAAAGATACTCCCTGCTTCATCCCCATGATCTGGCCCTTATAACTCCACCACTAACCCTCCAAGACAGTCTTTGAAAGTGTATGATGGATAACCATAGATCAGGGTTCTTCTCTTATATATGTGTCATGAGGAAGCTGCAAGAAAGAGAAAGAAACACTAGGGTTTTTTCCTACTGATCTACATAAAAAAAACCATGTAAATGTTTTTACTCTTTCCAAGCACTGATTCAAATTGTTCCTTTAAATTGTGCATGTTTGCATTATTACGCATATTGTATGCACTGAGTTGCAATCAGGGACAATAAGAGTGACATATGATTTTTATTACTTTGTTATTCAGAACTACAAATCTTCATATGGGAAATCTTGTATTAATGAAGCAAAATTTAAAGAGCATAAAATACAATTAACTGAAACAAACCCTTTTTCTGTGCTGAGCATGACAAAATCAATTTAACCTTACTAGTTCTCATTAGCCTGAATTAAATTACATCTGAGAGCAAGTGTTTGACCTCTTCTGGATAATGTCATATTAATTGGTCTCTCCAGTTTAAGACAATAGATTTCTATCAAAGACAGCTGGATCTTCTGAGCTTGTTGGTCTCATAACATATGTGAGGTCTCTGTAAATGGACTCCTATTTTCCTTGGCCAGAGCAGTATCTTATAATAGGTATATGTCACTACTGAGTGAAATTGGAATCAAAAATTGGTAGGACCAAACTTGAACTATTTCTTTCACATGTCCCAATCAATTATTCACTTCTCTATGTACCCTTTTCTATTTTTTCCTCTTCCCTCATATCCTTTGGCTTCCCTCACTACATTATCTTGCGATTGATCTCTTCCAACATCTCATTGACATGAATGGAAACTTTTAAAAAGTCAGGGGTGTCTAACCTTGGCAATTTTAAGAGTTGTGGACTTCAACTCCTAGGATTTCCCAGCCAGCCATGCTGGGAATTCTAGCAGTTGAAATCCACAAGTCTTAAAGAGTGGCTAGATTTGGACACCCCTTGTCTAATTGATGCCTGGAAGCTTGGTGTGGAAGAATCATACCATATAAGGATTGTCACCATTTACCTTACTCTCTCAATTCTCCCACACACAGGGTAGTTAGAACACTAAAAGTCCATGTTACTTCCAAATGTTGCCTGGGGAAATGCTACTTTTAGGGCAATTGCACTTTACAAAATGGAGAGGATCGTTCCTAACCCAGCTGCAAGTCTTTCCTACTGGTTTTTTTTTACAATGAGACTTTAAATAGGCTCATGCTTTGCCATCATTGGAGACCTTTTAGAAGGGCCAAATAGCATAACAACAACCAGTAGCTTAGAGGGACAGGCCATTCCATACATTTTGCAGTATGACTATATAAGAAAATTAGTGTATTCGTCTCTTTGCTTTCCCTTAAAGAGTTTCTGAAGTTTTGTCTCCTTTGGCAGCCGCATATCATTTTCTCTTTCCAGCTTAATAAAAAACATTTTTGTTCAAGGTATGTGTTGTTCACTAATAGAAGTCCAGTGGATTAAGTCATGAAAAGATAAAATTCTTATTTTGGATTTGTATTAAAATTTTATATGTTGCATTTTTGCTGACAGGCAAGAAACATAACTTTACTAATTCACATTAGTCTTTTATTATCTATTTATTTAATGCGCTTTGTTCTTCTTTTCAGTCAGATGGTACTCCAAGTATCTATCATATTTTTTGCTCCCTAAGACACACCTGACCATAAGATGCACCTAGGTTTAGAGGAAGAAAAAAAAATCAGGCGGAACCTGAGAGGACCACAGATAGGTGTCCTCATGTGCTAGCTCTGCCTATTGATCCTGCACTGTGGAAAAGAGACAGAAGAGGCAGGGTTTAGCAATGTAAAAGGACCCTGCCAACGCAGCCTGACTGCTATTCACCAAAGGACCAGCACTGACACACAGACATTTCCACCCACTTTTGGGATAAAATAAGTGTGTTTTATGGAGCAAAAAATATGGTAATTAAAAATAATAGCTAAATTTAAAAACAAGTTCAGATAGTTCTCAACGTACGACCACAATTGAGTCTAAAATTTATGTTGTTAAGTGAAGAAATTTGTTAAGTGAGTTTTGCCCCATTTTATGACTATTTTGCCACATTTGTTAAGTGAATCATTGCAGTTGTTAAATTATTAGCACAATTGTTAAATGAATCTGGCTTCCCCATTGACTTTGTTCATCAGAAGGTCACAAAAGGGGATCAGGAGTTTCAGAGGCAGATATCTAAATGGCTTCTTCCAGATTTATGATTTTTTTTTTTTAGATTACTTTATCTTTTATGGACTACCATTTTCAGGTCAAGCATTTCTAGATATATTCCATATTAATGGATCTTTAATTCTCAAGTTTCATAAGTAGCTGATGAGTTAAGAGCTTATGCTCTACTATATAGATTTTCTCCCATATATATTCTATATAAGTACTCTATGAATAAAATTATCGATTACTTCTTTCCTAGTTCCATTTCCTGTGAGAGTTGGATGATTAGCCTTGCCAGCTGCTAAATGAAAAAATGAAGTTGTCTAATTCTCTTAATACTGTTTTGATAAGAAAGACTTAGTCCATTTTGTCATTGTCTTCTGTCACATACTTAATATTATAGCCTGCATTTGAATATTCTGTTTATATTATTTGTTCTGTTTATGTTTGTTCATATTTGTACTAATTCTAGTATTTACAAATCTTTAATAGTATATTTTATAAAATGTTTTTTTTTTATTTTTGGCATATGCAATTAACAAATCAATATTTAATTTTAAAGAGGTTTTTTTAAGTAAAAGCAAACTAAGAAAGAAAAAAATCCACCTTATGTTTTATACTTAACAATCGTCACTAGTTTACCAATGATTTACTATTATGGCATAAACAATACAAAATATTATTGTAAAATACCAGAATTTCTCTGCCATTGTGCTGCATCCTTTGATTGTAAAAAAAAAAAACTTTTTTACGATACAGATTGTTGTATTTCCAGCCATCATTCTAAAATAATATCACATTTTCAATTTCTCAAAAATATTTCCACCATGATTTTTTTTTCTATTTCACCATTCATCTGCACGCAAGGAATCAGGCCTTTCAAATAATATTACTGCTTGAATAAACAATTTAAGGTTGGTAAGTAGTTTATCTGTTAATCTTGAAAGTTGATGCTAATCATTCTCATAACACTAAGCTAGATGAGCAAATGTTTAAAACCACTTTCTATTGAAAAAGCTCTAAATGTATACATGGAAATATCATTTAGAAAGGATTTTTTGTAGAACTTGTAGAAGTTAACTGAATGCTATGCTTTTGCTTTTTGCTAAATCAGTAGTTTTTTGTTACATAATAGGAAATGATAGTGCTGATATTGAGAATACAAGACCAGATGTGAAAGCTGAAAGACTAAAGTATATTCTATTGAGATCTGTTATTATCTTGCAAACATAAGTGAAATTTCACCTTAAGTTGCATGCTGTATAACGTGCAGTCTTAAGTAGAAATTGATTCAGTAAAAAATGATTTTCCAAAAAGGTGATTTCCTTCAATACGCACATCATTTTTGTACATGCTCTAATATTATGAAATGTAGCTCAAAGAATTGATATTTACATGCTCTAACATTAAAATATCAATTCTTTGAGCTACATTTCATAAATTTATGAATGGAGATAAATCTGTTAAATTAATGTGTAATCATGACAATTTTATATTTAATGGTTCTATATGTCTAGAGACAAACTCTGGCAAATTGAATTAATGGCTTTTTAGGCAATAGACACTTGGAGGGGAGGGAATCGTTATCTGCGATGGATTTGAAGAAGAGTGTTAGAAGAATATTGATGCATTTGATTTTTGGTATTGGAGAAATCTCCTGAGAACATTATGGCGAGCCAAGAGAACAAACAAAAAGATAATTTTTATTTACTTAAATATATATATAGCCGCCCATTATAATGGAATATTAAAACAATAAAACAATTTAAATACATACCCATAGAAAGAAATAATACAATGTAGAAATAAATGAAAATATATCTTGACCATAAGTCAAAAGGGATGAAATTGTTCCCTCACAATGCATTGTTTGCCCAATTAAAGGTTAGAAGTGTGTTCTTTTCTCAAATGTTTTATCTTTCTGGCAGGTGTATGTTTTGCCAAGAGTCAGAGCAGTGATCAGGTGCCCAGGAATTTGGTTCTTTTGGATCCAGAGACAATGAGCATTCCAGTGAATAAAAAGATGTTAAGCTTTATTATTAACTCAAGCAAACAGCCTTAAAATTATAACATAAAAAATATACATATCAAACAAGATGATACCCAAATCTCTTATGTGCTGTTGGGAGCAACAGCAGTGATACGTCAAGGGTGGCCAATTTCCACAGTACCCAATTCTAGATTCTGTGCAAAACCTCCCAACAAACAACAACCACAAGGTTTTTATCTAAACCTGGGATCATGACTTTATGGCCCTGCTATGATCATGAGACTGCAAAACCTGACCTTGACCTTGGATAGCACGTGACTTTGATAGGAATAGAAAGCCTGAGATTTTCACAGGTTTACTATTATGCAAGGATTCTGTCCTCCTTTGTTCAGCAAGCAAGAGTAAAGAAGAAGCAGCTTGGCTCAGAATGAGCAGTAAACTTCTAGGCTTTTCTTAATATGAAGGAAAAATCAAAATATGTCATTAAATTCTTCAGAATAACAATGAATTTATGCATTACTACTGCAGTATCTATATGTACAGTATACTTGTATATTTTATTTGTTTATTTGTTTGTTTGTTTATTTATTAGAATTTGTATGGCCCAACTCACTCTCAGTGACTCTGGGTGGCTTACAAAGATAAAAACTCAACATTAAAAAAATAAAAAGCAATAACTCACCCCCACTCCACTGGCAACAAAATTCAATCAGTCAAAGGAACCATTTGGTAGGCTATATCCCACTCTAGGTTCTCCAGGTCCTTGGCAAAACCAGATCTTAAGAGCTTTGTGGGAAAGTGTCAGCATGGAGGAGGCCAACCTTTATATCAACATGCACCATTGCTCATAGAGAAAGTGCAGAACTGTTGTCTATGAAGATTCTCAATCATCCATGTCATGGTTGTCCCAAAGGTGCTTTTTCAGAGGGCTAATGAACTTCCTTGGTTTTTTTCTTTGAAAACATTTCACCTCTCATCCAAGAAGCTTCTTCAGTTCAGAAATTTCTTGGATGAGAAGTGAAACATTTTCAAAGGAAAAAAAAAGCCCAAGGAAATCCAGTTGCCTTTTGGAAAAGCACCTTTAGTGCAGAACTGTTCTTTCTCAAGCTGGTAACTAAAGATGTAATTAAAGGTATAAGCTACAGGATAAAATCTATTTAGATGGTCATTAAGAATCACTTGATGATCCTTACTACTATTTTTAATAGTAACATAAGATGTAATTATTATTTACAGCTGATTGTAATTCTCCAGCCTTGAAGTCTTTTTGGTTTCACTGGAATTTCCATACTGCTGAACTCAGTACCATGGGCACACTTTTCCTTTTAGAACTCTTGCAGAGATGATTAACATATCACAAATTATGAAGAGATATTGGGAAAAATCACCATAAACTAATTGAATAATCAATAAAATGCTGTCAGCACAATAGCATGAAATGAGTATTAGCTTAATCTACATGGCTTATTCATCTGAATGGCAGATTCATGTAAGTGGTTTTTAAATATGCAAATTCAGTGCTAACTTATAGAGCTTTTTTTCCAGTAAGAGGATAAACAACAGCAGATTAGGTCTCTTAAAGACATTTTGCAACACCTCTATTGATTTATCACTGCAAAACAAGTGTATGAGTCAGGGGTGGGATTCTACCGGTTCTGTTCGGCTCTGTAGAACTGGTAGCTCTGAAGAGCAGCAGACATAGAATTGGTTCTATGTCTGCTGCTGTTTTGGCCCGCCCGCCCATCCGGGCTCTTCTGACCTTTATTTCCTGCTCTTTCAACCTCAGCTGCTTTGTGCAGCACAGCTGCGGTTGAAAAAGCAGGAAAAAGGTGCTTTTTCAAACGTTGCGCACCCACTTGCAGCACTGCTCAGCTGTCCAGGCAGCAAGCTGATGAGGTTATACACGTGCGCATGCGCGCAATGCATGCATGCTCGTGCAAAACATAAAATCACTGAACTGATAGTTACACTGGTCGTATCCCATCCATGGTGTGAGTGTGCATATGGGTGTATAAAATCCTTTCTCATCCCAATGGATGATATGGTGTCTTCCTCAATCTAGGGTTCTCTACCAGAAGACTGGGAGTTTCAGGATTCTGGGCACTATCTTAGCTGTTCCTAGTACTGGTAAGAGCACTTGAGGCTGTGACTCCCTAGCTGGTAGAGTGGCTCCATCAAATTCCCGGGACAGCATCAAAGCTTTTTATTCTGAAGAATCCAGTGCCAGGAAGAATTAAGATACTGCTGAGAACCTTCAAATTTCCAAGCCTTTGGTAGAGGACTTGAGATTGAGGAAGAAATACAGTATCTACATCTCTAACAACAGTGTTCCCAATCTCCCCACTTGCAGATGGGTGGATGTCATCTCCCAGAATTCCCCAGCTACCTTAGATATCTGTCTGTCCTGTCCTGTCCCTCCTTCCTTTCTTCCATCTATCTATCTATCTATCTATCTATCTATCTATCTATCTATCTATCTATCTATCTATCTATCCATCCATCCATCCATCCATCCATCCATCCATCCATCCATCCATCCATCCATCCATTAATCCATCTATCATATCACAATATAGTAATGTTTAAGGGAAATACAATTAATGAAACTACGGTGTGTTTTGTTTTAAATTTCTTGGTGTGTGAGTCCATATGAATAAAAAAGTTTCATTGTTTTATTTGGATTATTTTAAATAACACAACAGTTTGCTCAGTATGGTACATTTTACTTCTTTCTGCTATAAGGATATCTTGTTTAGAAGCTTAATGACGTTGCCGCCCAAAATGTCTTTTAAAATATAGAGCATGGAAATGGGCACAAATGAGATATGAACAAAAATTCATACATGTAAATTGCCAGTGTAGCTTAAAGATAATGTTATTAACTTTCGGCTCCTGTTGTTCCTTCCCTTTTTACTTATTCATGGTTTTTACCATCATGGACACAGAAATTTGCTGTGGCTTCAAGAGATGAAATTTTCCTAGATTATTTTCAGTATTAAAAGGTAACTCAAAAAGTATTAGAAGAGTGAATGAAAATAAGTAAATAAATAAATAGGTTCCCAACTGAAAAGGTTTGTACCAGAGCCCACAAGATGATCAAGTGCAACTCCATTATCTTTCCTAAGTTTAATGTCATTATTCACTGTTGAAATTTTGTGGTGCAGTAATTAAGATCTATTGATATTAAATTGATATTTTAGTTAAATTTCTATTTAAAGTTGGAAAACAATTAAAAACCACATTTTTCTCTCCTTGCTGAAACAGACTTAACCCCTCGCAAAGGTGTTTATTCTTACCCTCCAAAATGTACAATATTTTAAGCATTTACTCAAAGCCCATATCAAATAGCTGCATTGATTTTACAGACTGAAGCCAAACTTAGATGATTCCAAGTTGCTATCAAACTCACCATTAGCATACTTTTTCTGACAGAAGTCACCCAACTGTCTACAAAAGAGATTGTGCCCTCCATTCACTTCAGAAAAATGACATGCTACAAAAGTATCCTTGGCAATATATAAATGTAAAAAATAAGCTGCAGTTTTCTTAATGAGCATAGAGAGTATTTATCCTACCACTAAGACAAATGCACTTTAATGACATTAAAAATGTCCAAATGTTTATCGTGTTGAAAGAATGCCTTGTAGATAGGAGTTGTGGGGTAAAAGACATTGGGGAAAATATACCAATTCAGTCTTGCTATATAATTCTCCTTTTGTATTACTACTAGATTGGCAGTAAAAAAAAGTCAATATTTCATTTCTGTTCACTGTATGTTCTGCTTCATAATTTTATATTCTGGATGGTGGCAGTATGGCTTTTCAAGACACAATTCTTCAACATAAATCTCCCCATTCTCAGTGCTTTGTGTTTCTTAATAATAGTCTGTATGCTCTAATACACAGAAAATCAACCATGTAATTGACTAGTCTTCCATTTATATAAAACCTGACACTTCATGGATCCTATTAGACAGTGCATTATGTACAATATTCTAACATGGATGTCTCCAAAAATATTTGAAAAGGAACTTGACTTGCAGCTAGGATTCTCCTGAAACCTTATGAAATACGTTTTACATGCTACATTAACATTGCATAAAGGGGAATGTTACAGAATTTTAAATAATTAATGGACAACTTGGTAACAAGTATTTTTTTTATAAACTATAAGCAAAGGCTAAACTTGTATTACAGTTTGTTTTGTCTTATCTTTATATGTAATTTATATTGCATTGGCAGAGATGTGTGAAATCTTTATTTTCTTTAATTTTAGGTAAGGAATATTTAAATATTTCTTATCTAAAACAGCAAAAATATTTTCATATGTCCTTTATTTTATTTTTAAAAACAAGGTCTCCCATTCTCATAATTAATTATTATTTGTTACAAAATCTAATTTATCAAATCTATATAGTAAAAAAGTTACATATTCTGTATTGTAATTTAAAAGGAAGGGGTACCAGATGTTCTCTGTTTTCTAATTTCATTTCTTCATTGAAAGTACAATGGGGTCATAATTAATTTGAATTATTCTCTATCTCATTTTCATTGTTCCCACAAAGAGAACACTTTGTTTAACCAATGCAAAATTATCTTTGTGGATGTGATAGGAATGAAAATAGAGGAATTTATAATTATTCAGTGGAAAAGTTGGCTTACAGAAAATGGAGAAAATTTGAGGGAGGGCCACCAATAATCAATGGCAATAACCAGAAGACTATATGTAATGGCTTCTAAATGAACACAGCATAAGATCGGTTCAGTATCTTCAGTATTTCTTTACATTGGAAACAAGTGTATAGAAGACATGTATAGAAAGGCATTCGTATGTAGAACATTCTTTGCTTAAGGCAAAGGGAGCCATGCCTGAGGCTGGACCTGGATTGCGAGGGCTCTACAAAGAGACATTTGGGGTAATAAGAGGAATTGTAATGGTAATTGTTTTATTAAAACACAATAGTATGTCAGTCCAGTGAATTTGATCCTGCCTTGCCTGTTGACTACTGATGACTGAAAACCTTAATTACTATTATTGAAATCATGTTTCAGTTGCCTCATATTTAGAAATATTTAGAAATTAGATTTTAGATTAGCTTGATGAGATTTACATTAGCTTGTCAACTTTGTCAAGAACTATTACAGGTAAATCCTTGACTTACAATCACAATTGAATCCAAAGTTTCTATTGCTAAGCAAGACATTTGTTAAGCGAATTTTGCCTTGTTTTATGACCTTTCTTGCCACAGTTGTTAAGTGAATCATTACAGTTGTTAAATTAGTAACAACTTAAGTAAATCTGGTTTTCCCATTGACTTTTCTTGTCAGAAGGTCATCAAGGGAGATTACATGACTCCAGGCTACTGTAACTGTCATAAATATGAACCAGTTGTCAAGCATCAAAATTTTGATCATGTGACCACATGGATACTACAACTGTTGTAAGTGTGAAAAATAGTCATATTTATGTCAGTTTTTTCAGTGCCATTGTAACTTTGAATGGTCACTAAACAAACTGTTGTAAATCAAGGGCTACCCTGTATTCACTTCATTGTCATACTTTGAAGTAACTTTTAAAAACAACTTCTCTAAAGTATTATAATATTTAAAAAAGATAGTTCTAGATGTAAAGTATGCTTGATCTATAAAAAACTTTATAAAAACTATATAAAACTTTATGTAAAACTATTTTTAAAAACTTTAACTCAAAGATGAAGGCATTTGTTGAAGCTCTACTAAGCTGTTTCTCTCTTCTCCACTCGTCTGATTCAAACATAACTTAAAGGTACACTTTTAGAGTCACATCTGATAAAGCAAAGTTCACCAGATATGACACCCAAATTAGGGAAATAGTAAACACAGAGAAGGTGAGAATGTGTATGTGTGTTTAATATAAATCCCAAAGCAAAGTAGATGAAAACATTCTTGATCATTGTCCAAAACTACTATAAAACCTCTGAAGATAAGAATAGTACTTATGGATAATTGATAAACAATCTGTTTCTAAATTGTTCACATCAAAGTACAGTATTTTCATAACATATTCCAATATTAGATTGTGATTCCAGTCTGCATTTTCAAAGATTCCCTGTAACAAATACTGTTCACATGAAGCCTGGAAACCTATTGTTATATAATAGGTTGTATATTGTATATGTATAGAAAGTTTCTTCAAAAATCTTTGTCATCAAAAATACCTTACAAATACTATTAGCTTCGGCTAAACCTTCGGCGTTGAGTCATGCCAGCCAAGTGATCGTGGAGACGTCTTCAGACAGTGCTGGCTCTTCGGCTTTGTAACAGAGAGGAGCACTGTCCCCTAGAGTTCCCTACGCCGTCTTCGGTCTGATTTAAGCATGGTATATAAAATCATACATTGCAATGTCCTACCTGTCAATGAATACTTCAGCTTCAACCATAACAACACAAGAGCACACAATAGATACAAACTCAATGTTAACCGCACCAAACTTGATTGCAGGAAATACGACTTCAGCAATAGAGTGGTCAATGTCTGGAATACTCTACCCGACTCTGTAGTTTCTTCCCCAAACCCCAAAAACTTTAACCTTAGACTGTCTACTATTGACCTCACCCCTTTCCTAAGAGGTCTGTAGGGGCGTGCATAAAGCGCACCAACGTGCCTACCGTCCCTGTCCTATTGTTTCTCTTATTCTTCTTTTATTTTTCTTATATGTACCCATTTCATGTATTCACAACTATGTATACACTTATACTTATCTTGTAAACAATTGGCAAATCAAATAAATAAATAAAATAAATAAATAGAGTCAGAAATGACTAGCACATATGTGCGAGAGAAACCTTTACCTTTACCTTATCTCTTTTGTTATCACGATTTGAATTACATTTATTAATAGAAAAACACAGTAAACAATAGGTAAGAAATCAATTGTCAGCGTTCCAGAAACCCTCCATTCCACCCAATTACTCCAAGACAGACATCTTCTCAAAAGATTCCTTTTTTGGTTAGTAACTGGCACAACTGAAAGTTTCGGGCTTCCTTACAATAAGTAAAAACTACAAATCCAACCCCAGCACCCATCATCACTTCACATGGCCCAATCACCATCCGTCCCAAGTTAAGATTTCCTTCCATAATGCACAACACGACCTGACCTTGAATCAGAAAAAGAATGTTATTATGTCTAACGAGATATACTCCAATATACTTCCCCGTCCCACTTTCCCAGGCTCAATTGTGGCAGCGTGGGAGCATCGGATCTCAATATGGCTTCCAAAGCTGACATCAGCATTTCTAAATTGCATTAGTAGGCACAAAGTAATATTTTTATGGTAAGGTTGTTCATACTTCAAAACTATTTTGAAATAAAGAACTCATGCACACCCAGCACTTTATGTAATGTATTAAAACAATTCCTTTTTTTTTTAAACAAATTTTATTCAGTTTTTCACATTAAAAACAAAAATCTCTTTTTAGTGGACAACATATTTCCGGATCATCACCTTTACATACAAATATGACAGCAATTATACATTCATATGTGCATACTTAATTCTATTATTACCTTTTCCATTCCAAATTTTCAATAAGGAGAGAAACACATTAATTCTAGCCTCTTTCATTAATCTCAATCGAAACATCTTTTTGTTTCATTTCAATTATTTCAAATATAATCCTTTAATATTTATTTTAAAAATAAAGATAAACAATATGTGTTTGCCTAATAATAATAATAATAATAGGTTGCCAATGTCTCTCCTTGCTTTTAATAGTCTATATTGACTTATTAATTTAGTTGGTTCTTTAGTCTGTCATATTCCCTTTCCATTACACATTTTTTTTATAAATTCTAAATTAATACAAGTCTTAACACTAGAAAAAAAAACAAGTATAGGTTTCCCCCCTTTTACTGCTTTGAGTGTGACACCTCAGTGGTTAAAATATACCTTTATTCCCTCATCTTGATTCCCAATAAACCATTATTTTTAAGAAGTTACAATAATAATCATTACATCTTTTCATTTGGATTCCGCAGCATATTTTGATTTTGATTTTATTTGATTTGTCAATCGCTTACAAGATAATAGGTATAAGTATATACATACTTATGAATACATGAAATGGGTACATATAAGAAAAATAAAAGAAACAATAGGACAGGGACGGTAGGCACGTTGGTGCGCTTATACACGCCCCCTTAGGAAAGGGGTGAGGTCAATAGTAGACAGTCTAAGGTTAAAGTTTCCCCAACCTTAATTTTTAATAAGAGTTATCAATATCTATATTACCCTATTTTCTAAATATTTTTAATTGCAGAAATATTCTTATTACCCCTTGTCACCCTTTTAAATTCATCAACCATTATCTCTGAAACAACAATTTCTTTTCAACATTTTACTATTTCTGTATTTCTTTATTTCATGCACCTGTTTCTTACTGCTTCTCCTCCCGCTCTTTTCCCCATATCTTTTCTCATTCCAGTTTATATCTCTTTCTTAATATCTTCCTTTCCCCTTTTCTGCTGGGTCTTTCTGTCTTTCCCAACTTTCTCAACTTTTTAACCTTCCTTCTTTCCCCACTTCTTTGTAGTGTTCTTTGTGTTAATTGTCTATTTAAGATGTCTTCTCCTTGAGTCGACTCCTCCTCCTCTGAAGCTTTTTCTTATCGCCATTTCCATTTTTTTCTAACACAGAACAAAGTGATTCGCCTCTTTCCTGTAGTAATTCTCTTATATTTTTAAGTTCCATTTTTAATTCCCGAAGAGATATCATCATTACACACTCTTGTATTTTGTGATCGTTAAAGTCCACAAAAAAAAAACAAAAAAAAAACACTTTTACTTTCCTTCTTTCTTCTTTCAATTTTCTAAAATTCTCAATTGTTCCAGCCCACGGTCTATACCGAAAACATCAATCAATCCCACAGTCAGGCTTTCCTTGCTTTTTTCTTTATTCTAGTTCTGCTTTCACTTTCTAACATTCTTACTTTGTTTCAATATTTCTTTAATATTATATCCACACAAGTTCATTCAGAAACAGGATGCTTTCCCTTGTTTGAGCTCAAGTTTATTGTCAAAAAGTGGCACTCTCCATTATACAAAGTCTTCACCTTTTCCCCCTATTTTTTATTTAGGGTTTTTTGAATCTCAATATTCCAACACAGTCCAGTCTCCAATTTGTAAATATTCCAATTTGTTATTATTATTTTTTTGACAATCTTAAGTCCAGCTTTATTTTATACCTGTTTATTGCCAAAATATTTTAGTCCAATTTAGTTAAATCTTTAGTTCCGGCTTCTTCCTTTCCCGGTTCGAAGCCCCGCTTAGCTGTCAGAAATATTTTCTTATTTTTTTTCCTGTCCCTTTGTAATTTTGCCGCTCACTTTTCTTTTCTTAAAAATTCCATGTTACCTTAATCCCGGGGTACTTTTGTTTAGTTGCATTGCCCAATTGTCCCAGTTCAGATGTTATCCACCTCTTTCTTCCCTCCTGCACAAATCTTAATCCAGCTGAGTCCTCCTTTTCGGGGTGGCCATTTTAAACCACCACTGCAGTTGTCTTCGGGGGGAAAAAGACCAAGCCCAGGGGGGAAGATGCGGCTCTCCTCAACCTGGCTTGCGGCTTCCACTTACTCCACCACCCCTCCAAGGCAGCTTCAGCCCCTAATCGTAATGATCGGGGCTCTCCAACGAAAGAGCACGGACCATAGCCGCAGAGAGATGCGATTTACGGTCTGTCAGCGAGGATGCTCCGCCTTCTTCTGTCACAATTCCTCTTTTTTTAGGCTTCCACATCAATCTGAAAAAGGTATGACTGCTTAAAGAGTATTAAAGTTAATTCAACTTTGAAAGCAACTGCTCTGCCTTTAGGCTTGGGTTGAAGTTTGAAAAAGGGAAAAAAAATTTCAATGAATGCAGAGAAGTGCTATGCTGATATGATATTCAAAATATTTTTTTCAAATCATTTTCAAGCTGTACACCACCATTCATATACTTGTATGTACATAAACGTATATAGATAATAGGTACAGCAAAAGACAGATCACAGAGCTTTGTTTTGGATCTTAGTTATTAATTTTGTTTTCATCTGGGGAATGAAGTAACCATAGCTTCTGATTAATGAGAAATAACAATTAGTAATTATCTGAATAAAAGATAATCTAATAAAAGGGGGATTAATTAATTTTCTTTCCCCCATTTTTGTTAGATTAAATGTTTGATTAAATCCTTCAAAGAGGATAAATTTTACATATAATTATAAAGATGAAACTAGTGTCTGTACCATTATTTAAATTCATTCTCTTTTCATTTTTTTTACTTAGGTTCTTTTTTTTTATTTCTGACCCAGCCAGAAGATTTGTAATATACATTGTCTCACAGATTATTAGGTTTTGGAAGAAAGGGTTATATATTGAAAAATGCTTGAGGAGATTTAGAAAAGGATATTGAAAGCTTTTAATTTGTTGGTGTATCTCTGTTATGAGAAAAGTTGCCATATTTGAAATTCTTTGGCTTAGGATAAGACAAGTAAGGATGGGGGTATAATAAAATTGCAATGACTTTGAATCCCATGAGTTTCAGAAAAAACGAAGAAAGTATAGATAGTCAAAGTATAGAATTTACTTCTGCATTATATAACTCAGTCCACTTGAACTATTTTTTTAAAAAAGATTGGACAAATCAATGGAGCTATCGGTTGCTACCTGTCACAGCTCAATAGTCCCATGTTACTTTCAAGATCAATTCTGATTGTTCCTCTGACTTTGAGAATAGCCATGCAATGATAAGCAGTTGGTCAAAATAGCTGCACTGAGCCCTGCAGGTTTTATGAGGAGCAATATTAATTGTTTGGGTATTTATTAACTGATAAACATTTTCTCTCTGTCTGAAGACCCTGATCCCAATAATACAGGTGGAAAGCTTTATTTTTTCCTCCAGGAATGATAGCAAAAAATGAAAAAAATATTGTACTCGATCTCTAGGGGATCTTTCCACCACCAAATTATATTAATCGAGATTGCTGGGTGTTGGAGAGTCTTTAATCTCACATGTTCTCCATGATTTCCTGATACTGTACAGGAAAATGTTGTGAAGGGAACTCTCTTTCATATTCTCTGTTTCTATACAGATATAGTCCCAACATGGCTGACCCAGTTCTCTTTATCTTCTAGTTTCAAGGTTCCTTATGTAAAATAAGTTATTAAACTTATTTTGACATACAGCGATGAAACAGCATAGTTATCCATTGTGTAATACTGGCTTTTGTTTTTTTATATTTCCAAATTATTACTTTGCCTATTCTCCTGTAAATTTCCCCAGCCATATTTTACAAAACCTGCATTGCATTTAAATTAAACTAAACATAAATGCAGTGCAGGAGTGTAAAGAGCCACCAATGTACTTTTGTGCTTTTAATGATATTCCCAGCTTTCATTTCTGTATAACAAAGTTAGCAAAGCATACTCTTACACACAGCCATTTTCACCTCTTTCACAAAAAAACAAACCATTTGCTCCTCACAGTTTCTTTTTGTAAGCATTTGGGTATCATAATGCTTTCTCCATCCACTTTCATCTTCATTAAGCATTCTATCAAGATGCACAATTCCCTTTTCTTTTTCAAGTTTTGCACCATAATGTGTAGTTATTCACTCCAGTTCCCTGTCAAGCACAGCAATCATAATCTTAGATACATTAATATTCATATCCATGTTCATTGTTGCACTACAGATCATCTGGGTTCTTAGCCAGCAACATGGCATTGTCTGAATGCAAAATATGTGCATTTTTATATCCTCAACTAGCAAACATATAAGTTTACCATGAATATTTCTTATACATTTATTAATAAATGCATTAAACAACCAAATCTAGCAAGTATCTACAGATACCAAAGTTCTTGTTTTTGAGCAAAAAAAGTGTCATGTAAGATATATGTAATAAGGCTGTGTAGCACTTTGGCTTAAATTCTAAGGCTGGCAGCCATATGCTCATAGAAAATTGCTTGACTGTTTCAAAAACTTTTAAGATTCTTGCTAGATTTCTGGTCCCACTCGCTTCAAAATACTTCTTGGAATCAAATATAAACTGTTATAAGATTGTATCAATGATACCAATCTGTCAAAAATCTTTCTGTCTTCTTTGCCTCCTTACAGGGCAAAGAGATGGCTTAAACAAGCTATCTAATACTGACCTACTTTTCTCTGTAGCATAACCCTAAAAAGTGCTAATCACAAATTAAAAAGTTCAACTCTGTGATCTTAATTAGTTGATTAGGACTCTTCCGATAGTTCACAGTTGCTGCCTAAAACTGACCAGATCTTAATTTGATTATCTGGTCATTGAAGCCTTTTGTTGTCATAAATTCATGCATTGGTCATAAAATGGATTTAATTACTCCTTGTTACTCTCATATTTGCATATTTAAGACAGTTGCTAAATGAAGACTATTTGTACATGTATGTGATCAGATATTGCAAAAAGAAACAAAGAGGTAAGAATATCTTAGAGCAAGGGTGTCAAACTCATATCATCATGGCATTGTCACATGACATATCAGGACTTTTCCCCGCTTCACTAAATTGGGCGTGGGCATGGCCAGCACGTGACAGCTCTGTCTTAAAAGGTCGTAAGATATTCCCACTTCATAAAAGATTTTGCATAGAGCTTAAAATGTTGCATGAGGACCAAAGAGAGAGAGAGAGGGAGAGGGAGAGAGAGAGACATCTGTAGAGAAAAGTACCAAGAAAACCAAGATGGTGCTTATAGCAGCGCAATTGAAGTCTTGCCCGTTTTTTTTTCTTTTGACCCATTCATTCAAAGGGGATGGAGTTTCAGCTGTGCTACCATGACTACCATCTTGATTTTTATAACATCCCTAGTTCAAGTTTACCTTCGGTTATGAAGGTCACTGGGTAACTCTGGGCTAGTTATTCTTTCTCGATCCAGTCTATTTCCTAGAGATCGTAAGGTGGACAATTGAAGAAGGCTACACTGCTTGAGCTCTTGGATGAAAGATGACATGGGGCAAATCTAATAAACAAATTCTAAAAAATAAATTTTGCCTTCTGTCATTTTAGCTTCATCTTTCAGATTGAATATTCTTTATTATTCTAGGCAGAGACAAATTATTCTAGATTCTTTTAATGAATTATATGGGCAACCTTTCTCAAATTAAATTGCTTTCAAGAGTTACTTGGATGTTCCCTAGCCATTGACTGTGCTAGCTGAGTTGGTTAGGATTTAGTTCAAATCTTCTGAAGTACACCAAGTTGTGGAAAGCACTTAGATGAATTGTTACATTTTATATTTATTCTGAAAATCAAATGATGCTTCATTCATTAAGATGAATAAGATAATAACTTCCTTTGCTTTAGATAGTAAGCTTCATTTTTCAAGAATGTAATCTGCAATTAGAGTGGTCTTTGGAAAACTTGGAATAATATTGAAAAAGCATATTGTTTGTACTGTTGACATTTAAAAGATTCTCTGTATTTCACTACATTATAAATAACTTCATTTTCCATATCTTCTCATGTTCCTTATGGATTTCAATCAAAATGGTATTTAAGATATGTCTGAAATTTTAAATTTACAGTCCAATAAATTGATGTAGTGCTAGGGTTATTTGAATAATGCCTGTGGGGATATGTGTTTTACAAAAACATGAGTTAGCCATGAAAAACCAGGTCTACACATGGAGGTCTAATTAAACAGATTTATTACTAAACAGTCTATCCACAAGAATCTTCTCAACTAACAGTTAATACCTGCTTGAAGTTGTATAACATGAAGTCAAGTGGGTGATCCGGAGGGGTTCGACTTAGTCTGCTTGTGGCTATGTAGAGATTCTAGGCTGATCTCTTTTTTTAATTCAACCCTAGGCTCTGCCATTCTTTCTCCTATAGACAATACAATTATTTGTCAGTATGTCAGTTAATACAATTGTTCAATATTTGTTAGCCTTAGACAATTTAAGAATTTGCAGAATATGTAATACCCTCCAGTATTATTGCTAATATAATATCAAACTCAAAGATCATGCTTGTTTGTTCACTCCTACACACATACATAAAGACCAGAATATTTATATAACAATACTTTATATTTATACAATACTTTGTATTTCTTTTCAAGAACATTATGATAGAGAGTAACCTTTTATTTTCAGACTGCACATTTTGCTTCTGAGATGTAACTGTGAGTATGAATCAAGCACTTATGTTGTATCTGAAAAGTTTCCTGTTAATATTGCTCATGTATTGTACACCACCTAGAACCATGTGTTTGTGAGATGGCCAGCTGTATAAATATGCTAAATAATAATAAAAATGTAAGAAGGCCTTCACTATAGAAATACCAGCAGCAGCCATTATTGTAAATGAAGAAAAACTGAACATTTTTAGGTTTTCATGTCCCTTTCATGTGCTATTTTATGTCATAGTGGATAAATATCTTCGTATTTGTGGAAGGGATAGTTGTTCACTTTCCTCAATCAACTTTGAGAAAAAGGAATGCCTCATAATCCTCAAATTGAGTTACATATAGTAACCTGTGGAATTATATTTAACCTTTAACAGCTGATCTTAATTGAAAGTGATTACTATCCAAAATGCAAACATCAGCATCTGCTCCAGTTAAATTTTAAAATTGCTTTATTCTTGGAGAGCCCTGTGTTAGCTTATGTCCCTTGGCTGAAAGCAACCAGATGGAAAGTTCATTATTGTCATGGATAAACATGACACCAGCTGTCCTTTAGTCCCACTAATAGTCATTTCCCCATTTGTCTGTTTTTTCAACTTTTGAGAAATTGTAAAGGAGAAGGGATTTGTCTTGGCAGCATTTGATTCTTTTTGTTAGTTTTTATTGTTTTTTATTTTTATTTTTTGTTTCAAATATGGTTTTACATTGTGTAAGCCACCTCAAGTCTCCATGGGCGAATAGTCGGCAACATAAATTAAATAAATAAATAAATTTGTAGGTTAATCTTATGCAGAGATCTAAATATATACATCTGAGTTTTTCTTTAGCACAAAGAATTGTAACAGAATAAAATAAGTTAGTTGTTTTTTTCTATTTTATTAACATTATGCTTTAAGCAAAAGTGGTTTTTTAAACATATATGTTGAAAATAAAAATTAAAACCTGACCAAAGGAGCAGGAAGTAATTTTTCAGCACTTTGTAAATGGAATTAAAATCTACATATTTCTCCTCTTTCAGTCCCCCTGAAAATAAGACCCATAAAATAAGCCGTAGGATGATTTTTTATAATGCTCTTAATATAAGCCCTAACCAAAACATAAGTCCCAGTTAAGATTATCAGCCATGGGGGACATGGCCAGCAGAGGAGCCTTCCATCTCATGCCTCTCCCTCCAGCTGCTGTTTTGAGGGTTGGCCCAGTGGTCACAGCACTCTGACTCACCTGCACTGCGCAGGTTGCACAGCCCCATAGTGCCCACGCACACTCTCTGCTTCTTGTGCACACACCTAATTGGGCTGATCACCCTGATACCGTATTTCCACAAAAAAAGCCCTAATGTGTCTTTTAGAGCCAAAAAAAGTATAAGACCATGTCTTATTTTCTGGGAAAATTAGTAGCTGTGCAGCATTTCAGATGCAGTTCCAAAAAGAAACTTTGCGGCACCTGATAATGTAATAAATATTATATTATAATCATTTATTATAATATTTGCAGCTCTTTAAAGTAACTATGCCACTCCTTTGAGTTGTGCAATAGCAAGAGCTTTTCAACTCTTCCAAAGTCAGAAGGAGATGAGGACAGGCAGAGTTCCAAATTAATATTTTTAGAATCAAAGTTTCACACATAAATCCTTTTTTTTGTACAATAAAAACAAATGTGTGTGTGTGTGTATATATATATATATATATATATATATATATATATATATATATATATATATATATATATATATATATATATATATATATATTCTGAGGTTCTTGCGAGTATTTGTATGTGATCTTTGTTATTGGTTTGATTGGAGTATCTAGGCACGTTGATGAAGTCTCATTCATCATCTTCAGGCTGTGTCTTCCGCTCTGTGCTTTTCAGAGTGGGAAGAGAAGCACAGAGCGGAAGACACAAGCCTGAAGATGATGAATGAGACTTCATTGAAACGTTGCCTAGATACTTCCAATCTTACGCGGGAGAAAACCCGAATAACCAAAGATCCACATATATATTTATATTTATATATATGTTACTTATATGTTATCCACAAAACTGCATATTCAAAGATGGCATATTCTACAATATTATTATAACTTCAGGATGAATTGAATAGGTTAAGAAAATAACGCTCAAGTGCTATTTGAATTATTAGCACATATTTGATTTATCAGTTTGCATTTTGCTTAACTTATTCCATTTATATTATTTTTATTTCTTTTCTTTATTTAATGAATAGTCAATTTAATTCCTAGCTAGATTGATTTTTATAACTATTGTGCTAAAGGCATCTCTATATGTCTATATATATGACTGTCTATGTTAATAAAAAATAAAAATAGAGAATAAAATAGAGGAACATTTGTGAGCCCTGGTGGGCACACCCTGTGGGGTTTCAGATGTTGATGAGCTGTAAATCTGATTCCTAGGGTCCCATACTAGTGGTTGCTATTTATCCTGAAATACAGTCTAGAATCTGTTGGCAAGAATGAAAACGTTGAATGTTGAGGAACAATGTGGTAATGAATAAGTGATTAGGACTGAAGAAAAAAATGCAAGCAAATTAATGTTCAAAAAATAAGGACAGGGAAGATGGCAAATGGCCAATTTGCTCAGTCAGCAAGTTTGTTTCCTAATTTCTGTTCCATTGAATGACGTCGTTTATCTACTTCACATTTAGATTTTTCTAAAGTGTATTTTCTTGTTTTTAGTTGACTTAACATATGTAAGCATTGAGCTGACTAAATATATTAAAATATTAGAAATATAGAAAACCATAGCTAAAGCAAAAGATTCCCCTTTCTCCATAATTTAACTGTTGAAAAAAAAAAACCTTTGGAAAAGAACATTCAAGAAAGCTTTTAGAAAGAGAAATAATATCAGTTTGGCTCTGCTACTACAGTCATTTATATATGCTTTATTTGATTGATCTTTATGTAGTAAATAAAATTTTAAAAATGAATACCATTTTGCTGCTCCATATGCCAGTTTTGGTACTTTTTTAAACGGCTGATAGTTAAATGTTTTTCCTTCACTTATTATATGCTTCTCTGCATTAATATTCCTCAACTTAACTATAAATTTTAAAGCATAATATTTTAAAATTATTACAAAACTGACACTTTGCTTCTGTAAATGGATGCTAATGAACTTGATATCTTGAAATGTTTGTAGGAATGTTTATTTATCTTTCCTCATTCCAGCTCAGAAGTATCAACATAATAAAATAAAATATTTAATCACTGTGCATATAGGCACTTATGTAGCTTAAATGATTATAAATGAAGCAGGTTTTTTTTTGCATGAAGAGTTTATTTTATCTGTGTAGTACAAGGGGTTAGCAAGATCAATTTATTTGCTAGTTTTTTTTTCTGGATTCTTAAATTTCTATACTCAGTACTTTTTTCTCCTAATTTTCCCCACAATAACCTAACTATGAAGTCAGTTAGGTTGAAAACTAACTAATGAAGAGCTCACACTTAAGATACAGTAGAATGCATGCTTCTTTTCAGTTTCCATTAAGATGGAAGTGATGAAGACAAGCTATCCTCAACTTATGACCACAATTTCTGTTGCTAAGTGAAACATTTAAGTAACTTCTACCCCATTTTATGATGGTCCTTGAAAGAGTTGTTAAGTGAATCACAGCAGTTGTTAAGTTAGAATATGGTTATTAAGTCATTGACTTTGCTTGTCAAGGTTATAAAAAGTGATCATATGACCCCAGGACACTGCAACCATCATAAATATGAGTCCGTCACCAAGTGGCTGAATTTTGATCATGTGACCATGGGGATGCTGCAGTGGCCCTAAGGGTAAAAAAAGTGGCTATAATTTTTCAGTGCCATTGTAACTTTGAATGGTTACTAAATGAACTGCTGTAAGTTGAGGATTACCTGTATTCATGTTGGTCTGGGTGTGACTATAATGGGATGGGATCCAGGGCTCTATTTTAGCTATGTTCTGGGTTATGTAACACGTGTCCTTGCCTTCAAGTCAATATGAGTATATTCCGATCTCCAGATCTTCTTTCTCTATAGACAAAAAAAAAATGATTGGCCACGGCACAAATGTTGTCTGTGTCCCACTTTGTGCCTTCCACACATTCAAGGAAATGTCTGAATAAGTTGTAATGATGGCCCAAAGTCTTCCAGTGAATTTTCATAGTTGAAGATGAACTTACAGCTTGATCGCTTGAGTCCTAGTCTAACACTTTAACCACTGAACCGCTTGTGATAATCAGTGCCATGAAGTCATTTTTCTGGAAACAACTGGGAAAAAGAAAGATAAACAAATTGTGTATAAATCTTGTTCAAATTGCTGTTAAATTAGCAGGAATTGGGCCATAAATATTTGAACTGTAGGAAAAATTAGCTTTTCTTGAGGAGCCAGTATAGTGAAACAGCTGCTACAGTACATTAAAAAAAAATGGGGGGTATAACTTAAAATGTCTGTAACCATGATGTTCATAACCAAGTTTAATACCTGTTTCTCTGGTATGATACCATACAATAAACCAGATAAGGGCATGAAGTGATAATTCTTAAATATATCCTGATGTGGATTTTCTCTCACATTAACACTTATTTTGAAAAAAAAATTTTATTTTGATATTTTTCAGTTATAAACAATATTTTCTACTTCAATGAAGTTCTATATCAAATGAGACAAATACAATCATTTTTATGGTACAGTGCTTGCTCTACTGGGGAATAAAGAGGAGAAACAGTCGGCAACTGCACATAGACGCCTTGATTTTACTCTTGCTATGGCTTCTTCTAGCAAGGAACTGTGGTTGCTGTTATTTTAGATTTGCAGGCTGTCTAACTCCAGAATGACTCTAGACTAGTGGTCCCAACCTTTCCAATTTGGCGGACTGGTGGGGAGTGGAGAGGGGATGGTTCTATGTGACTGACAGGTGCATTTGTGCAAGCAATGTGCACACATGCCTTCTGCTTGAACAAGTTGACCTTGTGCACTGTGCATGCTCACCTACCACTTGCAAGGTCTGGTTTCAAGGTCCGGTACCTGGCCACAGCCCAGGGGTTGGTGACCTCTGCTCTAGAAATCTTTCACTTAAAAAATAGTAAATGATAAAAATAATATTTTTTTCTAAAATTTGGTTACTTTTCAGAATAAGAATGTTCTTATTAAAGAATCTTCTAGCTATTTTTTACAACAATATCCACATTGTTGTGAATAACTTTTTTAAAATGACAGGTTAGATATTCTGAAATGACAAGGTGGCACAGTGGTTAGAGCATAGTATTGCAGGCTAATTCTGCTGACTGCCAGACCGGCTCCAAGTTGACTCAGCCTTCCATCTTTCCAAGATCTGTAAAATGAGGATCATTTCAGATTATTAGGGGAACTATGCTGACTCTGTAAACCAGTTAGAGAGGGCTGTAAAGCACTATGAAGCTATATACAAGCCTAAGTACTAAGTGCTATTGCTATTAGATCAGTTCAGTCATTCTCTGTAAGATCTATAATGGCATTGCAGTTCTTCAAATTAAATTATTTTTGTAAACAATTTTATTGTCAGGGAGAACAATGCAAACCTGAATAAAAGTATAGCATTTCCATAGTTTTTTGCCCGCCTCCTTGTATTTATAATATGTTCATTTTTTTCTTGAGTTTTGCACCCATTCATGTACTTTGGTGCCCACTGAGATTTCTCTACTGTTCCCTAGTCTATAGGCATCTTTGGACCTCTTTCAAATTTCTTTCTCCATATCTAGATAACAGATGCCATTTTGTTTCCTTGTAGGGGTTTCCTCATTGATAGTCACTAGCATATGTACAAAAACGGCAAAGCTGATAGAATCATACTATTTTCATTGTTTTGATAAAAGCAGGGACATATGAACACCTCTGGATGATGTATTTGATTATTTTGATTACTCTGGATGATGTATTTGATTACTTTTTTATAACAGTTGCACTCCTTGATATAAAATATTTTAATCATTTAATTAAATTAAAATATTGTTGTCTTGTAAAGTAGTGAAAGTAAAATAAAGAATTGATTCAGGTTCAAATTATAATCATCTGTAAATTATGGAAACAGTCTTTCCCTGGTTTATTTGTTACAATTTCAACATACATCTTTTAAAAAATTTCTTTCTCAATTGGTTTTGGAATTTCCACTCATATTTCTGAGTGTAGATTAAATAGAAAAAAAGAAAAATGGAAATACTTGGCTTTCTGATTCTAAATATAAGTAACAGTACTTAAGGAAACTAAAAAACTATATATTCACAGGTTCTGCGGGTGTTTGCCTGGATTCTTCTACATTAGTTTATGAGCTATATACAAAAACCATCACCAAGTTAGAAGCAATGAACAAAAAGTTTTTAGTAAATTGAAACTGGTTTTCTGTGTTAAAAGAAATGGGCTGCTATTTTCTAGAATTTGTTTCTCTTCTGAAATGATCTTGGACATTTGGTTAATTACTTTTCTACTCAAATGAGCAGTGATGTTGGAAAATAACTTAGTTTATTATTATTTTATTTTTAGTGCGGTATTTGGAGATGACAACTAAAAGGAAAATTATTGGCCGCCTGGTGCCATGCCGATGTTTTCGAGGGGAAGAAGAAATCGTCTCAGTGCTTGATTACTCCCACTGCAGCCTTCAGCAAGTGCCAAAGGAGGTTTTTAACTTTGAACGGACATTAGAGGAACTTTATCTGGATGCCAATCAAATTGAAGAACTTCCTAAGGTAAATGCTTTCTTTCTATAATATGTAAATGCAGCTGTCTAGCTAAGTGAACTTTTGAAGCACGCTCTATGGAAAGAATATTTGGCATAGGCAAAATTCATTGTGGCATCTAATAACACCCATTTTCTAGTCTTTAGAAAAGATCCTTCCGTTGGCTTTGCTTGCAGATATAAAAAGATTACATAATAAGATAAAACTGGATTTTTTGCCTGCAAGTGCATTGACTCAAATTTCTCCATTAATTCATAATACTGAAACATCCCCAGAAGAATAGAGATGTTACAAAGGCCCAAAACTCTCTCTCTCTCTCTCTGTGTGTGTGTGTGTGTGTGTGTGTGTGTGTGTGTGTGTGTGTATGTGTGGTTATGGAGGAAATTTAGAATTTTTGCAGGCCTTATCTACTGGTTCCAGGAATGTGCTGGGTAGTTTTGAAAGCAAAGATTAGGTCATGCCAGCACCCCATTTATTTTTTTAATTAAAAGAATCTAAATAATGAAAAAAAATGGGGAGGAACATGGATTTAGGGCCTTTACTGTGTCCAGGGACCCATTTCCAGGTGGTATATAATAGAGATATAATATTTTGTTGACTGTTATGTATTTTAAATTTTATATTGTTGCAGTAGTTTTTATTTTATTTTAATTTTGGCTGTTCCCCAGTCACCTTGTTGAGATGGATGGCTATACAAATTGTTTGATAGACAGACAGACAGACAGGCAGACAGGCAGATAGATAGATAAAATCTTAATCTTTTCAGTCATAAATAAAAAAGTAAACAGTATCAGCACATACATGCATACATGTATTTTGTGTAATGCGGATTTATTTTATTTTGGATTTATTTATTTTTATCAAGACATTTACCATTTGTATTATTAATTATCCATTCATGAAATATTCTTTATGCACAGAATGTGCAGCTTGGATTATACATATTCAAAACAATGCATATTTACTTACTATAAAGTTTTACAGATCTTGATGTGTCTTTCTGTGTAAATAAGGCTATATTAATAACTCATTACCTTAATTATTAACTCCATTAATTTCAACAATAAAATTAAACTTGTGCTTAAAACTCTCCTATTATTCTGTAGAACTTAAATTTGTTTAACTTCATAGTATTAGAAATATCTATCCAAGCAGTGGTGGGATTCAAAAATTTTTTACTACTGGTTCTGGGTGTGGCTTGATGGGCCCGGCGTGGCTTGGTGGCCATGGCAGAGGAAGGATACTGTAAAGTCTCCATTCCCACCCCATTCCAGGGGAAGGATACTGTAAAATCCCCATTTCCTCCCCACTCCTGGGGGAAGGTTACTGCAAAATCCCATTCCCACCCCACCCCACTAATCTGCTTTCCAGCTTCGTTCTCCTATGCAGGGCAACACAAGAAGACCCAGCCGATCAGCTGGGACTTGGGAGGCAGAGAATAGATGGGGTGGGGCCAGTCAGAGGTGGTATTTGCCAGTTCTCCAAACTACTCAAAATTTCCGTTACTGGTTCTCCAGGACTGATCAGAACCTGCTGGATACCATCTCTGCATCCCATCCAAGACTAAACTGAGGCATTGCTTAGATCTTTTTCTATCCTTATAGCCCAGTTCATTGCTTGCTGCAATGACGTTTTCACTCCGTTGAACAACTGGAACAATTTAATTATATTCTCCAGGGGTTGATAGAAAAGTCATATACATAACCATGTCATTTCCTAGCTGTACATATTTGTTTATAGAGAAGGCTCTGGATACAAAATCATAATTTTGTGTCTCATAAAAGTGTGATGGACGTCAGTTTCTGATGTATGATTCGGGTATATTTTCTCTTTTTAACATCGTGTGCATTGATATGTAGTTATATATTAAGATTTAAAAACTGTTTTGGGCTTAAAATATAGCATAAAGCATTATATATTCAACAAAATATAGATTGTAACTTAAAACTAGTACATAATTTTTAATATTTAATGTTATACTTTTGACATTGTCACTAAAATTATCACTCTCCTCCACCATCTTCCTATATTGCTGCAGCTATATATAGATAAGTTCTTAATTTAGCTTAAAAGCTGGGCTAATTTTCATATTTTGGAATATACATTCTTAGAGTCTACGCCTGGCATTCTTTAGTCTTCCCTTCTGGATCCACTCCTGTGCTCTTCTCCACAATAAGGCAACGTAACAGCATTTAGGAGAAAATTCCAATTATAGGTGATATAAAACTACCATTGCATCTAGTGCATCATTTTGCTATCAAATGGTTAAATTCACATGAAAGTCCATGTTCAGTGTGAAGGGCTATGATAATAGAAGTCTTCTAAGGATATAAATACAACATCCCCTTCGATTTACATTTAGTAGCATCTGGCATAACAATTCTTATAACATGATCTTGGAACTATTTTTTTCTGTTGCTTTTAACCCCTCTTCAGTAATACTTGTTGTGGTGGCGGGTTACCAAAATTGTTGACTTTGTGAAATTTACAAGTCAAGAATGAGCAGGTCCATTAGGATTCAGTTTCAAGGAAGACAGATGTTAGTTTAATTCTCTGTTGGCAGCAGTGGGAATCTTCATTTTAGTTAATTTTCTATTTATGAGGGGAAAGAACTGTTTATCTTCCTGATGTATAATAATCTGGAATTTATATTTCTCTAACTATAGAACAGGAAGCGTATATCAAATTTTACTACTACTAAACTATTACTTTAAAAGTCAGTAGTGTTCTTTTATTTCTGGTATTTGCCATATGATCAAATACAATGAAAATGAACTCACTTTATCTCAATAGCAGGAACAGTGGTAATAAGAGTAGGAGTAGCAAGTAGTAGTGAATAATGCCCTGCCGGTGCTCAAAAATAACAAGGAGTGCTGACAGAATGTAATCCATTTTTCTCTTCACGATCTTTGCTGTTGGACAGAGTAAGATCCTTTGGTTCACTAGATCTATCTTATGTCAAAAGAGACTTTATGATAGTCTGTACTATACAGTTTGTTGCATTGATACATACCGTTTGTTCCTAACTGAATCCACCTGACTCTATTACATCTGTGTGTTTCATTGGCATTGATTCCAAATGCAATTGCTCTTTGAGGACTATTGTCTGTTTAGAATTTAAGCATGAGCTATACCCACAGTAACACAATAACTATGGATATAGGAGGCATTTGAAAAGCCATATGTATTTCATCACTTACAGTAGTATACCCGAGGGCTTCAATTGCTGCCATTTCCATTTATTTTTCCCCAAGTCAATGTACATCTGCTGCAGTTATAAAAATTAATTGTTCACAGCTTCATTGGTGGACAGTGGAAAATAAGTTTTTTTTAATCATTCATTTCCTGCATCCAATGAGATAATCCAAAGAAAGTCAGAAACTTGGTTTCCCAGCAGTTCCTTTTTATGCTATCATACTTCTCTTTAGTCTTAATGTACATCCTTCCCCTAAAAATAGAAACATCAACAGGAACAAAAATGAAAATGAGAATAATAAACAATACAATAAAACTTTGGGAAAGGTAGATACATTATAACAATGTAACAAAAAGTTTCTTCACGCCCTCCCCCACTCTGTTTGCACTTGTCAAAGGAGCTACACCTCACATTTTGGGAAACCCTAAATATAGCCTATGGAAGCCACAGGAATTCAAATACTTCTTGTGAAAAGTCAAGCAGACAATATTGGGAGGAATAAGATAGTTGAGAAAGAATGTTGCAGGAATCAGCCAGAACTAGACCTTACAGTTCAAGAGTAAAATATTTATATAGACTATCCCAAGCCTATAGAAAAGTCTTTTTAAGTTATTCAAAGTGTCAATATCAGTCCTTCCTGTCACTTCCCCTTTAGAGGAGAGGGTCATCCTTGCTTAATATGATGGCCTGTTTGGTCTAGTGGTTGAAGGCATCAGGCTAGAAAGCGAGGGACCAAGTTCTCACCCTGCTTTAGTCATGAAAGCCAGTTGGGTGATCTTGGGCCAGTCACTCTCTCTCAGTCCAGTTCAGCTTACCTTACATGGTAGTAGTTGTGGGAAAAATAGGAGAAATGTGTGGGAGGTATGTTTTCTGCCTTGTGTTATTTATAAAAATAAAAGGCAGTATGCAAATAAATAAATCAATAAAAATCTTTCAATTTTAACTAATGTGTAGATAAGTTTTGTTCCTCATCAGCAAGTGCTGACCTTAAATAAAAAAAAATCCTTCCCATTTTTCTCTAGAACTCAAGCCTATAGCTCCATGCATATAAAAACATTTTTAAAACCACGTTTTTATTGAACTGCTTAGTTTAAAGCCATTGAGGCACAATACACCAAATAAGCCTAACATAACATATTTTAATTGGGCAGGCAGTGCTGAAGTCCAAAGATTTCTTGGCATTTTTTAAGATCATGAATTACACTAACAAGGCTATAATGACAATTTATATTTTTCAAGACTAAATCATTAATTGCCATATAGCTCCTTTCAAACATGCTCAAATACCAATCTTTTCCAACTATGGAACTTTTGAGATGCCTTTCAGAGTTGAGAATTATACAATATACTGAGAATATTTCACTGTACTTTTATGCTAACAGTAATATTGGCAGTGTAGACATTCTGTCTAAAAATAATAAACAGACTGAAGTTGTTTTCAAGTTGAGTTTAATTCCTGGTGACTTGAATGGATCATCTGTGCAATTTTCTGAGCATGATGCAACACTTCTGTTACAACTTTCTGCTATTGTTGTTTGTTTTCTTCTCAGTGTAACTGAGAGAAACGACTTAAGCAAGGGTACATATTACATATCAGTAATGTCAACTTAAATGTTCCAGATCATTATCATTTTTGGACAAATAAGATTTCCTGAGAAAATGTATATAACAAAAAGGCTGTTACAAGTAATTTCATAACATTTCTCTCCTTTGCTATATTATTATTTATTTCACAATAAAAGGTGGATGAAAACATTATTCCCAAGAAAACCATTTTCGTAATGGAAATTCGTTTGCACTAAGCTGCTGCATTTACTTGTGGCAAAGGGTTGCTTTTATTCAGTTGCTCTCAGACTTCTAAAGAAATACATTTTGAACAGATAGGTCACTTCATGAAATATACCAAAGGCAGTTATTCAAATGCAAATCTAAAGAGTAGATATTTCAAATATCTTCATTTGCAGTTTATTCAACATAAATGCTATAAATTTTAATTTCCCATAGGTTAGATGTTTACCCTCTAAGAATAATAATAACTTTCATTAATTCTACTGTGAGCACCAGTTTGATGTAAAGGTGAAAGGCACTGGACTAGAAATCGGGAGGCTATGAATTCTAGTCTTGCTATAAGCACAAAACCAGCCAGGTGACATAGGCCAGTCATTCTTCCTTAGCTCTAGAATGAAGGACAAACTACTTCTGAAAATGTAGGCAAGAAAACAGCAGGGATTTGTCTAGGCGGTCACCTGGAGTCAGAACTGACTCAGACACACCTGCCACACATAGCAAATCCTACAGCAGCAGGATTCTGCTTCTGCTTTAATTCATAGTTAAATAAAATGATTTAATTTTAAATAGTGGTGTTATTTCTCTTTCTAAAATTATAAGTTAAGGTGATCATCTCCTGATCACCAGGTGTCCCTCTTCTTATTTTATTTGCACACTTGTGAGGAAACTTTGTTAACAGAAAAACCTCATTAATCTCTCTTTGCTTGTTACATATTTTCTTACTGTTTTTATGTAAAAGCTAATATTCTCTCGCCATGGCTATGAAATAGAAACACAATTAAAAGAGGAAAATCTAATGTATCTACTGATTCTTACTAGCTATTATATTGTATATATTCTACTTTAGGCTCTCTTACAGAATTTCTCTAAACATTTAAACATACTAAAATTTTATGAGAAATTTTATAACTGTTTTTCTCTTGCTTTTTTTTAGCAATTATTCAACTGTCAAGCTTTACGTAAACTGAGTATCCCAGATAATGACCTTTCAAGCCTGCCAACCAGCATTGCCAGTTTAGTTAATCTCAAAGAACTTGACATCAGTAAAAATGGTAAGAAAAACATGTTTCATTTTCTTTTATACCACAGATTCATAAATGTTTAGCAAGCGAAAGATAATAGCTATGTTATTCTTCTTTTCAAAAGATTACAAGTATAGCTAACTATATTTCCATAATATTATATATTGATAATTTAAAAGTAAACACCTCTGAATAAAAAACTTTCTTGATTTGAGAACACCAACTACACTGATATATCAGCTGCCTTCACATAATAACCATAACCATATGAAGCTCTGCAAATGTAAGCATGTGAATGCTGTTTGCTGCTGTGTCCTTGGTAGTTGAATTCTGCATCTAGCTGCCTTATTTAAGCTGATGTGGGGAAGTAGAGAATAAGTCAGCAGAGTCATTGCAATAACTGCTTCAGTTTTCTGAAGAGCCCCATTACTCCCATAAGGACAAGATGCCATTTGTTAGTATACCTTAAATGTGTTCAATGTTGAATTTAAACTACATCCCCACAATCAAAACTATTTCAGTCAATGTTAACTGTAACAAAATAATTTCTTATTTTGATAAGCAAATTCTTTATACAAATTGGTTAGCTCTTATAAAATAGAAAAATACTTTCTGCTCTTGTTAATGTGTATATGTATGTGTGTAACTTTAAAATAAAATAAATGTAATATTTCATTGTGAACCAGTATATTACTACGAAGCTAGTACATAGTTTTCCTTAGTTTATAAATAACCTTCTAAATTTAAGTTGAAGCTTCAGAATTGATAATCTTTTACTGCACTGACTCAACTCAGAAACTATAATTCAGAAAGTAAGATAAAAAAAGTAGAAACAAAAATTAGATTTTAAAGAAGAAGGATAGATAGAGTATTACTCTTTTTGAACCTTGTATTGGAGAAGACTCATGAAAATACTATGATGGATAACTAAGAAAACAAATCAATGTGTCATTGAACAGATCAATTTGAAGTTCTCATACAAGGCACAAATGATCAGGCTCAAATTACCATACTTTGGACACATTATACAAATATTTAGGACTATGGAGAAAATAGTGGGAGACGAAGAAAGAAAGAAGAGGACAATTAGCAGCAGAGTGGATGATCTTCATGAAGAACATCTAGAGATGTGGGTGCTAGAGTCAACAACTTGATGGTCCTTAATCAAGAGTTAAAAAATCAGCTGAGATATTATAAGTAATTATTCATTTTTATAGTTTACCATTCTTTTCTATCCTTTTTGTCTGTTTATGTTACCAGTTTTATTCATGTCCAGTTTTAATCTGAAACCATATCAGATGGAAGCTATCTTATTTATTGCTATGAGCATAAAGGAAGATTATGAAAAAGGAGCAGACAGGTGAAACATTTGAAGAGGGAGTGTGATATGACATTTTATCACATTTATTATTAACCAAATGATGCTGGTAGAGTAATAGTATGCTGAACTCTATATTGCTTTTCATACCGTTTCACTTAATATTTTAGAACAGTGCCCCACAAATCATTTGGGTGCCAGGGATCAGTTCTCTGGAGGATGGTTTTTTCATGGATCAGGTTCATGGTTTCGCACATTGCCTAAAACCTGGGGATCTGTGGATGGGGCTTCACTTGCATTGCCCAGTTCCTTGCAGGCTGTGGATTGTAGCTGGTCCATGGCTCAGGGCTTAGAATGTTAAATTGTTTTGTACAATTATTTGCTCCAGAGTTGCTCAAAAAGATTTTGTGTTGACTGAACAACAGCAATATTTCTTGGTTCATGAACTCACACCCGGTATTATAATTTGTTGAAAGCAACCAGAATCAAAATCTTCAATTCTGAGTAGTGTTAAAAAAAACTATTTTTGTTTTTAAGGCAGTTTTTGCTGTCTCATGTATGCTGGAGAAAAAAAATATGAGTTGGGGATAGGCAAGAAAATGCAGCATTATCAGACTAATTTGTGTGTTGTTAGCTTTGTGCCTTAATTGATATTTTTGTCTTTTTTCAAATGAAAATGTGGTTCAAATTATCCTTGAAGTGGCAGTTGCTGGAGATGAAGGTGTGAAGCAAAGAAGGGAGGAAAAGCTTGAGGTAGTGAAGTAGTTCAGTAGAACTTGTTGAAAGAATGCAGTAGATCAAAAGCAAAACAAAACTATAATATTAAAATTAAAGTCTGTAGAGATTATCAGTCATCCAGTTCATGGTTGTCCTAAAGATGCTTTTTTCAGGAGGCAACTGGACTTTCTTGTTTTTTTTCTTTGAAGACATTTGCTTCTCGTCCAAGACATTTTTTCAGCTCTGACAGGATAGTGGGAAATGGAAGGATTTATATTCTTTGCAGACAACTGGTCATTTTGCGTCCTTTTAGAGCAGGGGTGGGCAAACTTTTTGGCTCGGGGGCCGCATTCACTTTTAAAATTTGACAGACGGGCCGGGTCAGCACAAGATTTTTGGGAATCGCCCCCCTTCCCCCTTCTTCTCCTCCTTCCCCTCCCCTCGGAGGCCCCCTGAGTCAGGAGTTGCTACTGCCGGCACGGCTCCACGCGGCTCCAGTCCCCGTTGCCTCGGGAAGGAAAGGCAAAAAGGAAGAGCCGCGGCGGTGCTTTGCAACAGCAGCAGCGGCACCGGAGTCAGGCTCAGCGGCTCCTGGTTTTGCCTTTCCTTCCCAAGGCAACAGCGGGACTGGAGCCGCGCGAGCTGCGCCGGCGGTAGCAACTCCTGACAGCCCCAGCCGGACACCTGAGCAGAGCCGGGCAGAACTGCCTGTTGCTGCTGCGGGCGCTGCTGCGGGTGTCTGGCTGCCCAAGTAAAGAACCGCACCAGCTCAGGGCAACTGTGAGGAGCAAGAGGGGAGAGGCAGAGAAGGAGGCAGAGAAGGAGGAGAGCACCTGGCCAGTTGGGGGAGGCTTCTTGTGCTGCGAAGAGGCGGCTAATGATCTCCGGCTCGCTCTGCTTCTCCAACATCCGGCGCTGCCCTGTTCTGTGCGCCGGCTGCTCGGACTTGCTGGGCCTGACACAGAACAGGGTGGCACCGGATGTTGGAGAAGCAGAGCGGAGCCGGAGATCATTAGCTGCCTCTTTTGCAGCACAAGAAGAACAGGGTGGTGCCGGACCATTGGAGAAGCGGAGCAAAGCTGGAGATTAGTAGCTGCCTCTTTGGCGCAGAAAGCTTCCCCCAACCAGCCGGCTGGTCTCCTCCTTCTCTGCCTGTTTGTTCTGTATGGCCGAGGAGGAGGAGACCAGCTGGCTGCGCTGCCAGGCGGGAGCCACGCGGTGCAGGGCAATACGCCACCGCCCAGCCCTGGCTTGGGAAAGCAGTGGGCGTTCCCGGGCGGTGGCCTTGGCACCGCTAGCAGGGAAGCAGCTGCCCAGCTCCGTGTTGTGTGTGTTTTTTTGCGGGGGGTCTCTTTGGCCGGCCCCAATTTTTTTCAGAGGGAATTTTTTTTCAGAGGCGGGCCGTATTAAAATGACCAACGGGCGGATGTGTCCAGCGGGCGTGGTTGCCCACCCCTGTTTTAGAGGGTCGTTGAAGCACTTGAAAGTTTATTTGTGTCCTCAGGGTCACCTAATAGTGCTCCTGGTTCCTGCAGTCTGCAATGTTTTCTCTGGAAATCCATTCCTATTCCCACACCATTCAAAGGGTGTTCATCCTAAATTTTATAGCCAAAACTCTGTAGAGATTCTCAGTCATCCATTGCATAATCCAGATTAGGTCATGGTTGTCCCAAAGGTGCTTTTTTCAGGAGGCAACAGGACTTTCTTGTTCTTCAGAAGCAAAATGTCCTCAAAATAACAACAAGAAAGTCCTGAAAAAAGCACCTTTGGGAGAACCATGACCTGATCTTCTAGATTATGCAATTTAAACATATTTTATAGCCTTATAATAATGATAAAATTAATGAAAACATAGTGCAATAATGGCAATCTTTATTTGGCTTATGGCAATACTGTTTTAAGTCTATTAAGGGTTGGAGAAGCATCAGAATAATTTCTTATATAAATACACTTTGCTTTTACATGTGATAAATTCTCTGCATGGTACATTTTTTACTTTTTACTTTTTACTCTGTAGCATTGGAACAAATCATTTCTCACCCTCTTGTCAACATAAAAATAAATATTTAAAAAGTAAACTAAAGTGGCATTTTTTTTTAGAAATAAGCAACTTGGGAACAATGAAACCAAAAAGCACTCTGGAAATGATTATAAGGAACAGAAATGCTACCTGGAGAATTTTTGAAAATCCCATAGCTGTTTTCACTGATAGAAATAACTATAAGTGCAACTTTTCCTAGGAATAGAGCTAACTCAGTAGTGAAGCCCAAGTACTGCCCCTGTTTCATATCTTGAAGAATGTTACATTAATTATAGAGGAAATTAGAAAAGAAAAATAATGTTCACTTTATATGCTTGTTTTTTAAGGAAACTCTATTTTGTTCTTTCATATATATGAAAATTGTGAGAAGCTTTTAGATGTATATTTATTAAATAACTTGCAGCAGAATCTCCTAGATGATCCAGCTAAAATGTTTGTTTTAAATAGAAAGGAAATGTCATATACTTTGTAGAGTGCAATTTAATATAGCTTCCATATTAGGCTGGGAATTGCATAAAACTAAGCAATTTTTAAAAGCAATTTCTAAAACAGGACCATTTTATGAATTTTATGAGCAAAAATACATCAAAAAGGCCAAAATCTTACAAATTAATTTACTTTTAATTTTACAGCATTTTGTTTGGATAACTGTTGATCCTATCTTGTCAGATAATTACCCAAATAATGTTGGGTAATGTACAAGATTTATCATTAAAATAAATATTGTATTATTTTTGAACTTCTTAGGGACATTAGTGTTGTTTTATATCACTTTTTAAGAAGAGTTTTAAACTTTCACAGCTCCTCTCTATGAATTTGTTTCCAGCTTTGAAACCCATTTAGTATACTGCTTAACATTTTAAAACTAGTTCACCTCAGTAAAAAGACTGATTTAAAAAGAAAAACAAGTAGTGAAGAATCCTATCTTTTTTCTTAAACTGATGAAAGAGGTGCATGTTTCTAAAGGTTCTTGGTTGGTGTGATATTTGTGATAACAAATAATTACAAAAGTCTTCTTTGGTTGCCAGTATTCAGCTGCCATAGGAAGAATTTCCAGCAGATGCTTGATTTAAGCCCTCCTTTTTAAAAAATACATATACAATATTCATCTATAAATTCTTGCAATTTTCCCCCAATAATGCCCTGAAAGATTATTGAACTTCCAAGATACTGTAATAGGGAAATACGGCACTGACCACTAGTGCCACCAAGATGAAGATATCAAACTTAATATTAGAGGATCCCAAAGCTAATATGGAAGAGATCAAACAAGATAGCAGTTCACTGATTTAGGCCCATATCCTAAAGCTGTGCTGGAAAAATTGATAATATGAAATTAAAATGTTAATTAACAGAGAATGAACCTCTTTTAAGTTACAGATAGTATTTAAATGCAGTATGTTTCTACTAAGAACCAGTTTAAGAAATTCAATGGAATTCTTATCCTTTCTCCTCTTGTAGCTCCAGTTACAGTCTTTTTCTCCTTCTCCTTCCTCTGTCCTCCTCCTCTCCTCCTCCTCCTCCTCCTAATTCCCAGTGGTTTAAATTAAATTCACAGATCAGTGAGGAGGATTGTACACCAAAACTCACCAAAAATATAGAGGGAACCACTAAGTAGTTCTGTTTCTTGGTCCACTGATGTGGCAGAACTGAAATTGAGGAGATATATGCAATTTATTCTTCTCCATTTTCAAGCTGTATGTTAGATTATTTCCAAATGTAATCAGAAAAAGAAACAAGACAAACAGCTCTTTAAAAAATAAAGCACATTAGAAATGCTCATTCTTTTTCAAAGGGAAAATGTCTTTGAACAAGGACAATGTGCTATTTTCTGAGCAATAAATTCAGAATGCGGTTCTTTGTTTTTCTTTGTTATTTATTTGCAGCCTCTTTTGCATTTTAACTAAGCTTATATACTCCGTTTTATTTGCAGAATAAACAACTACACTATGCATAGTAATAAAAAAATAAGAACTTACCGTGATGGTGACTCATGAGCTAAGAAGAAAATTTGTATGCTTTCAGGCAAAGCAAATAAAACCTACTTGAGCATGCTATCCTATTATTGTCTTGAACCAATTCTTAATAAATTATTGTGACTAAAGAATATTAGCAGTACTTTCTGATATTAATACATAATTTGAACACAAATAATTGGGAAGAATGAATTTTAAAATAGAAGTAGTCGCAATGGTGTAATTAATTGTTTTGCTTAGCGGAAGTAACTACATTTTATGTGATCTGGAGACCAGTGTTAGATTTCTCACAAGATAAAAAGAATTTTGAATCTGGGATTTGAAGATTAGCTTGGATTTGACTAAAGAAATATTGTAGCTTTTTAAATATAAAATTATTTCTATTTGATAATTTACAATCTTTTAGATGAAATAAAGAGAAAGACATTTTATTAACACTGGCTTTTAAAAAATATATTGACTATTAGTATTTTAAAATATTTTATAGATTGGAATTATTTAACTTAGAGAAAGGTGGCTGTGTTGTTAATATTGCTGTACTAAAAGAAGATATTTGTTTTGTTTGTTACATTTGTTTGATGTATAAATTTTTTGTAACTTTAATTTGTTTTGTCCTTTAGGTTAGTTTGTATTTTAATAGCAATAGCAATAGCACTTAGACTTATACACCACTTTATAGTGCTTTACAGCTCTCTCTAAGCGTTTTACAGAGTCAACATATTGCCCCCAACAATCTGGGTCCTCATTTTACCCATCTTGGAAGGATGGAAGGTTGAGTCAACCTTGAGCCTGGTGGGATTCAATCTGCCAAATTGCAGTAGGAGTAGCTTGCAGTACTGCACTCTAACTACTGCGCCACTGAGGCTCTTCAAATGTTTATTTTTAATTTTTAATGTTTGATGTTGAAGTCTAATAAAGATATTATATAAAAATAATTGCATTAGTTCAGTGGTGTCAAACTCGTGGCGTCATGTTGCTGTCACTTGCTGTAGGGCGAGTTTTTCCCCCTTTGCTAAAATGGGGATGGGGGGGCCCAGTGCGGGATGCATCTGGACCGTGGACCATGAGTTTGATACCCCTGCATTAGTTTATACTCTGAAATTTACAATGTTATATTTAACTAGTTCTTTTTTGAATATGAATCCTACCTCTAGACATCCTATAAGATTTCTGCTTGGCAAGATGCACTTTGGTATAGACACTTGACTGTTGTGTTGTGATTGTAGAATGCCCAAATGCCTAGCAACTCCAAAGAAATATGCTGCTCTTCCTTTTTTAATATGAAGAAATAAGTGTAATTTTTTTCATGGAGTGCTATTTACATATTCCATGATACCTGGTTACATTAACATTGATTAAGAGCAGTAGGGATTTAACAGCATATTGCAGTCTTTAAAGTTCATGAGTATAAGGGGAGTAAAAGAGATTACTTTTTATGACAACTGGCTAGTATTACTATGATTTTCCTTATATTGTAGTCCCTCTATCACCAGAACTTTTTCAGAGAACCATGGTACTGAGAATGCTTTGCTTTTATAAACTTAAATAGAAAGAAATGCATTAAAACAAGAATATTAATATGCCACAATATAAATATTATTATAAAAGGAAATTGCCTGATTGAAAACAAAAATTAAGCTGTGCAAAAGGAATAGAATAGAACAGAACAGAACAGAACAGAACAGAACAGAATAGAATAGAATAGAACAGAACAGAATTCAATTCTTTATTGGCCAAGTGTGATTGGATACACAAGGAATTTGTCTTTGGTGCATATGTTCTCAGTGTACATCAGAAGAAATACATTCGTCAAGAATCATAAGGTACAACAATGATATTCGTAGGGTACAAATAAGCAATCAAATCATACTAGGAAAAAGTCAATATAAATCGTAAGGATACAAGCGACAAAGTTACTGTCCTACAATCACAAGTGGGAGGGGATGGGTGATAAGGAGTGATGAGAAGGTTGATAGTAATAGTAATGCAGACTTTGTAAATAGTTGGACAGTGTTGAGGGAATTATTTGTTTAGCAGAGTGATAGCGTTTGGGGAAAAACTGTTCTTGTGTCTAGTTGTTCTGGTGTGCAGTGCTCTATAGCAGTGGTCCCCAACCTTTTTTATGCCGCGGCCCGGTACCGGCATCAGCTGGGCGCCGCCATCTTGTTTTGATGAAAAAGTGCTTCCGGTGAGCTCACCAGAAGCACTTTTTCATCAAAAAAGATGGCGGCGTACACTTCAGTGAGCTTTTCCGGGTAGAAATGGCTTTCTGCCGGAAAAGCTCACGAGCCTAGGCGCCGCCATCTTGTTTTGATGAAAAAGTGCTTCCGGTGAGCTTTCTACCGGAAAAGCTCACCGGAAGCACTTTTTCATCAAAACAAGATGGCGGCGCCAGCAAACCAGTGGCCCGGTAGGATTTGTTCCACGGACCGGTACCGGTCCGCGGACCGGTGGTTGGGGACCCCTGCTCTATAGCATCATTTTGAGGATAGGAGTTGAAGGAATTTATATCCAGGATGTGATGGGTCTGTAAATATGTTCACATCCCTCTTTTTGACTTGTGCGGTATACAGGTCCTCAATAGAAAGCAGGTTGGTAGTAATTGGTAGTAATTGTTTTTTCTGCAATCCTAATTATCCTCTTAAGTCTGTATCTATCTTGTTGGGTTGCAGAACCAAACCAGACAGTTATAGAGGTGCAGATCACAGATTCAATAATTCCTCTGTAGAACTGTATCAGCAGCTCCTTGGACAGTTTGAGCCTTCTGAGTTGGCACAGAAAGAACATTCGTTGTTGTGCTTTTTTGATGATGTTTTTGATGTTAGGTGTCCATTTTAGGTCTTGTGATATGATAGAACCTAGAAATTTGAACCTAGAAATTTCTACTGTTGATACTGTGTTGTCTAGTATTGTAAGAGGTGGTAGTATGGGAGGGTTTCTCCTAACTAGTCCAAACTAGTATTGTAACACGAGAAAACATTTCAGATAAGCCCCTCTCAACTATCATGAAGGTAAAGGCAGGAATGGGGGAAATACATTCAGACTTGCAAGATTCAGTTAACATAGTCTTACAATAAAACTAGTATTGCCCTGCTTGACTCTGGTTTCCTAGTCTAGTCTATCTTGAAGAGCTGACAAATATTAAGAAGAAAAATGAGAATTGAGAGCAAGAAACACTTTGTATAAAGTGAATTTATAATTATACTATATTTTATTAGGTTTTCAAAATGATGGAAGGCTTTATCTCAATTTTGGTTAAGAGTAGAATTCAGCTGTTTAAAAATGCCATTTGCACTTGAGTGGGTATTCTAACATCCGCTGGTTGTCTAAACATATTTTCAAACTTGATTCCTTGGGATTCCAATCTAGTTGTGAGAAACAGCAGGGTTTGATCTTAACATAACTTAATGTTTAGTGTAACCTATCTTAATGTTTGGCCCTTGTTCTTTTCTAATGTGTTATAGAAGGGAAAAAGACATTTCAGTTGATTGCAGCAGTCAAATTCAGCACAAAAGCTGCCTTGATTATCAGTGTATTTCTGGTATTTTTGCCCCCAAATCCAAATTGCATTTATTCTCCATTGAGTATCACAAAAGTCAGTAATGGCAAACTTATGACATGCATTTCAAACGTGCCGTGCCATGATATTCTCCAAAACCCAACAACAACTATTCTTAAAAGCATGCCTTATTCATGCACAATTTTGGTAGGCTGTGGAGGCACACAAGAGTGGGTTTAGTCTCACATCCTTCAGACCATTGAAGTCAAGAGGCCTCCAAAATTGTGTGAGGATACGGTCTACACAGGCCACAGAAGAGCATTCTCTGAAGCCATTTCACGAACAAAGGCCTTGTGCAACCCAAAGAAAACTCAGGTAGGCCCTTCTGAGCAGCAGTACTTGACAGCAAGGCTGGGCCTGAACTGGAGACCTAGGCCTTGAGTTTCAACCCTAGAGCCTTTACTCCTCCTGTTCCCCAAGCAAGGTATGATTGCCCCATGGACCAGCACTTCCCAGATCTGAACGAAAAGAGATCACTGCCTGAAGGTAAACTGCATGCGGCAGATCTGGGGAGTACTGGTCCATGGGGCAATCATACCTTGCTTGGGGAACAGTGGGAGGCAACCTTTTTGAGCGGTGGCTCTAGCGTTGAAGTCAAGGCCTAGGCCTCTACTTCAGGACCAGCCTTAGCAGTGCAGTCAAGTGCCACTGCTCAGAAGGGCCTGGATATAGGTGGAGGGATAGAGAATTGTTTCTCTTTTGATTAGAGGGGCAGGTGTAACACAACAGAAGAGTCAAATTGCTTTCTGAATTTTTGACACATAGAGCCCAAAAATTTCACCATCTCTGACATATGTAGTATTTCTGTCATATGGTTTAGATATTTATATGGTGGTTGCACAATTGTAAGGTTTCATTAGGATTTATAACATTTGTTCATTTACATCAATAACTCAGAGCTTTTCATTTAAGAAAGGCTTTTAATCTTTAAGTATATCCAGAACGGATAGGCTTATATAGTATCTAGTTATTATGTCAGAGTATGATCTTCAAAATGATTGCTATACTTTTTGTCATTGTTTGACCTTGTGCTGAAAGAATAATAAAACTTACTGTTTCTCCAGTTTCAGAATGTGAATGAATTACATTCCATGTCATCTAAATTTAGTAAGCCTATACTTCTACAAAAAAAATCCTTTAGAAATGAATTGCATCATTATGAGTTTCATAGCATATTTTATAACGTAAATGTCGCACAATACACCTCTCATATATGGAAAATAATTTAATAACAAGTGTCTAGGGGCTATTAACTGTGTTTATTTGATTATGTCAACTCATTGTTGACTCTTAGCAATCATAAGATAGATGTTTTCAGTGAAGATATGTCCCTAGTATAGACTTTCAATAGTGCACTCATCCTCATGCTTGCTTATAGTTACTTTATCCAAGAAGCTAGCTTTTATTTCAGATACAAATAATGGTTTATAGATATAATTTAGATTCAACAAAACCTTTCCTGCATAACTGATCTTTTTTGTATTGGTAGATAACTATGTTGTTCAGGAAACTATTATTCAGCTCCAGGAACTTTTGAAACCAAGTGAAATATGAGGAATTATATTAAATATGTATGAGTAAAATCTATGCAAAAATATTAATATATGTTGATAAGACTGAGCCATGGGATTTGTCATGAGTTCAAAGAGTTCAGAATTGTTTAAGATTAAATGAAGGGCTTACCTTTTTCTACTGAAATGAAGAAATGAGGAAAGTAATCAGTTGTGTTCATAGATGTAACAGCTTTGTTTTTCTTTTAGGGATTCAAGATTTTCCAGAAAATATAAAGTGCTGTAAGTGTTTAACAATAATTGAAGCAAGTGTCAATCCTATTTCTAAGTAAGTGTTCATCAATGGAATTTTTTCTTTGCCTCTTTTATGTATGCAGGGTTTAACATATGGCAATCTTTGGTGAAGGTATATCATATGGACAGAGCAGTCATTTTTATAACAAAGATAGAAATATGAATATGGCAGAAAATTTGCATGTTGCCACAAAGCTTGTCTTGAAATAATTTATTGATTGCCATTTGTAATTTAGATGATAGGGAAGAATATTGGTAGTTCACATACACTCTACAAAGAGTCTTGCCTATGTGCAAGCTTGTAAATTAATATGGATGGTAGAACATTCTATCATGTGTCAAACATTCATCTTTGAACTGTCCTTGTTTTAAAAACAGCAAATAAAATTAGTAAATGCATCAGAGGTAAGTTGTTTCAGGATTCATAATTCATCAGACATGAATTTATAAAAAACATAGTTCTGGAAATGTGAAAAACCTAATTTTCCAGAAGAGTTTACATTAAAGGAAAAGGAAAAGCTCTATTTTATGATTGGTACTTGGACCAATGATATTTGACATTCCTATTTCTTAACAGCTGGTTTTGTTCTTCAATTGCATCTCTTTTAATACTTGTTATGAAGCATCTGTGACAAGATCTACAGCACCATCCATAAGATGCGTTAGAATGACATTGAAGAGATGATACTAATAAAATGAGATGTAACAATAAAAATAAGTCCACTGAGTTGAGCTTGATTTGTGGAGATTTCATGGCTAAGTCCATGTAACTTTCTTGAAAACAGAATGCAAGTGGTTTATTCCTTTGAGATTTTTTTTTTCAGCTTTCCAATCCAACCTATGACCCTTATATAAATTAGTAATCTCCTATCCAGAGTTAATCCTCCTTGGCTTTTCAAAATCCAATTAGATAGGTGCTTCCATCTAGCTGGGTGGTATGTAGCAGTAAGGATCACTTACAGAAATTGTTACACTGAGGGAAGAAATACATAGGCTAAGGCTAAGTTTTATAACACTGTCATGAAAAGTAAACCTGTGGAATACAATTGAGTTTTGTTCCAATTAGAACTCGGGATTACCGAACTTTCTATAAAAAATTGAATAGACAAATCATATCATATATATGGGCAGACTGTAAACAAAGATTATTCCAAGAATCATAAGTTGGCATATTTGTTGAAAAATAGTTGTCATTCCCTTAATTACAAAGAAATATAGATTGCACGACATCAATCAATCAATTTGAAAAGATGTAATTCACCAATGATATGATATAAAACTGGGAAATGAAAACAGTGATAGATCTCAACTAAAGAGCTGTGGTTTATAGTACTTATTGTCTTGTTTGGGAATTATTTACGTTCTTTTGTGTTCATCTTATTTGGTTATTTATGATTTTGTTAATAAATTATTCATGAAAAAAGTCATGGAGTGAATTTAAGATGCCTTAAAATGTTTTTTTAATTAACTCATATTATCAATATTTTAGATGAAATACATCAAACCTCCCCCCTTATGCATAAATTAGTGGCCTTGTCCTTTGCCCTCTATTTAATTTAAACTCCACAATACTAATCTATTAATTCTTCCATGCAGTTTTATTTTACATATACTTTTTGATTGAGCAATGCAAATAATGTTACAGCATGTAGTCTTATAAATAATAATATTTTGTGGCTATTTTAGAATGATAAATGGCAATATGTTTTCCATAGCAGTAATCCTCACTCATTATAAACTTGCATGTTCATAATGCTATTGGTTCTAGTTGCTGTAAAAAGTAGATCATCTAGTTATTTTGAAATTTAATCTTTAATCTTGATCTTAGCCAAAAGACTGGGAAGCATAGACATAGACAAACAAAAGAAATGGTATAAGCTTATATTATCCAATACTGTAGTATACTGTGTTACTTGTTTTATAACAGGCAAACTGTTACCTGTAACAAATGGGTCAGGTGGTAAGCATGTGGTTGAGGATATGGACCTGTTCGGATTTAAATTTTAACAATTCCTCCAGCATCAATGCTAAAATTTTTACTCATTGTTTTAGGCTCCCAGATGGTTTCACGCAGCTTTTAAATTTGGCCCAGCTATATCTAAATGATGCCTTTCTGGAATTTCTTCCAGCTAACTTTGGAAGGTAAGTTTTACATATGTGAATTGCCTCTTAATTAGAAGATTTTTTTTGTATAATGGGTCTTACAAATAATTATGAACTTTCCCATTCCAGAGAAAAAAAATTAAAGAAAAAAAATAAAGTAAATAATATAGGGAAGCTACATTGTTTTTATTTTTCTCTATTTGTACTCAACTGGTTGCATCAACATATTTATAAAACAAAGAAATGGTTTCTAGTTAATATTTTTCAATTATTTTCTCCTTAAAAATTATACTCTTAAGTCTATGAATCTGTACATAATATACAAGGGAGCCATTCTTCTTACATTTAATCAAACTTCAGTTCTTTGTACTATTAATTTCACCTTTTCTGTGTATTCCCCAAGTTTGGTTTCCCAGCCTGATATTGCCAACAAGATGTCTCTTCCAATGTTGAGCCAATAAATTAATATTTATTTTAATTCATTTATTTTCCTTTCTATAAATATACTATATTACCAATTTGTCAGATACATATTTTACAATTATTGTGACAGTAAATTACTACTGTTCTAGAAAGTGTATTTTGATAATATATAAAACAACTGTATATCTAGTATTGGTGAAAGAAGTTAGAAATGCTAAAATAGCAAAGACGTAGGGAATTTACAAGCACCACAAATAATAGTTCTGTTTAGTGATTCAGAAATGTAGGAACAAATCCTTTGCTTGCATATTCCTTTGTTGGTATTTTCTACTTAATTCACTTTTGATTTATAGCAAATCATCATTTGCTTTTATATCTGGTTTTCGCTATCCTACAAATTATTGATCTATAGTCATGGATGGCAGAGCAAATAATGTTCGCATGAGTACTATTTCCTTAGTCCTTCCCCAAAATAGTTATATAATTATTTTTATCTCACAGGAGGAGGAACAGTTACCTACAGTAACATGAACACTCAATTTCTATTTCCCTGTATTACATGAGACAACATAATTAAGATTATCAATGGCTCTTGCTAATTTCAAGTACCTATTTAATTAAGTATATCATACAAAGAGAACCAAATTATGATTAATATAAAATCTGTATCGAGGTTCTTGTTATTTTTTTATTTCAAATTTCAGGCAGCCATTTGAGATACTTAATTAGGAAGAACAACCAGTATTGTAAAAAAAAAAAAAAAAACCACCCTTCATGGAATAGAGATTTAAAAAATGGATGTTCCTGTTAATCACATAGGCTGGTCCCAAAGCTGGTCTGCAAGCAGTATAAATCCTTCCATTCCCCACTATCCTGTCAGAGCTGAAGAAGCTTCTTGGATGAGAAGCGAAATATCTTCAAAGGAAAAACAAGAAAGTCCAGTTGCCTGCTGAAAAAGCACCTTTGGGACAACCATGATCTGGATGACTGAGAATCTCTACAGACACACAGACTGGTTTAATTTATTATGCAAATATGCACATTGAACAGGAAAATTTGTTTGCTGTATACTAGAAAGTAATTAAGATCTTACAAAGAGAAGAAATCTGTGAAAACCAAAATCTTAGTCATGTTGTGTTGTCTCATCTTTAAACCCCTAATCTTATACTGCTGCATATTAAGGTTTTGTCCTTCCAGAAAGAAAGGAGAATATATGTGTAATGCATGTGTGTAGAATTATGAAAAGTATGTATGTTTCAGCAAACATAATTGTATTCATAACTGTTGGAAAACAGTAGTTGTTGTGATTTACTCATGCCTATGCAGAACTATAAATACTGTGTGCTCCTTCATCTTTGCTTAAGCTTTCTCCTAAGACATTTGCACACACTGAGACCAATAGCCATTTGTCGAGATAGTAAGTGGGGAAAAGCTGATTATGAAATGAGGAATCTCTTGTTCTTGCCTATATAAATAACAGTTAAAACGTGAACTTGACAATAGTAAATGAGTCTTTTTTACTGATTCCTACTCCCATTTTCTTTATGTTTTCTTCTTGGCAAAGTGATCTGAATTATCTGGCCCTGAGATCCAACTCCCAGCACTTATTGGCCTCAATAATTCTTCTGTCTAGAATCATTTCAGATTTTAATGACTGTAGTTTGATAATAAATCTTTGCTTCAAAATATTCTGTATTAGAACAGAGTCATTTCGGAACTTTGTTAATATAGGAATAGGAATAGCACTTAGACTTTACAGCCCTCTCTCAGCAGTTTACAGAGTCAGCATATTGCCCTCAACAATCTGAGTCCTCATTTTACTGACCTTGGAAGAACGGGGTCAACCTTGAGCCAGTGAGAATCGAACTTCTGGCAGTCAGCTGGCAGTTGGCAGAATTAGCCTGCAATACTGCATTCTAAACACTGTGCTACCACAGCTCTATATAATTCAAATATAATTTGAAGCTGGACACAAATAGTAAGACAATGTTCCTTCTCCTTTCTTTTCCTTTCTTTAATGGCTTAACCAATACATTTGAAAGAACAGTTAATTAACCAGCATCTTTAATCACAGTATGTAACTTTTTTAACATTACAATTTGCAACCTGACATTATATCTGGCTTAACCAATACATTTGAAAGAATAGTTTATTAACTAGGATCTTGAGACAGTATACTGTTTAATTAAATAGAAGGGTTAGTCTGAAATTTGGCACCTTACTCCAGGCATTGGGACTAATTGATTGGGAAAGCTATAAATAAATCCAATAAGGATTTGTCAACTTCAGTGGTCCCCAACCTTTTGGGCATTAGGGACCGGTTCTGTGGGAAAAGATTTTTCCATGGACCAGAGGGGGCATGGCTTTGCTTGTTTGCAGTTGCTGGAATGCCACGTACTGGTGCCCTTCCATGGAACGGGCGTTGGGGACCCCGATCTACTTAATCATTCCATAATAATTGTTTCCAGTACATGCAATATCATGTATCCAGTTATTTGTATGTGAATAGGTTATGTCAGATATTTCACAGAAAAGCAAGGAAAGCAAGCAGAAATATAATGTGCATTGTACAAACTGAAGAATTACACATAGACATAATTTATGAGCTGCACTTATCTCCTTTAGCTCACTGATCTTAACTACAGTTAGATACTCCAAATTCACTTTGCCTGTTTTAGAAAAAAATGAGAAGGTCAAAGTGCAATTTGCTCATGCTTGCTTTTTGACTAAATATTAACTTGTCTTCCGCTATGACAAAATGTGGTACATATCATTTCCCTTTTTGGTATATTATAATTTTACATTTTTTCATTGTTGTCAGTTGGTGGCATGCTTTAACATAAAAGCATCTATATAGTTTTTACACACATTGATGTTACAATTGGATCTTGTAATTTCATTATTTTAACATATCTCCTGGTCTTGACAAAGAAATAGAAAACTTAGCATGTTGCATTAAATATATATTTCCACAAAAAACTTTTATAGGTTTTCCAATAGATTGTTTACTCTGCAGATAGCCATATTACGTTTTATTTTAAGCATTTTAAATACCTGATATCTCCATAGTTCTTAATCAACCATCATTAGATGCTTGAAAACATTATATGTTTTATTTTCTCTAAAAAACTAAAAATTACCAGAGTAATAGCTTACTATCACTGTCAAAGATTTGACATTTTCAAAATAACTTTCTTTCCTTTATCTTCCATAGGATGTTTTTTCTTCCTAAGTTTCCTCTTTACTAATTAACTTACAAAGACACAATTAATTCATTTTTGTTAATGCCATAGAAAAATCAAAATAAATGTATACACGCTGAATCATGCTCACGATATTTTGCATTTGCTCTGGCTTGAGTAAATCTCAAAAAGTATTAATTGATGCAACCTACATTTATTGAAGCCTTTTGTACTTTTCTCCTCTTTAATTGCTCTCGTGGGGATCATCAAGATTTCCTGAAGAACATTGCCAGCAATCATGCATTATTAATATCATCTAAGTTAATATTTTAAGCTAGAAATATCTGTTGAATATGGAATTTAGCATATTTCTCTTGTAGATGTAATCAGAAATGAAGTTAAACCTGTTAATTTCAGCTGCAAAAATACAGTTATGATTGTCATTTGAGATTTTGCAGGTGCATAGGAATAATTCAGTGTACATGTGTGACTTACATGATTGGTAGTGAAATAATGAACTCCCTCGCAATTAATGAATTCCTAATATTTTAAAATCTTTATTACTTCCAGACTTGTTAAATTACGAATATTGGAATTACGAGAGAATCACTTGAAAACGCTGCCAAAGTAAGTGCCTGCGTATTGTAGCAAACAGAAATCTTCCCAGAATGTAATTTATTCTTCACTAAATATTGTATAGTATGGGTTTTTTTCTGCGCAATTTTCATTTCAAGTTGTGACATATCTTTTGGAAAATTATTCTTTGAGGAATGTATTTTAAACTATAGTAACTAGACAAATAGAGTAAATGATAATCGAGTATTTAGAAAAAGCAAATTTAAAAATAGAAGCTCATTTTGATGTGCAATAACTATACTTTTAAACAAAATTCAGTAACACAATCTTTATAAGGGCACATATACTGGATAGCACTATATTTTCATAGTGTCCCTAATGCACTCAGTGCAAAATTATCTATCTCAGCCATCTGTTGACATAAAAACTTCCCACATCTAATGCTATATTCTAATACTAGGACATTCCAGTCATCAAGAATTTGTCACATGAAATATATTTTGATTCTTCATGGACAAATAATGTTCTGTCAGTCTGTTAGTTTTGGTTAGTAATTAGTCACAAACCTTCTTAATCCATTCTGATGCAAATTTCTTATCTTTCCCCATCATATTTGATATACATAAGCAAGATGAAGGTTAACCTAACCAGGTTATTTCTTAATAATGACCAAAGGATTTCAGAGTCTTGCGATGTCAAAATTTATTAAATGTCTTTATGCCTCTTTTACAAAAATTCAGTATGCATTATACTTTTGCACCCCTATTAATATTTGCACTATATCTTGGTATACAGGTGTTTATATAACCACCTATGTAGGTTATATTTATATAGTACATCAGGGCTTATGCTAAAAGTTACCTTTTCTGCTGAAAGGGTTATTTTTGTCAATGTTACCTCTGTTTCACAGTCCCACATGACCTCTCAAAATATTGACCTTATTCTGAATAGCATAGGAAAGGGGCAATGAAAGCTACAGAGGATAAAAGGAAGTTGAAAAGAAAAATCCTTTCCCATTTATTCCTCTGGATCAGTAAGCTTTCCATTCATAGAAATAATCAGTTGCATTGCAGTCAGTTAGCTTTTACAAATTAATTGAGAGAAGTGAATTAATAAATAGGGGACATTTATAAAAGCTGAACAAAATTATATGAGATAATGATAGGACAGTTTTAATACACTGTAAATATGAAAAATAATACAATACTCCTTCCTCCTTCTATTTTCCCCAAAATCCCCTCTGTGAGGAGATGGGCTGAGAAAGAGTAAGTGCCACAAAGTGTTCCCTGCCTTAAGTTATTTATAAAAATAACAAAGGTAGTAATAAATAAAAATAAATAAATAGAATATGTTTTCGTGGTTTTATTTTTAATCATCAATAGTTGCCAAGGCCCTATGAACATAATTAGGAATTGCATTTAAACATAAATTGTTACCACCCCTCAAAAAAAAACCTTTAGAGTGCCTGCCCCATATACATTACAAATGTAATTTTTAATTATTATTTTTTAAATTAGAAGGTTAGCTCAGAGAAAATCAATATAGCTATCGCCATGTCAAGAGTGCCTTAAGTGTTAAAGCTAATAAAACAGTAATTGCTGAATTTTTGCTCTGAATTTTTTGGAACAATAAAGTATCTTTTTTTTTTCTTTCCATCTTGAATTGGACCAGGGCTTAATCATGTATTTTGAAATAGGTGATTGTACAAAGCATCCCTTCTTATTTAGGTATATTTATTTCATTTTATCATAAAAGATAAAACAGAAAACAGAAAAAACAAACAAACAAGTGTCCTTTCTCCAAAGAATGGCATTGTTGGTGGTGTTATACCTTGAGTATACCTGTTGGGCGTATGAACAAGAAATGTGTCTAATAGAGAAAGACTGCAATTTAGTTGAGATGAGTCTCTTTTTACATGGCTGCTGATCCTAGGCAGGGCAATTTGAAAAGAAGCCTCCCTTGCCGATCCCATATTGCTTGAATGCTGTTGGTATAACCTGTGAATTGAAGACAGGGCTTTAGGCATCTAGGTGATCCTTAGTAATAACATTGCATTAATTATCTGATATGGATCAAAGGATTGCTAGAAATTTGCTTCGACAAGCCTATACAGGAAGAACGGAAATAGTCCTTTTAATAAGCACATGATTGCTACTCTTGAAAAACATTCTGACAGAGCAATTACTTGAAGAGAGGAAATGATATAGGAATAAGATTAATAACTGCTACCTTCGTGCAAATAATGTGTCAAAGTGAATATAGGTGAGAGTGCATGGGGTATCTGTATTTGATGTATGGCTTATACTAATATTAAGCTTTAGCTTCCTACTATAGGCATCCATAGAAAAGAATACTTAGATAACTCATATGTTCCTTACTAAGATGGAACCTAAACTATTTATCTTGAAGTGGAAGCATTATTGCTGTCATTGTCTAATGGCCTTATGTTTGTTCTTTCAAAACTTACGTTTAGTATGTGCCATATGTAGACATAGTTTCAGGAATTGAGATGAAAAAATATTGCAGAACTGGTAACTTATGTCTTCATAAAATCAAGTTTGGTGAAAGAGTTTGCTAAAAAGTTATTTCTAATTCATTGATAATTTCCAAATACTTTACATATTTCCGAGAATTGTGTTAGTAAAGCAATATTTAAAAAATAAATAAAACAGTAGATATTCTTAAATTGACTGTTTGTGGATTATTTCATGTGCTGCTTTGAAAAATATTTTAATTAAAAATGGAGATAAAACTGGGTTGTATAGATTTAAAATTAGGTGAATATCTAAATGGTCTATATGGGTCTCTCAGATTTCTGATTTTGAGATATTTTCATTTGGTGATAGCAGCATACAGAAAAGGTCACACAATCCCTTCAGTAGAATTGTCACTATTTTCATACCAACTTAAATATTACCTTAATTTCATATTGAGATTACAGGCAAGTCACAATTAGTGCTTGTATGAATCCTATGAAGTGATTGTATTATTTTAATTTGCCCTATACAAAGTGCTGTTTCTATGGAACATATGGTAATTGGTTCCAGCATAGTTGAAATTTTAAACCTAAATTTTTATATGTATATTAATGAAATATTACAGCAAAGTATAGAAACAATATAAATTATAAGTATATTGTTTAAGTTATAACTTATGGTTAATAAAGTCACTAAATAGTTACAGAAACAAAATAAAACAAAAAATATACCATAGATTCAGGGATTCCTACATTTCATTCTTTTAGAATGTTGCTATGACTATGCCATATGACTAATTGAATGTCATTCAATTATAGTCATTATTTGCTCTTATTAATCATGAGCATCTTTTATAAACTTGTACTGTTTTCCGCTGACAGAATCTTCCTTTTCTCCATTTTACACAAATATAGATAGCAATGTCTAATCCCCCAATCACAAATGCACACACACTAACCTTAATTGCATTAACCAAATCTTGCAGCATATTAAAAGTGATCCAGTATCTAAATCAAATATCACATTATTCAAACTTGCATTATTTGTGACCTACCTGTAAATGTGACACTGACTGAAGATGCAGTGTAAATACAGAATCAAAGTGCTGGCCTGTTTTCCCTAATAACATGGTAAAAAGCAACACATAACATTTTGGTTCAATGCTTGCCAACAAATTCAGGTATCAGTATGAGATTTGAAAGTGCTAAGCCAAAACAAGGATAATGGTTTGTGTGAGCATCTTTATTGATAGTAATCTCACTTGCTCTGTAACATGCACTTGGAATTGGTGAAAGCAAATAAGTCCAAAATATTTCTTAGAGATGACGTATTATAATACAAACTGTATTCCAATATATAAAGATGTACATATGTTTTATGTATACTTGGAACATTACCCAGCAAAATAATCAACTACACTAATAATGGGATAAAGTCTTGTAAAAGAACTGTAAAATTTATAAAAGGATTACATTATGGAAGATGTCGAATTTAAAAAATAATCATTGGGATTCATAGGAGAATGACATTTCTTGTAAGGTATGTAGTTTTGACACATGCTAATAACAACAAGAGCAAGGTATTGTTGTCATATTTTTATTCCATATATTATAGTAAAGCTAAAACATTTGTTGCAGTTGGAATGTGGGATTTTGCTATTATTTGAACTAAAGCTGCTCCTTGTGTTGCCACATTCAATACTATCACTGCTTCTTTATCTCTGTAAACAAACAGCTCCTGATTTACATATTCACTCAAAGTAGGTAATGTTCACCTGACTTCATTATAAAGCTTTTAATTTTTGACCATCTGTTGCACTTTTACTGACCATGCATCTGATAAAAAGCAAAGCAGCAGGGTTGGCTTAAAATGGAGAAATAGTGAATCAGAAAATTGTTCTCTACTCAACAATCAGTTTTTTCTTTTTATGTCTTTCTCTTTTTTATATGATATTGGAATTGTGTTACCTATAATAGTCAATAACCTGGGTCATAAAATTGGCATAGCTGTAACTGAATATGGCAAATGATTTTTCAGAATAATAACTTATCTAATTTTATACTTTGTTAAAGAATTCATCAAAATCCTTATGTTGTTAAGATCCTCATATTATGAAAGATAGTGTATTTATATAAACAGTTGACTGAGTGCATAGTGGCTATTTATCTGACAGAAATAGTTTTGCTTCTGTTTGTACAATTTCTCACATTTCATGAAAAATTAAGTATATCTAAAATTGTACTTATATGGATCTTTAGTTGGGTATAAATTTATGTGATTATTTATACTCTTTCTTTCACAACTATTAATTTGAACATCAGTAAATTGAATTTATTTCTGAGAACATTGTATAAATATTAATGACTAAAAGTAATAAGGTATTTGTACTAATCCATGAAATATTTTGTCAGTGTGTATTTAAGAGCTATAAATGTCAAAATTTTCCCATAGTCTAACCCAACTAATTCTCTTACCTAGAATTTTTAAAGGGGCATATAGAATAATTATCAAGTATTAGTCATGGCTTAGAAATAAGTATAACTTTGGCATCCAAAGAAGATTTAACTCCTGAGTTCTTATATTAATGTCAGAACTAGATTTAAGAAAGTCTTTCCCTAAGTCTTTGGCCAAAAAAAAGTCTAATTTCACACTGGTGGTGACTATTTAACTAATAGACCCCACCTCCTCCTCCACTCTGTGCTTCCTGCTCCCCTTCCAGCCATTTTTTAATTCATATTATTGTACTTATTTATTTTTATTGTTTCATTGCTTTGCTATTGTTATATATATATATATATTTATTAGTTTTTCCATTTTATTGTTATAAATCAGTCAAGGCATAAAATAAATTTAACAAAGAAACAAACAAATACATTCATATAGCTTACACAGTAAATTCTATGACTATTCCACTTAATCCTTAAATCATTGGTGGTTATTTAACTTACAATTAGCCTTAAGATAATTCTGTGTGCTTAATATGACAGTAGTGGGTCATTCGTATTTTACTATATTTTCTGAAAATGAGGCAAATATGATTTTAACATATAGCTTTGAGCATAATTATTTTATTCTACTAGTTCACATTTACCATAAAAGCCTAAGATCATGCCTAAGAGCTCTGTTCCGAGAGTGGCATCTGTACTTTGGAAAATTAATGCACTGGAATGCTTTGTAATAGATTGCTCTAGAGAAGCCTAGTGCTTTGTAAATATTGCTCAAATGACATCAAACTTGCTAGTTTTAGGCCCCTTATAGCAAGCCACAAGTAAGGAAAAAGAATTACACAGACTTCCATAATGTATTCTTAATGACATGATTAGGAAGTACTAGTAACCAGAATAGAATTTGCAGCTCTCCTTTACTATTTCATTGTGGTTTATCCTTGACCAATTTGAATCTTTTCTGGCCATGCTGTTGCAGCTTGGGCCAAACTGGCTATTTATATTCAACATTTCATCATCAGGCTTCTGTATTGTGTTCGTCTGTGAGTCAGACTTTCACAGCTGTTTCAGTTTTAAATTTGGGGCTAGCCTACTGCTGTGCCAGAATGGTTTTTTCTTAATCCTGATTGGTTGGGAGTCTTGGTCTGTGTTTATTGGTCTTGGAGTTTGCTGTGTTTTGCTTGATTGGTGTTTCTAATATCTTCTGTCTGTTTTGTGGCTTTTTTTGTCTGGATTGGCTGGCAACATTGTGTTTCCTGTATTAGAGGCTTTTAGTGCGGCTTGGCTCTGAGTAAACGGACGGCTATCATTTATTAGGAAGCTAGGTTTCATCTGGGTGCCTGGTTGGGGTGTGTTTGAGCTGGAGGTATCAGGGGGATCTGTTTGTGCCCAGGTGTTTGCCTGGCTTGTGGTGTGGAGAAAAAAAAGCCACAAAACAGACAGAAGATATTAGAAACACCAATCAAGCAAACACACAGCAAACTCCAAGACTAATACACACAGACCAAGACTCCCAACCAATCAGTATTAAGAAAAACCATTCTGGCACAGCAGATGGCTGCTTTAAAGTTGTAGCAATGTTTCGGCAGAATCTCATCTGCCATCATCAGGCTTCTGTATTGTGTTCATCTGTGAGTCAGACTTTCACAGCTGTTTCAGTTTTAAATTTGGGGCTAGCCTACTGCTGTGCCAGAATGGTTTTTTCTTAATCCTGATTGGTTGGGAGTCTTGGTCTGTGTTTATTGGTCTTGGAGTTTGCTGTGTTTTGCTTGATTGGTGTTTATAATATCTTCTGTCTGTTTTGTGGCTTTTTTTGTCTGGATTGGCTGGCAACATTGTGTTTCCTGTATTGGAGGCTTTTAGTGCGGCTTGGCTCTGAGTAAATGGACGGCTATCATTTATTAGGAAGCTAGGTTTCATCTGGGTGCCTGGTTGGGGTGTGTTTGAGCTGGAGGTATCGGGGGATCCGTATATTACTAAGGCCATTGAATGGCTTAATTAACTCAGGATGCTGGAATCTTCTAAACTTGTGAAGACAGAAGATATTGGAAAAACCAAAAAGGAAGAACTATTTTAAACTGAAAGGAACCAATAAACAAAGGCCAATTGAAATTCTATTGGAACCATCCAATGGAAACTTTTGCAGCATTTCAGAAGCAACTCTGTATTTGTTTATCATCTTGATGGCTAGATCAATTTATTTGTGCTTCTCTGTGGTTTTATTTGAAGCTTGATCAAAGTTCTTTTGACTTTTTGCAGAAACACATTAAGACTATTTTGCCATTGGTTGGATTTCTTACATTGTTTTTATTAATTGGCTTCATATGTCAGGTTTCTCTTACTGTTCCCACACCCACACCTTTTTTAGTTTCATCATGGTGGCTTATGGTAATTGTGCAAGCATTGTTTAAATGTGTCTTTCTCCTCTCCTATTCCTCATTCTATTAGGGAAAGTGCTTACTTACACAACTGCTGATATGCAACCATTTTATCATAATAGTTTTGGAGGAGGTTTTTAAATGCAACAAATTCAAAACACCATAAAAGTTTGAGATTCTACTGAGATTTTATTTTATTTTATTATTTTTGCAAGCAGCTGAATAAATGCACACATAAATATGGATGGAGATAAGGAATGAGAGAGCTAACAGCTATTCTCCCTCCATTCCCGCTTCTGTGGGAGATGAAAGGATTTTATTTGCTTCAAGTCTGTGATTGTACAGAGGGTAGAATACTGATTGGGTGAAACTTTTTTTTTTTTTTTTTGCACTCTTCTCTTGGTCATTTGGGAGAATGTTTATTGGCTCCTGGTTTCCTTGCACATTCTCAACATATCAAGGGCTACAGAAATGAGTAGAAGAGCAGATCAATTTTAACCTTTGTCAACATTCTGTTTGAGAGAGTGCTTATACAATCATTAACGTTATTTTTCATTGCTTTTGTTCATAAGTTTCCAGTTATTTATATCTGGAGTATTGCCTGTAACTATCAGCTCTACTTTCATCATTACCAAAGTTGGTATTAAGTCAATATACATCTGTCCTAACTTCACTGCAACATCTTCAATGAGTCAGGAAGATGTATGATATATTTGCAGATGGCCCATTTCAATGCACTATCCCCGTGGTGGTGAACCTATGGCCCGTGTGCTGGAAGTGGCATGCAGAGCCATTACTGCCGGCACGCGAGCACTCTCCCAGAAAAGGTCTATTGCACATGCGCGCATGCTGTGTGCCTGACAGCTGATTGTCGGGTATCTGGCATGCATGCGCAGGGGCACGGTGGTGCGCAGGAGACATGCATGCACAGAAGCGCACAGCGTGTGTTGTGCAGGTTGCATGCGCAGGAGGCATGGGGAGGCCTGCTCGCATTGCCTTCTGGGTGATGCCACGCAAGCACAAACAGGCAAGCGTGCGCGCAATTATCGGCACGGGAGCCCAAAAAGTTTAGCCACCATGTACTATCCCATAGCTGTATCATAATTCCAAACAGAACCCTAGACTATTAGGTTTCCATTAAGGTGGGTACATAGGAAAAAAATACTTTTATAAAATCTCTGATGCCTGGTGTTTTAATTGATTACTATAGAAGGGAGGGGAGACCTTTGCAATATTTATTACTGTGAGTATGGATGTATCTGATATCATTTTCAGAATTGGAATCAAAATTGCATGGCAGAATAGTAAATCTCCTATAATTGTACAAGAGATTATTTGATACCTGTTAAATACATGATTGATGACTAAGTGTCTCAATTAATTTTTTTCCTTTGTAAATATATGATTTTTAAAAGAAACTTTAATGATTGATATGCAATGTAGGGTCTGAAAGACACTGTTTTCTACATTGTAATAAATATTGAATAATAACTAAAATAATAGGTATGAATTTTCACTGTAGCTCTTAGAGGAAAAATATTAGAAAGGAGATCTTTAAATCACTTCCTAGACTAATTCTTTTATATTTCAGAAACTTTATTTACTATGGCAAAATAGAATTTAATAATATTGCCTAAACAGTTTCAGACTAAGAAGATCTAAAATACAATGGTAACATCTTGAGCATCTTTATAAACACTATGGCTTATTGCAGTAGATAATTTGGTCTTCTTCACTGTCAGCAATGTGTTATATCTGCCTCTTAACAAAACATTTGCTTTGTAATTTTAGAAATCTTGATATACTAGGTTTTTTTTTTCTTTTATCAAATCACCTTTTCCAGGGAAAACAAAAAATCTACTGCTGCCAAAAGTTTACAGTACATTTCATTTTAAGGAAAGTAAAATATATATCATATATAACAGCGGTCCCCAACATTTTTGGCATCAGGAACTGGTTTCTGGAAAAGACAAATTTTCCATGGGCTGGGCAGAAAGGATGCTTTCACACACTACCTAGATCTCATGCATACACAGGTGCAGCTTCGCTCACTTCCACTGACTGGTTCCTAACAAGCCACAGACTGATTCCAGGGGTTGGGAACCCCTGATATATAACACCTGCAAAGATTTGAAAACAAAAATCTGGAACAGCAAAATATTTAATAAGAACATTATGGAATGAATTTCAAATTAATAACAATCTTATAATTTATAAAGTAATTATTGAGTTACTGTAATTATAGTATTCCTAAACAGAGGAACTGATTAGTTTTGATTAAGAATTTATCGTAAATTATTACAAATTAATGTAATACACAGTTAATTTTGATCAGTTTATATACATTTAAAACCTAATTACAGTGAACAATTTGCTTATTGTTCATTATTCAGCAATAGAGTGGTCAATGTCTGGAATACTCTACCCGACTCTGTAGTCTCTTCCCCAAACCCCAAAAACTTTAACCTTAGACTGTCTACTATTGACCTCACCCCTTTCCTAAGAGGCCTGTAGGGGGCGTGCATAAGCGCACCAACGTGCCTACCGTCCCTGTCCTATTGTTTCTCTTATTCTTTTATTTTTCTTATATGTACCCATTTCATATATTCACAACTATGTATACACTTGTACTTATTATCTTGTAAACAATTGACAAATCAAATAAATAAAAATAAATAAATTATAATTATGAACAATGGAAATTAGCTTTGCCAGCTCTTTGAACCTATTTTATCACTTGGTGAGGGAGAAAGGGATTATTTTTTCACCGGGAAATTAGTTTAACTTTAAAATGATAATAACAAATCTCAAATTTCTTAAGTAAGGAAAGAACAGGGTAAGATGGAAAACTAAATGGCATTGCGAAGAGCCTCTTTTGGTGACTTCACTGTGGTTTTATTGGCTATATTAAAAAGTGGTTTGGCATTGTCTTATTTTAGAATATTTTTCCATTTCCAAGTCTAATTTATTATATTAGTTATATTATTTCACCTGCTAGTCTTCTACTCAAAGGCTGATTGGGTCTGGTTTTGTTTAGCATCCCGGGACAGACATAATTGGAGAAATGCAGAAGATAAAAACTTAGTGTTGAGAAATCCAGTGATGCAAAAGATACAAAAGGTTGCAAGAGCCTCAAGTGTTCTAAAGATTAGGTACATGAAATATATTGTATTTTAGATGTAGCAAAAAACAGGTGTTTGTATTAAAGGGTTTATCTATAACAAATAAATGGAAACTACATGCTTATGTAATTTTAAACTGTGCCTCTTTCATGTATCAAGCAGCAAAGGGTTATTTTTATACAAAAAAGAGGGACATCATAGGTGTCCTATGTCTTTATTGTTTGGTCTTCCTTTTTTAATATTCTTTTGATTGAAAGAATATATTTTAAAGCTTCATTTTCCACTTTATTACAAAAAATTGACAAAACAGAGCTGAAATAGTTTCATTTTTTTCAGCCTCAAGCTTTGCAAATAAAATTATAACCATGTAATTGATTGGTATACTTTCAGGAACAGTTTATCCCTGCCCTTCAGACAGTGTTTAAAAAAATACAAATGATGGGTTTCATTTTATTTTTCTGCGCTTAAGTTTCAGTTCTAGTTAACTCTAAAAATATTTGTTCCAACTTGAATACAACCTTAATATGGGTGTGTCTAGCCCCCACTTTATGTGTGTGTGCATGTACACATGCCTGCATGCTTTTGCACTATTCTTTCTAAGACAATTGCAAATCTGGCAATTATTTTAGCAACATTTTTGTAAGTAGTTTACCATTGACTTTTTCCTAAGGCTGAGAAAGAGTTGGCTTTTTGTCTACAGCAGGACTAAAACTCAGAGCCTCTGGCTTTCATGTCCCTACTTATTCTTTTAAATTCTACAGTTAAGAAAGGGCTTATGGATATTATTGGCATTGTGTCTTTTCTTTTTTGGTGAGAGAAACTGGCAGTTTGCTGGAATCTAGTGCAATGATATGTGGAAATTACTTTGGGAAACAGAAGCTGCAGATTAGACAAGAGAGAAGAGGCAGCTAAGTCTGCAGAAGGAATGAGAGTATGAGTTTCCCTAGTTTCTTGTATTGTAAAGATGAGAGAAGAGATGTACTTTTAGACTTGTAAGATTCTGTAAATGTAGCCTTACAGTAAAGTTAGAGCCAGATCTTCTGGGTGTACTTCTTCTCCGGATTTCCTCTCAAGACTGACATCTAGATATTAAACCTCTGGCAAATAAAATCTTTAATTTGCTTTTCTTTCATCATCTTCAACCCAAGCAAGAATTCTATGTAATGCGTACATTATACCTTACAGTGGTCTTTTCAGCATCTTTCCCAGATTATGCCTTATACTTGTTGGACATGGAACCACTCAGGAACAATCCACTTTCAGCCACACAAACACAGACTAATCCACTTGAGTATCTATAGATACCCTTTTTCTGGACTGAAACCACAAGTTCATCTTCAACAGCCACTAATATACCATATAAGTTCTCTTTCGCTATTACAACAGATAGACATTTTCCATCTTTTACTTCCCAGAGATTATTGTACAATTCATGGCATGGAATCTGATCTTATACTGATGAAAAGTATAAGAAAAAGTATGTGAAAAGTATGCCTTATTGAGTCTAAATTAATTCTGTTAATTTAGCAAAGTTAGCAAAGTGAGAAAAATTATGTTTGGGTGTTTGCAGAAATGCATGAATATGCAAAGAACAAAGCCAACTAAAGGTTGGCTCATCATAGACAATAATTGATCATAGGTAGATAAAACCCTTGACAAGTTGACAAATACAGTTATGCAATCATTTGGTTCCCCTAGCACACATATATTGTTCATTATTTATATTTTATGTTTGCTGTGCTGACAACCTTTTAAAGTTTTAAAAGTATCAATGTGAATCAAAAATATCTAGGCAGATAGTTTTTCCTATATTTTTTGTATCTTTCAAACATTTTACTTGATTCACTTTCTTAATTTATTTATTCTATTTCTCTATTTTCTTCTCAAGAGTTAGTTAGTATTCCATATCATTGTGAGGGCTTTTAAACAAGTTCTTTTATACTTGTACAATATGTTCCTTGGCACTACTAACTATGTGTCATGTCTGCAATTTGAGCATGACTAATATGTTTTTATTCTATGAATTCTTAAAATATTAAAATTAGAATTAGAATTCTTTATTGGCCAAGTATTCAATTACAGGTAGTCTTCAACTTACAACAGTTCATTTAGTGACCTTTCAAAGTTACAAGACACCATAAAAAGTGACCAATGACAACTTTTCATAGTTACAACAGTTGCAATATCTCAATGGTCATGTGATCAAAATTCATATTTCATTACTATATTTTATTGTT